>NC_134401.1:28871640-29595095 GCF_050003625.1 Haematobia irritans
TTAACCCAGCAAAAACTCTCATTACCCGGTAATCTTGTAGGTAAGCCTATTTAAAAATTAATAACCACTTATTAATTGGCATCGCTTCGGATTACATTTACATACGCATGTCCTAGGAGGAAAGTACTTCTCCCAAGGCATACTTTCGGCCATGAAATAAGTAGTGCATTTAAAGCATATAATCACCTAATATGTAATAACTTATTCGTAGATACACCAAAGCTTGCAAAATAGCCACTTATTGTCTCAGGCAACCGAATCTCGAAAATATTGATTTCTATCGCCGATTAGAATGGATCAAAATATGGCGAGTGGTGCTGTAATAGGAGAACTACTTGAATAGAAATATAATATTGTATAAATAAACAAAAAATCTAATAAATAATCTAAATAAGATTACACTCAAATTAATTTCACACTTAAAATAGAAATAAATGTAGGTTGTTTAAGGGAGTTGGATTCGTGAATTACGTTATAATATATCCAATAGCCAATTCACATAAGGTTCGAAATCTACTAAAAGTGGATTTTAAGTCTCTTGTTTTATAAGGCAAATGGCATTTGAAATTTAGTTTTAGCGCATTTTGGAAGTTTAATGTCAATGAGGTATAAGAAAGCATTTATTTAATACATAATATGATAATGTCATTAAATACAATTATTATGAAATATTTGTGATAAAAAATTCTTAACGGAAAAATCTTCAAAATTACCAATACATTACATATTCTTTTTGATTTTTTATGTAAGTGCTCGATTATGTGAATAATTATATCAACTGCAACTGCCTAAAAATTTGAGAATAACAATTCGAAAATTACCGAGAAGTATTTTTTTTTGTCATTACAAGTTAGTCATTATAACTCGCCGCAATGTAATGCAACGTGTAATGACTGCTTTACTCCTTGTAATGTCAGTTGTAATGACATGTGGTTACCTAGTTTTTGCTGGGTAATAGAAGTAAATGAAGCTTATGGCTCCCTTAGGTGACAGATTTCAAAAAATATAAATGAAAAATAATCGCAAATAGCCTAAATCAAATTGTAGAAGAAACAAGTATATACGGCCGTAAGTTCGGCCAGTCCGATTCTTATGTACCCTCCACCATAGATTGCGTAGAAACTTCTACGAAAGACTGTCATCCACAATCGAATTACTTGGGTTGTGGTATCTTAAAACTTCTTAACATCGTTTTCTAAATTGTGAGTTAGTCCATACGTGGTATATATTAGACAAAAAAAGTATGTATAGGTAAGTCTGCAAATAATTACGAATCGATATAGAATTTTGCACGGTACGTAGAGAGTCAAAATTGAAATATGGGGGTCGCTTTTATGGGGGCTATATACAATTATTGATATGGACCAATTTTTGTGTGATTGGGAATCGATTTATCTGAGGGCTATATATAACTATAGACCGATATGGACCTAGTTAGGCATGGTTGATAACGGCCATTTACTAGAACAATGTACCAAATTTCAACTGACTCGGATGAAATTTGCTCCTCCAAGAGGCTCCAAAACCAAATCTCGGGATCGGTTTATATGGGGGCTATATATGATTATGGACTGATATGGACCACTTTTGGCATGGTTGTTAAATATCATATACTACCACCACGTACCAAATTTCAACCAGATCGGAAGAATTTTGCTTCTCCAAAAGGCACCGGAGTTCAAATCTCATGATCGGTTTATATGGGGGCTATATATAATTATGCACCGATTTCGACCAAATTTTTCATGGGTGTTTGAGGCCATATATTAACACCACGTCCCAAATTTCAACTGAAACAGATGAATTTGGGTCTTCCAAGAGGCTCCGGAGGTCAAATCTGGTGATCGGTTTATATAGGGGCTATATATAATTATGCACCGATATGGACCAATTTTTGCATAGTTTTAGAGACCATATACTAAAGCCATGTACCAAATTTCGGCCGGATCGGATGAAATTTGCTTCTCTTAGAGGCTCCGCAAGCCAAATCTGGTGACCGGATTAAATGGGAGCTATATATAATTATGGACCGATGTGGACCAATTTTTGCATGGTTGTTAATGACCATATACTAACAACATGTACCAAATTTCAGCCGGATCGGATGACATTTGTTTCTCTTAAAGGCTCCGCAAGCCAAATCGGGGGATCGGTTTATATGGGGCCTATATATAATTATTTACCGATGTGGACCAATTTTTGCATAGTTTTAGAGACCATATACTAACACCATGTACCAAATTTCAGCCGGATTGGATGAAATTTGCGTCTCTTAAGAGGTCCGCAAGCCAAATTTGGGGGTCCGCTTATATGGGGGATATACGTAAAAGTGGACCGATATGGCCCATTTGCAACACCATCCGACCTACATCCATAACAACTACTTGTGCCAAGTTTCAAGTCGATAGCTTGTTTAATTTCAACAGACGGACGGACAAGCTCAGATCGACTCAGAACTTCTGCACGACCCAGAATTTAACATACTTTATGGGGTCTTAGAGCAATATTTCGATGTGTTACAAACGGAATGACAAAGTTATGGTCATGGTGGAGGGTATAAAAAAAGGCCGATTAAATGCGTATATAATTCAGCTTGACAAAATTTTCTATAGAAATAAAATTTTGACAAAAGTTTTTATAGAAATAAAATGTTGACAAAATTTTCTATGATAATAAAATTTTGACAAAATTTTCTACAGAAATAAAATTTTGACAAAATTTTCTATAAAAATAAAATTTTGACAAAATTTTCTATAGGAATAAAATTTTGACAAAATTGTCTATAGAAATAAAATATTGATAACAATTTCTATAGAAATAAAATTTGGACAAAATTTTCTATAGAAATAAAACTTTGACAAAATTTTTTATAGAAATAAATTTTTGACAAAATTTTCTATAGAAATAAAATTTTGACAAAATTTTCTACAGAAATAAAATTTTGACAAAACTTTCTATAGAAATAAAATTTTGACAACATTTTCTATAGAAATAAAATTTTGACAAAACTTTCTATAGAAATAAAATTTTGACAACATTTTCTATAGAAATAAAATTTTGACAAAATTTTCTATAGAAATAAAATTTTGTCAAAATTTTCTATAGAAATAAAATTTTGACAAAATTTTCTATAGAAATAAAATTTTGACAAAATTTTCTATAGACATAAAATCTTGACAAAATTTTCTATAGAAATAAAATTTTGACAAAATTTTCTATAGAAATAAAATTTTGACAAAATTTTCTATAGAAATAAAATTTTGACAAAATTTTTTATAGAAATAAAATTTTGACAAAATTTTTTATAGAAATAAAATTTTGACAAAATTTTTTATATACATAAAATCTTGACAAAATTTTCTATAGAAATAAATTTTTGAGAAAATTTTCTATAGAAATAAAATTTTGACATAATTTTCTATAGAAATAAAATTTTGAATTATCTATAGAAATAAATATATAAAATTTTCTATAGATTTTTTCTATAGAAATAAAATTTTGACAAAATTTTCTATGGAAATACAGTTTTGACAAAATTTCCTAAATAAATAAAATTTTGAAAAATTTTTTTATATTCATAAAATCTTGACACAATTTTCTATAGAAATAAAATCTTGACAAAATTTTCTATAGAAATAAAATTTTGACAAAATTTTCTATAGAAATAAAATTATAACAAAATTTTCTATAGAAATAAAATTTTGACAAAATTTTCCATAGAAATAAAATTTTGACAAAATTCTCTATAGAAATAAAATTTTGATAAAAATTTATATAGAAATAGAATTTTGACAAAAATCTCGATAGAAATAAAATTTTGAACTTTCTATAGAAATAAATATATAAAATTTTCTATAGAATTTTTCTAGAGAAACAAAATTTTGACAAAAATTTCTATAGAAATAAAATTTTGAACTTTCTATAGAAATAAATTTATAAAATTTTCTATAGAATTTTTCTATAGAAACAAAATTTTGACAAAATTTTCTATAGAAATAAAATTTTGACAAAATTTTCTATGGAGATAAAATTTTGACAAAATTTTCTATAGAAATAAAATTTTGACAAAATTTTCTATAGAATTAAAATTTTGACAAAATTTTCAATAGAAATAAAATTTTGACAACATTTTCTATAGAAATAAAATTGTTTATAAAAATAAAATTTTGAAAAATTTTCTATAGAAATACAATTTTGAAAATTTTTTTATAGAAATAAATTTCTATAATTTTCTATAGAAATAAATTTCTACAATCAATTTTGGCATGGTTGTTAGGGGTCATATACAGCGTAATGTACCAACCGAACCGGAGTTCAAATCTGGGCATATGTTTATATGGGGCTTATATATAATTCTGGTCCATTTTGCATGATTGTTAGAGAACATATATTAACACCACGAACCAAATTTCAACCGGATCGCATGAAGTTAGTTCTTCCAAGAGGCTCCGGAGTTCAAATCTGGGGATCGGTTTACATGGAGCTATATATAATTATGGACCGATATTTATCAATTTTTGCATGGTTGTTGGATACCATATACTTACAGCGTGTACCAAATTTCAACCGGATCGGATTAATTTTGTTCCTCCAAGTGGCTCGAGGTCAAATCTGTGGATCGGTTTATATGGGAGCTATATATAATTATGGACCGATATGGACCAATTTTTGCGTGGTTATTAGAGGCCATATACTAACACCACGTACCAAATTTCAACCAGATCGGATGAATCTTGCTCCCCCAAGAGGTTCCGCAAGTCAAATCTGTGAGTCGGTTTATATGGGGGCTATAGGTAAAAGTGGCCCCATATGGCACATTTGCAATACCATCCGACCTACATCAATAACAACTACTTGTGCCAAGTTTGAAGTCAATTGATTGTTTCGTTCGGAAGTTAGCGTGATTTCAACAGACTGACATGCTTAGATCGACTCAGAATTTCACAACGACCCACAATACATATACTTTATGGGGTCTTAGAACAATTTTTCAATGTGTTACAAATGCAATGACAAAGTTTATATACCCCCATCCTATGGTGGAGGGTATAAAAAATACTTAATACTAAACTCCCATAAATCATTTTAACAATCCAGTATTTTGTTTAACTCCCATTCCAGATTTATTAAAAAACGACATCTATTAAAACGAAAGACCCCACCCAAAAATTATACTTTTGACAGGCCACATATTGCTCAGGGAGGTTTTGAATTGTCTCCATAAAGTCGTCGACTTGGCAAGACATTCACAACTATATCTTACTCTTACGTTGGGACAAATTCTTTGGAAATCCTCCTAGAATTTTCAAAGTAAAAGGTGCATAATATTGGCTCTTATCCGCTGCCAAGTGACATTTGATGTTAATAAATGATTTGAATGTTAAACATTCATCGACTGACTGGAGAAGCAGCAGCAGCAGCAAGCAAAGTGGTTGTTAATACAGAACTCATTATACGAATTATTAGTGCCACATTTTGTGGCAGTTTTGCCTGTTAGTTGCTATCACAATTGGCCTCGCTATATTGCAGTCTAGCTCTGTAGACAATACCAAATGTAATTTTGTGATTTGTTGTGATTTTGATGCACTGACAAAAAAAAAAGAGAAATTTATATGCTCCAACATAAGATGCACGAAGTTTGTTAGATATAAGGTAGCTTTCCGCATAGAAAGGTCTGGGGTTCGATCATAGTTTTGACCGAAAACAAAAAAAAATATATTCCCCCTCAGTAATGCTGGTGACATTTCTGAGTGCTTCATAGCTGATCTAACTAAAATGTACTCTTGAATTCTATTCAGAACTTTTTGGAATGCTGACTTATCTTGGGTCTCCGCTTTGCAACATTTGAGCTAGTGCTTTAGAAAATAAGCCTGGAAAAGTTTGGCAATCCCCAAAAATACATTCCTGGAAAAGTTTGGCAGTCCCTGAAATACTGCTACGCCGAACATGAGCATCTTGGCTTCCACCTAGCAAAAAATAATTGTAAATATGAAAGCAGTAAAATTATAGTTTCCATACTGTAGACACTACTTTTCCTCACAACATTTTCAGTGCAGAATACAGCGCTTCATTCGACACACAGAGAAGGTATATGATCACCTCAAACATGTTTCAAGAGCAAAATGTTATTTTTGGATGGTGACCATATAAAATGTGTATCGCAAAAATGTTGTTTTCTCGCCAAACTTAACATTTTTTTGAAAACAAATACATAATTTCCGAGAAAAAAACATGGTTGCGATAAAAATGTTACATGGTCACCATCCAAAAATAACATTTTGCTCTTGAAACATGTTTGAGGTGATCATATTCCTTCTCTGGGTGTACACATATAAGACGAACAACGTTCTTAAAATATGTAAATAGTGCTGAAATTAGCGCAGCTGAGTTGCACTATGGTAAGCGGGTGATTCATTTCTCGCTTAAAAGGTTGCACTCCTGTAAAGAGTGCAACCTTGTTTGTGAATTTTATCACGACTTCTTTCGAACTATATGGCAAATTATGATTTCATGCTCTCCACATCTATATTTTGTGCTTCTGAAAGCGTTGAAATGTATACATAGAAGAAGCATTTCTTTATAAATTCATCGATAAATTGCTTGAAAGGGTAAGTGCTGCTAGACTTTTCTTACTTTACAAAGCTGCAGAAAATCCAACAAGTTTTTTGCTGGACAAATAAAGATAATTCATGGCTGCTAAGACACATGTTATTCCCTTCAATGTCACATGTCTTTGGAGTCCACTCCGGTTTCGCTTAGTCCACTACTGCCTGACCAATTTTGTAGCATGTAATCGACAAGGATCCTTTTTCGTAGCCGGTCGGAGAGTGACTAGCATGTCGGAGAACTTAACTCTTTCCTCCGAAATTTTACCAAATAGCAGAAGCTTGAACAGGCAGTTGAATACGACCCCAAGAATCTTGGGATAGTTAGTTGTCGGTATTGTCATGGCATCTACACTACTACACAACTGTCTGAAGAGTTGTGCTGCAAACGGTGGTGCTGCTGGTAGATATTCTGTAATTTCTCACAGTGCAAAGTTCAACAATCGCAGATGTAATCAAAGAGAATACGGGAAGCCATGATTGTAGAGATGGCCGCATTTGATACAAGCAGGAGGTCAGTGCCGTGATCTTAAATAATGCCGCAGATATTAATCCACCTTCGGGAATTCCTTACTTCGCTTTTCGTGGTTTCGATAACTTATCTCTAAATTCAACTAACGTCTGGCATCCGTGCATGGAAGCCATGATTGTAGAGATGGCCGCATTTGATACAAGCAGGAGGTCAGTGCAGTGATCTTCAATAATGCCGCAGATATTAATCCAACTTCGGGAATTCCTCATTTCGCTCTTCGTGGTTTCGATAATTTATCTCTAAAATCAAATTACGTCTGACATCCGTGCATGGAAGCCATGATTGTAGAGATGGCCGCATTTGATACAAGCAGGAGGCCAGTGCAGTGATCTTAAATAATACCGCAGATATTAATCCACCTTCGGGAATACCTTATTTCGCTCTTCGTGGTTTCGATAATTTATCTCTAAAATCAACTTACGTCTGGCGCCCGTGCATGAAATTCAACGGTATGTTCCTGTCGGCGAGTACGTGTTGTCATTGGCATGCTATTGACCCTAATATTGAACTGCCTACGAATTTATGCTTCGCATGGCCTTTTGAAGGTACCCTACGGGAAATGGATCATCCACAGGACCGGTACATGACTAGTCCCTGGTGTGTATGGACCAGTCCCAGTTCTGGTCAAAACGTATGGAAAGGACCGGTCACTTTAACATGGGTTTGTCATTGACGGGGTAGGTTAGGTTAGGTTTTGTGGCAGCCCGATGTATCAGGCTCACTTAGACTATTCAGTCCATTGTGATACCACATTTCTCTCTTATCACTGAGTGCTGCCCGATGCCCATGTTAAGCTCAATGACAAGGGACCTCCTATTTATAGCCGAGTCCGAACGGCATTCCACATTGCAGTGAAACCACTTAGAGTAGCTTTGAAACCCTCTGAAATGTCACCAGCATTACTGAGGTGGGATAATCCACCGCTGAAAAACTTGTTGGTGTTCGGTCGAAGAAGGAATCGAACCCACGACCTTGTGTATGCAAGGCCGGTATGCTAACTATTGCACCACGGTGGCTCCCAGTGACGGGGTAAATTTACACTTTAGGACACGACTTGGACTCATTCCAAAGGACACGTACTCATGAACCAATCTCGGACAAACTATTGGGAAACTGTTTCCTTATTGACACGAATCACATTAGAAGTGAAGAACTTTCGAACTATGTTGATCAATGGATTGTTGTGATAATCGTATAGTCAAGCGTGTATGGAAATCAATTAATTATGACTATTTAAAAATTGGAGTACCGGCACCAGTCCTGTGATATGTCCGTCAGTGGCAATTTGCACCAATTTCCCATAGAGTAGATATTCTCTACTTTTTGACAGTAAAATAACTGCAAAGATCAGCAAGGTTTGCTACTTATCACATATGATCAAAGAGAATCCCGGATGTCGTTATTGCAAAGTCAGCCACATAGGATAAAATTTCAACTTCATGTTTAATAATGTTGGAGATATTATACCACCTTTGCGAATTCCTTATTTCATTCTTCGTAGTTTCGATTACTTATCTCTAAATTCCTTTGTAACTGGCGGCCGTGCATGAAATTCAGCACCCAACGTTTGGTATCCGCTCGTAGGTATGTGGTTTTCTCACAGTGAAATAATAACGAAACCATCAGGAAGGTTGATATTTATTCGCCGCAGATATATAGGAAGAGAAACCTGGATACTACAATTGTGGAGTATGACTCACAGGGTAACAAACTAAACTTTATCAGGAGGGTTAAGTGAAATAAATGATGTTGGCATGCCGGGGATATTTTCCCACCGTCGGGAATTCCTTATTTAACTCATTGTGGTTTCGATTAAAAAATCTCTAAATTCAACTTACGATTGGCGCCCGTGCATAAAATTCAATATCCAATATTTGGGGGCCGGTGGGTACTTTTTTTTAAAGACATACCATTGACCCTAATATATAACACCTTGGGGACTTATGTTTCCAGTGGTGGTTCCAATGGTTTTCTAGCAGTGAAATAAGGACAAAAACATCAGCAAAGTCGACATTAATCCGATCGCAGTTGTAATCACAGAGAAAACCAGATGTTTTGATTGTAGGGCCGGCTGCGCAGGAAACAATCTCCAGAAGGATGGGAATTCCATAAAATAATGGTTGGCTTTTAAATAATGCTGGAGATATTATCCCTCCTTCAAGAATTCCCTATTTCACAATTCGTTATTTCGATTATCTTTTACCAAATCTCTCTTGTGACTGGCGCCAGTGCATGCAATACAGGACCGCACGGTGAGAACGTCATTTTCATTGTCATGGTATGGGCTCCAATTTTGAATTGTCAATGGATTTATTCGGCACATGGTGGGGGTGGCAAATATCAGTAAGATTGATATTTATGCGATCGCAGATGTAATTAAAAAAATTCCGGAAGGTCTGATTGTAGAGCCAGTCCCTTAGGATAAAATCTCTACTTCATAAGGAGTGTTACACGTGTAGATGGTTCATAATAGCGGAGATATTTTACCACCTTCGGAAATTTCTTGCCTCATTCGCCGTGATTACGATTACTTTTCTTTCAATTCGACTTACGAAAGTCTGAAATTCAGTACCCCAGTTTTGGTCCCCGGAGGAGAGAGTAGAGAATACGTAGAGACGGCCGCATATGAAAAAATCTCAACTTCCTCAGGCTGGATTCTTGAAAATTTCCCACTAGGTGTGCGATGGTTACTGCCTAAATTTCCATAGCAATTGGTGAGAGAAGAGAGATCGATCTGCAGATCAAGGAGATGATATTGTGTGATGACATCAGTAACTTTGGATGAGGTGCGTTTCGGCGTGTCGTTAGTTTTATGACCATAAAAGAGGCGATTGGACCACGGAGCCACCGTGGTGCAATTGTTAGCATGTCCGCCTTGCATACACATCGTCGTGGGTTCGATTCCTGCTTCGACCGAACACCAAAAAAAGTTTTTCAGCGGTGGATTATCCCACCTCAGTAATGCTGGTGACATTTCTGAGGGTTTCAAAGCTTCTCTAAGTGGTTTCACTGCAATGTGGAACGCCGTTCGGACTCGGCTATAAAAAGGAGGTCCCTTGCCATTGAGCTTAACATGGAATCGGGCAGCACTCAGTGATAAGAGAGAAGTTCACTAATGTGGTATCACAATGGACTGCATAGTCTAAGTGAGCCTGATACATCGGGCTGCCACCTAACCTAACCTAACCTAACCTTGTCATTCTATCGTGTGAGGAAAAGCTTTGCACAAAGGCTACTGTATTTCCTTCGAGTCTTCGTGAGATCCACGGCTTATTTTATCGGTTTCTGGTGAATTTGACAGTCATATATAATTTTGGAGAGCTTATCCTCAGACCCGACGTTATAACTTACGATTGCATTATGCGATGCTTGAATCTGGTCGATGGACATCCAACATTTTTCCCGCATGTACCACAGCACACTTTAAAGTTGCTGCTGGCAAAAGTCTTCTCTTCCAACATTGCCATTGGCTAATAAACTATTTTGAAATGTGTCGTCATTGCAAATTCTGTGGGGCGTGTTAACGCGTGGCGCCTTTGTGACATATTCAACAGAAAAACAAAAAAATAAAACAGAACACCTTCATTGCCATCCGACTAAGCAAATATTTTACATCACCGGCGCAAACATAAGAAAGACATAGAGCAAAAGAATTGAGGAGCATTGGCACCGGTAACTGTACCAGCAGTGTTTAACCTAAACAGAGAAAGAGGTAAATTGCTTTGGGCCACTTGAATTATAAATTTATCTTTTTTATGGTCTAAACGAATGAATTCTTGAAGCGTTGCTAATTATACGAAAAATTCAATGTCACATTTGCATGAAGTGTTGATAAATTTGTTCTATGGGTTACCATAGAGCCTGTGTGTTTTTAGCTTCCACTTCGATGTGATGTTACAAGGAGGTAGGCATACTCAAATTTGGAAAAGAAGACTTTCAATGTTTTAAATTATTACACCTTTAATTATATTATATATTGCCCGTTTATCAGTTTGCCCAAAGACAATAAAGAATATAATATGAAAAATTGGCAGCTGAAGCATTTGCAGGGTTTCTGATATATGTAATGCAACCAACCGGTTGCTATTATTTCGAAACCGATCGCTGACAGATTCATTCCAGTGATAGTTCATTATATCGTTTACAAGGTTACAAAAGCATCCTGATCTACTGCCTTCAGAAATAAAGGTATTCGGAATCGAATTCAAGCGTAATAATATGATTGCTTTATATTTTACTGACAACAAAAACGTGGCTATTGTCAGAGTCATCCTGCATGTAAATGTGAAGAAATCTTTTGTTTCTGCTTACCGAGAACAGTATTGTATGAAGTCCAAAAATTGGGCGATCAAAAACGGTAACAACGCCAGAAATTATCCCAAAAATTAGGGCCAGGTTCGATCGAAATCCAAGCTGCAGTGGTAAAAAACGTGCTCGAGAGCTGGAGCCGAGCAAAAAATACTTCAGCAGTAAGAGTTTAGTTGAGCTTTTTTGTATACAATAATGTAGGCAGTGTATCCACACTGCATGAATCGGTGGCATTATGATCACTTGTTTACGTTATTGCAACCAATTCATGCAGTATAGATGCATGAAAGGTAGTGCTGTTTTCCTTCACGCCAACAATGCTATACTCAAAATTATATATCACTTCTGAGCAATATTTCTTTTAAAATGAGCAATCATATCAGCGCTATGTAGAAGATGCTCTAAATCGGGACATCGCCCACAAAAATTAGCACTGATTCGGTTGTTTTGTAAGCAGTTGGTACTGCCTCTCTTCCTTACAATACTGCTGAAATAGTGCTAAATTTTTGGCTGGGAGAATGGATACAACAACATTGAAAATGAGCTTAGAATAAAGTCATTGAAATTCCAAAAAAATGCAAAAACTCTCTATACTGGAAAGAGCCAAGGAGTTACTTATCTTGTACGAAAGTGGTTTGTTACCAAATTAGGTTTTCTCCAATGAGAAGCCAAATTGAGCAGTTTGTAAACAAAACAATATCGGTTGTTTCTGCGAATTGGCCATCAGAACTTAAGCGCCGCCAATGTTAATGGCCTATGGTCGATCTCCGCTTGTATTCTTCGACCGTGGAGTCAAAATTAACGCTAAAGTGTTACTGGGAAAATATCCTGAAACCTACGACTGCAGATCATGGACATTCTAAGAATTCAGCACTATTGCACTCAGCACATATCAACCAAAAACGGCTTAAAAAGAATGTTCCTATCTTCATTTCTGCCTTTTTATACTTTTGCACCTAGGACATTTTGCAGAGTAATTTTGACACTAAAAATATAAATAAACTATCGATCATCTCCAGACGGCTCTTCGCCGGGAATGGTCCAAAATACCACAGAGCCAGTTACGAGCAAAGGGTAACAGCTTTGTTTTGGCGGCTTCAACTCCATCGTCAGTTCCAAGGGTAGCCAATTCAAACAAATTTGTATACCCTCCACTATAGGATAGGGGTATATTAACTTTGTCATTCCGTTTGTAACACATCGAAATATTGCTCTAAGACCCCATAAAGTATATATATTCTTGGTCGTGGTGAAATTCGATCCGGCTGAAATTTGGTACATGGTGTTAGTATATGGTCTCCAACAAGCATGCTGAAAGTGGTCCACATCGGTCCATAATTATATATAGCGCCCATATAAACCGATCCCCCGATTTGGCTTGCGAGGCCTCTAAGAGAAGCAAATTTCATCCGATCCGGCTGAAATTTGGTACATGGTGTAAGTATATGGTCTGTAACAACCATGCAAAAATTGGTCCACATCGGTCCATAATTATATATAGCCCCCACATAAACCGATCCCCCGATTTGGATTGCGAGGCCGCTAAGAGAAGCAAATGTCATCCGATCCGGCTGACATTTGGTACATGGTGTTAGTGTATGGTCTCTAATGACCATGCAAAAATTGGTCCACATCGGTCCATAATTATATATAGCCCCCATATAAACCGATCACCAGATTTGACCTCCGCAGCCTCTTGGAAGACCAAAATTCATCCGATTCAGTTGAAATTTGGTACGTGGTGTTAATATATGGCCTCAATCACCAGTGCAAAAATTGGTCGAAATTGGTCCATAATTATTATAGCCCCCATATAAACCGATCCCCAGATTTGACCTCCGGAGCCCCTTGGAAGAGCAAAACTTTGATTTATTCGTTTTTCTCTTTTTTTTCTTCGTGTGCAATTAAAGTCCATTAAAAACGTATTAAGACAACATAAATTTTCAAATTCCGAGTCGACTTCAAGTAGAAATTATGATATGTCTCAAGTAAAAATCGTCCTTAAAATAAAGTATTGAAAAACGTCTTCTATTTCTAAACGCGTTTGTGCAAGATGCAAAAAGACAACAAATTTAAAGACAATTTCTTTAATTTTGAAAAATTTTCACAATTATTAAAAACAAACATAATTTTAAACATAATTTTCTTTAATTTTAAGATATCCGGTTTTAATTTGAATCATTTAATTATAAGGAAAAAACGACTTTATAGAAAAGTTCATCGTCTTTCGGACAAGGAAAAAAAACTTTTTATCAGAGAAATGCGTCTTCTATGTTAAACAAAAAACGCATTCATATTTTAAGGTCATGAAATCTTTGGCTTCACGACAATATTTTTTTGAGTGTACAAATTATTTAAATTTTGCCAAAAAAAAGGCATTCTATAAAAATTGCGAATTTTTGAAAATATTTCAGACAAGCGGACAAAAATCATAAAAAATTATTACAAATATTCATCTGGCAAAATTTCACAAAGTACTGAATTCGGATCACATCTTAAGCAGTGATGCAAATTCAGTGCAGCGGCACCATTTAAAATCGTGGAGATCCGTGCAATGAAAATCCCATTTCAAATTCATCGCTTTCCAAAAATAAAATTTTCACTACTTTTTTGGTGGGTTAGTATGCTGTGTCAAATTCTTATACAAATGTAATGCCCCACTTAAAATTTCTAAACTTTACCACTTTCTCTGATGTTTCCACCTTAAAATTTCTTTGCCTAACCTCGTCTAAATGTCATCACTTTTAATTAAAGTAATTATACACAAGAGCCAGCACTTCTTATCTATTGCTACCCGGTTTTGTTATGTTACGTTGGTGACATTATGGCCTACCTACCCTTAAATGAATATCTCCAAGGCAGGACTTTTAAAGAATTTTTTTGGTGGAAAAAAAAATCACAATTTATATTTTTTATTAAATAAATTTACAAACATATTTCTACTTTTGTGCCACACGAAAAGCCACTCACACTCTCACTCTTGGTATAGAAACTTTGTTGTGGTTTATAGCACACACACACACATTGATGTAAAACCAAGTTTAGCATAGTTTTACAAATTCAATGAATTTTTATATAGATTGAGTGTGATTGACAGACATAGACATAGACACACCTTCTAACTTATTAAAGAATTTAGTAGACTCATACATTAAACACAAACAAACACACACAAATTTTTAGAATCCTTTTAAAACAGCATCATCACCAACATGCAAGTCCTTATCTTCTACGTCTGTGTTATCCACAAAAGTTTAACTTTAAACTTGTCGTTAACATTGTTCTTCGAACATTGCCAGTCTGTCAGTCAACACCAATTTTCTGTGAAACATACATGATTAGGAATTTTTTTTTTAAGAATTTATACACGTCTGTTGGTCTTTATGCCTTTGACTTTTAGTAAATTGTCTAGAAATTGATGTTATATTTTGTTTTAAAAGAAAAAAATGTTTGGGTGAATAACTTTTAAATTTTCAATTATTGGCATATTAAGGGGAGGGCAAATGAAAAATATGTGTTTTGTGTACACATTTTAACTTTTTCAATATGGATAAACAAATACATTTTATTATTGATTGGAAAAATAACTTAACATTGTGAAGTTTTTGGAATAAGACAAACAGAAATTATGATATCAGCCTAAAGAATGAATAGAGTACACCGAAAACAAGTATATACGGCCGTAAGTTCGGCCAGGCCGAATCTTATGTACCCTCCACCATGGATTGCATAAAAACTTGTACTAAAGACTGTCATCTACAATCGAATTAATTGGGTTGCGGTAACACTAGCCGATGGGAAGGTATCTTACAACTTCCTAACACCGTCTTCCCAATTGTAAGTTGGTCCATACGGGATATATGACACAAAAAAGGCCGATTAAATAGGTATATAATTGAAAATTTTTCCATAGAAATAAAATCTTGAAAAAAAAAATTATATTGTAATAAAAATTTTCTATAGGGATAAAATTTGATAACATTTTCTATAGAGATAAAATTTTGATAAAATTTTGTATAGAAATAAAATTTTGACAAAATTTTCTGTAGAAATAAAATTTTGACAAAATTCTCAACAGAAATGAAATTTTGACGAAACTTTCGATAGAAATAAAACTGTGACAAAATTTTCTACAGAAATAAAATTTTGACAAAATTTTCGATAGAAATAAAATTGTATAAACCTATGGGTTTATACTTAATATATTTGAACTCAATTTGTAACGGTTTTTTGAATTAAGTTAACTTGAATTCTACAGTTTGAAAATTATTATTATTATCGTTAAGTTTGACAACGAATGTCATCAAAATGAATTGTTATGTACTAAAAGATAAAATATAAATCATTAGTTTTCTTGATAGGTAGTGACCTACATTTTATCACATTTGAATCAACCTTACACGAAACTGCATTTTATACTGGTGAGGAACATCAACCCTAATAAATCTGGTACCTTGAACTGACTTCACTTGGTTTTATTTTATCTCTTCTCTATCTCCTCCACTCGGGTAAACATACTTGAGTGGATTGAACTCCCTGAGAGATTCTATCCCACAAGTAACTCTTCTCATCTCCTCTTGCCCAGGAACTCCTTGCTCTGGTGAGATTAGCCGATCTCAGTAACCGAATATACAGTCCACAACAACAACAGGCAATCGGTCATATCGCTCCACTCGCTCAACTCCAACACCAGTGCGTTAGAGTGCCCCTTTTACCTGCTGGAGCCCCCTTGTCTACAGCAAACTCCAACACCAGTGCGTTAGAGTGCCCCTTTTAGCTGCAGGAGCCCCCTTGTCTACAAAAATGTTGACAAAATTTTCTATAGAAATAAAATAATGACAAAATTTTCTATAGAGATAAAATGTTGATAAAATTTTCTATAGAAATAAAATTTTGACAAAATTTTCTGTAGAAATAAAATTTTGACAAAATTCTCAACAGAAATAAAATTGTGACAAAATTTTCTATAAAAATAAAATGTTGATAAAATTTTCGATAGAAAAAAATTTGACAAAATTTTCTATAGAAATAAAATTGTTACAAAATTTTCTATAAAAATAAAATTTTGACAAAAATTTTCGATAGAAATAAAATTTTGACAACATTTTCTATAGAAATACAATTTTGTTGTTTTTTATTTCAGCTTAAAACCATACATTGACTAAACTACAATTGTAGCTTAACCAACAGAGGAAAAGAATGTTTGTCAAATTTATTTGGGCAAAGCCCTATAGACTGCAAGATGGTTGGATGGACGCACGTTTCGGAATTACCACATTCCTCATCAGCATCCTCTACTTGCAGCAAAACTATCAACCAATTATCAGAATAAATTCAGGCAGTTTATTAAACCCAATTGTAGTTTAGTCAATGTATGGTTTTAAGCTGAAATAAAAAACAACAACAATGCTTAAAGAACAAAACCAACAATAACAAAACAAAACAAATGGAAAAAGAAGAGGAGGCACGCTCAAAATAAACCCAGCCATGTGAATTCAAATCGATGATTTGACAGTGGCATAGGAAAAGAGATATGTTTGTTTCGAAATTATTTCGGCATAAGCCGGCTATCAATGTAAAACCTTTTTTCGGAGGGTTCAAGTGTGGTTTTTGTTGGGTTTAATAAACTGCCTGAATTTATTCTGATAATTGGTTGATAGTTTTGCTGCAAGTAGAGGATGCTGATGAGGAATGTGGTAATTCCGAAACGTGCGTCCATCCAACCATCTTGCAGTCTATAGGGCTTTGCCCAAATAAATTTGACAAACATTAGTTTCCTCTGTTGGTTAAGCTACAATTGTAGTTTAGTCAATGTATGGTTTTAAGCTGAAATAAAAAACAACAACAATGCTTAAAGAACAAAACCAACAATAACAAAACGAAATACAATTTTGACAAAATTTTCTATAGAAATAAAATATTGACAAAATTTTCTATAGAAATAAAATACTGACAAAATTTTCTATAGAAATAAAATTGTGACAAAATTTTCTATAAAGATAAAATTTTGATAAAATTTTCGATAGAAATAAAATTTTGAGAAAATTTTCTATAGAAATAAAATATTGACAAAAATTTTTATAGAAATAAAATATTCACAAAATTTTCTATAGAAATAAAATATTCACAAAGTTTTCTATAGAAATAAAGCTTTGACAAAACTTTCTATAGAAATAAAATATTGACAAAATTTTCTATAGAAATAAAATTTTGGCAAACTGTTCTATAGAGATAAAATTTTATAAAATTCTCTATAAATATAAAATTTTATAAAATTCTCTATAAATATAAAATTTTAACAAAATTTTCTATAGAGATTAAATTTTGATAAAATTTACTATAAAAATAAATTTTGACAAAATTTTCAATAGAAATATAATTTTGACAAAATTTTCTATGAAATAAAATTTGCCAAAATTTTCTATAAAAATAAAATTTTGACAAAATTGTCTACAGAAATAAAATTGTGACAAAATTTTCTACAGAAATAAAATTTTGTTAACATTATCTATGACATAAAAATTTGGCAAAAATTTTATAAAATTCTCTGTAGAAATAAAATTTTGGACAAATTTTCTACAGAAATAAAATTTTGACAACATTTTCTATGAATACAAGTATGCCAAAATTTTCTATAGAAATAAAATTTTGACAAATTTTTTATAGAAAAAAAAAAAAATTTACAAAATTTTCAATAGAAATAAAATTTTTACAAAATTTTCTATGAATTAAAATGTTGGCAAAATTTTCTATAGGTATAACATTTTGACAAAATTCTCTACAGAAATAAAATTGTGATAAAATTCTTTAGAAGGATAAAATTTTGATAAAATTTTCTATAGAAATAAAATTTTGACATAATTTTCTATAGAAATAAAATATTGACAAAATTTTCTATAGAAATAAAATTTTGACAAAATGTTCAATAGAAATAAAATTTTGCCAAAATTTTCTACAGAAATAAAATTTTATCAACATTTTCTATGAAATAAAATTTGCCAAAATTTTCTATAGAAAAAAAATTGTGACAAAATTTTCTATAAATTTACAATTTTGATAAAATTTTCGATAGAAATAAAATTTTGAGAAAATTTACTATAGAAATAAAATATTGACAAATTTTTCTATAGAAATAAAATTTTGGCAAAATTTCCTACATAAATAAAATTTGACTTTTTCTATGAAATAAAATTTTGGCAAAATGCCCCTATATGCCAGCTTTCTGTAGAGATATAATTGTATAAAATTCTCTATAGAAATAAAATTTTGACAAAATGTTCTATAGAGATTAAATTTTTATAAAATTGTCTATAGAAATAAATTTTGACAAAATTTTCAATAGAAATATAATTTTGACAAAATTTTGCCAAAATTTTCTATAGAAATAAAATTTTGACAAAATTGTCTACAGAAATAATATTGTGACAAAATTTTCTACAAAAATAATATTTTGACAACATTTTCTATGACATAAAAATTTGGCGAAATTTTCTATAGAAATAAAATTTTTACAATATTTTTAATAGAAATAAAATTTTGACAAAATTTTCTTTAGAAATAAAATTTTGAAAACATTTTCTATGAAATAAAAGTTTGGCAAAATTTTCTAAAGGTATAAAATTTGATAAAATTCTCTATAGAAATAAAATGTTGACAAAATTTTCTATAGAGATACAATTTTAATAAAATTTTCTATAGAAATAAAATTTTTTACAAAATTTTCTGTAGAAATAAAATTTTGACAAAATTCTCTACAGAAATAAAATTTTGACAAAATTTTCTATAGAGATAAAATTTTCTATAGAAATAAAATTTTGACAAAATTTTCTGTATATTTGGATTATTGTCTCAATTTTCTAATATGTAAAATATTTGTATGAACATTTCATCGAAATTGAATTTATCTGTTTTCTCAAAACATGTGGAAGTAAATGACCGGAGAAGGCGTTAACTGATTTTTTGGATAGTTTTTTTCCATATGCCAGCTCTACTTTAAACAGAAATTCTAATTCCATTATTTCTTGAATTTGATGGCAGTAGTAGTGTATTTGGTACACCCTTCAGTGTAGTAAATCATTTGAAATTTCATACAAAACATCTGTTTCCTTAGCGACATTATTTTTAAAATACATCCACACACACACCAATATTTTCACTTCATTCAATTTCAGAGCACAATGCAAAAGATCCACATGTGTGGAAGAGGAGTAGGAGGTGAAGGAGGATCAGCGTTTATGTGGCGTATAATCTGATCAAACATTAGTACTGTGTGACAATTGACAATGATAACAATTTCACACAGTGTAACGAGAGTGAGACAAAAGCAAATTGGTAAGAGTTTTTGAAGAAAATTTATTAAACGCGATTCCCTACAGAAACATGGACATAGTAGATTTTGTGTTCGAGGGATAGACGAAAAATTTTGTATAACCTATTTTTATGTCTACTGGAGTTATCATAACTGGTGGACAAAAACCGTTCGACCGGTTTATACTTTACATTTCTCTATAACCTGCATCCAATACTAGGACAACGTTTGAATTTTCATGAATATTGTAAGCCCTTATATTTCAGATAAATAAAATATATGTCGGAACTTATTGATCTGAGAGATGGTTTTTTTTTTGAATATTCTGTACAAATTGCCATATGGAAGCTGTAAACACTTTCAACTCTCCGAACACTGTACCATCAGCAGATGAACATTTAAGTGGGACAACAATATGTGGAATATCAAATGTTCCCAAGTAGGAGTGTTGTCATCTTAAAAGAGACCAAATGAACGAACATCCCCAAAAAAGATTGTGACGTTTTTCTCAACCATAAAACTAAGCTGATATATGTTGGTGCTGATCATGCAGAGATTTTGATAATTTCGAACAAAGCCCTCTAGATAGCATCATACTCCAAACATATCATACTTGCAGGCATTGATACCAAACGACCGATAAGAGATAATCCTTTAATTATAAAATAAATTCAAACCATAATAAACTACAATGATCCTTAATAATCTCCCCAAAACATAGGCATTGAATTTGGAATATCCTCACAAAGGACAATACCATCCGTTTTTTGTCATTGTCACAACAAAAGGAAATCCCAACAAAGAGGACCTAGTCAAACAAAGTTTCCATCGTAGCCCGTCTTCCAGAGTAAAGGAATCATCAGCAACTACAACAAAACAAAATCAAACGACATAAAATTGTCCAGATCATTATACATGCTTCGATGTTTTTTCAAGAGGTTCTGCTTTTCTATCTCCTCCTCATTCTTTTCTGGCTGAATTGTTGTCCTGAACAAAAAAAAAATAGCTGATGTACGCTTCGGTGATTTACTTTAACAACAACATTAGGGGCAAAGTCTATACACCGACAACAAATGGTTCAAGTACTTTAAGGTTTGCACGACCAGCAATAATAAGGCGCGGCAAAATTTTCATTGTTCGGGGTCAGGGATTATTTCGGTAGAAAAGAAACCAAGGCAAGAAAAACACAAAATTATTTCAAAGGACATTTTTTTGTGTGTTTGTGATTTTGTTGGTTTTTCTCCATGTAGTGATTTTGAGGAGGGTCCTTGTTCAAGTACTTCTCAAATGTTGTTTTTTTTGCATTTCGGCCCATTCATCTAGGTAAACAAATTTCTTAAGTACACCATACACCACTATTTGAGATGAGATTTTTGCTTAAAGATAATTTGATGTTTAAATAAATAAATAAAAATTGTGGGAATTATTTGAGATTATTGATAATGATATGATCCAGATAAAACCTGGCCATAGAATGGTAATCCATGGGGAAGGTCGAAAAAAAATATCTATTACTGTACTCACATATGTTCCAAGATCGATTGCAAAAAAGATAGAAAAGGATGATATGGCAGGCTTACTATAAATACTTAAGATGATAGGAACTAGTCAGCTAAATTTTAAGATTTTTTAGCAATGCCCAGACCCAGCAAAAAATTTTCGACAAAAAATGATTACAACAGACAGACAGACCGACTTGGTTATATCGTCTCAGAATTTCCCGCTGATCAAGAATATATATATATATATATATATATATATATATATATATATATATATATATATATATATATATATATATATATATATATATATATATATATATATATATATATATATATATATATACTTTATATAGTTGAAAAGCGATATTTCGATGTGTTACAAACGGAATGACAAACTTATTATAACCCCGTCAACATCTTATGGTGGTGGGTATAAAAAGCGGATTAATTACGTATGTATATAATTCAGTTCTCGATCAGAATATAACAGGTTGGCTGATAAGTCGCTGGTCTAACAAAGAAAAACACATATTTTTGTCACAATTCGTTTTTATTATTCAACATAGTTCTCTTCAAGAGCGATACAACGATTATAACGACCTTCCCATTTTTTGATACCATTTTGGTAGTACTCCTTCGGTAGACCTCAGTTTCGGCGATCACCTCTTCATTGCAGCCAAATTTTTTCCCTGCGAGCATCCTTTTGAGGTCTGAGGTCGCTGGGGGCAAGATCTGGAGAATACGTGGGTGGGGAAGCAATTCGAAGCCCAATTCATGAATTTTTGCCATCGCTCTCAATGACTTGTGGCACGGTGCGTTGTCTTTGTGGAACAACACTTTTTTCTTCTTCATATGGGGCCGTTTTGCCGCGATTTCGACCTTCAAACGCTCCAATAACGCCATATAATAATAGTCACTGTTGATGGTATTTCCCTTCTCAAGATAATCGATAAAAATTATTTCATGCGCATACCAAAAAACAGAGGTCATTACTTTGCCAGCGGACTTTTGAGTCTTTCCACGCTTCGGAGACGGCTCACCGGTCGCTGTCCACTCAGCCGACTGTCGATTGGACTCAGTGTAGTGATGTAGCCATGTTTCAACCATTGTCACATACCGATGGAAAAACTCGGGTGTATTACGAGTTAACAGCCGCAAACACCGCTCAGAATCATCAACACGTTGTTGTTTTTGGTCAAATGTGAGCACGGGCGGCATCTATTTTGCACAGAGCTTCCGCATATCCAAATATTGATGAATGATATGACCAACACGTTCCTTTGATATCTTTAAGGCCTCTGCTATCTCGATCAACTTCATTTTCGGGTCTTTCAAAATAATTTTGGGGATTTTTTTGATGTTTTCGTCGGTAACCACCTCTTTCGGGCGTCCACTGCGTTCACCGTCCTCCGTGCTTATTTCACCACGCTTGCATTTTGCATACCAATCAATTATTGTTGATTTCTCTGGGGCAGAGTCCGGAAACTCGTCATCAAGCCAAGGTTTTGATTCCACCGTATTTTTTCCCTTCAGAAAACAGTATTTTATCAAAACACGAAATTCCTTTTTGTCCACTTTTTTCACAATAACAAAAGTTGCTTTAGACGCTCTATCTCACAAACTAATTGACTTACAGACGTTAAATTTTGACACGAATCATTTGAAGGTTGGTGGTATATAAAAATAATATGCATTTAATACTAGCGAAGCCATCTATGTGTCAGACCGGGAACTTATCAGCCAATCTGTTATTGGAAAAGTCTACAAATAATTACGAACTTATATGAACTTTTGCGCGGCAATTACAGAGCCAGAATTGAAATATCTAACTATAGACCGATATGGACCAATTTTGGCATGGTCCATACTAGCACAATGTACCAAATTTCAACCGAATCGCATGAATTTAGCTCCTCTAAGAGGTTTCGGAGGCACGGCTACCACAGTTGGTAGAATTCTAAAAAAAAATGTCGATTTTTTGCTGTTTGGTAGATTGGTAGAATTCTTGATGTTTTGATAGATTTTGCAGAATATGCCTCCACAAAAATTTTCTATAGAAATAAAATGTTGACAAATTTTTCAATAGAAATAAAATTTTGACACAATTTTCTACAGACATAAAATTTTGACAAATTTTTCAATTTTTCACAAAATTTTCTATAGAAATAAAATTTTGACAAAATTTTCATTAGAAATAAAATTTTAACAAAATTTTCTAAAGAAATAATATTTTGCCAAAAAAATTCTATAGAAAACAATTTTGACAAATTTTCTATAGAAATAAAATATCGACAAAATTTTCTATAGAAATAGAATTTTGGCAAAATTTTTGTAAGAAATAAAATTTTGCCACAATTTTCTATAGAAATGAAATAGTGCCAAATAGTGTGTAGATTGACAGAATTCTTGATGGTTTGGTAGATTTTGCAGAATATGCAAAATTTGTCAAAATGTTATTTCTATAGAAATAATATTTTGACAGAATTTTCTATTGAAATATAACTTTGACACTGTTTTCTACAGAAATAAAATTTTGATAAAATTTTCTATAAAAATACAATTTTGACAAAATTTACCAAAATAACATTTTAGTAAAATCTTCTATAGAAATAAAATTTTGACAAAATTTTCTTTAAAAATAAAATTTTGGCAAAATTTTCTATAGAAAACAATTTTGGCAAAATTTCTATAGAAATAAAATTTCGACAAAATTTTTTTAGAAATAGAATTTTGGCAAAATTTTTTAAAGAAATAAAATTTTGCCACAATTTTCTATAGAAATGAAATAGTGCCAAATAGTGTGTAGATTGACAGAATTCTTGATGGTTTGGTAGATTTTGAAGAATATACAAAATTTGTCAAAATGTTATTTCTATAGAAATAATATTTTGACAGAATTTTCTATTGAAATATAACTTTGACACTATTTTCTACAGAAATAAAATTTTGATAACATTTTCTATAAAAATACAATTTTGACAAAATTTACCAAAATAACATTTTAGTAAAATCTTCTATAGAAATAAAATTTTGGCAAAATTTTCTATAGAAAATAATTTTGGCAAAATTTCTATAGAAATAAAATTTCGACAAAATTTTCTATAGAAATAGAATTGTGGCAAATTTTTTTAAAGAAATAAAATTTTGACAAAATTTTCTATATAAAAAAATTTTGCTAAAATTTTCTATAGAAGATTTTTCGTTTGGCAGTTTTTTTGAATTTTAGAATTTTTCCAAATTTTGGAAACACGGTTGAGTGGCAACCGTGTTCGGAGGTCAAATCTGAGGATCGCTTTACGTCGGGGCTATATATAATTGGACCAATATGGATACATTTTTGCATGGTTGTTAAAGGTCGGATCGGATGAATTTTTCTCCTCCAAGAGGTTCCGGAGGTCAAATCTGAGGATAGGTTTATATGGGGCTATATATAATTATGGACCGATATGCATATATTTGTGCATGGTTGTTAAAGACCATATCTCTACACCACGTTCCAAATTTCAACCGGATCGGATGAATTTTTCTCCACCAAGAGGTTCCGGAGGTCAAATTAGAGGTGTGCACGTGACACGAAATTGTCGCGACTAATGAAAATGTTCATGATTCACGCGTGAGTCGTGCTATCGACTTGAAACTTGAAACAACTAAAGGGTGGTTAAATTGTAAGGGCGAATGAGAATCCAAGAGTGATTGTCGAAAAATCAATGCACCCACAAAGAGTGACTGTTTGGTGCGGTTTATGGGCTGGCGGCATCATCGGGCCGTATTTTTTCCAAAATGAGGCCGCTCAGGCAGTTACTGTGAATCGTGTTCGCTATCGTGAGATGATAACGAACTTTTTATGGCCCGAATTGGAAGATATGGATGTGGACGATATGTGGTTTCAGCAGGAAGGTGCCACTTGCCACACAGCTAACGAAACAATGGCTCTTTTGCACAACAAATTCAATGGCCGTGTTATCTCACGTAATGGCGATGTCAATTGGCCGCCAAGATCATGTGATTTGACATCGTTTGACTTTTTTCTTTGGGGTTATTTGAAAGAAAAGGTGTACGTCGATAAGCCAGCAACAATTCAAGAGCTAAATGATGAGATAATTCGGCACATTAACGGCATAGAACCTCCATTATGCCTCAGCGTCATCGAAAATTTGGACCATCAGATGAAGGTGTGCCACCGAGGTCGCGGCGCCCATTTGGCCGATATTTTGTTCCGTACATAATTGAGTAGTACCAATATATCATAATAAAATAAAATTACAATAATTTCCTAAATAGTTTGTGTTTTATTCAAAATCAACATAGGCCCTTGAAAATTTAACCACCCTTTAATTGTTATTGATGTAGGTCTAGCCCCCATATAAATCGACCCCCAGATTTTGCTTGCGAATCCTCTTTGGGGAGCAAATTTCATCCGATCCGATTGAAATTTGGTAAGTAGTGTCAGTTTGTGACCTTTAATACCCATACAAAAATTGGTTCATATCGGTCCATAATTATATATAGCCGCCATATAAACCGATCCCCAGATTTGACCTCCGTAGCCTTTTGGGGGAGCAAATTTCGTCCGATCCGGTTGAAATTTGGTACGTAGTGTCAGTTTATGACATTTAATACCCATACAAAAATTGGTTCAAATCGGTCCATAATTATATATAGCCGCCATATAAACCGATCCCCAGATTTTGCTTGCGGATCCTCTTGGTGGAGCAAATTTCATCCGATCCGGTTGAAATTTGGTACGTAGTGTCAGTATATGACATTTAATACCCATGCAAAAATTTATCCATATCGGTCCATAACTATATATAGTCCCCATGTAAGCCGATCCCCAGATTTGGCCTCCGGAGCCTCTTGGAGGAGCAAATTTCATCTGATTCGGCTATAATTATTATATTAGTATATGGTCTCTAATAACCATGCAAAAATTGTTTCATATCGGTCTATAATTATATATATTTCCCCTTATACCGATCCCCAAATTTGACCTCGGGAGCCTCTTGAAGGAGCAAGTTTCTTGGAGTCACAAATTTCATCCGATTCGGTTGGAATTTGTTAGTATATGGTCGCTAACAACCCTTCCAAACGTGGTCCATAGTTATGTATAGCGCCCAGATAAATCGATCCCAAGATTTTACTTCTTCCTGGATTAGAAAATTTCATTTGATCTTACTAAAATTTGGTACTAATCACACAAAAATTTAACCGTTCATAATTGTATATAGGCACCATATAAACCGACCACCATATACAACTTCTGCCTCTCATGTAGTGCGCGAAAATTCATACCGGTCAAGGACTGAATTAAACCTATAAAATTCAGGTCTTGACTTGTAATTTTAATCTGCCTTTTTTTGCCTAATATATACCCCGTATGGATTAACTTCCAATTTAGAAGACGAGGCTAAGGAGTTTTAAGATACCTTGCCATCGGCAAGTGTTACCGCAACCCAAGTAATTCGAATGTGGATGACAGACTTTAGTAGAAGTTTCTACGCAATCCATGGTGGAGGGTATATAAGATCCAGCCTGGCCGTATATACTTGTTTGTTTTTTACTAACCATAAAAATTTGATCAAAAACCCTAAAATAAGATTCTTTTTAAATTTGGTAGATTTGTAATAAAATTTTCTTAAAATTTTAATAGATTATTTTTGACACGAATGGAAACTTTGATCTAGAAGATAAGATAATATGAGATCCAATTTGTTCAATATTTTTCAAAACTGAAGGTTGACTATTTAAACGGATTTCCAATAGATTTGCTTACGTCTACATAGTTTTTCAGTTAACATACTTACTTAAGCAATCCACATGTCCTAAAGGAGCACCTACCGTTTAAAAATACTCTGAAAAAAAAAATATTAAAATCATTATTAGAAACTTTGTTTTCTAACATCATCACAACGTCACTGCATCATCACAACGTCACTCAACGAAACAATAAATAAGAGATAATTCTTTTTTTCTTTTTGGAAAAAAATCATACTACCACCATAAGACAAGCCAATTAAATTCTAATCAAAATATATCCAATATTATTACTCTCCACTTAAAACGCAAACAATTCTAATGTTTCCAAACCAAGAAACCATAGACACAATAACGAAATAAATCAAAAATACCTAAAGGCATTTTAGAAGCCAAGAACTCGTTCATGGCTTAAATCTTACTCACGAGCTACAAAATAAATGCTATGTCTATTACTCCTATGAATTTGTCGAAAGCTAGAAAATTTTTCAAAACTAACAGGCCAATAAAGGTTTCATTTTCAACGGCAACCGAGTTTGATTTCAGTTACAACACGAGCAACAGCTGAAATTAAACAATTTTCAATTACCTCACATAGCACGCACCAATAGCATGGGATGTAGATTGGCAGGTCTTTGAGTTTGAGGGCCATACATACTGCTGGCCACATAAATAGAATAGAGAGAGTGGGTGAGTACACTAAGTTTGTCATTCTATTTGTAACGCATTGAAATATTGGTATCAGTCTCCATAAAGTGGTAAAATTCTGAGTTGATCTAGTGATGTCCGTCTGCCCGTACGTCTCTTGAAATCACTCTAACATCCGAACGAAACACGATATCGGCTTGAAACTTGGCTCAGGTAGTTGTTACTGATGTAGGCCGGACGGTATAGCAAATGGGTTATATCGGACCACTTTTTGGGTGCAGAGCCCCCATATAAAACGGTCCCTAGATTGGACTTGAGCCCCCTGGAGCGATCTTCAAGAAATTTGGTATGTGATGGTAGTATATGCTTGTATTTATCATGGAAAAATTGGTCTACATGGATCCATAATTATATATAGCTCCCATATAAACCGTTCCTCAGATTTCTCTTCTAAAGACAGTCTACATGGATCCATAATAATATATCGCTCCCATATAAACCGTTCCTCAGATTTCTCTTCTGGACCCTGCTACAGTAGCGAATTTCATCGGATCTGGTTGACATTTTGGTACTTGCCGATAGTATATTGCCCTCTAACTACCGTTCAAATAAATTGGCCCAAACTGTTCATAATAGTAAATAGGCCCCTCTATATAAACCGATCATTAACTTATACTCTCTATACAGTGTGGCTGATATATATTGCAACCAACTTCAAGTTGCTATCATTCACAGAAAAAAAATTTTACGAAAATTTTTCCAATTAAAAATTTAATTGAGTTTTAGAAAATATTCAATTAAAAATGTAATTGATTCAATAAATTTTTTATTTGAAACAAAAATCAATCACAAAAATGAATAGTATCAATTAATTTTTTAATTGGATCAATTAATTTTTGAATTGGATCAATTAATTTTTGAATTGGATCAATTAATTTTTTCATTGGACCAATTAATTTTTTAATTGATACTATCACTTCTGTGATTGAAGACATTTCACTTAAAAAACTAATTGGATCAATTAATTTCGCGATTGGATTAAACAAAAAAATTTTTTGTGTGTTTCTAAATCGCTCGTCCGACAGCTGACAGATTTATGCCAGCGATTAGGTGAGGTTCCAGTGATTAGGTTGTGGCAGCCCGTAATTTTATGCTCACTTAGACTATTCAGTCCATTGTGATACCACAGGCGGTGACCATCTCTCATATCAACGAGTGTTGTCCGATTCTATGTTTAATTCAATGACAAGGGACCTCCTTCTTAGAGCCGATTCCGAACGGCGTCCCACATTGCTGTGAAACCACTAAGATATGCTCGGAAATTTCCCCAGCATTACCGGAGTTATTTTTTATGAAATTCAAGGTTAGGTATAGTGGCAGCCAGATATTTCAGGCTCACTTTTATACCACAGTGGTGAACTTCTCTCTTATCACTGAGTGCTGCCCGATTTAATGTTAAGCTCAATGACAACACACACAAATTTTTTTTCAGATTCAATCACGAAATTAATTGATCCAATTAATTTTTTAATTGATCACTGAGTGCTGCCCGATTTAATGTTAAGCTCAATGACAACACACACAATTTTTTTTCAGATTCAATCACGAAATTAATTGATCCAATTAATTTTTTAATTGAAATGTCTTCAATCACAGATATGATGGTATCAATTAAAAAGTTAATTGAGAGTCAATTAAAAAGTGAATAGATCCAATTAAAAACTTAATTGATACTATTAATATTTGTATTTGATTTTTGTTTCAATTAAAAAATTTGTTGAATCAATTACATTTTTAATTGAATATTTTTTAAAACCCAATTAAGACTTTAATTGGAAAAATTTTCGTGAAATTTTTTTCAGTCCGAATGGCGTTCTACATTGCGGTAAAATCACTTAGAGAAGCTTTGAAACACTCAAAAATATCACCAGGATTACTGATTTGGGACAATCCACCGCTGAACTACTGTCTAACCATTGCTCCACGGCGGCTGGAAGACCACAAGTGGCTAACGCGAGAGCCAAAAAGTGGACAAAAACAGTAACAACACCAGAAAAACTGAAGGCCAGATTTGATCGAACTCCTCTCCGCAGTGGTAGAAAACTTGTTCGTTTGGGCTAAAGCCATTGGAGTTCTAAAAAGTTCAAGAGCTCACCGGTGCTCGAAAAAGTTAGACTACAAAAAGCCAAGGAATTGCTTCAGAAATTATCCAAAAACTGAAGGCCAGATTTGATCGAACTCCTCTCCCCAGAGGTAAAAAAACTTGTTCGTGAACTGAACTCATCGTTTGGGCGAAAGTCATTGGAGTTCTAAAAATTTCAAGAGCTCACCGGTGCTCAAAAAAGTTAGACTGCAAAAAGCCAAAAAGGAATTGCTTCGGTCTGATGGGAAGTCATTCCAAATTGAGCAGTTTATGGACATACAAAATGATTGGGTTCATTTGTAAAAGAGGTTACCTAGAAATTTGCACCTTCGTTTGGCCACCGGAACACAAACGCCGCATATTGTAATGGAGTGGGCCGCAGTATCTGCCTATGGTAGTTCCCCACTCGTATTCATCGGCTGTGGGTTAAAAATAAATGCCGAATATTACAGGGAAAATGTCCTAAAGACAGTATTAACACCCAGGGCAGACAAATATTTTGGCTGCAGGCCCCAGACATTTCAGCAGGACTCAGCACGCGCTACTAAAATCTTTGGATCTCAATCCATTGGAGAGTAGGGTTGGTATTAAGAAATGGCAAAAAAATCGGTCATCTCAAGACGGCGCATCACCGAAAATAGGCCAAAATACTACAGGGCCACTTTCATGCGTAGCGTGTGGTGGCTTTGTCGATCGTTTGAAGGCCTTAAATTTGTGACAAAGGTAGCCAATTGTGACCTAAATCTAAATTGATTCTAAAATTTGACTTTTTTCCTTTCGCAAAGCGACTCAGTTCTTGGCATCCCCTTAAAATGGAAATGCTGATGAACCAGGTGATCGACCGGAACAAGTGGTAATAAGAAAGAGCAATGTCGGAGTATACGACGGGAGGGTACAACATCTCATTTTAGTGCATTAAAAGATATTAAAATATTGATTTTCTGAAGAGAGGTTCTCACCAGGAATGGGCCAAAATCCCACAGAGCCACATACGTGCTGCGTTTATTGGCTTTGTTGGTCATTTGAAGGCCATAATTCATGCTAAAATTAGTCAATTGGCCCAAATCTAAACTGTTTCTAAAATTTGGTGTTATTTACGATACTTTTTATTCGTGAATCGACCCTATTCTTGTCTTCCTCTTAAGAACGAAAATGCGGATCAGGCAGGTCATACGTTATTGATCGGAACAAGTATTAATCAGAAAGAGAATGAAAATTGAGTTCTTCTGTCTAATGACAAGGCCATCCCAACTTCATTGCAGATGATCAAAATTCGTATTACTTCCGGATGACAAGTTCGGAGACTTTTTTGGCTTCCTCATAAGAACAAAAAAGCTGATTAGCCGGCCACGCGTTATCGAGCGGACCAAATGCTAATCAGATAGAGCACGGTCTGGGCTATACGGCGGGTGACGTAGGATGTCCCATTTGATTGCTTCCAAATAAGATTTTACGAGTTTTGCAACCGAGCGTGGCCGAGCGTGCTGCAAAATCACCTTATCTTGCCTTTCTAAATTCTCTGACCGATTATCAGGCAATGTTCGGCTCAAACGCATCAATTGACTTTGTGCAAAGGATCCTCTTTTTATACCCTGCGCCACACTGTGGAACAGGGTATTATAAGTTAGTACATATGTTTGCAACACCCAGAAGGAGACGAGATAGACACATGGTGTCTTTGGGAAAAATGCTCAGGGTGGGCTCCTGAGTCGATATAGCCATATCCGTCTGTCCGTGAACACATTTTCGTAATCACTGTCTAGGTCGCAGTTTTAGTCCAATCGACTTCAAATTTGGCACAGGTATGTGTTTTGGCTCAGAACAAAACCCTATTGATATTGGAAGAAATCAGATTTAGATATAGCTCCCATATATATCTTTCGCCCGATATGGACTAATACGGTCTCAGAAGCCAGAGTTTTACCCCAATTTGGTTGAAATTTTGCACTAGGAGTACAATTAGTAGTGTAGTCAGGGAGCCACCGTGGTGCAATGGTTAGCATGCCCGCCTTGCATACACAAGGTCGTGGGTTCGATTCCTGCTACGACCGAACACCAAAAAGTTTTTCAGCGGTGGATTATCCCACCTCAGTAATGCTGGTGACATTTCTGAGGGTTTCAAAGCTTCTCTAAGTGGTTTCACTGGAATGTGGAACGCCGTTCGGACTCGGCTATAAAAAGGAGGTCCCTTGTCATTGAGCTTAACATGGAATCGGGCAGCACTCAGTGATAAGAGAGAAGTTCACCACTGTGGTATCACAATGGACTGAATAGTCTAAGTGAGCCTGATACATCGGGCTGCCACATAACCTAACCTAACCTAACCTAGTAGTGTAGTCAAGTGCGCCAAATTTTATTGAAATCGGTTCAGATTTAGATATAGCTCCCATATATATCGTTCGCTCGATTTACACTCATATGACCACAGTGGGCAATCTTTTATTCCGATTTAATTGAAATTTTGCACAGGGAGTAGAATTAGCATTGCAGCTATGCGTGCCAAATTCGGTTGAAATCGGTTAAGATTTGGATGTATCTCCTATATATAGCTTTCGCCCGATTTACACTCATATGACCACAGAGGCCAATTCTTAACTCCGATTTAGTTGAAATTTTGCACAGGGAGTAGAATTAGCATTGTAGCTATACGTGCCAAATTTGGTTGACATCGGTTCAGATTTAGATATAGCTCCCATATATATCTTTTTCTGATTTCGACAAAAATGGTCAAAATATCAACATTTTTCTTGTTAAATCTGGCACATACTATTCACCCGAATTCTATTTCTATAGAAAATTTTGTCAAAATTCTATGCCCATAGAAAATGTTGTCAAAATTCTATTTCTATACAAAATTTCGTCTTAATTTTATTTCTATAAAAAATTTTATTTTAAAAAAATTTGTTAAAATTTTATTTCTATAGAATATTTTATCAAAATTATATTTCTATAGAAAATGTTGTCAAAATTATATTTCTATAGAAAATTTTGTCTTAATTTTATTTCTATAGAAAATTTTATCAAAATTTTATTTGTTTAGAATATTTTACCAAAATTTTATTTCTATAGAAAATTTTATCAAAATTGTATTTCTACAGACAATTTTGTAAAAATTTTATTTCTATAGAAAATTTTGTCAAAATTTTATTTCTATGGAAAATGTTGTCAACATATTATTTCTGTAGAAAATTTTATCAAAATTGTATTTCTATAGAAAATTTTGTCAGAAATTTATTTCTATAGAAAATTTTTTAAAAATTTTATTTCGTTTTTGTCAAGATTTTATCTCTATAGAATATTTTATCAAAATTTTGTTTCTATGGAAAATTTTGGAAACATTTTACTTCTATAGAAAATTTTTTAAAAATTCTATTTTATTTCTTTGTGAAGCACCTCTTATTGGAGAAGAATATTTTGCGAAATCTACCAAAACATCAAGAATTTTACCAATCTACCAGACAGTAGTGTTTGGTAGAATTTTACCAACTGTAACAACCATGGTTCAAATTTAGATTTAGATATAGCTCCCATATATAGCTTTCGCCCGATTTACACTCATATGACCACAGAGGCCAATTTTTTGCTCCGATTTAGTTGAAATTTTGGAAAGGGAGTAGAATTAGCATTGTAGCTATGCATGCCAAATTTGGTTGAAATCGGTTCAGATTTAGATATACCTCCTATATATAGCTTTCGCTCGATTTACACTCATATGACCACAGAGGCCAATTTTTAACTCCGATTTAGTTGAAATTTTGCACAGGGAGTATAATTAATATTGTAGCTATGCGTGCCAAATTTGGTTGAAATCGGTTCAGATTTAGATATAGCTCCCATATATATATTTTTCTGATTTCGACAAAAATGGTAAAAATACAAACATTTTCCTTGTAAAATAGCCAATGCTTAATCGAAAAGTTGTAACAATTACTCTAATTTTCCTAAACTTCTAATACATATATATCGAGCAATAAATCATAAATAAACTTTTGCGAAGTTTCCTTAAAATTGCTTCAGATTTAAATGTTTCCCATATTTTTTACTAATATTGTGTTCCACCCTAGTGTATTAGCCGACTTAAATTTTGAGTCTATAGATTTTGTAGAAGTCTATCAAATTCTGTCCAAATTGAGTGATATTTAAATGTATGTATTTGGGACAAACCTTTATATATAGCCCCCAACACATTTGACGGATGTGATATGGTATTGAAAATTTAGATCTACAAAATGGTGCAGGGTATAATATGGTCGGCCACGCACGACTTTAGACTTTCCTTACTTGTTCTAGGCTATTTTTCCCAAGATAATGAATGGCCTTATAAAACTTTTATTTAACACCTCCCCATTTTCTTACAGGAATTTTTTGAAATTCTAGTTTTATACCATTGGTGTTTTTATCGGCCTGTTGTGCTCCATCAAAATGTGCGTGAGACGTCAATAAATCCAAATTTGAAATGCGATCATTACAAGACAGCAAATAAATAAGAAACTATTAAATGGGTGAAAAAAAGTAAAGGAAAAAGCTCACAAAGTAGTGGCAAATTTGTGGGGCAAAGAGGTTAACAACAACAATAACAGCAACTCACCTCACCAACCAGATAACCTAAGGGCATTCAAATTATGGTTATTGAAAGCGTTATAAAATGGTTCGTAAACCTGGCAACCAGCCATGTTAGAGCTAAGGAATATCAAATACGGAACAGCAATGTAGCATCAACAACAAAGAAATCAATAACTCGTAAACGCAACACTTCTGAATTTGTAGCCTCTAACCATTTTTTTTTTACAAACGGTAGAGATGGGTACATGGGATATGTCGGTGATAGGTCGATCCATTGAAATAGACAAGATAAATATTTGATGCACGTGGAAATTTTAATGGTTTTGAATATGAATTTCAAAAGAATTTACAGTGTTGCTATTTCTATTTACATCTATTGAGGGAAATTAAAAAATTCTCTAAATCGAATGACATGAAGATTTCAAAGATATTTCTACCTCCAGTATGTGAAGAACAATAAAGAACATAAATAGATGGAGTAAAGAAAATAATCTGAATAAATCAGCATCTGTAATATGGAATTCAGAGAAAATAGATTTATTTTTATACAGATGACTTTGGACACACACTTTTCTAGAAATTAGATGGCTAATCCATCATCGATCAATAACGTAGGGATTCAATGTTAGCTTCAAGTCTTCTTAAGACTCTGAAGGGGTTTACATATATCAAATCTAGACTCTGACGACATGAATTCTCGACGAGTAGATTTGCTGACACCGCGTTATACGGGCTTTAGTGGTCGACGGAGTATTCAATATCGTCCTTCCGGAATTAATAATAAATTCAGTGTTAACTCTGAATGTTGATCAATGGACACAGAGGGGGGTTTAAGTCTATCTAGGCCTCACAATCATTCAGAGGTGTGTACTCGAACGAACACCACAAGGCTTTATTTCAAAGACGTTTTTTTACTTGAAACATAGCATAGGGAGCCACCGTTGTGCAACGGTTAGCATGCCCGCCTTGCATACACAAGGTCGTGGGTTCGATTCCTGCTTCGACCGAACACTAAAAAGTTTTTCAGCGGTTGATTATCCCAGCTCAGTAATGCTGGTGACATTTCTGAGGGTCTCAAAACTTCTCTAAGTGCTTTCACTGCAATGTGGAACGCCGTTCGGACTCGGCTATAAAAAGGAGGTCCCTTGTCATTGAGCTTAACATGGAATCGGGCAGCACTCAGTGATAAGAGAGAAGTTCACCAATGTGGTATCACAATGGAATGAACAGTCTAAGTGAGCCTGATACATCGGGCTGCCACCTAACCTAACCTAGCATAATTTCTACTGGAAGTCTAGCCTGAATTTGGAAAATAAAGTTATCGTTAACTCGTTTTTAAAGGACTTTGATAGCATATGAAGAAACAAATCTGAACAAGTATATACGGCCGTAAGTTCGGCCATGCCGAATCTTATGTACCCGCCACCATGGATTGCATAGAAACTTCTACGAAAGAATGTCATCCACAATCGAATAACTTGGGTTGTGGTATCTTAAAACTTCTTAACATCGTTTTCTAAATTGTGAGTTAGTCCATACGCGGTAAACAATTATATGTAGGTAAGTATACCAATAATTACGAATCGATATGGACTTTTTGCACGATACGTAGAAAGCCAGAATCGAAATATGGGGATCGCATATGTGGGGGCTATATACAATTACGAACTTGATATGGACCAATTTCTGTGTGATTTGGGATCGATTTATCTGGGGGCTATATATAACTATAGACCGATATGGACCTAGTTAAGCATGGTTGTTAACGGCCATATACTAGCACAATGTACCAAATTTCAACGGAATCGGATGAAATTTGCTTCTCTTAGAGGCCCCGCAAGCTAAATCTGAGGACCGGTTTATATGGGAGCTATATATAATTATGGACTGATATGAACCAATTCCTGCATGGTTGTTGGATACAATATACTAACATCACGTACCAAATTTCAACCGAATCGGGTGAATTTTGGTCTTCCAAGAGGTTCCGGAGGTCAAATTTGGGGATCGGTTTATATGGGGCCTATATATAATTATGGATCGATTTCGACCAATTTTTGCATGGTTGTTAGAGACCAAATACTAACATCACGTATCAAATTTCAGCCAGATTGGATGAAATTTGCTTCTGTTAGAGGCTCCGCAAGCCAAATCTGGTGATCGGTTTATATGGCGGCTATATATAATTATGGACCGATGTGGACCAATGTTTGCATGGTTGTTAGAGACCATATACTTAAATCATGTACCAAATTTCAGCCGGATCGGATGACATTTGCTTCTCTTAGAGCCTCCGCAAGCCAAATCGAGGGATCGGTTTATATTGGGGCTATATATAATTATGGACCGATGTGGACCAATTTTTGCATGGTTGTTAGAGACCATATATTAACACCATGTACCAAATTTCAGCCGGATTGGATGAAATTTGCTTCTCTTAGAGGCTCCGCAAGCCAAATCTGGGGATCGGTTTATATGGAGGCTATATATAATTATGAACTGATGTGGACCAATTTTTGCATGGTTGTTAGAGACCATATACTAACACCATGTGCCAAATTTCAGCCAGATTGGATGAAATTTGCTTCTGTTAGAGGCTCCGCAAGCCAAATCTGGGGATCGGTTTATATGGAGGCTATATATAATTATGAATCGATGTGGACCAATTTTTGCATGGTTATTAGAGACCATATACTAACACCATGTGCCAAATTTCAGCCGGATTGGATGAAATTTGTTCCTCTTAGAGGCTTCGTAACCCAAATCTGGGGATCAGTTTATATGGGGGCTATATATAATTATGGATCGATTTCGACCAATTTTTGCATGGTTGTTAGAGACCAAATACTAACATCACGTACCAAATTTCAGCCAGATTGGATGAAATTTGCTTCTGTTAGAGGCTCCGCAAGCCAAATCTGGGGATCGGTTTATATGGCGGCTATATATAATTATGGACCGATGTGGACAAATTTTTGCATGGTTGTTAGAGACCATATACTTAAATCATGTACCAAATTTCAGCCGGATCGGATGAAATTTGCTTCTCTTAGAGGCTCCGCAAGCCAAATCTGGGGATCGGTTTATATGGGCGCTATATATAATTATGGACCGATGTGGACCAATTTTTGCATGGTTGTTAGAGGCCATATACTTAAATCATGTACCAAATTTCAGCCGGATCGGATGAAATTTGCTTCTCTTAGAGGCTCCGCAAGCCAAATCTGGGGATCGGTTTATATGGGCGCTATATATAATTATGGACCGATGTGGACAAATTTTTGCATGGTTGTTAGAGACCGTATACTAACACCATGTACCAAATTTCAGCCGGAATGGATGAAATTTGCTTCTCTTAGAGGCTCCGCAAGCCAAATCTGGGGATCGGTTTATATGGGGGCGATATATATAGTTATGGACCGATGTGGACCAATTTTTGCATGGTTGTTAGAGACCATATACTAACACCATGTGCCAAATTTCAGCCCGATTGGATGAAACTTGCTTCTCTTAGAGGCTCCGCAACCCAAATCTGGGGATCAGTTTATATGGGGGCTATATATAATTATGGACCGATGTGAACCAATTTTTGCATGGTTGTTAGAGACCGTATACAAACACCATGTACCAAATTTCAGCCGAATCGGATGAAATTTGCTTCTGCAAGCCAAATTTGGGGGTCCGTTTATATGGGGGCTATACGTAAAAGTGGACCGATGTGGCCCATTTGCAATACCATCCGACCTACACATATAAAAACTACTTGTGCTAAGTTTCAAGTCGATAGCTTGTTTCGTTCGGAAGTTAGCGTGATTTCAACAGACAGACGGACGGACGGACATGCTCAGATCGACTCAGAATTTCACCACCACCCAGAATATATATACGTTATGGGGTCTTAGAGCAATATTTCGATGTGTTACAAACGGAATGACAAAGTTAATATACCCCCCATCCTATGGTGGAGGGTATAAAAAGAGTGAATTAAAGTTGTGGCAATTGCAGGCGCTATAACACTAACATTTCGATCCAAATACTCCGATATTATTAGAGACGTAATATTGAAATCCCTTTGAATTTCTGGAATGATCTAGCAGTAAATCCAATCAAGAAAGTAAAATTACCAGAGTTAGGGTATTGCACCCTGGTGTTCTTGCCGAATCGTTTGATATATTAATTTATCTCAAAGTTTTCGCCTCGGAAACGATCATCTCATCTGGTCCATCAATGTTTCCGTATTCTGAAGCATAACTTACTTATTATTTTATATGCTAATAAACAAACTCGACATTCAAGGTCTCCCCGAGTAAGCAATAGTGAAGTAAAAATCCCCCATTGTTACAAATTGTACAGATTACCCCCTTTATTTACATTTCCTAAATGAGAATGAAAGTAAAATTGGTCACCTTTTTATTAACCTACACCAATTAATCAAATCTGTGGTGATATTGAGAAATTAATTTGAATATTAACCCCCCATTGAGATTTAATAAAATATTGTTCATGTTTTACAACATTTGGATTTTGTCACATAAACTTTCTCCCATCGTATGAATGATGATGTCAAAAAAAATCAAATTGTTTAACATGCATGTAAATAAACCACCCCCAGTCAGAAAAAGTGGCAGCAAGAAAAAATTCGGACAAATTATATGGTGATCTGGTAAACATGTGTTTACCTTCAAAATATTTATGTTGGTTAGATCAAAGATAATAAAAGAGGAAGATGGGAGATTGGCTTGCGTCATACCAAATGTTGCATTTACCAGATTAGTTTAATACATGTTTGTAACCTTTTAGTTGTTTTTAGTTTTTATTTTTTAAATGAAAAATTTAATTTTCTTAATGAAACAATGATAAATTTTAGGCAACAACAAAAAAAAAATACATTTTCCCCTTTATGGAAGTTTATTTCGTGCTCTTAGTTTCTTTTTATGTGCATTTTAATGCTATGTCAATACCTGTCGTATACGCGTTTGGTTCGAGTATTAAACTAATGTGGTAAATGGTTTGATGTGCTCAGTAGCCAATCTCCCATCTTCCTCTTTTATTATCTTTGGGTTAGATGTGGTTATTCATTTGAAAGTGAATTTATTTTAGATCGACGAAAAACTGAAACATATTTAATCAAGAGGACCAAACAAACTAAAGCTATTAAGTTAAAAGTAGGGATGCCATTTAGGAAATATTCTAAAATGTTAATGGTTCGTCTTCGAAGTATATTAGTAACTGGCACAACTAGGGGTGTGTCGACATAGGCTAAGCTATAACCACATACGTTTTATCTAATATATGACATGTCTACAGATTGCTACAAATAAAAGCTCTATTTTTGTCAAAATATTATTTCTATAGAAATTTCGTCAAAATTTTGTTTCTATAGAAACTTTTGTCAAAATTTTATTTCTATTAGAATATTCTCTCAAAATTTTATTTCTGTATAAAATTTTGTCAAAATTTTATTTCTATGGAAAAGTTTGTACAAATTTTATTTTTATGGAAAATGTTGTCAAAATTTTATTTTTGTAGAAAATTTTGTCAGAGCCACCGTGGTGCAATGGTTAGCATGCCCGCCTTGCATACACAAGGTCGTGGGTTCGATTCCTGCTTCGACCGAACACCAAAAAGTTTTTCAGCGGTGGATTATCCCACCTCAGTAATGCTGGTGACATTTCTGAGGGTTTCAAAGCTTCTCTAAGTGGTTTCGCTGCAATGTGGAACGCCGTTCGGACTCGGCTATAAAAAGGAGGTCCCTTGTCATTGAGCTTAACATGGAATTGGGCAGCACTCAGTGATAAGAGAGAAGTTCACCAATGTGGTATCACAATGGACTGAATAGTCTAAGTGAGCCTGATACATCGGGCTGCCACCTAACCTAACCTAACCTAACCTAACCTTGTCAGAAATATATTTCTATAGAAGATTTTATCAAAATTTTACTACTATAGCAAAATTTGTCAAAATTTTGTTTCTACAGAAAAGTTTGTCAAAACTTCATTTCCAAAGAAAATTTTTATTTCTTCTATTTCTACGGCAATTTTTATCAAAATTTTATTTCTATAGAAAAATTTGACAACATTTTATTTCTATAAAAAAATTTGTCAAAATTTTATTTCTATAGAGAATTTTTCAAAATCTTATTTCTATAGGAAATTTTGTCAACATTTTATTTCTATAGAAAATTTTCCCAACATTTTATTTCTCTAGAAAATTTTGTCAAAATGTTATTTCTGTAGAAAATTTTGTCAAAATTTTATTTCTGTGAAAAATTTTGTCAAAATTTTATTCCTCTAGAAAAGTTGTAAAAATTTTATTTCTATAGAAAATTTTGTCAACATTTTATTTTTATACAAAATTTTATTTCTATGGAAAATTATGTCAAAAAAAAATATTCCTATGGAAAATTTTGTAAAGATTTTATTTCTAAGGAAAATTTTATTTCCATAGAAAATGTTGTCAAAATTTTATTTCTATGGAAAATTTTGTCGAAATTGTATTTCTCTAGAAAATTTTGTCAACATTTTATTTCTATAGAAAATTTAGTCAACATTTTATTTCTATACAAATTTTTACTTCTGTAGAAAAGTTTGTCAAAATTTTATTTCTGTGGAAACTTTTATTTCTCTAGAAAATTAATTTAATTTATTTTATTTCTATAAAATTTTGTCAAATTTTATTTCTATGGAATTTTTTGACAAAATTTTTATTTCTATAGAAATTTTGCCAAAATTTAATTTCTCTAGAAAATTTTTTCAAAATTTTATTTCTATGGAAAATTTTGTCAAAATTTTATTTCTCTAGAAAATTTTGTCAAAATTTTATTTCTATAGAAAATTTAGTCAACATTTTATTTATATAAAAATTTGGTCAACATTTTATTTCTATAGAAAATTTTCTCAAAATTTTTACTTCTGGAGAAAAGTTTATCAAAATTTTATTTCTATGGAAAATTTTGTCAACCTTTTATTTCTATAGAAAATTTAGTCAATATTTTATTTCTATAACAATTTTGTCAACATTTTATTTCCATACAAATTTTCTCAAAATTTTACTTCTGTAGAAAAGTTTGTCAAAATTTTATTTCTGGGAAAAATTTCTTTCTCTGGAAAATATAGTTCATTTGTTTTATTTCTATAAAAATTTTGTCAAAGTGTATTTCTATAGAATTTTGTGACAAAATTTTTATTTCTATAGAAATTTTGTCAAAAATTTTTTTTGCTACAGAAAATTTTGTCAAAATTTTATTTCTATAGGAAATTTTGTCAAAATTTTATTTCTATGGAAAATTTGTTCACGATTTTATTTCTACAGAAAATTTTCCCAAAATTTTATTTCTGTAGAAAATTTTGTCTAAATTTTAGTTCTGTGAAAAATTTTGTCAAAATTTTATTTCTCTAGAAAAGTTGTCAAAACTTTATTTCTATAGAAAATTTTGTCAACATTTTAGTTCTATAAAAATTTTGTCAACATTTTATTTCTATGGAAAATTTTGTCAAAAATTTATTTCTTTGAAAAATTGCGTAAAAATTTTATTTCTGTAGAATTTTTTGTTAAAATTTTTATTTCTATACAAATTTTGTCAAAATTTTATTTCTATAGAAAATTTTCTCAAAATTGTACTTCTGTGGAAACTTTTATTTCTCTAGCAAACTTATTGCATTTATTTTATTTCTATAAAGATTTTGTCAAATTTTATTTCTATAGAAAAATTTGTCAAAATTTTATTTCTATGGAAAATTTTGTCAACCTTTTATTTCTATAGAAAACTTTCTCAAAATGTTGTTTCTGCGAAACATTTTTTCAAAACTTTATTTCTATAGAAAATTTTCTCAAAATTTTATTATTATGGAAAATTTTGTCAAAATTTTATTTCTATAGAAAAATTTTGTCAACATTTTATTTCTATAAAAATTTTGTCAACATTTTCTTTTATGGAAAATTTTGTCAAAATTTTACTTCTGTAGAAAAGTTTGTCAAAATTTTATTTCTGTGGAAAATTTTATTCCTCTAGAAAATTTATTTCATTTATTTGATTTTTATAAAAATTTCGTCAAATTTTATTTCTATAGAATTTTTGTCAAAATTTAATTTCTCTAGAAAATTTTGTCAAAATTTTATTTCTATAGAAAATTTTGTCAAAATTTTATCTCCATAAAAATTTTGTCAACATTTTATTCCTATAGCAAATTTTGTCAAAATTTTATTTCTATAAAAAATTTTGTCAAATTTTATTTCTATAGAAAATTTTGTCAAAAATTATTTGCTATAGAAAATTTTGTCAAAATTTTACTTTTGTAGAAAAGTTTTTCAAAATTTTATTTCTGTAGAAAATTTTGTTAAAATTTTATTTCTGTGGAAAATTTTGTCAAAATTTTATTTCTCTAGAAAATGTTGTCAAAATTTTTTTTTATGGAAAATTTTATCAAAATTTTATTTCTATAGGAAATTTTGTCAAAATTTTATTTCTATAAAAAAATTTTGTCAAAATTTTATTTCTATGAAGATTTTGTCAAATTTTAGTTCTATAGAAAATGTTGTCAAAATTTTATTTCTTTGGAAAATTTTGTCAAAATTTTATTGCTATACGAAATTTTGTCAAAATTTTATTTCTATAGAAAATTTAGTCAACATTTTATTTCTATAAAAATTTTGTCAACATTTTATTTCTATAGAAAATTTTCCTAAAATTTTATTTCTGTGAAAAATTTTGTCAAAATTTTATTTCTCTAGAAAAGTTGTCAAAATTTTATTTCTATACAAATGTTGTCAACATTTTATTTCTATAGCAAATTTTATCAAAATTTTATTTCAATAGAAAATTTTGTCAAATTTTATTTCTATAGAAAATTTTGTCAAAATTTTTTTGCTATAGAAAATTTTGTCAAAATTTTATTTCAGTAGAAAATTTTGTCAATTTTTTTAGTTCTATAGAAAATTTTGTTAAAATTTTTATTTATATAGAAAATTTTATCAAAATTTTAGTTTTATAGAAACATTTTTGCAAAATCTAACAAAACATAAAGAATTCTACAAATCTACAACAGGAAAACATCTACTATTTTGGCAGAGTTCTACCAACTGTGGCAACCGTGATAGAGATGCCAATAAAGAGAACCACCAAGATACCACAAAAATATAATAACCACTTAAATCTATTAGAGATGTTTGCTGGAGACCTAAAAAGCACTTTGCTTGATTAATGTTTGTCACACTACAGATTATAAATTTTGAGATTTTTTCTTCATCGCCCTACTCCTCCCTATGTGTTACCAGAAAATTAAATAGATATCTGTTGCCCCACAAGATAACAACGAAACATGGCATTGCTGTCGAAATTTGGACATGGAGATGTAATTTTTCTACATCAATGAAATGCTCTGCCTTGATGAAGACACCGTGGAAACATGTGTAACCCCCACATGATTTTTAATATTTCCATTGGCATTGTTTCATTGTCCGTCTGCTCTGGGAGACATTAGTATATGGTCGGCGGCAATGAAATGAAAAATTTAAAGTTTAGACACTATTCGTCAACGACTAAAGCAAGTGACATAACCATCAATTAAAATGTTATTAATAAATTCCACTAACATCGGGAAATCTCTACATCATTGGCCTTATGTAGGAGGGTTAGTGAAAAAAAAATATTTTTTTTTTTTTGGGAAATGTCATCTTACCCATCATTTTAGAACACCAAAGCTTCTTTGGGGGTATATCTGAATGGGATGCTTGTCCTGGTAAATAAACATAATGTATGGTATTCGTATTGGAATTTCAAGGGGTGTGCTTTTCATAATTCGGATTCATTAAATTTATCGTAATAAGTACTTATTACGAATTTTAAGTGTGGTGGTAGATTAAGCCAATATGTAGTTAATTTCTAAGACATCAACTGGGTGGCCAACTTCAGGGCCCGGTGAACGGGTTTCTAACCTTTTCTAAGATAACGACATCGAAAAGTATTCTCACTGGTCATTGTCCAATGGCCCTCCAATAGTGCCTCCAGCGTTGCCTCACTGGACATTGTCCAATGGCCCTCCGATACAATTTCCCCAATAGAAAATGACCGCCCAGCCTCTATGGATATGCCAGAGGGTGGTTCAGCCGTCTGATATTCAGGAAAATGTGTGTCCAATACTACCTTCAGCATATGCTCACTGGTCGTTGTCTAATGTCCGTCCGTACCTCCAGCATCGGACTGGACATTGTTTACTGGTCCTCCGATACAATTTCCCCGATTGGAAATGACCTCTGAGGCTATGGCGCTGCCAGAGGGTGGTTCAGCAGTATGATTTTAAGGAATATGTGTATCCAATAGTGCCCTCAGCGTCTCTTTACTGGATGTAGTCTAATAGGTCTCCGATGTTTTAATGAAAAACCAGGATTGAAGTTAGTGGATGCGATTTGCTTCCGTAATCTGGAATCCTCGGACGTGTTTGCAATACTATTAAAGTAATCAATCTAAGAGATGTGCAGAGTCATTCTAAATTCTCGCTTATATCCTCTATGATTGTTGTTGAAAGACATACATCGACATCGCGTACTTAATTTCAACGGTATCGGATGGATCGGCTTTTAAGGGGGCTATACCTAGAAGTGATCCGATATGACGCATTTACACAATGACTCCTACTTGTGTCATATTTCAAGTCGATAGCTTGTGATTTAAAAACAGATCGAGGGACAAATATCGCTAGATCGACTCCAAATAAATATAAAGTTTATGGGTTCTAACATCCGTTATGTTTCAAACAGAATGACAAAGTTATTATACCACTATCCTATAGTGGAAGGTATTAAAAATACTGCATTACTCAGAGACGAAAATTTAGACCAACGATATTTTCTCTTATGATAAGGTTAACTCTTTGAAGGCATATAAATCTCTATTGCCAACGAACTTTATTTAGCCATAAAGAAACAATTTTAGCAACAACTGAAAACTTCGTTGGTCTGAAATTTCGTCTACCAGAAAGAAATTAAAAGGAAATGCATTTACATATATGCTAACGAAATATTCGGTAACGCTCACTTTCGCAAGCTAGTACGCATCTTACGCAAAAAATTTCGCCATTTCCAAAGCCTGACTTCACGCAGAAAAGGACTATAATCACCTCATAGAGCACAATATTATTTTGGATTGGAAATCAGATACAATGAAACCTCTGAAAGGTGGACACCAACGGTCGCCAAAAATTTGTCCACATTTGAGAGGTGTGAGAGAGAGATTTAAAGAATAATTTAAATCTGAGAGAATAATTTTAATCTGTTAATATAACAAACGTCCCCAGACAACTGTCCACGTATGAGAGGTGTCGGTTTTCAGAGTGTCCAAGTTTGAGAGGTTTCACAGTTCATAATATCCGAAAAAATAACATGGTTACGACAAACATTTTATATGTTCACCATCCAAAAAATAACATTTTGGTGATCATATTCCATTTTTAGGATTTGGCAAAGAGGTATCAAATCATGTCGACAAGTCACTTTACTATCTTCTGTAGAAACTCTAGACATCAAGCAGAATGCCATCAGACATCTAACTCGTATTGCTAACTTAAAATTCTACACTGAAACATTATTAACCCAACTGTATGTACACTAAAAAAAAAGTTCACTTGGATCCAAAGATTTTGACCTTCCTTTAAGGATATGGGTATTGATTCCGAGCCAAAGATGCGGCTTCTTTAAAATAAAGACATTTTTTAGCGACCCATCTGGCTTTAAATCTAGGACCAATAAAATTAAAATTACTATACAGATCTTATTTATTAAATTTTCTTTATATTTTAGCGGTTTATTAACAAGTATGTACGGCCGTAAGTTCGGCCAGGCCGAAGCTTATGTACCCTCCACCATGGGTTGCGTACACTGAAAACAATAATGTCGTGAGGTCAAAGATTTCATGCCTTTAAAATACGAATACAAATTTTGCTTAGCGTAGAAGACGCATTTCTCTAAAATAAAGTTATTTTCCTTGTCCAAAAGTCGATCAACTTTTCAATGAAGTCGTATTGTCCTTATAATTAAGTGATTTGACTTAAAAATGGTTATCTTAACATGAAAGAAAAAATTTACAGGCTAAGGTCAACTTGACTTTAATAATTCAGAAAAATTCTTTAAATTTAATGAAATTGTCTTTAAATTTGTTGTCTTTTTGCATCTTGACTACAAAACAAAAAATCGTTCAAATATAGGACATGTTTTTTCAAAAAAAGAAGTTTTTTACTTCAAACATAGCATAATTTCTACTGGAAGTCGAGTCCTAATTTGGAAAATAAAGTTGCCGTTAACTCTTTTTTAAAGGACTTTTATAGCATATGAAGAAAAAAGCTGAGAAAGCGAAAAATTAAAATTTGCTTCCTAGAAGCAAGTACACAAAACCTAAATTTAAAAGAGAATTGTGTCTTAAAAGTATCCTTACTTGTATTCTCCGCTTCTTTGGCTCGGAATCAATACCAAATTTTTTAAAGTAAAGACAAAATCTTTGGAACCGAGTATGCTTTTTTTTCAGTGTAGAAACTTCTTCTAAACACTGCCATCCACAATCGAATTACTTAAGTTGCGGTAACGCTTGCCCATGGCAAGGTATCTTAAAACCTCCTAACACCGTCTTCTAAATTGTATGTAAGTCCATACGTGGTTATATTAAATCAAAAAAGATCGATCAAATACGTATATAATACAGTTTGACAAAACTTTCTATAGACATAAAAAAATTTTAACAAGATTTTCTATAGAAATAAAATTTTCAAAAAATTTTCTATAGAAAGAAAATTTTGACAACATTTTCTAAAGAAAGAATATTTTGATAAAATTTTCTACAGAAATAAAATTTTGACAAAATTTCCTATAGAAATAAAATTTTAACAAAAATTTTCTATAGAAATAAAATGTTGACTAAATTTTCTATAGAAATACAATTTTGACAAGATTTCCTATAGAAATAAAATTTTAACAAAAATTTTCTATAGAAATAAAATTTTGACAACATTTTCTATAGAAGTAAAATTTGGAAAAAAAATCAATAGAAATAAAATTTGGGAAAATTTTTCTATAGAAATAAAATTTTGACAAAATTTTCTATAGAAATACAATTTTGACTAAATTTTCTATAGAAATAAAATTTTGACAAGATTTTCTATAGAAATTAAATTTTAAAAAAAAATTTTCTATAGAAATAAAATTTTAACAAAAATTTTCTACAGAAATAAAATTTTAAAAAAATTTTCTATCGAAATAAAATTTTGGTAAATTATTTTTGGCTCGAGTGGCAACCATGATTATGAACCGATATCATATGCTGACACCACGTACCAAATAATAACCGGATCGCATGAAATTTGCTTCTCTTAGAGGCTCCGCAAGCCAAATCTGGGGATCGATTTATATGGGGGCTATATATAATTATGGACCGATATGGACCAATTCCTGCCTGGTTGTTGGATACCATATACTAACACCACGTACCAAATTTCAACCGGATCGGATGAATTTTGCTCCTCTAAGAGGCTCCTGAGGTCAAATCTGGGGATCGGTTTATATGGGGGCTATATATAATTATGGATCGATAAGGACCAATTTTGGCATGGTTGTTAGAGACAATATACTAACACCACGTAACAAATTTCAATCGGATCGGATGACTTTTGCTCCTTTAAGAGGCTCCGGAGGTCAAATTTGGGGATCGGTTTATATGGGGGCTATATATAATTATGGGTCCATGTGGACCAATTTTTGCATGGTCATTAAAGAACATATACCAACACCATGTACCAAATTTCTGCCGGATCGGATGAAATTTGCTTCTCTTTGAGGCTCCACAAGCCAATTCTGGGGATCGGTTTATATGGGGGCTATATATAATTATGGACCTATGTGAACCAATTTTTGCATGATTATTAGAGACCATATACCAACACCATGTACTAAATTTCAGCCGGATCGGATGAAATATGCTTCTCTTAGAGGCTCCACAAGCCAAATCTGGGGGTCGGTTTATATGGGGGCTATATATAATTAAGGACCGATATGGACCAATTTTTGCATGGTTGTTAGAGACCATATACTAACACCATGTGCCAAATTTCAGCCGGATCGGATGAAATTTGGTTTTCTTAGAGGCTCCGCAAGCCAAATCGGGGGATCGGTTAATATGGGGGCTATATGTAATTATGAACCGATATGGACCAAGTTCTGCGTGGTTGTTAGAGACCATATATCAACACCATGTACCAAATTTCAGCCGGATCGGATGAAATGTGCTTCTCTTAGAGCAATCGCAAGCCAAATTTGGGGTCCGTATATATGGGGGCTATACGTAAAAGTGGACCGATATGGACCAATTTTTGCATGGTTATTAGAGACCATATACTAACACCATATACCAAATTTCAGCCGGATAGGATGAAATTTGATTCTCTTAGAGCAATCGCAAGCCAAATTTGGGGGTCCGTTTATATGGGGGCTATACGTAAAAGTGGACCGATATGGCCCATTTGCAATACCATCCGACCTACATCAATAACAACTACTTGTGCCAAGTTTCAAGTCGATAGCTTGTTTCGTTCGGAAGTTAGCGTGATTTCAACAGACGGACGGACGGACGGACATGCTCAGATCGACTCAGAATTTCACCACGACCCAGAATATATATATACTTTATGGGGTCTTAGAGCAATATTTCGATGTGTTAGAAACGGAATGACAAAGTTAATATACCCCCATCCTATGGTGGAGGGTATAATATAGGTACTCACGTACAAACAAATGCCAGTTTAAAAATCCAAATTATAACGGATACTTTAAAGTAAAAAATGTTTTCTTAATTTCAAAAAACTTTAAACCAAAGACGCTAAATCCTCAAAATAAGTCTTAGCCTATATTTGAAGCGTTTTTATCTTAAATCTAAAGTTTCAATATTTCAGTTAATATAAGGACAATTTCTTTAAATCAAAAATGTGTTTCTTTACTTTATGGAAAATTAGCCTTAGTTCAAAGACATTCGACTTTAACGAAGGGACGCAAATTTACAAAACTTGTGTCCTAAATTCAATGAAAAAATTGTTGAAGCAAAGATTGTAAACGTTATTTTAATTAAAAATTCCATTATTTTAAAGGAATTTGTCAGTAATATTTTGTAAATTGGGCATCCTAAAATTTATGTTGCGTAGTCTTTAATATCACGTTAATATTTTTTTCAGTGTATATATTAATATACAACTCTGTTTATCATATTCCCCCATTCCTATTTATTTGTTATTATTATCCTTAGAGGATTATTATAGATTTCCTTAGCATTTCACTTTTGCCTGTATATCCTATGCGTAGAAGTGAGTAAATCTGTTTTATGTGTTATTTTAAAGTGTGAAAATTCCTTTACAAACATTTGTCTAACACCAATCCTCTGTTCATATTCATGCCGACACACTCACTTGTACACACATATGCAATTTGTCCCTAGGAATATTGAGCTAAAAATCAGCTTGTCTTAATGTGAGATGAGTTAGTAGTTAACTATTGCCTTTTGTGGCAAATGCATATGTGGATGGAGAGATTTTGTTCTCACTTCCTGTTGCTCTATCTGAGCAAGGGGAAGAGACCGATTCTCTATTTCTAGTAAGTGTGAAGTATGTTTATCCTTTTAGGTTTGTTATTTTTCTCCCCTCCTCTTTATGTTGAGACTTTGCATGCCTCTCAACCTTTTACCTTGTAAATCTAGGGCCCATACATATGCAAACATATGGAAAAATTGATTGAGTTAGTTAGAGAGAGAGAGAATGGGAATACCTCACAGTGTTATGGCATAAGAGAGCTGGTAGCCCAAAGCTAGAGAATGATTGTAAGTTAGCGATTCTGTGTGCATTGATTTTGCGTGAGATTTTTATGTTTTCTTTAAAGATAATCACAGACATTAACTTGCGTTACGAAGGAAAAACAATATTATGAAAACTGATTTATTCAAAAAGAAAATAAACATTTACTCACACTCTGACGATGAAAAGGAACTAGAAGCACCTTTATATTAAGGCAGGGGTTTCGTTCTTCTTGAAGGAGTGATATTTTTATTCTTATCTTTGTTCTGGCCTTACTAAATTCATTTGAGGAAATGAGGCAAATAAGTAAATAATGTTTTTGGTATTTAATGGACATAAGATAATATATGAGGAAAAATAACAATGCAGGTGATGAGAGCAAACAAAGATTTATACTCAAACAAGTATATACGGCCGTAAGTTCGGTCAGGCCAAATGTTATGTACCCTCCACCATGGAGTGCGTTTTATTGGGTCTGACACCAATATTTAGATGTGTTACCTATCTTTGGAACTGGGTAAGCTGTTTTCATTGCATTTTAATTTAGTAGATTTAATATCATTTCAAAAGCCTCTGGCCTTCTCGACCCCTTTCTATCGTATTATTAAATGTTGTTTTACAAATTTCACAAGGGTTAATGATCTCCTACCGCATCATTTAAGTGGTCATATTGCCATGAATAAAATAAAATCTATTTTCCGAAAACCCATAAAAAAACTCAGTCGTAAAATAATATTGTCGTCCAAAATGGTGAGTTCAATCATTGTCTACAACATTTTCCACACCTGATGTAATTAATTTAATGGTCCACATTGTAGCCGACTTGACGCTTCTCCAGGTATCTAACAAAATAAAAAAGAAGCAAACACAAAACTATATAAGAAATCATTTTAATTGAAAACACTTAATGTTCCTTTCCATTTTCATGTCTCTTCCATAGAGCAATTCGGTAGGGGGATATATGTCTTCAACAAATATACCTTAAATCATATGTTGCACTCAGGCATCATGGCTTACCTTGTCTGTTTTTTATACCCTCCACAATATGATGGAGGGTATATTAAAATTGTCACTCCGTATGTAACGCATCGAAACATTGACCGCAAACCACGGTTGCCACTCGAGCTAAAAATAATCTGCCACAATTTGGAGAAAATTTTACCAAAAAACTACCAAGAAAAAAAAGTTATTTTGCAAAAATTTATTTTTATAGAAAATTTTGTTCAATATTTTATTTTTAGAGAAAATTTTGGTCAAAATTTTATTTTTATAGAGGATCTTGTTAAAATTTTATATTTATAGAAAATTTTGCCAAAAATTTATTTCTGTAGAAAATTTCGCCAAAATTTTATTTCTATAGAAAATTTTGGTCAACATTTTATTTTGTATGGACATTTTGTCAAATGTTTATTTCTGTAGAAAATTACGTCAAAATTTTATTTCTAAAAACAAGTATATACGGCCGTAAGTTCCGCCAGGCCGAATCTTATGTACCCTCCACCTTGAATTGCGTAGGAACTTCTACTAAAGACGGTCATCCACAATTGAATTATTTGGGTTGCGGCCGATGGCAAGGCATATTAAAACTTCTTAACATCATCTTCTAAATTGTAAGTTAGTCCATGCGGAATATATAGTAGACAAAAGAAAGGTCGATTAAATACGTACTCATATGTATTCAGTTCTTGACCGGTATATATAGGGAAGAAATAATTACGAAGCGATATGAACTTTTGTGCGGTAATTATAGAGCCAGAATTGAAATATGGGGGTCGCTTTATATGGGGGCTATATACAAATATGAACACGAGTCTACCAAAAATGGCAGATTTTTTACTGTTTGGTAGATTGGTAGAATTCTTGATGTTTTGGAAGATTTTGCAAAATATTCCTCTCCAACTAAGGAGGTGCTTCATAAATTTTCTATAGAAATAACATTTTGACAAAATTTTCTATAGAAATAAAATACTGACAAAATTTTCTATAGAAATACAAATTTTTGACATTTTCTATTGCAATAATTTTTTGGTAGATTATTTTTGGCTCGAAGTGACAATCGTGATGTTTCTGTGATTGGTGATTATCTGGGCGCTATATATAACTATAGACCGATACGGACCAATTTTGCCATGGTTATTAGAGACCATATACTAACAGCACGTACCAAATTTCAACCTAATCGGATGAATTTTGCTCATCCTCGAGGCTCCGGAGGTCAAATCTGGGGATCGGTTTCTATGGGGGCTATATATAATTATGGACCAATGTGGACCAATTTTCCCATGATTCCTAGAGTCCATATCCCGGATCGGATGAAATTTGCTCCTCCAAGAGGTTCTGGAGGTCATACTGGGGATCGGTTTATATGGGGGCTATATATAATTATAGACCGATACGTACAAATGTTTGCATGGTTGTTAGAGACCATATACTAACACCATGTATCAAATTTCAGCCGGATGGGATGAAACTTTCTTCTCTTATAGGCTCCGCAATCCAAATCGGGGGATCGGTTTATATGGGGGCTATATATAATTATGGACCGATGTGGACCAATTTTTGCACGGTTATTAGAGACCATATACTAACACCATGTATCAAATTTCAGCCGGATCGGATGAAATTTGCTTCTCTTAGAGGCTCCGCAAGCCAAATTTGGGGTCCGTTTATATGGGGGCTATAGGTAAAAGTGGTCCGATATGGCCCATTTGCAACATAATCCGACCTACATGAATAACAACTACTTGTGCCAAGTTTCAAGTCGATAGCTTGTTTCGTTCGGAAGTTAGCGTGATTTCAACAGACGGACTGACGGACGGACGGACATGCTTAGATCGACTCAGAATTTCACCACGACCCAGAATATATATACTTTATGGGGTCTTAGAGTAATATTTCGATGTGTTACAAACGGAATGACAAAGTTAATCCTATGGTGGAGGGTATAAACATTTTGTCCAAATTTTTTTCTATAGTAAATTTTCTCAAAATTTTATTACTATAGAAAATTTTCTCAAAATTTTATTTCTATAGAAAATTTTGTCAAAATTTTATTTCTATAGAAAATTTTGTCAAAAATTTATTTCTATAGAAAATTTTTGGTCAAAATTTTATTTTTATAAAAAACTTTGGTCAAAATTTTATTTTTATAGAAAATTTTCTGAAAATTTTATTTGGATAGAAAATTTTGTCAATAGTTTATTTCGAAAGAAAATTTTGTCAAAGTGTTATTTCTATAGAAAATTTTGTGAAAATTTTATTTCTATAGAAAAATTTGTCAATATTTTATTTCTATAGAAAATTTTGTCAAAATTTTATTTCTGTAGAAAATTTTGTCAAAATTGTATTTCTGTAGAAAATTTTGTCAAAATTGTATTTCTAAAAAAATGTTGTTTAAATTTTATTTATATAGAAAATTTTCTCAACATTTTATTTTCTATAGAGAATTTTGTTAAAATTTTATTGTTATAGAAAATTTGTCAAAATTTTATTTCTGTAGAAAATTTCGTCAAAATCTTAATTCTATAGAAAATTTTCTCAAAATTTTATTTCTATAGAAAATTTTGTCAAAATTTTATTTCTTAGAAAATTTTCAACATTTTATTCCTTTAGAAAATTTTGCCAAATTTTATTTCTATAGAGAATTTTGTCAAAATTTTATTTTTATAGAAAATTTTGTCACAATTTTACTTTGTATAGAAAATTTTTGAAGTACTTCTTAACTACCATTTTTATACCCTAAACCACATAGTGGTCAGGGTATAATAAGTTTGATCGGCCAAAAAATGTGCCTACCAGAAATATTGATATTAGACCCCATAAAATATATACCGATCGACTAAGAATCACCTCCTGAGTCGATCTAGCGCTTGGTGTCCGTCCGTCCGTCTGTCCATGTATTTGTTGTTCACAGGATTCCGGTCGCAATTATTAACCGATTTTGATAAAATTTGGTACATGGAGTTTTTTGGGCACAAGGACGAACGCTATTGAATTTCGAAGAAATCGGATCAAATTTAGATATAGCTCCCATATATATGTATCGCCCGATTTCGACAAATGGGGTCACGTTGCGCTTTTTTTTCAAACGGATCGTCACCAAATTTGGCAAAAGGTAATGTTTTCCATCGCCCTTCAAGTCTGCAAAATTTCATCCAAATCGGTTCAGATTTAGATATAGGTCTCATATATATGTATCGCCCGATTTTTCTAAATTTGGCCATAAAACCGTTATTTATCAACCGATCTAACTCAAATTAGGCTAAATGTAGTCTTCTATAGCACTAACTATATGCGAAAAAAATAATCGAAATCGGTTCAGATTTAGCTATAGCTCCCATATATATATATACCGCCCGATTTTTCTAAATTTGGCCATAAAACCCTTACTTATCAACCGATCTTACTCAAATTTGGCTAAATATAGTCTTCTATAGCACTAACTATATGTGCAAAAAATCATCGAAATCGGTTCAGATTTAGATATAGCTCCCATATATATGTATAGCCCGATTTTCCCAAATTTAGCCATAGAACCCTTATTTATTAACCGATCTTACTAAAAGTTGGCTAGATCCAGTCCTCTATAGTACTAACTATATGTGCAAAAATTCATCGAAATCGGTTCAGATGTAGATATAGCTCCCATATATGTATCACCCGATTTTGAAAAATTCGCCTCTAATAACCTTATGTTTGACCATAAAGGCCTCATTTCTTAACTGATCTTACTCAAATCTTGCACAAGGTAACCTTTTGTGGTATTAATCAAACCCGCAAAATGTTATGCAAATTGGTTCAGATTTAGATATAGCTTCCATATATATGCATCGCTCGATTTTCCCAAATTTGGCCATAGTACTCTTATTTATTAACCAATGTTACTCAATTTTCACATTTTGATGTACTAGCCGATCGTACTTATACGTACTTGTAGCTCTTACATAAGAATATTGCTAGATTTTTACAAATTTGTATTTATTACCCACACATATTTAACGATTTTCTCTTTTTTAATAATGGGCTCAATATTAGTGGCATACTAACTCCGTAGGCGCAATATCAACACAGCCAGTGTTGCTAGAAGTAGGGGAAATTCCCTATATGTAGGGTTTTTCCAATATTTAGCGTCTTGTAGGGACGTAGGGCCACAATGTAGGACATTTTCACTCAACACAATTTGTAATAATTTTTACATTTTGGTGGCTCTAGCGAAGGAAATTAGAAGCCGGCAAGGCTTGATCTTTAACAATGTGTGGTAAAATTTATTCCTGTAGAAAATTTTGTCAACATTTTATTTCTATTGAACATTTTGTCAAAATTGTATTTCTATAGAAATTTTTTTCAAAATATTATTTCTATAAAAATTTTCTCAAAATTTTATTTCTGTGGAATTTTGTCTCAAGATTTTATTTCTATAGAATTTATTGTCAAGATTTTATTTCTATAGACAAATTTCTCATAAAAATTTGTTTATAGAAACTTTTTCCAAAATTTTATTTTTATAAAGATTTAACAAAAAAGATTACTAATTTGGGTAGAATTCTACCAACTGTGGCAACCGTGGTCGTAATACAAATTTATATTCTAAGTTATATACGTTGCATATTCATGTTTTAAGATAATAAAGTACTTAGAACCATTTTTGTTTTGTAATTTTTTTTTAAATTTAACGAAAAATATAGTAGGGAAAATTGTTTGGGAATGTTTAGGAAAGTAGGGAACTTTTTTGTCCTTGTAGGGTAAACCGAACATTTTCCCTGGCAACATGACTATGAGCTATAGTCAGATTGACACAAAGCACCCATAGACATGTACCCTTTAATTTTCTTAAATATGCAACTGCGGTTTATCTCCCATACCTATATATTACCCCACAAATGCTTATGATTACTAATTCTGTAATGGTGGTTTAGGGTATGATATAGTCGGCCCCGCCCGACTTTCTACTTTACTTACTTGTTGGTATAATCCATTTGTGGTATAATTCTACCAACTGTGGCAACCGTGTCGCAGACCCGAAATATAAATGTCATCGTGTTGAAATCTCGATTGGGTCAAACGATGTCCGTTCGTTTGTTGAAATCATGCTATCTTCGAAATGAAACATGCGATAAGCTTGAAACTTGAGACAAGTAGTCCTTTTTTTAATGTATGTCGAATGGTATTGCAAACGGGCCATACCAGTCCATACACAACGATTCCCAGATTTGATGTCTGGAGCCTCCTGTATGAAAAAAGTTCATCCGATCCGTTTGAAATTTGGTACGTGATGTCTATATCATTTGATAATTATATATAGCCCCTATATAAGCCCATCCTCCGATTTGACTTCTTGACTTCTCCTGGAGGAGCAAATTTAAGCTAATACGATTGAAATTTGGTATGTGATGCATATGCCCTTTAATGATCATTCAAAATTTGTCCATATCGTGGTCTTTGTTTATATATAGCCCTCATATAATCCGTTCCCCAAATTTGATTTATTGAGCCTCATGGAGGAACAAATTTCATCTGATACGTTTCAGATTCGATGTACGATGTGAGTATAGGGCCTCTAACAAATATGCAATGGTCAATATAGGCACTTAATTATATATAGACTCTTCCAAATAAATCGAACATGAATCTGATTTTTTATGTAACATAGACTCCATGTGGTCCAGCATACAAAGTAGAAGACAGTGCTAATTTGTTTTAAGATACCTTGCCATCAACACCTTTTTGTAGAACTTTGTACGCAATCCATTTTGCAGGGTACATATGATTCGGCCTGGCCGAACTTTCGACCGTATATACTTGTTGAATAATGACATACACTTGTTAGCATTTTGTGACCCCACAACATATGTACAACAGTCTGGTCGTTCTACCCAGAGACCAACCGACCGATATACCTGTATATGGTCCCCTGTTGCACTTCACTTATATTGAAGGCATCTTACTAAAATAATTTGGGATGGTTTAGATGAATACCTATATACTTTATATCGGATCACATCACATCTTTGTATTTGTGAATCTCTTAATTGTAGCCACATTTTATACATGGAGTTTGTCGAGTTGGCTGGAACATGAGTATGGCCATGAATGGCGGGTTGACTATCAGTGCACTTTCATTTACATTGGGTTTTTTGTATGGAACTGTGTATTTTTCTATGTTTGTGGCATATACGAAGCTCCAAAAAGTGCATTAGTAGTATGTAATTTGAAATATACGTATATACATTACTGTCTGTGAGACCGTTCCATCATTTTGCAGAATCTAGTGATTGCACAGTGAGTTCGAACATTTTAATGTGGAAATGTACGAGTGAAATGAAAATTTTAGAAAAAGGTAAAGATAAAATTCTTATGTACCCTCCACCATGGATTGCGCAGAAACTTCTACTAAAGACGGTCATCCACAATTAAATTACTTGTGTTGCGGCCGATGCCAAGTAATCTTAAAACTTCTTAACATCATCTTTTTAATTGTAAGTTAGTCCATGCGGTATATATAGAAGACAAAAGAAAGGTCGAATAAATACGTACTCATATGTATTCAGTTCTTGACCGGTATATATAGGGAAGAAATAATTACGAACCGGTATGAACTTTTGAGCTGTAATTATAGAGCCAGAATTGAAATATGGGGGTATGAACACGGGTCTACCACAAATGGCAGATTTTTTACTGTTGTTTTGCAGTAAAAAAATCTGCAGTAAAAACCCTCTCCAATTATGAAATGGTTCATAAATTTTCTATACACAGTTAGAAAAATATGTTTTTCATATGTTCCGATATAAACAAAATGTGTTTCGGGCACAATTTTTAAACACAATATATTTAAGTGCCAACATGTAATGTTCCCAAACTAACACTAAATGTTTGGGACACATATGTTAATATGTTAAAATATATTATGTTTGGGGCATGAATGTTTCATAAAAATAATATGTGTGAATGTAAACATATATAAATTTACAAATTTCGAGTAAACATATATATGTTTACACTTTCTGTGAAACGGTTGTATGTAGTTTCGGATAACTGCTTTATAAGGCCAAAAATTTGATATGCTTAAGTCTAAATATAATTTAATTTGAATATTAGAATGAGTATTCGGAGTAAAGAGAATAGAAAAACAGCATGTGTTTTCGCCTTGAGAGGAGAATTTTATGTATGTGTGGACAAGTGTTTTTTTGGCATTATGGAAACACATTTTTAACGGCCTTAAAGGTAAAAATGAAATCAAGTACAAAACACGATAAGTTTTAAAGGCATTTAAAATGGTATTAAATGCTAGTAAAAAACGGTTCACGCCTAAATAAATTGATGTGTACATTATAAAATTATTTATGTATGTTTATACACTGTTAGAAAAATATGTTTTTCATATGTTCCGATATAAACAAAATGTGTTTCGGGCACAATTTTTAAACACAATATATTTAAGTGCAAACATGTAATGTTCCTAAACTAACACAAAATGTTTGGGACACATATGTTAATATGTTAGAATATATTATGTTTGGGGCATGGATGTTTCATAAAAATAATATGTGTGAATGTAAACATATATAAATTTACAAATTTCGAGTAAACATATATATGTTGTGATACTTTATTCAGAGAGCGACAGAGAGAGAGTTAGTATAGAGAAAGAAATAGAGATGGAAACCGGGAGATTTGAATAAAAAGATATCAACATAACACAGCTAGAGAATGAAATGAGAGCAATTTCTGTGAAACCGCTTGTATGTTGTTTCGGAAAACTGTTTCATGATAAGGCCAAAAATTTTATATGCTTAAGTCTAAATATTATTTAATTTGAGTAGTAGAATGAGTATTCGGAATAAAGAGAATAGACATTCGGAACCAAGATAATAGACATTTGAAAAAAAAAAACAGCATATTTGTATTACAGAAAAAGATGCGAAGAACTCAAAAATTTCGTGGAAGTGAAAATTATGTGAGGGAATGAACACAATCTTCTTTGGGGAATTCTTCCAAGCATATACTATTTTTGGACTCAAAATGCTTCCAAACATATAATATGCTCACATAAAACAAACATATTAATGTTTCGGCGGTATCCAATAATATATGTGCTTCATGCAAAATATGTTTGGAACATATGTTAGAGAAGCGATTTTTTTTGAGGGTGTACACTTCTTTTGTTAGAGTTTTTGATTTTATTCCAAAATTTCAAACTTTTATACCAAAAATAGTTTTTGTTATAAAATTGTTATTTTTGCAAAAAAATAATAATATTTGATTCAAAAGCCATTTCGTTTATATCAAGCACTGTTTCTGACTGCAAATCTTTAATAACACACATTTCGAAGTTTCATTATAAAAATTTAATATAGTATAAATGCCTAAATTACAAAAAAAAAATTGGTTCGGTCGGAGCAGGAATTGAACCAACGACTCTTTGCATGCAAGGCAAACCACTGCTCCACGTGGCCAACAAATGTATGTTTCTTTTAAATAATATTATGTTTGCATGGGCTCGTGGGCGCTGCAAACTATGCTATATAAATGTAACTTATAACGATAATTGTCTACTGGTGACTATAACTGCTACGTATCCCAGTGGATAGTGTGTTGGCTTACAAACTGTATGGTCCTCGGTTCGATTCTCCGTCCAGGCGAAAGGTAAAATTAAAAAAATGTATAAAATTTAATAATATCTTCAACATTATTTGTATTACAGAAAAAGGTACCAAGAACTAAAAATTTCGTGGAAGTGAAAATTATGTTAGGGAATGAGTACAATCTTCTTTGGGGAAAATTCTTCCAAGCATATAATATTTTTGGGCTCAAAATGCTTCCAAACATATAATATGTTCACATAAAACAAACATATTAATGTTACGACAGTATCCAATAATATATATGCTCCTGCAAAATATGTTTGGAACATATGTTAAAGATGCGATTTTTTTGAGGGTGTAGAAATAACATTTTGACAAAATTTTCTACAGAAATAAAATTCTGATATTTTCTAGAAATAAAATTTTGAAAAAAGTTTGTATAGAAATCAATTTTTGACAAAATTTTGTATAGAAATTATATTTTGACAAAATTTCCTAAAGAAATAAAATGTTGACAAAATTTTCTATAGAAATAAAATGTTGACAGCATTTTCTATACAAATATAAAATTTTGACAAAATTTTCTATGGCAGTAAAATTTTGGAAGATTATTTTTGGCTCGAATGGCAATCGTGATTTTTCTGTGATTGGGGATCGGTTTACGGAGCAATTTTAGGATGGTTGTTATCGGCCATACACAAGCGAAATGTACCAAATTTCAACCGGATCGGATGAATTTTACTCCTTCAAGAGGCTCCGGAGGTCAAATCTGGGGATCGGTTTATATGGGGGCTATATATAATTATGAACCGATATGGACCAATTTTCGCATGGTTGTTAGAGACAATATACTAACACCACGTACAAAGTTTCAACCGGATCGGATGAGTTTTGCCCCTTGAAGAGGCTCCTGAGGTCAAATCGGAGGATCGGTCTATATGGGGGCTATATATAATTATGGACCGATGTGGACCAATTTTTGCATGGTTAGTAGAGACCATATACCAACACCATGTACAAAATTTCAGCCGGATTGGATGAATTTTGCCCCTTCAAGAGGCTCAAATCTGAGGATCGGTCTATATAGGGGCTATATATAATTATGGACCGATGTGAACCAATTTTTGCATGGTTATTAGAGACCATATAGCAACACCATATACTAAATTTCAGCCGGATTGGATGAAATTATTGACCGATGTGGACCAATTTTACATGGTTGTTAGAGACCCTATACTAATACCATGTACCACATTTCTGCTGGATAGGATGAATTTTGTTCCTCCAAGAGGCTCCGCAAGCCAAATCTGAGCGTCGGTTTATATGGGGGCTATACGTAACAGTAGTCCGATATGGCCCATTTGGAATACCATCCGACCTACATCAATAACTTGCTATGGACCAATTTTTGTGTGATTTGGGATCGATTTATCTGAGGGCTATATATAGCTATAGACCGATATGGACCTAGTTAGGCATGGTTGCTAACGGCCATATACTAACACAATGTACCAAATTTCATCTGACTTGGATGAAATTTGCTCCTCCAAGAGGCTCCAAAACCAAATCTCGGGATCGGTTTATATGGGGGCTATATATAATAATGGACTGATATGAACCAATTCCTGCATGGTTGTTGGATACCATATACTAACATCACGTACCAAATTTCAACCAGATCGGGTGAATTTTGCTCTTCCAAGGGGCTCCGGAGGTCAAATCTGGGGATCGGTTTATATGGGGCTTATATATAATTAATGACCTATTTCGACCAATTTTTGCTTGGGTGTTTGAGGCCATATATTAACACCACGTACCAAATATCAACTGAATCAGATGAATTTTGGTCTTCCAAGAGGCTCCGGAGTTCAAATCTGGTGATCGGTTTATATGGGGGCTATATATAATTATTGACAGATGTGGACCAATTTGGTCCACATGGTCATTAGAGACCATATACTAGCACCATGTACCAAATTTCAGCCGGATCGGATGAAATTTGCTTCTCGTAGAGGCTCCGCAAGCCAAATCGGGGGATCGGTTTATATGGGGGGTATATATAATTATTGACCGATGTGGACCAATTTTTGCATGGTCATTGGAGACCATATACTAACACCATGTACCGAATTTCAGCCGGATCAGATGAAATTTGCTTCTCTTAGAGGCTCCGCAAGCCAAATCGATATGGACCAATTTTTGCGTAATTGTTAAAGACCGTATCCTAACTCCATGTACCAAATTTCAACCGGATCGGATGAATTTTGCTCCTCCAAGAGGCTCTGCAAGCCAAATCTGGGGTTCGGTTTCTAAGGGGGGCTATGTATAATTATGGAGCGTTGTGGACCAATTTTTGCATGGTTATTAGAGACCATATACCAACACCATGTACTAAATTTCAGCCAGATTGGATGAAATTTGCTTCTCTTAGAGGCTCCGCAAGTCAAATCTGGGGATCTGTTTATATATAGGCCATATATAATTATGGACCGATGTGGACAAATTTTACATAGTTGTTAGAGACCATATACTAATACCATGTACCAAATTTCAGCCGGATCGGATGAAATTTGGTTCTCTTAGAGGCTTCGCAAGCCAAATCGGGGGATCAGTTTATATGGGGGCTATATGTAATTATGGACCGATATGAACCAATTTTTGCATGGTTGTTAGAGACCATATACTAACACCATGTACTAAATTTCAGCCGGATCGGATGAAATTTGCTTCTCTTAGAGCAATCACAAGCCACATTTGGGGGTCCGTTTATATGGGGGCTATACGTAAAAGTGGACCGATATGGCCCATTTGCAATACCATCCAACCTACATCAATAACAACTACTTGTGTTAAGTTTCAAGTCGATAGCTTGTTTCTTTCGGAAGTTAGCGTGATTTCAACAGACGGACGGACGGACATGCTCAGATCGACTCAGAATTTCACCACGACCAAGAATATATATACTTTATGGGGTCTTAGAGCAATATTTCGTTGTGTTACAAAAAGGAATGACAAAGTTAATATACCTACATCCTATGGTGGAGGATATAAAAATGTTTTCTTAATTAAAAAAAAAAAAAAAAAATTAAACCAAAAATGCTAAATCCTTAAAATAAGTCTTAGCCTATATTTGAAGTGTTTTTATCTTAAATCCACAGATTCAATATTTCAGCTAATTTAAAGACAATTTCTTTAAATCAAACATGTGTTTCTTTACTTTAAGGAAAATTTGCCTTTAACTTAAAGAAAATTTGCCTTAGTTCAAAGACATGTGACCTTAGGGGAAGGACGCAAATTTATACAAAAATTGTGTCCTAAATTTAATGAAAAACATTTTTGAAAATTCCAAACTTTATTTAAATTAAAATTTCATTATTATAAAGAAATTTGTCCAAAATATATTGTAAATTGTGCATCCTAAAAAATTAGGTTAATATCACGTAAATATTTTTTTTTTCAGTGTGGTTATATCTCCCATATATATGTTTCGCCATGATGACCTTATTTACACCCGTTCAGAGAATGAAGCCGCCTAGTTACGCCGCTAATTTTAGCTGCCACCGACCATTTTTTTTTCAGTCGCCGCCGCCGCCGAATATGTCGGCTCATCTCGACTTCAATTTAGCCGCCAATTAATCAAAAATATTTTTTAAGTTAGGAAAAATTATTAAAACCTGCTGTATTTTTGGCTAAATTTTTGAACCCTTCATCCATAATCAGTATCGAGTTTCTATAATAATTTTGCAAAATATTCGCTCAAAAAATTTGAATGAAATGGAAATTTGATTGTTAGATTGGTTGTACAACTAATCTGATTGTCATTCGGGTATGTTCAAATTGATTTTATAATGATAATTTCCCGCCGCCGAATAGACTAATTTATATCGGCTTAGCCGTCTAGCCGACGCCGACGGAATCAAAAATTTAGTGCCAGCCCGGAATCAAAATTTAGTGCTGACCCCGTTGCCACAATATGCCCTACTAGAGTTTCATCAACACTTGCAAAATATTGCAACAATATTACCATCTAGAGTTTCAACTACACCTGCAAAATATTGTCGAAATCGGTTCAGATTTAGATATAGTCCCCGTATGTATTTAGTTATTAACCTATCCTTCTTAAATTTTACATTCGGATGTATTCATCGATTTTATTCAGATTTAGATATAGCTCCTGCACAAATATCTTGCCCATTACCTGTACTAACGGAACTGTTTACTCTTTTTATACCTTAGACCACATAGTGGTCAGTGCCTACCAGAATATTGATTTTATATAACGATCAAAGAATCACCTCCTAAGTAGATCTAGCCTTTGGTGTCCATCCGTCCATATACTTGGTGTTCACAGGATTCCGGTCGCATTTATAAACCGATTTTGACGAAATTTAATACACGGTATATGCATTGCCCTTTCTTGCTAAATTTGGTCATATTAGCCATATTTATTAACATATGAGATTTAGGTTTTTCTGCCAAACTGGAGAGTCTGATAGATAGCTGTATTGGCTGCTCTCGAAACGACAACATGTTTTCCTTAATGGGCAGTTATATAGTTCAGGTCGAAAAAACTCTCGCACTATTCCACTGTTCACATATCTACGCTTTTAACAAGATGTCTTAAATCTTGTTAACTTCACATTATGATATAAATGCAAGGTATAATTTTTGGAGTTTTTGGACTTTTATAATACCATTCGCAGACTGAACAAAGCAAAGTTGCAAGAGTGCTTTCATTTATATTTGGTTTCCTCTTCTACCGCCATCATTTTTTTTTTTTTGCCTTAATAAATTAGAGTTCATTATAGAAAGAGCAAGCGAGTGTAGCTATGCTGCAGTACAGCTGTTGCAGCTAATGCTGATTTTGCCACAAGCATGGCGCACTGCTAATGCTGTGTGTTGGTGGTACCGTATGAATGGTTTGACTGAAGTACTTGAGGCAAATACCCCTCTAATACAGACGAAGTGTATGCAAGAAAACCATAGTAATAGGGATTTCATATGTGTAAGTGTGGGATGAAAAACAGGAAAACCGATTTGGTTATGGTCTATAAACAAAAAAGTGGAAAATTGACCTGTAGATCACATCTTCTCTCAAAAGCAAGCAAAATGTTATTTTTTTACGGTGAACATGTAACATGCTTGTTCCAACGCGGTTATTCTCTCGGACGTTATGTATCTGATTTCGATAATCATTTTATGTTAGGCGAGAAAATATATATATTTTTTTGTTTTTGGGAAAAATTTTGTTTTCTCCATAGAGTAACATTTTGCTCTAGGAGGTGATCATATTCCTTCCCTGCATGCCCATGCATTATAAAACAAACTCTTAGTACTTTGATCAAGAAGCTTGCATAATACCCCAATACCATAAGATATATAAATATGCATATCGAGCTGCGACTATACCCAACCTTAAAGGATGATACGGTCAAAATTTGGTCAATATAAACTTGACGTATTTCTTTCAATTTTGCATTTAAAAAACCTGAACACCCCTCATTTTGAAGGTGTGTGTGTAAAATGTTGCTCCTATTTTGATTTTGGAATTCTCTCTTCAGTTGTCAAAATGCCGTCCAAGCAAGAAGGACAGCGTATTAAAATTTTGCTCGCGCACTCGCACGCAAAGCTGGCAAAATCGCTAAAAGTTGCCAAATCAACCGTTACAAATGTAATTAAAGTGTTTGGGGAACGTTTGTCGACAGCCAGGAAGTCTGGATCGGGGGGAAATCGAATACCGGAAGCCGCTGAGACGACAAAGAGAGTTACCGGTAGTTTCAAGCGAAACCCTAACCTCTCTCTCCGAGATGCCGCAAATAAGCTGGGTGTATCGTCTACAACCGTGCATCGATCCAAAAAACGAGCCGGACTATCGACTTACAAGAAGGTAGTGACTCCAAATCGCGATGATAAACAAAATACGACGGCCAAAGCGCGATCCCGGAGGCTGTATACGACGATTCTGACGACGTTTGACTGCGTGGTAATGGACGACGAAACCTACGTCAAAGCCGAATACAAGCAGCTTCCGGGACAGGAGTTTTATACGGCGAAAGGAAGGAGAAAGGTAGCAGATATTTTCAAGCGCATAAAACTGTGAAAGTTCGCAAAGAAATATCTGGTTTGGCAAGCCATTTGTACCTGTGGCTTGAAAAGCAGCATTTTCATAGCTTCCGGGACTGTCAACCAAGAAATTTACGTGAAAGAGTGTTTGAATAAACGTCTGCTGCCTTTCTTGAAGAAACACGGTTGTTCTGTACTGTTTTGGCCGGATTTAGCATCTTGCCATTACTGTAAAAAGGCCATGGAGTGGTACGCCGCCAACAACGTGCAGGTGGTTCCCAAGGACAAGAACCCTCCCAACACGCCAGAGCTCCGCCCAATTGAGAAATACTGGGCTATTGTCAAGCGGAACCTAAAGAAGACCAAAAAACTGCTAAGGACTAGCAGCAGTTCAAGGCAAACTGGCTTTCTGCGGCGAAGAAGGTGGACAAGGTGGCTGTACAAAATCTGATGGCAGGTGTCAAGCGTGAGGCCCTGCAATTCGGATTTGGAAAAGCGAAAGCCTAACTGAATATTTTTCCTGAGTTTTATACTAATTGAACTTGAAAAAGAAATTAAATTTGATTTTTTAAATAAACGATTTCACCGATTTACACGCGTTTTCCCTATCTATAGTGGATAATTCAGAGTCAAGTTTTTATACCCTCCACCATAGGATGGGGGGTATATTAACTTTGTCATTCCGTTTGTAACACATCGAAATATTGCTCTAAGACCCCATAAAGTATATATATTCTGGGTCGTGGTGAAATTCTGAGTCGATCTAAGCATGTCCGTCCGTCCGACCGTCCGTCTGTTGAAATTACGCTAACTTCCGAACGAAACAAGCTATCGAGTTGAAACTTGGCACAAGTACTTGTTATTGATGTAGGTCAGATAGTATTGCACATGGGCCATATCGGACTTCTTTTACGTATAGCCCCCATATAAACCGACGCTCAGATTTGGCTTGCGGAGCCTCAAGGAGAAGCAAAATTCATCTGATTCGGTTGAAATTTGGTACACGGTGTTAGTATATTGTCTCTCACAACCATGCAAAAATTGGTCCAAATCGGTCCATAATTACATATAGCCCCCATATAAACCGATCCCAAGATTTGGCTGGCGGAGCCTCTAAGAGAAGCAAATTTCATCCGATCCCGCTGAAATTTGATTCGTGGTGTTAGTATATGGTATTTAACAATCATGCAAAAATTGGTCCATACCGGTCTTAATTATATAAACCCCCATTTAAACCGATCCCAAGATTTAACCTCCAGAGCTATTGGGGAGGCAAATTCATCTGACCCGCTTGAAATCTGGTACGTGGTGAAATTTGGTATGTTGCGCTAGTATATGGCCACTAACAACCATGCCAAAATTGGTCCATATCCGTCTATAGTTTAACAAAATCTAAAAAAAATTTTATTTCTATAGAAAATTTTGTCAAAATTTTATTACTATAGAAAATTTTGTCAAAATTTTATTACTTTAGAAAATTTTTTCAAAATATTATTACTATACGAAATTTTGTCAATATTTTATTTTTATTGAAAATGTTGTCAAAATTTTATTACTATATGAAATTTTGTCAAAATTTTATTTCTATAAAAAATTTTGTCAAAATTTTTTTACTATGCAAAATTTTGTCAAGATTTTATTTCTATAGAAAATTTTGTCAAATTTTTATACCCTGCGCCACACTGTGGAACAGGGTATTATAAGTTAGTGCATATGTTTGTAACACCCAGAAGGAGACGAGATAGATACAGGGTGTCTTTGGCAATAATGCTCAGGGTGGGTTCCTGAGTCGATATAACCGTCCGTCCGTCTGTCTGTCTGTGAACACATTTTTGTGATCAAAGTCTAGGTCGCAATTTAAGTCCAATCGCCTTCAAATTTGGCACATGTTCCTAATTTTGGTCAGAATAGAACCCTATTGATTTTGGAAGAAATCGGTTCAGATTTAGATATAGCTCCCATATATATCTTTCGCCCGATATGGACTAATATGGACCCAACAGCCAGAGTTTTACACCGATTTGCTTGAAATTTTGCACAAGGAGTACAATTGGTAGTATAGTCATGTGTGCCAAATTTGATTGAAATCGGTTTAGATTTAGGTATAGCTCCCATATATATGTTTTTCTGATTTCAACAAAAATGGTCAAAATACCAACATTTTCCTTGTTAAATCGCCACTGCTTTGTCGAAAAGTTGTAAACATGACTCTAATTTTCCTAAGCTTCTAATACATATATATCGAGCGATAAATCATATATAAACTTTTGCGAAGTTTACTTAAAATTGCTTCAGATTTAAATGTTTCCCATATTTTTTTTACTAAAATTGTGTTCCACCCTAGTGCATTAGCCAACTTAAATTTTGAGTCTATAGATTTTGTAAAAGTTTATCAAATTCTGTCCAAATCGAGTGATATTTAAATGTATGTATGATATGGTATCGAAAATTTAGATCTACAAAGTGGTGCAGGGTATAATATAGTCGGCCCCGCCCGAATTTAGACTTTCCTTACTTGTTAGTTCTATAGAAAATTTTGGCAAATTTTATTGCTATGGAAAATTTTGTAAAAATTTTATTTCTATAGAAAATTTTGTCAAAATTTTATTACTATACGAAATTTTGTCAAGATTTTATTTCTATAGAAAATTTTGTCAAAATTTTATTTCTATAGAAAATTTTGTCAAAATTTTATTTCTCTAAAAAATTTTGTCGAAATTTGTTTACTATACAAAATTGTGTCAAGATTTTATTTCTATAGAAAATTTTTTCGAATTTTTATTTCTGTAGAAAATTTTGGCAAATTTTATTGCTACAGAAAATTTTGTCAAAATTTTATTTCTATAGAAAATTTTGTCAAAATTGTATTTCTATACGAAATTTTGTCAAAATTTTATTTCTATAGAAAATTTTGTCAAAATCTTATTTCTATAAAAAGATTTGTCAAAAATGTTGTACTGTACAAAATTGTGTCAAAATTTTATTTCTATAGACAATTTTGTCAAAGTTTTATTTCTATAGACAATTTTGTCAAATTTTATTTCTATAGAGAATTTTGTCAAACTGTATTATTTACGTATTTAATCGGCCTTTTTTGTTTAATATAAACCACGTATGGACTAACTTACAATTTAGAACACGGTGTTAAAAAGTTTTACGATACCTTGCCATCGGCAAGTGTTACCGCAACCCAAGTAATTCGATTGTGGATGACAGACTTTAGTAAAAGTTTCTATGCAATCCATGGTGGAGGGTACATAAGATTCGGCCTGGCCGAACTTACGGCGGTATATACTTGTTTAATCAATAAAATCAATAAAAAAAATCAATCTCAAACGACATCCCTACAATGAAATCTATGATTGTAAATAGATACTAATCGCACTGGAAATGTTACATTAACATAGCCAAGCGGTATGATCAATCACAAGTTTTTGTTTTTTAAGCTATTCGATGCGATTGGCTTAGTTTAAATTTTGAAAAAATTAGTGTGATTATTTGTATAATACAATTTAATTACTGTAACAAAAGCATAGCTTCGCCATTATAGAAAACAAGCACATACAAATGGAATTTTAGTGTAATTTGGTCATTCGGACACATACATTTTTAATGAAGATCTCTCAACATGAAAAACTCAAATATACGATTTCTTTGCTGGTTTTTGTTTTTTTTTAGTTTCGCGTTGTTTTTTTGTAACCTAAACTATTATGGTTAGTTTGAGCTAAATGTTTTCTATGTGAAACAATTTGGTTAGCAATTCACAGTAAATTTTTTGTATTGCATTTATGAATAATATAACTATTTAAGCCGACATCGGCAAAATTAAAAAATAAATTGAACAAATTTTCTATATACAACATGAATTCATTGAAAATTGCAAAACGAATGGAGTTTTGAAATACTAATGGAGAATGTCGTTATTAGTAACAAAAAATTAATTTTCACAATTTTTAAATATCTATCTATATAAGTTTTAATACTGCCAAGTTTGAAGCTGCTTGTATATATGGAATTGTCAGGAATGTCTTCATGATTCTAGACAAATGTAAAAAGAGTAAAATCTTGCTTTTGGAAGATAATCGAAGAATTTGCCTACGGTCAATCTTCACCTTCGATGGCTACATCCAAATAAGCTCAGTGATTTTCAAAGTCTACTTGTCCCGAAAACTGTTATCGCGGTGACTAAAGTGATAAAAATCCTTACGAAGGTCCCTGAGATAGCTGAATGAGATTATGCTAATCGTCTTTATACCCTACACCATAGGATGGGTATCGAAATATTGCTCTAAGACCCCATAAAGTGTATATATTCTGGGTCGTGGTGAAATTCTGAATCGATCTAAGCATGTCTGTCCGTCCGTCCGTCTGTTGAAATCACGCTAACTTCCGAACGAAACAAGCTTGAAACATGGCACAAGTAGTTGCTATTGGTGTAGGTCGGATGATATTCCAAATAGGCCATATCGGACCACTTTTACTTATAGCCCCCCTAATAAACCGACCCACAGATTTGGCTTGCGGAGCCTCTTAGAGACGCAAATTCCATCCAAACCGGTACGTGGTGTCAGTATATGACCTTTAATACCCATCCAAAAATTGGTCCATATCGGTCCATAATTAAAATATACCCAGCAAAAAAATTTGGAAGTTCTTCCAAAGGCACAACTTTAAAAGCACTTCCACGGTTGTTCCGTACTGTTTTGGCCGGATTTGGCATCTTGCCATTACGGTAAAAAGGCCATGGAGTGGTACGCCGCCAAGAACGTGCAGGTGGTTCCCAAGGACAAGAACCCTTCCAACACGCCAGAGCTCTGACCAATTGAGAAATACTGGGCTATTGTCAAGCGGAACCTAAAGAAGACCAAAAAAAAACTGCTAAGGACGAGCAGCAGTTCAAGGCAAACTGGCTTTCTGCGGCGAAGAAGGTGGACAAGGTGGTTGTACAAAATCTGATGGCTGGTGTCAAGCGTGAGGCCCGGCTATTCGGATTTGGAAAAGCGAAAGCCTAACTGAATATGTTTCCTGAATTTTATACTAATTGAACTTGAAAAAGAAATTTAATTTGATTTTTAGATAAACGATTTCACCGATTTACACGCGTTTTCCCTTGACCAAATTTTGACCGTATCACCTTTTAAACACATCCAAAATTTCCATATTCGTGCATTATTAAATTTAGTCAAGCAATATGTGTGAGTACCCAAGCGACGTAACAACATCAAGTTGTTCTAAGTGATTGACATCTAGGTAAAGTATTTCAATCACTGAATAGATCGCCATCATTATGGGACATTTTTCTCACTTACATCGTTTCCAATCACTACCCTATATCATTCAGATTTCTGCATATTTCTTTGTAAAATGAAACCATTTGCTTTATACTAAATTTGACACTTTATTCTCGCCCCCCCCCCCTTGTTTGTACTAAACAAATGACCTAGTCAAGCAATCTATTTAAAAGCATTTAACAAATTTCTTAACAAATCAAAAAATTTTTGTTATAGTTCCATATCCAATATAATGGCAAACGAAAAGAGAATGAACATATTGAAAATAAAATACAAAAAGAAGTTCGTTAATCCTTATCCCCTAGAACAGCATCCGAATTTGCGTGTGTATCAAGGACCTCATAAAATGTCGACAGCAAATGCAGGAGGGTCCTTCTTTATACAATACTACCATACAATCAAATCCAAAAGGATTTTAAATGCGAAATTCGAGTTGCAACATTTTTCACATATGTCTGTGAAAAGTATCAAATATCACATATGTTGAACTAGCATTTCATAACATATATAACAGATATCCTGGTGCAATTTGTGTGTCCTTTTTAACAAATATAATATTTTGATACAATTCAAAGAAGAACAAAAAAAAATACCTCATCACATTACATCAATAACATCAGTGGTGGCACAGATTTTGAGGAGTGACTGTTGATGGACATCGATTGCACCAGGGGTGTTAAGTAAATATTATCCTTGCTCGTATAGGTTATATTCACAGTTCATTGTATTCTTCTTTTTTTTGTTGAGTTGGTAATAAAAATAAAAGATGTTTTTACTCTGATTTCATTGTTGCTGTATCAGCATCACCATTATTGTATCATTTGGAAAATCGTTTCTATTTATTTCAATGATAAGTTGAGAAAACTGTTTGCACAACATTCTCTCTAATCCAATATCACAAAATGATAGAAGTTTGATTTCTCTACTTAGAGAAATGTATCAAATTTCCACTATTTTCAATGGGGAAGTTTTTTTTCATTAATTTGGGTTTATTAACAAATTGTTTAATATTTGTTAATGAAAATGGAAACAAATTTTAAAATTTCAATTGAGTTGTAAGTGTTGGTAGCCAACACTTTCATGCTACGTTGATAAATATTTTCATTCATAATAAATTAATTTCAATCCTTAAGGATATTTTGTGTTCTTCGCTTGAGATAACATTTTTCGCTAAAATTAACCCTTTCAATACCGAAATAAACCTAATGTTAAAAACTTAAAATTTTCTTCTGTATTTACTTGTACTAACAGCATGTAGAACAAACCTTTTACTTTTTTAAGAACCTACCTAAATTACTTCAAGAGCTATATGAAATGATTCTGAAAACTCGATTCTAGAATTGTGACCAAATGGCCTTACGAAAACAAACACTATTTAGCCTTTAATATCTTTGGAAGTGTGAGATTAGATACAAAAAAAAGAACCCGAAACAAGTATATAACGGCCGTAAGTTCGGCCAGGCCGAATCTTTTGTACCCTCCATCATGGATTGCATAGAAACTTTTACTAAAGACTGTCATCCACAATCGAATTACTTGGGTTGCCGTAACACTTGCCGATGGAAAGGTATCTGAAACTTCTTAACACCGTGTTCTTTATTGTAAGTTAGTCCATACGGGGTATACTCGTATATTAAACAAAAACAAGTATATACGGCCGTAAGTTCGGCCAGGCCGAAGCTTATGTACCCTCCATCATGGATTGCGTAGAAACTTCTTCTAAACACTGCCATCCACAATCGAATTACTTAAGTTGCGGTAACGCTTGCCGATGGCAAGGTATCTTAAAACCTCCTAACACCATTTTCTAAATTGTATGTAAGTCCATACGTGGTATATATTAAATCAAAAAAGATCGATCCAATACGTATATAATTCAGTTTGACAAAGTAGACATAAAATTTTGACAAAATTTTCTACAGAAATAAAATTTTAACAAAATTTTCTATAGAAATAAAATTTTCACAAAATTTTCTATAGAAATAAAAATTTTGACAAAATTTTCTATAGAAAGAAAATTTTGACAAAACTTTCTACAGAAATAAAATTTTAACAAAATTTTCTATAGAAATAAACTTTTGACAAAATTTTCTATAGAAATAAAATCTTGGTAGATTATTTTTGGCTCGAGTGGCAACCATGATTATGAACCGAATAAAATTTGAACAAAATTTTCTATAGAAATAAAATTTTGACAAAATTTTCTATAGAAATAAAATTTTGACAAAATTTTCTATAGAAATAAAATTTTGACAAAATTTTCTATAGAAATAAAATTTTGACAATGATGAAAGTTTTATTATGAACCGAATAAAATTTTAATAAAATTTTCTCTAGAAATAAAATGTTGACAAAATTTTCTATAGAAATAACATTTTGGTAGATTATTTTTGGCTCTAGTGGCAACCATGATTATGAACCGATATGGACCAATTTTTGAGTGATTGGACCAATTTTGGTATGGTTGTTAGCGACCATATACTACCACCACGTTCCTAATTTGAACCGGATCGGATGAATTTTGCTCCTCCAAGAGGCTCCGGAGGTTAAATCTGGAGAACGGTTTATATGGGGGCTATATATAATTATGGACCGAAGTGGACCAATTTGTTCATGGTTATTAGAAACCATATACCAACATCATGTACCAAATTTCAGCCGGATCGGATGAAATTTGCTTCTCTTTGAGGCTCCGCAAGCCAAATCTGGGGATCGGTTTATATGGGGACTATATATAATTATGGACCGATATGGACCAATTCTAGCACGGTTGTTAAAGATCATATACTAACACCATGTACCAAATTTCAGCCGGATCGGATGAAATTTGCTTCTCTTAGAGGCTCCGCAAGCCAAATCGGGTGATGGGTTTATATGGGGGCTATATATAATTATGGACCGATGTGGACCAATCTTTGCATGGTTGCTAGAGACCATATACTAACACCATGTACCAAATTTCCGCCGGATCGGATGAAATTTGCTTCTCTTAGAGCGATCGCAAGCCATATTTGGGGGTCCGTTTATATGGGGGCTATACGTAAAAGTGGACCGATATGGGCCAATTTTTGCATGGTTGCTAGAGACCATATACTAACACCATGTACCAAATTTCCGCCGGATCGGATGAAATTTGCTTCTCTTAGAGCGATCGCAAGCCATATTTGGGGGTCCGTTTATATGGGGGCTATACGTAAAAGTGGACCGATATGGGCCAATTTTTGCATACTAACACCATGTACCAAATTTCAGCCGGATCGGATGAAATTTGCTTCTCTTAGAGCAATCGCAATCCAAATTTGGGGGTCCCTTTATATGGGGGCTATACGTAAAAGTGGACCGATATGGCCCATTTTCAATACCATCCGACCTACATCGATAACAACTACTTGTGCCAAGTTTCAAGTCGATAGCTTGTTTCGTTCGGAAGTTAGCGTGATTTCAACAGACGGACGGACGGACATGCTTAGATCGACTCAGAATTTCACCACGACCCAGAATATATATACTTTATGGGGTCTTAGAGCAATATTTCGATGTGTTACAAACGGAATGACAAAGTTAATATATAAAAAAGGCCGATTAAATACGTAAATAATTCAGTTTCACAATTTTCTATTGAAATAAAATTTTGACAAAATTTTCTATAGAAATAAAATTTTGACAAAATTTTCTATAGAAATAAAATTTTGACAAAATTTTCTATAGAAATAAAATTTTGACAAAATTTTCTATAGAAATAAAATTTTGACAAAATTTTCTATAGCAATAAAATTTGACAAACTTTTCTATAGAAATAAAATCTTGACACAATTTAATAAATAATAAAATAATAATAAGTTGACAAAAATAAAATTTTGATAAAACTTTCTATAGAAATAAAATCTTGACAAAATGTTGTATAGTAATAAAATTTTGACAAAATTTTCTATACACTCAAAAAAAAAGTTTACTTGGATCCAAAGATTTTTACCTTCCTTTAAGGATTTTGGTATTGATTCCGAGCCAAAGATGCGGCTTCTTTAAAATAAAGACATTTTTTAGCGACCCATCTGGCTTTAAATCTAGGACCAATAAAATTAAAATTAGGATACAAATCTTATTTATTAAATTTTCTTTCTATTTTTGCGGTTTATTAATCAAGGTACTCACGTACAAACAAATGCCAGTTTAAAAATCCAAATTATAACGGATACTTCAAAGTAAAAAATGTTTTCTTAATTTCAAAGAACTTTAAACCAAAGACGCTAAATCCTCAAAATAAATCTTAGCCTATATTTGAAGCGTTTTTATCTTAAATCTAAAGTTTCAATATTTCAGTTAATATAAGGACAATTTCTTTAAATCAAAAATTAGAAAAATTAGCCTTAGTTCAAAGACATTCGTCTTTAACGAAGGGACACAAATTTACAAAACATGTGTCCTAAATTTAATGAAAACAAGTAAGGAAAGTCTAAAGTCGGGCGGGGCTGACTATATTATACCCTGCTCCACTTTGTAGATCTAAATTTTCGATACCATATCACATCCGTCAAATGTGTTGGGTGCTATATATAAAGGTTTGTCCCAAATACATACATTTAAATATCACTCGATTTGGACAGAATTTGATAGACTTTTACAAAATCTAGACTCAAAATTTAAATTGGCTAATGCACTAGGGTGGAACATAATTTTATTAAAAAAATATGGGAAGCATTTAAATCTGAAGCAATTTTAAGGAAACGTCGCAAAAGTTTATTTATGATTTATCGCTCGATACATATGTATTAGAAGTTTAGGAAAATTAGAGTCATTTTTAAAACTTTTCGACTAAGCAGTGGCGATTTAACAAGGAAAATGTTGGTATTTTGACCATTTTTGTCAAAATCAGAAAAACATATATATGGGAGCTATATCTAAATCTGAACCGATTTCAATCAAATTTGGCACACATGACTGTACTACCAATTGTACTCCTTGTGCAAAGTTTCAAGCTAATCGGGATAAAACTCTGGCTTCTGGGGCCATATAAGTCCATATCGGGTGAAAAATATATATGGAAGCTATATCTAAATCTGCACCGATTTCAATCAAATTTGGCACACATGACTGTACTACCAATTGTACTCCTTGTGCAAAATTTCAACCAAATTGGGCCAAAACTCTGGCTTCTGGGGCCATATAAGTGCATATCGGGCGAAAGATATATATGGGAGCTATATCTAAATCTGAATCGATTTCAACCAAATTTGGCACGGATAGCTACAATGCTAAATCTACTCCCTGTGCAAAATTTCACCCAAATTGAGCCAAAACTCTGGCTTTTAGGACCATATTAGTCCATATCGGGCGAAATATATATATGGGAGCTATATCTAAATCTGAACCGATTTCAATAAAATTTTGTACACTTGACTATACTACTAATTGTACTCCTAGTGCAAAATTTCAACCAAATTCCGCCAAAAATCTGGCTTCTAGGGCCATATAAGTCCATATCGGGCGAAAGATATATATGGGAGCTATATCTAAATCTGAACCGATTTCAATCAAATTTTGCACACTTGACTATACGACTAAGTATTATGTTTGTACAAAATTTCAAGCAAATCGGAATAAAACTCTGGCTGCTGGGTCCATATTAGTGCATATCGGGCGAAAGATATATATGGGAGCTATATCTAAATCTGAATCGATTTCTTCCAAAATCAATAGGGTTCTATTGTGACCCAAATTAGGAACATGTGCCAAATTTGAAGGGGATTTGACTTAAATTGCGACCTAAACTTTGATCACAAAAATGTGTTCACAGAGAGACGGACGGACGGACAGACGGACATGGTTATATCGACTCAGGGACCCACCCTGAGCATTATTGCCAAAGTCACCATGTGTCTATCTCATCTCCTTCTGGGTGTTACAAACATATGCACTAACTTATAATAACCTGTTCCACAGTGTGGCGCAGTTTATAAAAATTGTTGAAGCAAAGATTATAAACTTTATTTTAATTAAAATTTCATTATTTTAAAATAATTTGTCTTTAATATTTTGAAAATTTCGCTTCCTAAAATTTAGGTTGCGTAATCTTTAATACCACGTAAATATTTTTTTCAGTGTAGTAATAAAATTTTCGAAAGTAATAAAATTTTGACAAAATTTTCTACAGTAATAAAATTTTGACAAAATTTTCTACAGTAATAAAATTTTGACAAAATTTTCTATAGAAATAAAATTTTGGTAGATTATTTTTGGGGATCGGCTATATATAACTATAGACCGATATAGACCAATTTTGGCATGGCATTTTGGCCCATATACTAGCGCAATGTACCAAATTTCGCCACGTACCAAATTTCAACAGGGTCGGATGAATTTTGCTGCCCCAATAGCTCCGGAGGTCAACTCTAACGATCGGTTTAAATGTGGGTTATTGTAATTAACACCGGTAAGGACCAATTTTTGTATGGTTGCTAGAGACCATATACTAACACCATATAGCAAATTTCAACCGGATCGGAAGAATTTTACTCATCCATGGGGCTCCGGAGGTCAAATCTGGGGATCGGTTTATATGAGGGCTATATATAATTATATACCGAAGTGAACCAATTTTTGCATGGTTGTTAACGACCATATACTAACACCACGTACCAAATTTCAATCGAATGGGATGAATTTTGTTCCTCCAAGAGGCTCCACAAGCCAAATCCTGAGGTTGGTTTATATGGGCGTTATACGTAAAAGTGGTCCGAAATGGTCCATTTGGAATACCATCCGACCTACATCAACAATTGCAACTACTAGCAACTACTTGTGGCAAGTTTCAAGTCAAAAGCTCGTCTCGTTCGGAAGTTAGCGCCATTTCAACAGACGAACGGGCGGACATTCTTAGATCGAATTTCACAGAATTTCACCACGACCGAGAATATATATACTTTATGGGGTCTTAGAGCAATATTTCGATGTGTTACAAACGGAATAACAAAGTTAATATACCCCCCATCCTATGGTGGAGGATATAAAAATTAAATAAATAATTAACATAAACTGTTTTGTGAATAGTTTTTTTTGCTAATCTTCGATCTGATATTACAATCCATTAAATAATTTTTATAAAAACATTTGTTTTCAAGTACTGTTTCATAATTGGCCCCCACTGTGTTAACAATTTTCTCCAATAAACAATTATGATGTTGACATCAGTGGAAAATATACCAAAAAGCAAAGTGAATGGAATCATCATATAATATTTATTTCTTTTGGTTGTTTTATTTTTTCATTCATGGTAAAAGATTTATAAACTTTGCCTGTTACAATGCCATAATTCTTTCATTTCTTTGGAATTTCCAGAATATTGGTCGTTGTTTTTGCTATGGACAATGTTTGCGTTTTTTTTCAATGCTTTTAGCGTAAACAGACAGACCCATGTTGTGAGAGGGGTTTAAAATTATGATGCCCGAAAAACACAAATGGTGACAGTTTTATTAACTGACCATTAAAATTATGTTGTAGAAAATGGCCTTTTGTGTGTATTTTTTTTTTTATTTCACTAGCCGGAAAACACACTTTGCAATGGCCAAGAAAATATATGTTGATGGATTTATTAAAATGGTCAGTACGAAGGTCAATTTTTATTAACAATTCAGCAATAAGAGCAATCGTAAATATATGACAAGATTTTTGGGGAAACAATATTAGAAGTTGATATTGAAATGTTTATGCATGCAAATTTTAACAGAAACAATAGTAGGGGCCTCGCCACAACAGACTATAGCAGACAACCTATCAGCACCAATATGTCTGCGGATGAGACGCCTTGACTCTGGAGATAGCCTTCGTCCGAAACCCTTAAGTGAAAGTCAAAATCTGCGGACCAGGTGTGCGTGTGGTTTTAACATAGCAGAACCTGGCATTGATTTTTACCTTCCAGCATACGATAGAGTGTATAGTAACTTTTACATTCCCTTTGGAACACATTGAAATATTGGTCTCTGACCCCATGAAGTATATTTATTTTGGGTCGATGTCCGTTAGTCTGTTTGTTAAAATCTCGCTAACTTCCAAACGAAACAAACGATCGACATGGAACCTAGAAGAATCAGTTGCTATAGATATAAGTCAGATGGTATTGTAAAGGGTGGTTAAAATTTCAAGGGCCGATGTTGATTTTGAATAAAACACAAACTATTTAGGAAATTATTGTAATTTTATTTTATTATGATATATTGGTATTAATCAATTATGTATGGAATAAAATATCGGCCAAATGGGCGCCGCGACCTCGGTGCCACACCTTCATCCGATGGTCCAAATTTTCGATGACGCTGAGGCTAATGGAGGTTCTATGCCGTTAATGTGCCGAATTATCTCATCCTTTAGCTCTTGAATTGTTGCTGGCTTATCGACGTACACCTTTTCTTTCAACTAACCCCAAAGAAAAAAGTCCAACGGTGCCAAATCACATGATCTTGGCGGCCAATTGACATCGCCATTACGTGAGATAACACAGCCATTGAATTTGTTGCGCCAAAGAGCCATTGTTTCGTTAGCTGTGTGGCAAGTGGCACCGTCCTGCTGCAACAACATATCGTCCACATCCATATCTTCCAATTCGGGCCATAAAAAGTTCGTTATCATCTCACGATAGCGAACACCATTCACAGTAACTGCCTGACCGGCCTTATTTTGGAAAAAATACGGCCCGATGATGCCGCCAGCTCATAAACCGCACCAAATAGTCACTCTTTGTGGGTGCATTGGTTTTTCGACAATCACTCTTGGATTCTCATTCGCCCAACTGCGGCAATTCTGTTTATTGATGAATCCATTGAGGTGAAAATGTGCCTCATCACTGAAGATGATTTTCTTCGAAAATTGATCATCCACTGTAGCCATTTCTTGGAACCATTTAACACGTTGTTGGATTGTGTATCTCTCCATGGATCAAATTGAGTAAGTCTGAAATAGAGAAATGTCAAATAAAATTCGGAAAAAAACTTGGCGTTTAGGTGTGGTTCACATTCAACATTGGCCCTTACAATTTAACCACCCTTTATATGAGACACTTTCTCGGGTCACTTTTGGCACCCATATAAATCGATTTGACTTTGAAATTTGGTACGTGATGTTAATCTATGATCTCTAACATTTATATACCATATCGGTCTATAATTATATATAGTCCCAATATAAACCGACCCCAGAAAATTTGACTTCTGAAGGAGGAACTAAGTTAATCTGATCGGATTGAAATTTTCCCTCTAATTGTCATGGTTATGCGAAAAGTGGTTTATATTAGTTTATCGGCAGATTAAGTTCGAAGATGGACCATGTATAGCCCTGGTATAGACCGATTTTTATACTCCACCATAGGATGGGGGGGTGGTATATTAAACTTGTCATTCCGTTTGTAATACATCGAAATATTGCTCTAAGACCCCAATAAAGTATTGATATTCTGGGTCGTGGTATAATTCTGAGTCGATCTAAGCATGTCCGTCCGTCCGTCTATTAAAATCCAGGTAACTTCCGAACGAAATAAGCTATCGACTTGAAACTTGGCACAATTAGTTGTAATTGATGTAGGTCAGATGGTATTGCAAATGGGCCATTTTGGACCACTTTTACGTATAGCCCCCATATAAACCGACCCCAAGATTTGGCTTGCGGAGCCTCTTGGAGGAACAAAATTCATCCGATCCGGTTGAAATTTGGTACGTGGTGTTAGTATATGGTCGTTAACAATCATGCAAAAATTGGTCCATATCGGTTCATAATCATATATAGCCCCCATAAAAACCGATACCCAGATTTGACCTTCGGAGCCTCTTGAGGAGCAAAATTCATCCGATCCGCCTGAAATTTGGTACGTGGTGTTAGTATGTGGTCTCTAACAACCACGCAAAAAGTGGTCCATAATTATACATAGCCCCCATATAAACCGATCCTCAGATTTGACCTCCGGAGCTTCTTGGAGGAGTAAAATTCATCCGATTTGGTTGAAATTTGGTACATTGCCCTTATATTTGACCACAAACAACCATGCAACAAGTGGTCCATATCGGTCTATAGTTATATATAGTTGATCCCCAATCACACAAAAATTTTTCCATATCGGTTCAAAATCATGGTTGCCACTCGAGCCAAAACTAATCTACCAATTTTTATACCCTTCACCACTACTGTGGTACAGGGTATAATAAGTTTGTGCATTTGTATGTAACGCCAAGAAGGAGTAATCATAGGCCAACCTTTTAGTATACGGATCGGCTTAGAATTAAATTCTGAGTCGATTTAGCGATGTCCGTCTGTCTGTCTGTCCGTCTGTCTGTCCGTCTGTCTGTCCGTCTGTCTGTCTGTCTGTCTGTCTGTCTGTCTGTTGATGTATTTTTGTGTGCAAAGTACAGCTCGCAGTTTTAGTCCGATTATCCTAAAATGTGGTATAGGGTCCTGTTTCCGCTCAAAGACGATCCCTATTGATTTTGGAAAAAATCGGTTCAGATTTAGATATAGCTGCCATATATATTTTTCACCGACCTGGTCATAATTGGCGTGTATATCAACCGATCTTCCTCAAATTCCGTACATCCGAATATTTTATGACTCTCGAAAAACTTGCAAAATATCAGCAAAATCGGTTCAGATTTAGATATAGCTCCCATATATAGCTTTCGCCCGATTTACACTCATTTGCCCACAGAGGCCAATTTTTTGCTCCGATTTAGTTGAAATTTTGCATAGGGAGTAGAATTAGCGTTGTAACTATGCGTACCAAATTTGGTTGAAATCGGTTCAGATTTGGATATATCTCCCATATAAAGCTTTCGCCCGATTTACACTCATATGACCACAGAGGCCAATTTTTAACTCCGATTTAGTTGAAATTTTGCACAGGGAGTAGAATTAGTATTGTAGCTATGCGTGCCAAATTTGGTTGAAATCGGTTCAGATTTAGATATAGCTCCCATATATATGTTTTTCTGATTTCGACAAAAATGGTCAAAATACCAACATTTTCCTTGTAAAATCGCCACTGCTTAGTCGAAAAGTTGTAAAAATTACTCTAATTTTCCTAAACTTCTAATACATATATATCGAGCAATAAATCATAAATAAAGTTTTGGGAAGTTTCCTTAAAATTGCTTCAGATTTAAATGTTTCCCATATTTTTTACTAACATTGTGTTCCACCCTAGTGCAATAGCCGGCTTAAATTTTGAGTCTATAGATTTTGTCGAAGTCTATCACATTCTGTTCAGATCGAGTGATATCTAAATGTATGTATTTGGGACAAACCTTTATATATAGCCCCCAACACATTTGACGGATGTGATATGGTATCGGAAATTTAGATCTACAAAGTGGTGCAGGGTATAATATAGTCGGCCCCGCCCGACTTTAGACTTTCCTTACTGGTTTTTTATAGAAAGTTTTGTAAAAATTTTATTTCTATAGAAAATTTTATCAAAATTTTATGTCTATATAAAATTTTGTCAAAATTTTGTTTCTATAGAAAATGTTAAAATTTTTGTTTCTATAGAAAATTTTGTCAAAATTTTATTTCTACAGAAAATTTTGCCAAAATTTTATCTATATAAAATGTTGTTAACATTTTTGTTTCTATAGAAAATTTTGTCAAAATTTTATTTCTATAGAAAATTTTGTCAAAAAATTAATTCTATAGAATATTTTGTCAAAATTTTAATTCCATAAAAAAAATTGTCAAATTTTTTTTATACCCTCCACCTTAGGATGGGGGTATATTAACTTTGTCATTCCTTTTGTAACACATCGAAATATTGCTCTAAGACCCCATAAAGTATATATATTCTGGGTCGTGGTGAAATTCTGAGTCGATCTGAGCATTTCCGTCCGTCCGTCCGTTCGTCTGTTAAAATCACGCTAACTTCCGAACGAAACAAGCTATCGACTTGAAACTTGGCACAAGTAGTTGTTATTGATGTAGGTCGGATGGTATTGCAAATGGGTCATATAGGTCCACTTTTACGTATAGCCCCCATATAAGCGGACCCCCAAATTTGGCTTGCGATTGCTCTAAAAGAAGCAAATTTCATCCGATCCGGCTGGAATTTGGTACATCGTGTTACTATATGGTCTCCAACAACCATGCCTTCATATAAACGGACCCCCAAATTTGGCTTGCGATTGCTCTAAAAGAAACAAATTTCATACGATCAGACTGAAATTTGGTACATGCTGTAAGTATATGGTCTCCAACAACCATGCAAAAATGGTCCACATCGGTCCATAATTATATATAGCCCCCATATAAACCGATCCCTCGATTTGGCTTGCGGAGACTCTAAGAGAAGCAAATTTCATCCGATCGAGCTGAAATTTGGTACATGGTGTGTGTATATGTTCTCTAATGACCATGCAAAAATTGGTCCACATCGACCCATAATTATATATAGCCCCCATATAAGCCGATCCGCAGATTTGACCTCCGGAGCCTCTTAGAGGAGCAAAATTCATCCGATCCGGTTGAAATTTGGTACGTGGTGTTAGTATATGGTATCTAACAACCATGCAAGAATTGGTCCATATCGGTCCATAATTATATATAGCCCCTATATAAATCGATCTCCAGATTTGTCCTCCGGAGCCTCTTGGAGGAGTAAAATTCATCCGATCCGATTGAATTTTGGAACATGGTGTTAGAATGTAGTCTCTAACAAACACGCAAGAATTGGTCCATATCGGTCCATAATTATATATAGCCCCCATATAAACCGTTCCCCAGATTTGATCTCCGGAGCCTCTTGGAGGAGCAAAATTCATCTGATCCGGTTGAAATTTGGAACGTGGTGTTAGTACACCGAAAAAAAAGTTTACTATTTTTTATGAAAAATGAACTAACCCATAGTAAGAATGACCATGATTTTTTTCGTCTAGATAAGTTCATGATTTTCTTATATATTAGTTCATGTATTGCATCGTATTTTAGTTCATTATTACTGCGCTGTGGGAAGAATGCACTTACACTCATTCAAAATATTCCTGCTATCCGGAAAAATGAACAATTTTTTGGGAAACCTGTATTAAGAAATTGGTTTGAAAAAAACTGTTTGTCAGTATAATTTTCAAAAAAGTAGAGAAATTGAGGAATTAAAGGTACAACAAGCCTGTATACAACTAAAAAATTTTTCGTACAAAATAAGTAAATTTTCTATAATCACCAGTATTTTATTTCAAAAAATTATTATAATATTACAAAAAACTATGATATAATATATAAAGGATTTTATTATTGTATATAAAGGAAATATTTTTATTCGTACGTTGGATGCAGTTACTTGTCGGTAGTTAGTAATTGCTTCTTCAATAGAGTAATATTCTATGTTATTAGGACTAAACTAATTAATTTAAATTTCCATGTTTGTTATGCAAAATATAAGAAAAATATTATCAAATTCTATCGTACATATTGATTTTTAACTTACGGTTTTCAAGAGTATTTCCTAGAGCCAGTAAGGATGTCAGCTTAGCATTAAACAGTAAGAATATTCCAAAAAAATACCATTACAAGGCCTGTCTACCTGCAAGTGAAAATAATTATTTTTAATAAATTGAAATTTTGGTTTTATTAAAACCGGACAAAATACCGTTTATAGAAAAACTTACCACATTGAAAAATCCATCCAGTAGGTACATTATTGGAATCATATCCATGGACTAATGGGACGTTTTTGAAATTATTCTCAGAATATATTTGAAATAAAAAATATTATAAAATTAGACATAATTTCCACTTGTCAGTATATCATTTAGTATTTAAGGGGGATATTAAGTTCGAGTTTAGCGGCTAAAATCGCAATTTTCATGATAAGTTTTCTTTAATAATCCACTATAAAAAATAATCTTTATAATAAACTTGGTTTGGGCTATTCTCCATCAAGTTATATTTATATAATATAATTTTATACTTTTCTTAGTGATTTACTTTTAATTTTAGCGGCTAAACTCGAACTTAGTACTCATCTGTAGGAATTGCTGTAACATAAAAAATATTGATTCAAAATAAATGGTTGCATCTCCAATCTGTGATCCAGATGTAAAATAAATATAGATCATCCTATTACCACTCATGTTGTATATTTTTTATGTAAATCAATTAAAAATCCGCACTAATTTTAAACTATTAACAGAAATATACAGTTCCTTAATCTGTCATTTGTTTTTTTTTTTTTTTATCAATAAAAAGCGTTTTTGATTTCTCTAACATCACATCATTCACTTCTCAGTTTCTAAAATGTTTCGAAATAAATGTATTTTCATTAATAACCACCAATACCGCACGTACAATTTTTCAAAATTAAAACCACGTGTGCACTTTATAAATGCATCAATAGAACTGAATACAGCAATAAAACTGAAAGACACAAATAGTCATAAAGGAAACATACCTGCCGTAAAGAAAAACAACTCCACACACACACACGATCCCTTTCTGATCTCGCTATTGCAAGAAAACAACTCTCACCACAAAAGATACAAACAACACACAAGGAACATTCCATTGTCTCTAGAATCAAAACAACCAACAGCAGCATAAATGACGCAATAACAAACACAAACAATCATACGAGATATACACAAAATGTCCCAAAAAATCCCTCACATGATGCAATGATTTCATTGCTCTTTTCTCACTTCATTTTCCAGTAGCACGTTTATTGATTAGTTGGAATTCTATCTATAAGTTAAAGTAAAATATATACCAAATTTATGAAGAATCTATAAAAAATGATATACACCCGTCAAGGATTATATTAACTACGTTTTATTCTACTTTATCTAAAATTTTCAATGTGAGGAAAAACACTCCAACTTATAATAAAAAGGGAAATAATCTGTAGGTAGCCATCATACGAATCGGTAATGTCGTTAAGTTAATTTTTACTACAAAAATTTTTTTCCATACAAAATTTTTTCTTAGTAAATTGTCCACATTTCGTAGTAAGATTTTTATATTGCCCATGTATTTTTATAATAGAATCAACGATGCATTAACTACTGTGTTGGAAATTTATTTAAGGAAAAATCCTTCCCATTTCGTAGTTAGTGAACTAAAAAACATTTACTGAATTTTTATAAGTTTTCCTTTAGCTAAGATAATTTTCGTTGTGGTTACGAAAAATGAACTATATTACAGTAAATTTGTTGAACTATGTGGAAGTTAAAATGGTCCTTAAATTTACAAGACACTTTTTTTCTTTGTATAAGGCCGCTAATAACCATGCCAAAATTGGTCCATATCGGTCTATAGTTATATATAGCCGATCCCCAATCACACAAAAATTGGTCCATATCGGTTCATAATCATGGTTGCCACTCGAGCCAAAAATAATCTACCAAAATTTTATTTCTATAGAAAATTTTGTCAAAATTTTATTTCTATAGAAATTTTTTTCCAAATTTTATTTCTATAAAAAATTTTGTCAAAATTTTACTTCTATAGAAAATGTTGTCAAAATTTTATTTTTTCAAAATTTTATTTCTATAGAAACTTTAAACTTAATTATATAGATATTTAATCGGCCCTTTTGTAGTTTAATATATACCACGTATGGACTATGTGGTATATATTACGTTTTTAGGAAGTTTTATGATACATTGCCATCGGCTTAAGTAGACGTTTCTACGCAATCCATGGTGGAGGGTACATAAGCTTCGGCCTGGCCGAACTTACGGCCGTATATACTTGTTTTTCTATAGAAAATTTTGTCAAAATTTTATTTCTGTAGAAAATGTTGTCAAACTGAATTATATACGTATTTTATCATCCTTTTTTATACCCTGCGCCACACGGTGGAACAGGGTATTATAAGTTAGTGCATATGTTTGCAACACCCAGAAGGAGACGAGATAGACACATGGTGTCTTTAGCAAAAATGCTCAGGGTGGGCTCCTGAGTCGATATAGCCATGTCCGTCTGTCCGTGAACACATTTTTGTAATCAAAGTCTAGGTCGCAGTTTTAGTCCAATCGATTTAAAATTCGGTACAAGTATGTGTTTTGGCTCAGAACAGAACCCTATTGATTTTGGAAGAAATCGGTTCAGATTTAGATATAGCTCCCATATATATATTTCGCCCGATATGGACTTATATGGCCCCACAAGCCAGAGTTTTACCCTAATTTGCTTCGAATTTTGCACAAGAAGAATAATTAGTACTATAGTATAGTGTGCCAAATTTTATTGAAATCGGTTCAGATTTAGATATAGCTCCCATATATATCGTTCGCCCGATTTAAACTCATATGACCACAGTGGCCAATCTTTTACTCCGATTTAATTGAAATTTTGCACAGGGAGTAGAATTAGCATTGTAGCTATGTGTGCCAAATTTGGTTGAAATCGGTTTAGATTTAGATATAGCTCCTATATATAGCTTTCGCCCGATTTACACTCATATGACCACAGAGGCCAATTTTTTGCTCCGATTTAGTTTAAATTTTGCACAGGGAGTAGAATTAGCATTGTAGCTATGCGTGTCAAATTTGGTTGAAATCGGTTCAGATTTAGATATATCTCCCATATATAGCTTTCGCCCGATTTACACTCATATGACCACTGAGGCCAATTTTTAACTCCGATTTAGTTGAAATTTTGCACAGGGAGTAGAATTAGCATTGTAGCTATGCGTGCCAAATTTGGTTGAAATCGGTTCAGATTTAGATATAGCTCCCATATATGTGTTTTCTGATTTCGACAAAAATGGTCAAAATACCAACATTTTCCTTGTAAAATCGCCACTGCTTAGTCGGAAAGTTGTAAAAATGACTTTAATTTTCCTAAACTTCTAATATATATATATATCGAGCCATAAATCATAAATGACAGTCTTTAGTAAAATTAGTGGTGGAGTATCCCTAAGATTCGACCTAGCCGAACTTTCGGCCCTACATAACATACATTTTTAATTTAATTCAATATTAATTTTGTCAACTTTCTATGATTTTTGCATTGATATTTACGGTACCAAAATTGAACGTATATTTCGTTTTTGAAAACTTCATTCATTAGTAAACAAATACTGTGGTTATGCTCCAAAAACATATGGTATAAATCTCATTAAAAACAAATACCTCCATTCATTTACCCAAGAGAAAACACAAAAGCGGAACTAAAAGCAGGAACATGACATTTAGTTAAATAAACAGACAACAAACAAACAACAAAATATGGTGAATGTGATGGATTCGAAAACGAAAATAGAGTGAAATCTACTTTTTGGAAAAATAAACATTTCACATATTAGGTTGGTTAGTTGGTTGGTTGATTGTTTGGGGGCTCTCGAATATTTGAATGACACTTTTGGTTTTAAAACAAATAATGTGACACAACGTCATGAACGCGTTCAACGAATCAATTTGAAAGGGATGGAGAAAATGCAATAGATTTTGTATTTTTGCATCCCATGACGGTGCTTAGAACGTACGACATCCCCAATGCAGCTAACCCACATACTAGGAAGATTCCCTAGAATTATGTCACTTTTATTGATAGAAAGGAAATAAAGACATCGATGTTTCGAGTGGTCCATTGGACAGCCCAATAGTTTAGGCCTATCTATCTGCTTGTATAGCACACGTTGCATATGCCAATATGTGTAGTTCGAAAGAGATGTTGAATATTTGGTGGCATGTTTCTAGTTTTGGTCCCAAAATGGGTGACCTCACTCATTAGCTTCTGTCATTCATATACAAATCAACTAATTGTTTATTTAGTTTAAAATGTTTTCCACTTTTTTGCTTTTGTTGCTCTCATGGTGTCTGTCTTTTCTTTGTTCATTCATTGAGTCAAATAATGTTGCATGGGGAACTATTAAACAATTTTTCCTCCAGAAACAAAGATGCCAGATGGGTGATAATGTCTTTATTTGAAGGAAAAGTTAAAGTTTTGTAATAACCCCGAGGAAACCACAGAAAAATGCCAACTGAACTTTATTTTAGTTCATGAAGATTAGTTGATTTTAGTTAAATTTTGCACAATATGAGTAAATGTTCTTTATTTGAATAATTTGTTGCTAACTTTAATGACGTGAACTAAAATTAAGAAAAAAAGTTGTGTAGAAATATAGTGCACAATTTTACTAAAAAATAAAATAGTTCATATTTTCCTAAAATGACAGAAGTTTGCGTAAATTGAGTTCATAAGTCTCTCAATAGTTCATAAGTCTCTCAAAATAGTTCGTATTTTCCTGAAATTGAAAACTTTTACTTCAATTGCATTCATACGTTTCTCAAATGAGTATGATTTTCATAAATTGTGTCTACCTTGAACTTCGTATAGCGCTAAAGGAATTTAATAATTTTTAAATCCAATTTTTTCTTTAAAAAAATATAAAAAAATATTATTTTCAATTTGACAAAATTGTTAACTTATTTGTATGATGTTGCAATTAGTAAAATATTTTCAAAAAGGAACCCACATTTTGTTTCATTGTGGGTTCACTTTATTCTGGGTGTTGTGATGAAAAATTAGTTAGTAAAGCGTTTTCCACTCTCTACTCAAGGACACATACATACATTGAGCAAACCTTCTACCTACACACAAAATTTTTTTTTTCTGATTCAATCACGAAATAAAAAATTAATTGAAAGTCAATTAAAAAATTAATCCAATTAAAAAATTAATTTACATTATTATTTATTGTGATTGATTATTGTTTCAATTAAAACTTATACGGCCGTAAGTTCGGCCAGGCTGAATCTAATATAATTCAGTTTGACAAAATTTTCTATAGAAATAAATTTTTGACAAAATTTTATATAGAAATAATTAAAAAAATTTTATATAGAAAAAAAATTTTTTACAAAATTTTCTATTGAAATAAAATGTTGACAAAATTTTCTATAGAAATAAAATTTTGACAAAATTTTGTATAGCAATTAAATTTTGACAAAATTTTCTATAGTAATAAAATTTTGACAAAAATTTCCATAGAAATAAAATTTTGACAAAATTTTCCATAGAAATAAAATTTTGGCAAAATTTTCTATGAAAATAAAATTTTGGCAAATTTTTCTATGGAAATAAAATTTTGAAAAAATTTTCTATAGAAATAAAATTTTGACAAAATTTTCTATAGAAATAAAATTTTGCCAAAATTTTCTATAGAAATAAAATTTTGACAAAATTTTCTATAGAAATAAAATTTTGACAAAATTTTCTATAGAAAAAAATTTTGCCAAAATTTTTTATAGCAATAAAATTTTGACAAAATTTTCTATTGAAATAAAATTTTGACACAATTTTCTATTGAAATAAAATTTTGACAAAATTTTCTATTGAAATAAAATGTTGACAAAATTTTCTATAGTAATAAAATTTTGACAAAAATTTCCTAGAAATAAAATTTTGACAAAATTTTCTATAGAAAAAAATTTTGCCAAAATTTTCTATAGCAATAAAATTTTGACAAAATTTTCTATTGAAATAAAATTTTGACAAAATTTTCTATATTAATAAAATTTTGACAAAAATTTCCTAAAAATAAAAATTTGACAAAATTTTCCATAGAAATAAAATTTTCTATTGAAATAAAATTTTGACAAAATTTTCTATAGAAATAAAATCGTGACAAAATTTTGTATAGTAATAAAATTTTGACAATATATTCTATAGTAATAAAATTTTGACAAAATTTTCTACAGAAATAAAATTTTGGTAGATAATTTTTGGGGATCGGCTATATATAACTATAGACCGATATGGACCAATTTTGGCACGGTTGTTAGTAGCCATATACTAGCGCAATGTACCAAATTTCACCACGTACCAAATTTCAATCGGATCGGATGAATTTTGCTCCTTCCTCCAAGAGCTCCGGAGGTCAAATCTGCGGATCGGTTTAAATGGGGGTTATATACAATTAAGACCAGTATGGAACAATTTTTGCATTGTTGTTAGAGACCATATACTAACACCACGTACCAAATTTCAACCGGATCAGGTGAATTTTGCTCTTCCAATCGGCTCCGGAGATCAAATCTGGGGATCGGTTTATATGGGGGCTACATGTAATTATGGACCGTTATGGACCAATTCCTGTATGGTTGTTGGAGACCATATACTAACACCACGTACCAAATTTCAACCAAATCGGATGAATTTTGCTCATCCATGAGGCTTCGGAGGTCAAATCTGGGGATCGGTTTATATGGGGGCTATATATAATTATTGACCGATGTGGACCAATTTTTGCGTGGTTTTTAGAGACCATAGTCTAGCACTATGTTCCAAATTTCAGCCGGATCGGATGAAATTTGCTCCTCTTAGAGGCTCCCCAAGCCAAATCGAGGAATCTGCTTATATGGGGGCTATATATAGTTATGGACCGATATGGACCAATTTTTGCACGGTTGTTAGAGACCATATACTTACACCATGTACCAAATTTCAACCGGATCGGATGAACTACTTGTGCCAAGTTTCAAGTCGATAACTTGTTTCGTTCGGAAGTTAGCGTGATTTCAACAGATGGGCGGTCGGACATGCTCAGATCGACTCAGAATTTCACCACGACCCAGAATATATATACTTTATAGGGTCTTAGAGCAATACTTCGATGTGTTACAAACGGAATGACAAAGTTAATATACCCCCATCCTATGATGGAGCGTATAATAAACTTGGACTGAAGCCATTGACGTTGCAAATTACCGAATTTGGTTTATTCCAATGAGAGCCTCTCCAAATTGAGCAGTATGTGAACAAGCATATTAATCGATTTTACTTGCCAAAGAAGACAGCTAAAATTTACACCTTCGATTGACCAGCAGAATTCAAGCGCCTCTATGATAATGGAGTGAACCGCCGTAACGACCGAAACTTGCTCCTAGCTCATCGACCACGGGGTCAAACTAAATCTATTGAAGACCTGGGCAGACAAAGAGAAGGGGTTCCTCGATTTATATTTACCGAAAAAAGGTCGCGGGAAAAATATATATGGGAACTATATAAATCTGAACCTATTTTGACAATATTTTGCAGAATTAGTAAGAACATTGAGTATGATCGTTAAATATATTGCAAAATTTTGGAAAATCGGTCGAGCATATATACGACAGCTACACTAAAAAAAGTAAACTGTCTATTTCAATAAAGCCAATTTAACTTTAATAGCTCAAATTTTAAAAATTTACTACAAATGCAGTTCGTATGACACAAAGACATTATGTACTTTTGAACTCCAAATTTTCCTTCAAACAAAATTTTATTTAACAAGAGAAAAAAATTAATTAATAAATTTTTCAAAAATATTTACTTACCCAGCAAAAAAATTGTCACTACTTTGTTGGCGATGCTTTTTTTGCTGGGTTATTTTTTTGACATCAGCGTTTGTAATACTGTTTAGCTAAAATTTTCTAAAAATGATCGAAATTTTCTAAAAGTAACCAACATTTTTCTTCCTGGTGAGTTCATTGTTTTTTCGGTGTATATCTAAATTCAAAGCGGTCAATATCATATTTGGCAGATTTGGTTATAACAATTTTTGTATGACGGAGATGAATAAAGTATCCCAATAACGGGAAATAATGCCGCATGTAATTTTCCAGATCTGGTAACTCTTCTTTCTCCTTCAAACGAAAGATGCTGCTGTCAGAATGTAACAGCAGCATTTACCGCAGAAACAAACTTTAACCCGAAAATACTCTCTGACGTGGATTTAGTGTGTCGCAATTGGAACGAAGTGGAATGTGTTACTCTACATATTTGTAGTAAAATTTAGGTGAAATTTGGAAAATTCGCTGTGTTTTTTTTATGCTGTCATAGTATTTGGGACAAGTGTTTTTGTTTTAGTTTTGGATCTAAAGCTTTTGCTTTTTCTAGGTTCTGTGTTGCTGTATATACTCCAGACATCCCCCCAAACGAGCTATAAACCATTCACAATTTCTATACTCGTGGTTCAGCTCTATTTATTTGTGTCATTTGAATTGGTGTGAAAGCATGTTCATCTGCGTGTAGAAATTGACATGGGACATTTGTTAAAAGTCAAAGTGATTAAAGTCTAGCGGATGACATTTTTCTGTTGCGACTGAGCTTTTATCTAATTTCATTTAAATTTACATTAAATTTGTAGGGAAGAAATCTTTAGGTGAGACTACGACCGATTGAATTTAAATTAAATGTATCTAGAGTAAGTGCGCAAGAGGAGATTAATATGGAAGTTCTACCAGGGCTGTGGTGTGAGAGTTTTGGAGTGGGAGTCTGAAGATTTCGCTATAGTCGGAGTCGCGCAAGAGTTTTTCGCCTCCGGCAAAATTTAAATTCTAAAACAAGTATATACGGCCGTAAGTTCGCCAGGCCGAAGCTTATGTACCCTCCATGATGGATTGCGTAGAAACTTCTTCTAAACACTGCCATCCACAATCGAATTACTTAAGTTGCGGTAACGCTTGCCGATGGCAAGGTATCTTAGAACCTCCTAACACCATCTTCTAAATTGTATGTAAGTCCATACGTTTTATATATTAAATCAAAAAAGATCGATCCAATACGTATATAATTCAGTTTGACAAAGTAGACATAAAATTTTGACAAAATTTTCTACAGAAATAAAATTTTAACACAATTTTCTATAGAAAAAAAATTTTCACAAAATTTTCTATAGAAATAAAAATTTTGACAAAATTTTCTGTAGAAAGAAAATTTTGACAAAAATTTCTACAGAAATAAAATTTTAACAAAAATTTCTATAAAAATAAACTTTTGACAAAATTTTCTATAGAAATAAAATCTTGGTAGATTATTTTTGGCTCGAGTGGCAACCATGATTATGAACCGAATAAAATTTGAAAAAAATTTTCTATAGAAATAAGATTTTGACAAAATTTTCTATAGAAATAAAATTTTGACAAAATTTTCTATAGAAATAAAATTTTGGTAGACTATTTTTGGCTCTAGTTGCAACCATGATTATGAACCGATATGGACCAATTTTTGTGTGATTGGACCAATTTTTGCACGGTTGTTAGATACCATATACCAACACCATGTACCAAATTTCAGCCGGATCGGATGAATTTTGCTCCTCCAAGAGGCTCCGGAGGTCAAATCTGGAGAACGTTTTATATGGGGGCTATATATAATAATGGACCGATATGGACCAATTCTGGCACGGTTGTTAGAGACCATATACAAACACCATGTACCAAATTTCAACCGGATCGGATGAAATTTGCTTCTCTTTGAGGTTCCGCAAGCCAAATCTGGAGATCGGTTTATATGGGGTCTATATATAATTATGGACCGATGTGGACCAATTTTTGCATGGTTGTTAGAGACCATATACCAACACCATGTACCAAATTTCAACCGGATCGGATAAAATATGCTTCTCTTTGAGGCTTCGCAAGCCAAATCTGGAGATCGGTTTATATGGGGTCTATATATAATTATGGACCGATGTGGACCAATTTTTGCATGGGTGTTAGAGACCATAAACCAACATCATGTACCAAATTTCAGCCGGATCGGATGCAATTTGCTTCTCTTTGAGACTTCGCAAGCCAAATCTGGAGATCGGTTTATATGGGGTCTATATATAATTATGGACCGATGTGGACCAATTTTTGCATGGTTGTTAGAGACCATATACCAACATAATGTACCAAATTTCAGCCGGATCGGATGAAATTTGCTTCTCTTTTAGGCTCCGCAAGCCAAATCTGGGGATCGGTTTATATGGGGGCTATATATAATTATGGACCGATGTGGACCAATTTTTGCATGTACCAAATTTCATGTACCAAATTTCAGCCGGATCGGATGAAATTTTATTCTCTTTGAGGCTCCGCAAGCCAAATCTGGGGATCGGTTTATATGGGGGCTATATATAATTATGGACCGATGTGGACCAATTTTTGCATGGTTGTTAGAGACCATATACTAACACCATGTACCAAATTTCAGCCGGATCGGATGAAATTTGCTTCTCTTTTAGGCTCCGCAAGCCAAATCTGGGGATCGGTTTATATGGAGGCTATATATAATTATGGACCGATGTGGACCAATTTTTGCATGGTTGTTAGAGACCATATACCAACACCATGTACCAAAGTTCAGCCGGATCGGATGAAATATGCTTCTGTTAGAGGCTCCACAAGCCAAATCTGAGGGTCCCTTTATATGGGGGCTATACGTAAAAGTGGACCGATATGGCCCATTTTCAACACCATCCGACCTACATCGATAGCAACTACTTGTGCCAAGTTTCAAGTCGATAGCTTGTTTCGTTCGGAATTTAGCGTCATTTCAACAGACGGACGGACGGACATGCTTAGATCGACTCAGAATTTCACCACGACCCAGAATATATATACTTTATGGGGTCTTAGAGCAATATTTCGATGTATTACAAACGGAATGACAAAGTTAATATACCCCCCTCCAATGGTGGAGGGTATAATAAATATCATATTCGCTGGGATTTGAACCTGAGCTCATGTAAACTTTATTTGAGATGATCCAAGTTAGCACTACTTCCGGATCCAACATTGGGGATCCAAACTACTTTTTGGGAAGCTCTTTTTTTGTTTGGAAAGATTGACTCAAATTAAATTCCATTGAGTTTTTCAATCGATCAATGTCTCAAATTTCGCTATACACAACAAAAATATTTTTTGTCTTCAATCACGAAATTAATTGACCCAATTAATTGTTTATTGAAATATCTTCAACAACAGAAATGATAGTATCAATGGTGATGGTTAAATTTCATACAAATCCAAATTATTGTACTCAAATAAAATCTATGATAATATTCAGATCTATTAGAACACAGATTGGAATGCTGCTATTCTCAGGTTCTCCTCACAAAAAAAAAAAAAATCACCAACTTCCATATTCATGTCTTTTCAAGAGTTCATCTCAATCATTCATACTTCACACCACATCCGCATTTAAAGAGCGAAAAATCCCAATCACTTGTCGAAGTTAACAATGTCCGTCTGGCAGTCGACAAGGAATATGGTAACAAGCAAAAATGTTGTTGCCACATGCTTTCTTGCATTTTGTGACCATGCCCAGATCAGGTTAGAGCGTCCAGTCCACAATCACGAACTGCATGCCTATGCGTTTTCTGTTTTCTTAACAATGTTGCCATTGCTACTGACACAGCCTTTTGTTGTCATTGCAGTGGTGAGCAATCGTGGTGAAGGTGGTGGCGGCGGAGGCGGTATTGGCTTCGATGATGTTGTTCAGTATTTCAACGATGTGTTGCCCTTTTCAGAATTCTGAGAATTTCTTGAATACATTTTTGCATAAAAAACAATCAAAACTTGCAACAACACCGGCAACACCATGGCAAGATTTCTTCAAGACAAACTAAACAATCAATAACAACAAATCAAAGCCGCAAAAACTTGATGGTCGTTTTCGAAGTCATACAGCAAGGGAATTATCGATACGGGCTAATACTAACCCACAAAAAGAAAAAACTTGGAAAACAAAACAAAATAGCTCCATCGGTGAAACATCAAAGTTTAATTTCAATTGAAAAATCACACCATACGATGATGCCTACAAAGGTGTGAAAGATTTACAATTAAAGATGCATATTTCCGAAGAAACCAAATAAAAACATTCATGTAATTGTCTTTGGTGGAATTTTAATTAAAACAAACTGAAATAAACATCAAATGAAAAGCTTTGTTGAAACTCTACACAGATTTATTGAGTTCGTAGAAGAGATAAATCTCTAAAAACTTCTATGAAGAGTTCAAAGTTCAAGGAACTTTCAATTGAAGTGAGGTGAAAAATTTTTCAATAAAATTTCTTTTGTTTTAGGTACCTGTAGTACCCTTAACAAACCATATTGAAAATTTTGACAAAGTCTTCTACAGAAATAAAAATTTTCTATAGAAAAAAATCTTCTATAGAAATAAAACTTTAACAAAATTTTCAATAGAAATAAAATTTTGACAAAATTGTCTATAGAAATAAAATTTTGACAAATTTTCTATAGAAATAAAATTTTGACAAATTTTTATATAGAAATAAAATTTTCACAAATTTTTCTATAGAAATTAAATTTTGACAAAATTTTCTATAGAAATAAAATTTTGACAAAATTTTCTGTATAAATAACATTTTTACAAAATTTTCTATAGAAATAAAATGTTGACAAAATTTTCCACAGAAATAAAATTTTGACAAAATTTTCTATAGTAATAAAATTTTGACAAAATTTTCTATAGAAATAAAATGTTGACAAAATTTTGTATAGTAATAAAATTTTGACAAAATTTTCTACAGAAATAAAATTTGGACAACATTTTCTATAGTGATACAATTTTGACAAAATTGTCTATAGAAATAAAACGGATCGGATGAATTTTGTTCCTCCAAGGGGCTCCGGAGATCAAATCTGGGGATCGATTTATATGGGGGCTACATATAATTATGGACCGATATGGACCAATTCCTGCATGGTTGTTAGAGACTATATACTAACACCACGTACCAAATTTCAACCGAATCGGATGAATTTTGCTTATCCATGAGGCTACGGAGATCAAATCTGGGGATCGGTTTATATGGGGGCTATATATAATTATGCACCGATGTGGACCAATTATCGCATGGTTGTTATAGACCATATACTAAACCATGTACCAAATTTCAGCCGGATCGGATGAAATTTGCTTCTCTTAGAGGCTCCGAAAGCCAAATCCGGGGATCGTTTATATGAGGGCTATATATAATTATAGACCGATGGACCGATATGGCCCATTTGGAATACCATCCGACCTACATCAATAGCAACTACTTGTGCCAAGTTTCAAGTCGATAGCTTGTTTCGTTGGGAAGTTAGCGCCATTTCAACAGACGGACGGACATGTTTAGATCGAATCAGAATTTCACCACGACCCACGGGGTCTTAGAGCAATATTTCGGTGTGTTCCAAACAGAATGTCAAAGTTTATATACCCCCCATCATATGGTGGAGGGAATACAAATTTCGACAAATTTTCTATAGAAATAAAATTTTGACAAAATATTCTATAGAAATACAATTTTTAGAAAATTAAATTAAATTTTGAAAAAAAAAATCTATAGAAATAAAATTGTGACACAATTTTCAATAGAAATAAAACTTTGACAAAATTTTCTATAGAAATAAATTTTGGCAAAATTTTCTCTACAAATAAAATTTTCTATGGAAATAAAATTTTGGCAAACTTTTCCATGCAAATAAAATTTGGAGAAGTTTTTCTATAGAATAAAATATTGACATATTTTCTATAGAAATAAAATTTTGACACAATTTTTCTATAGAAATAAAATTTTTGAAACAACTTTCTATTGAATTAAATTTTGACAACATTTTCTATAGAATTAAACTGCGACAAAATTTTCTATAGAAATAAAATTTTTACACAACGTTCTACAGAAATAAAACGTTGACAAAATTTTCTATAGAAATAATATTTTGACAAGATTTTGTATAGAAATAAAAGTTTCATAAAATTTTCCATAGAAATAAAAGTTGACAAAATTTTTAATAGAAATAAAATTTTGACAAAATTTTCTATAGAAATAAAATTTTGAAAAAATTTTAATAGAAATACAATTTTGAGAAAATTTTCTATAGAAATACAATTTTTAGAAAATTTTCTATAGAAAAAAAAATTTTGACAAAATTTTATAAAAATAAAATTTTTAAAAATTGTATAGAAATAAAATTTTAACAAAGTTTTCTATAGAAAAAAAAAATTTGACAAAATCTGCTATAGATATGAAATTTTGACAAAATTTTCGATAGAAATAAACTTTTGACAAATTTTCCATAGGAATAAAATTTTGATAAAATTTTCTATAGGAATAAAATTTTGATAAAATTTTATATAGCAATAAAATTTTGACAACATTTGCTATAAAAATAAAATGTTGACAAAATTTTCTATAGAAATAAAATTTTGACACAATTTTCTATAGAACTATAATTTTGACACAATTTTCTATAGAAATGAAATTTTGAAAGAATTTTCTATAGAAACAAAATTTTGACAAATTTTCTATAGAAATAAAAATTTTATAAAATTTTCGATAGAAATAACATTTTGCAAACATTTTCTATAGAAATAAAATCTTGACAAAAATTTCTATAGAAATAAAATTTTGAGAAAATTTTCTACAGAAATAAAATTTTGACAAAATATTCTATAGAAAAAAAAATTTGACAAAATTTTCTATAGGAATAAAATTTTGACAAAATTTTCAACAGAAATGAAATGTTGACAAAATTTCCTATAGAAATAAAATTTTGACAAAATTTTCTATAAAAATAAAATTTTGACAAAATGTTCTTTAGAAATAAAATTTTGACAAGATTTTCTTTAAAAATAAAATTTTGACAAAATTGTCTATAGAAATAAAACGGATCGGATGAATTTTGTTCCTCCAAGGGGCTCCGGAGATCAAATCTGGGGATCGATTTATATGGGGGCTACATATAATTATGGACCGATATGGACCAATTCCTGCATGGTTGTTAGAGACTATATACTAACACCACGTACCAAATTTCAACCGAATCGGATGAATTTTGCTCATCCATGAGGCTCCGGAGGTCAAACCTGGGGATCGGTTTATATGGGGGCTATATATAATTATGGACCGATGTGAACCAAATTTAGCGTAGTTGTTAGATACCATATATTAACACCAGGTACCGAATTTCAGCCGGATAGGATGAAATTTGCTTCTCATAGAGGCTCCGCAAACCAAATCTGGGGATCGGGGGCTATATATAATTATAGACCGATGAGCCGATATGGCCCATTTGCAATACCATCCGACCTACATCAATAACAACTACTTGTGCCAAGTTTCAAGTCGATAGCTTGTTTCGTTCAGAAGTTAGTGCGATTTCAACAGACGGACGGACGGACGGACATGCTTAGATCGAATCAGAATTTCACCACGACCCAGAATATATATACTTTATAGGGTCTTAGAGCAATATTTCGATGTGTAAAAAACGGAATAACAAAGTTTATATACCCCCCAATCCTATGGTATAGGATTTGTATACCCTCCAAATTTCGATAAAATGTTCTATAGAAATAAAATTTTAACAAAATATTCCATAGAAATAAAATTTTTAGAAAATTTTCGATAGAAATTAAATTTTGAAAAAATTTTCTATAGAAATAAAATTTTGAGAAAATTTTCCATAGAAATAAAAGTTGACAAAATTTTTAATAGAAATAAAATTTTGACAAAATTTTCTATAGGACTAAAATTTTGATAAAATTTTCTATAGCAATAAAATTTTGACAACATTTGCTATAAAAATAAAATGTTGACAAAATTTTGACACAATTTTCTATAGAACTAAAATTTTGGCACAATTTTCTATAGAAATAAAAATTTTACAATATTTTCTATAGAAATAAAATTTTGAGAAAACTTTTTATAGAAATAAAATTTTGACACAATTTGCTATAGAACTACAATTTTGAGAAAATTTTCTATAGAATTCAAATTTTGAAAAAATTTTTATAGAAATACAATTTTGAAAAAATTTTCTATAGCAATAAAATTTTGACAAAATTTGATAGAAATAAAATTTTAAAAAATTGTATAGAAATAAAATTTTGACAAAGTTTTCTATAGAAATACATATTTGAAAAAATTTTCTAGAGAAAAAAATGTTGACAAAATTTTCTATAGAAATACAATTTTGACACAATTTTCTATAGAACTAAAATTTTGACACAATTTTCTATAGAAATGAAATTTTGACAAAATTTTCTATAGAAATAAAATTTTGACAAAATTCTATAGAAATAAAAATTTTATAAATTTTTTTATAGAAATAACATTTTGCCAAAATTTTCTATAGAAATAAAATCTTGACAAAATTTTCTGTAGAAATAAAATTTTGAGAAAATTTTCTATAGAAATAAAATTTTGACAAAATTTTTCTATAGAAACAAAAAAATGTGACAACATTTTCAACAGAAATGAAATGTTGACAAAATTTCCTATAGAAATAAAATTTTGACAAAATTTCTATAGAAATAAAAATATTATAACATTTTCTATAGAATTTTGCCAAAATTTTCTACAGAAATAAAATCTTGATAAAATTTTCTATAGAAATAAAATTTTGAGAAAATTTTCCATAGAAATAAAAGTTGACAAAATTTTTAATAGAAATAAAATTTTGACAAAATTTTCTATAATAATAAAATTTTGATAAAATTTTCTATAGCAATAGAATTTTGACAACATTTGCTATAAAAATAAAATGTTGACAAAATTTTGACACAATTTTCTATAGAACTAAAATTTTGGCACAATTTTCTATAGAAATAAAAATTGTACAACATTTCTATAGAAATAAAAATTGTACAACATTTTCTATAGAAATAAAATTTTGAGAAAATTTTCTATAGAAATAAAATTTTGACACAATTTGCTATAGAACTACAATTTTGAGAAAATTTTCTATAGAATTAAAATTTTGAAAAAAATTTTTATAGAAATACAAATTTGAAAAAATTTTCTATAGAAATAAAATTTTGACAAAATTTGATAGAAATAAAATTTTAAAAAATTGTATAGAAATAAAATTTTGACAAAGTTTTCTATAGAAATAAAAATTTGATAAAATTTTCTAGAGAAATAAAATTTTGACAAAATTTTCCATACAAATAAAATTTTGACAAAATTTTCTATAGGAATAAAATTTTTATAAAATTTTCTATAGCAATAAAATTTTGACAACATTTGCTATTGAAATAAAATTTTGAGAAAATTTTGTATAGAAATAAAACTTTTAGAGAATTTTGTATAGAAATAAAAATTTGAGAAAATTTTATAGGAATAAAATTTTGAGAAAATTTTCTTCAGAAATGAAATTTCGGGAAAATATTCTGTAGAAATAAAATTTTGAGAAAATTTTCTATAGAAATTTTGACAAAATTTTCTATAGAAATAAAATTTTTCTATAGCAATAAAATTTTGACAAAATTTTCTATAGAAATAAAATGTTGACAAGGGGTACCATACGGTCGGTTTCTCCGGTCATTCGATCTTTGTTCTATTTATATCTTAAAAAAAAAAATCGTCAACATATAATTAACCACATAAAGGAAAACAAATCACTCCCTAATAAGCCATAAAATTGATAAATGTGAAAATTGGGAACCACCCACTCACTTTATTGGAATCATGTCTATTGGAACCGATACATTATAAATATCTAAAATTTATAGGAATTTGTGTGTTCATGAAATTAAGGAGAAATAATAAACGCTGATCTCTCTTTTAGATGTATAATCTCTATTTTCGTAGTTTATTTGAATTCAAAAAAGGAAGACATAGCCCATAGATCACTGACTAACTGAAGTCATAATCATTTGCAGTATATGAAGCATCTGCGGTTGACTCCTATATACAATGAAATGATATTACCATATATATAAATATACCATATTCTCCATATATCTTTTGATCTGTAACCATAAAATTAAATACGTAAAACGAAAGAACCTCTTGTTAATGCGCCAGCATCAAAAGATATCTCTAATTTCCTCCTTAACTTAGATACTCCCAAGACAGCACCCTCACAGTAATCATCTGTCTTAATTTACCAAGTGCTGAAGGAAATATTGCATCGTTAGCATTAAACTAAACGCAAAGTTCTTTTTAGAATGATTTCCTTTTTCCCTTTGCTATTATTAAAAAAAAAATAGTGTGCCGCGATTTTTCCCCCCATAACATTGAAGTACATCACATTCAAATGTAGCAGAGAGCCAACCAGATGCAAAATAACTTAATGTCTATGAAATCAAAGAGATTGAAGAAGTTATTCCAATCTAAATAGACAAATTGAGGGGATCTCAAAATTCTTCTGAAAAAGCAAGAAAACATTTTATTATATGAATTGATTGAATTCTTATACACTCCACCATTGGATGTAATTCCGTTGGAAGCATATCAAAATATTGATTTCAAATCCCGCATTTTTAATTTTCGCTCACAATAAATCGGATGAAATAACAAAAGAGCCATATCGTTTAATAATTATATAGCATACAGGTATGATAAACGATGTTGACGAAAAAGTAATAAAAATGTATTAAAACTGTACTTTTCGAATCCAAAAAGTGCTAAAATTACATAATATCAATTTTAAAGATAATTGTAAAAGTATACGCAGATTTGGATTTTTTTAGATTTTCTCAAAAATTTTATTATCGTAAATTTTATTTCTATAGACAATTTTGTCAAAATTTTATTTCTGCAGAAAATTTTGTAAAAATTATATTTCTGCGAAAATTTTTAAAATTTTTATTTCTATAGAAAATTTTGAAAATAAATATTTCTGCAAAAATTTTGTAAAAATTTTATTTCTGCGAAAATTTTGTAAAAATGTTATTTCTACACACAAAAAATTTTTTTTCTGATTCAATCACGAAATTAATTGATCCAATTAATTTTTTAATTGAAATGTCTTCAATCACAGAAATGATAGTATCAATTAAAAAATTAATTGACAGTCAATTAAAAAATTAATTGATCCAATTAAATATTTAATTGATACTATTAATTTGTGTGATTGATTTTTATTTCAATTAAAAAATTTGTTGAATCAATTAAATTTTTAATTGAATATTTTTTAAAACTCAATTAAGATTTAAAACTCAATTAAGATTTTAAATTTCGTGGAAATTTTTTCTGTGTATAGAAAATGTTACCACAATTTTGTTTCTATAGAAATATTTGTGAACATTTTATTTCTATAGAAAATTTTATCAAAATTTTATTTTTATTTCTATAGAAAATTTTTTAAAAATTTTATTTCCAAAGAAGATTTTGAAAAAATTATATTTCTGCAAAAATTTTGTAAAAATTTTATTTCTATAGAAAATTTTTAAAAAAAATTATTTCTGCAATAATTTTGTTAAAATTTTATTTCTGCGAAAATTTTGTAAAAATTGTATTTCTATAGAAAACGTTATCACAATTTTACTTCTATAGAAAATTTTTTTAAAATTTTATTTCTATAGAAAAATTTGTTAAAATTTTATTTCTATAGTAAATTTTGTCTAAATTTTATTTCCATTTGTAAAAATTTTATTTCTGCGAAAATTGTGTGAAAATTTTATTTCTGCGAAAATTTTGTAAAAATTTGATTTCTATAAAAAATTTTGTAAAACTTTTACTTCTATGGAAAATTTTGTAAAAATTTTATTTCTATAGAAAATCTTGTGAAAAATTTATTTTTATAGAAAATTTCCAAATTTTTATTTCTATAGAAAATTTTGTAAAAATTTTATTTCTGCAAAAATTTTGTAAAAATTTTATTTCTGCAAAAATTTTGTAAAAATGTTATTTCCATATAAAATGTTATGACAATTTTATTTCTATAGAAAATGTTACCACAATTTTGTTTCTATTGAAATATTTGTGAACATTTTATTTCTATAGAAAATTTTGTCAAAATTTTATTTCCAAAGAAGATTTTGTAAAAATTATATATCTGCGAAAATTTTGTAAAAATGTTATTTCTATAGAAAGTGTTATGACAATTTTATTTCTATAGAAAATGTTACCACTATTTTGTTTCTATAGAAATATTTGTGAACATTTTATTTCTATAGAAAATTTTGTCACAATTTTATTTTTATTTCTATATAAAATTTTGTCAAAATTTTATTTCCAAAGATTTTGTAAAAATTATATTTCTGCGAAAATTTTGTAAAAATTTTATTTCTATAGAAAATTTTGAAAAAAATTATTTCTGCAAAAATTTTGTAAAAATTTTATTTTTATAGAAAACGTTATCACAATTTTACTTCTATAGAAAATTTTGTCAAAATTTTATTTCTATAGAAAATTTTGTTAAAATTTTATTTCTATAGTTAATTTTGTCTAAATTTTATTTCCATTTGTAAAAATTTTATTTCTGCGAAAATTGTGTGAAAATTTTATTTCTGCGAAAATTTTGTAAAATTTTGATTTCTATAAAAAAATTTGTAAAACTTTACTTCAATAGAAAATTTTATATTTATAGAAAATTTTGTGAAAAATTTATTTCTATAGAAAATTTCCAAATTTTTATTTCTATAGAAAATTTTGTAAAAATTTTATTTCTGCGAAAATTTTGTTAAAATTTTAATCCTATAGTAAATTTTGTCTAAATTTTATTTCCATAGAAAATTTTGTCAAAATTTTATTTCTATAGAAAAGTTTGTCAAAATTTTATTTCTATAGAAAATGTTTTGAAAGTTTTGTCCAATTTTTATTCTATAGGAAAGTTTGTCAAAATTTTATTTCTATAGGAAAAATTGTATTCTTGTGAACAATTTATTTCTATAGTAATATCTATAAACTTGGCTTCTGTGCCTCATTTTGAGTGAAATGAGAGAAACATATAGTGTCATTATTTGAAATTAAAATTGTATGCAGATAAATATTGGAAAATGAAGTTACATTTGAATCCAAGGATTTTGATTTACTTAATTTAATTTAATTGGAAATCAAAAAGTATTTTATGTCCACAAAGGTCTGTGTTCAATTTTTCTTATATCGTTCCATGTCTTGGTAATATCCACATCCTCACAAATAATCACCTCTAGAACTTATACTCCCAAACATATTGTGCTTCAAGTATATATATTTTCAGATTTTTTTTTCAAACCAAAAGTGTTTGTAGTATGCAAATATGCTATGTTTCATCCTAAGCATATCATTTTTTAGGTCCCAAATTGTTAATTCCAGTTTCGAATAATTTTAGCAATCTACACTTTATTGTGAAGCTTGCTGAACTTTTAGAATTTATAGACAACATAGGAAATACAATGAGACAGGATATTTTATAAAGTAGACGACTACGAGTGACTATGATGAAAGATCATTCGGTGCCAAGAATTATGTGGAAGATTGCAGTTCTGCATCGAAGGAAGCTCTCATTACCGAATAATCTTGGAGGTAAGCATTACAAGTTAAATTTTAAGTGTAGTCGAGATATGACCGAATAGTGTAGTTTGAAAACATGTAACAACAAATGTATTTGTCATATGGCAATGTTTCTTTTTTCTGTAGAATGCAAGGTCAACAATATTTGTGGCTAAATTATTACATGATATTATTTTGCTCTAATGAAACATATTTCTAAGGTAATATTGAATAGAAAACAGTAAAACATAAACTCTGTATAGCGATCATCTTATTGAAAAAATAATTTTTAAATGTGGCGTTATTTTTGGCATTTTATTGGAATTTTTTTAGCATTGCTTTAATGCTGATTTAGCTGCAAAATTTGTGGTCACACTGATTTAAGTTCATATTATTGTCTTTGATATGGAGATACATACATATGTAGATAAACTCATAACTACACAAAAAAATATGAATACGAGTATACATTCTATGCTTTTCATTTAGTTTTTTGATGTATGCACTTTTAGAATGTGTAATTTGTCTGCCTCTTATTTATTGGGTAATACCCTCTCGACAGTCACTAATTTGAGGGCAACAGCCACAACAACAATAATGGATCAATTGAGTATAGAAATTGTTTAAAGAGATTGAGAGAGAAGTGAAGGGAGTCAAATTGAGAAAATATAATGATTTTGGCTTTTGCCCTTTTGATGGGAAATGTGAGTAACTTGAATGTACTCTCCCACAAAGTCTACGCTCACACAACCACACAGCAAACATGCCAAATTAAATGAGGACGTTATTTAAGCAAATTGAAAAACAAAAACATTTTGCACACAGCCAATATAAAGATATAACTGTACCTGAGTTTAACATGAATCTCAAATAACACATAACAAACAGTCTACATTTACTCGATAATTTGGTAAAGGAATAAAATTACAAACACTCGATATGACATCAAATTGCAAACTCATATGGCAACAAAACAATTTTGATTGTTTACAAACACTCTATTCAATAATGTAAATACTATACATACCTTATTATATACGCTTGTGTATTTAAGTTTACTAAAATTAATCTTGAATTTGGAATTGTCGCTATCTTTTGTGATTATATGTCTGTTCTTATTTAATAACAAAATCAAAAATGAAATAGATATACATAACACACATTAAAAACAGATTTCATACAAATAAATATATAAAGTGATCAAGGTCACAGTATTGAAACAAAAATCAACCCCACAGCACAATATCAAAACCTGAACTAACTATTTTGATGTGTATGCATCAAATTAAAAAGTTTCCAAATGGAAACGGAAGCTCACTCTCCACATTTCAGGAGACTCTCTCTCCCAATTTGCAAGAAACTCTCTCAATAGAGAACGCAAAAATAAGTAACTCTCCAAACTCTACAAAGGTTTTGCAAATTCACTGAGAGCACAAAATCTTCCTCTCTCTCTCCCGGTTTTCTTTTTTATAATTCTAATGGTTCTGGCTTATTATGTGGTATTGTGGTATATGCACTGATAGCATGTGTCTTGCAAACGCAAAAACAGGAACATCAAATATCAGAAATGGTCACTAGAATCCTAAAAAACTATAACTCATCGTTTGAATTTGCCAGTAAATGCACTCTGACTAAAACAAAAACAAAAATCGACAAGTATTTGTTGTTAGTGGTTTATTGAACTTAAGTGATATCAGGGATGGAAAATGCAGTACTATAGTACTTTTTTCAATACTTTTTCGCCCTAGTTAGTACCGTAGTACCCCCGCGAATGATTTAGTACCTTTTGTGTAGACATTTTTGAGCCGATATCAGATATATGGTACAATAGTTTTGACAAAATATTTTAATATTTTGAGAAAGTCTTTAACAAACTTATTTGCTAATAGCCTTGTACAAATTTAGCAAAACAGACAGAAACAGTTCATGCGGGAAGAAAATCTCGATATTTTAAAAGCCATAGTCACAAAAACGATTTGCTTGAATTTTAATAGTGTTTTAGTCGAAAAAGCACGTGATTCTATATTACGCTTCCACACGAACACTATCTAGATAAGAAGTTATCGATCGCGTTGTAAAATAATGCAAAATATTACAATTAATGTCGAAACTTGAGACAAAAGTAATGATTTTGTCAAAATTTTATTTCTATAGGAAATTTTGTCAAAATGTTATTTCTATGGGAAATTTTGTCAAAATTTTATTTCTATGGAAATTTTTGCCAAAATTTTATTTCTATAGACAATTTTGTCAAAATTTTATTTCTATAGACAATTTTGTCAAAATTTTATTTTTATAAAAAATGTCAAAATTTTATTTCTATAGAAAATTTTGTCAAAATTTTATTTCTATAGAAAATTTTGTCAAAATTTTATTTCTAAAGAAAATTTTGTCAAAATTTTATTTCTATAGAAAATTTTGTCAACATTTTATTTCTATAGAAAATTTTGTCAAAATTTTATTTCTATTTGTCAAATTTTTATTTCTATAGAATATTTTGTCAAAAATTTATTTTTATTTATCCAGAGAAAATTTATTTAGTACCATAAAGTAGAGCTGTGGCAGCCGCGATTACAATACTATGGTAGTCTTTGTAAGCGGATATAAGACTAAAAAAAGAAAATATTTAAAATTTAGGAGTTGGCAAACAAAATTTTATTTTCTTTAAAATTCAATTTAAGGGAGCTTTTGACAATAATCTTCCAATGGAATTTTTGTTAAAATTTAGTGACAAGTACTTTTTCGCTCAAAAAATTACCTTTTTTGTACTTTCTTAAAAATTGTATTTTCCATCCCTGGCATATATATGTGTGAACCAGGAATAGGAAAAGAGGCTACGCGGCGTTTTTCTCTTACTCTCCACAACGTTCTATCGCTCAGTTAAAGCTGAAAACAGGTTTTTTACACACGACGAAATGAATTTGTATTTTCAAAATACTATTCAGACTCGTTTAAGCAACCGATCGAGATGTGGGTGTTGTCGCATGTTGTTTTTCCATTACATGAAATTCGAAATAAATATGTACTAATTTTTTGTTTTCAGAATTTCTTTTGGTTAAATGAATGTTGTTAACTCCTCATAAATTTCAATTGAAATCAATTCTTTACTATAATACCCACATATCGATGCCCTCATTCCAGAGTACGCTAAGTCGACTTAGCATGTTTTGATGGAGTTCGCTGTTTTTTATTCTGATTGATGTGAATAGCATCCTGTCAAAAGTTCGAATTTATTGGACATTTCTACCAAAAATTATGGTTAATATTGTACTTAGCCTGTGTCTATGTTTTAAAAAATGTCCAATCCAAAAAGGGCAAAAAACTTTGTTCGGTCTAAAGTGGTCTAAGTCATTTTTGACAATATTCTATTATCACTATTTTGAGTTCGTAAATACTAAAAAAAAAAATTATAAAGAATATGATTTTAAGACCGAAAATAAGGGAATTTCTATCTTATACGGGTTTTGAGAAATTTCAAAAAACAAAACTTGTTTCTTTTTTCCCGTAAAATTCACTTTTTAGACTTAGCGCACTTTGGAATATAGACCTCGATATAATAATCAAAATATTTTTACCAATGATTTCATTTTTTCCATTGTGCATTTGCACTGTAAACACAACCATAGCGAATAACGGTACACGGATACTTGTTAACGTAGATGTATAGGTGATAAACTTTTAAAAGCCGATGTTGTACGTACACAAAGAAAATAGGACCTTCATTTTTCATATTTTGGTGATTCGCATATTCAACACACAAAGATTAATTGGATCAATTAATTTTTGTAATTTCTAATACAGTCGACTCCGCTTTAGCGCAATGCGCTTTACTGAAAAACCTCGGATAACTGAAATCGATCGCATTCCCCAGTTGTTTTTTCTGTCCATTTCATTTAAATTACTCCGCTTTAGTGAAACTCCGCTTAACTGAAAAAATCGGATTACTGAAAAGTTTTTTGTGTTCAAATGAATTTCGTCACATTAGTATGACTTCGCTTTACTGAAAATGCCACATTCTCGCTATTGAGAGAGAGTACATTTTCTTCTCCGTATTGAGAACGCTTTATTTCAAGTGAAGATGGCACTTTCAAAACAGTTTAAATCACTCTGTAAATAAAATCAACTGAAAGGTAAAATTGTAGATGGCACACACACGGAATCAAACACCTTGTTTTTATTATTTTATGTACATAGCATTGGTCATAAGTTCGGTTAACTGAAATTGAGTGGATTTTTTTCCAGTTATACGGAGTCCGCTTTACTGAAACTTTTTCAGTTATCCGAAGTTCGCATTACTGGAAGTTTTTTTCAGTTATCCGTAGTCCGCTTTAGCAAAAACTTCGGATAACTGAAATTAAATGGCTGCATTTTTAACGTTTCAGTAAAGCGGAGTCGACTGTACTATGATATTTGAGTTAAAAACACCTAATGCGCACGGGCCGAATTTTTAAAATAACCACCATCATGATTAAAGTGAAAATGTTTAGAGTTACCAGATGATGGTTGCCGAAGTACAGGACTTTGTGCCGTACATTCCTGGAATGAACAGTCACATGTGGGTATCAATTTCATATTTTTTATCTACTTAAAATATAAAGTTTTTCCAGTTACATGTCCTTTGTACTATTATTTACTTAGTCAGCTTAGTTTTAATTACTCCGTGCGTTTTTTATATTTTAAATGATACGCTTTGTTGGCCATTTGTATTAATATTTAGTATAATAACTAATTCTATATTTGCATAAATGCCACAGACACAGTAGTCAATATAAATTCCATCATTGTCTACCGACTTTGAAATTTCTAAATTCTGAAACTTTCTCCCAAGATGACAGTGAAAATTAATATTTCTTTTAGGACAACAGCCACAATAACAACAATGGATTAATTGAGTATAGAAATTGTTTAAAGAGATTGAGAGGGAAGGGAGAGTCAAATTGAGAAAATATAATGATTTTGGCTTTTGCCCATTTGATGGGAAATGTGAGTAACTCGAATGTACTCTCATACAAAGTCTACGCTCACACAACCACACAGTTAACATGCCAAATTAAATGGAGACGTTAATTAAGCAAATTGAAAAACAAAAACATTTTGCACACAGCCAATATAAAGATATAACTGTACCTGAGTTTAACATGAATCTCAAATAACACATAACACACAGTCTACATTTACTCGATAATTTGGTAAAGGAATAGAATTGCAAACACTCGGTATGACATCAAATTGCAAACTCATATGACAACAAAACAATTTCAATGCTTACAAACACTCTAGTCAATAATGTAAATACCATACATACCTTATCATATCCGCTTGTGTATTTAAGTTTACTAAAATTAATCTTGAATTTAGCATTGTCACTATCTTTTGCGATTATCTGTCTGTTCTTATTTATTAACAAAATGAAAAATGAAATAGATATACATAACACACATTAAAAACACATTTCACACAAATAAATAAATAAAGTGATCAAGGTCACAGTATTGAAACAAAAATCAACCCCACAGCACAATATCAAAACCAGAACTAACTATATTGATGTGTATGCATCAAATTAAAAAGTTTCCAAATGGAAACGGAAGCTCATTCTCCACATTTCAAGAGACTCCAGGGATGGAAAATGCAGTACTATAGTACTTTTTTCAATACTTTTTCACCCCGGTCAGTACCATAGTACCCCCGCGAATGATTTAGTACCTTTTGTGTAGACATTTTTGAGTCGATATCAGATTTATGTTACAATAGCTTTGACAAAATATTTTAATATTTTGAGAAAGTCTATATCAACCTTACTTGCTAATAGTCTTTTACAAATATGGCAAAACAAACATGTTCGTGTGGGAAGAAAATCTTGATTTTGTAAAAGACATAGTCAAATACCGGATTTTATTGAACTTCAAGAATGTTTTAGTCGAAAAAAGAATGTGATTCTATATTATCGATTTTTTATTTCGGTAGAAAATGTTGTCAAAATTTTATTTCTATATAGAATTTTTTGCAAAATTTTATTTTTATAGAAAATTTTGTCAAAAATTTATTTTAATTGAAAATTTTGTACAAATTTTATTTCTATAGGAAATTTTTGCAAAATTTTATTTCTATAGAAAAAATTTTGCAACATTTTTTTTCTACAGATTTTTTTTGCAAAATTTTATTTCTATAGAAAGTTTTTGCAAAATTTTATTTATATAGAAAACTTTGTCAAAATTTTATTTTCTTTAAAATTTAGTCTCTTGACAATAATTTTCCAATGAAATTTTTGTTGAAATTTAGTAAAAAGTACCTTCCCGCTCAAAAAATACCTTTTTTGTACTTTCTTAAAAATTGTATTTTCCATCCCTGAGAGACTCACTCTTCCAATTTGCAAGAAACTCTCTCAATAGAGAACGCAAAATAAGTAACTCTCCAAACTCTAAAAAGGTTTTGCAAATTCACTGAGAGCACAAAATCTTACTCTCTCTCTCTCTCTCGGTTTTCTTTTTTTTATAGTTTTAATGTTTTTGGCTTATTATGTGGTAGTGTGGTATACGCACTGATAGCATGTATTTTGCAAACGCAAAAACAGGAACATCAAATGTAAGAAATAGCCACTAGAATCCTAAAAAACTATACTCATCGTATGAATTTGCCAGCAAATGCACTCTGACTAAAACAAAAACAACAATCGACAAATATTTGTTGTTAGTGGTTTATTTAAGTGAAGTACATATATATGTGTGAACCAGGAATAGGAAAAAGAGGCTGCGCGGCTTTTTGCTCTTACTCTCCACAACGTTCTCTCGCTCAGTCAAAGCTGTAAACAGGTTTTTTACACACGACGAAATGAATTTGTATTTTCAAAATACTATTCAGTCTTCAGAGTTGTCGCGTGTTGTTTTGCCATTACATGAAATTCGAAATAAATGTGTACTAGCAAAATATATATTTTTTTTTGTTTTCAGAATTTCTTTTAGTTAAATGAATGTTGTTAACCCCTCATAACTTTCAATTGAAATCAATTCTTTTCTATAATACCCACATACATATAATAATCAAATTATTTTTACCAATGACTTCATTTTTTCCATTGTGTGTTTGCACTGTAAACACAACCATAGCGAATAGCGGTACACGGATACTAGTTAACGTAGATGTATAGGTGATAAACATTTAAAAGCCGATGTTGTAAGTGCACAAAGAAAAAATAGGACCATTATTTTTCATATTTAGTTGATTCGAATATTCAACACACAAAATTAAATGGAGTCGATCATTTGAAATGCCCATGATATTAGCAATTTCACGCACTTTTATTCGTCGATCATTTAATACCATATCATGTACTTTGGCTACAATTTCTGTTGTTGTTGCTGTTTTTGGACGTCCACTACGTGGTTCATCTTAAATGCTTGTACGACCACGTTTAAATTCAGCAACCCAATTTTTTTACTGTTGCATATGAAGGAACACTTTTACCTAACACATTCACCATCTCATTATGAATTTCTTGTCCCGATAAAACTTTTTTATGTAAATATTTAATGACAGCACGTATTTCTAAGTTTTCCATTGTAAAAAAAATTGCGAATCCGTCTTTTTTGAACAACTGGTTCTATATGAAGGAGTTGCCAGATCGAAACAAAATTTAACATGTGTTTATAACAGCGATGGAAGTTTCCAAAAAAACTTAACCTTTTTCTGTTTATACCGCGCTTTTTATGCTAGGCTAAGAAGTTTCCGAACTGCCCTCGTAATACTATGAAATTTGAGTTAAAAACACCTAATGCGGACGGGCCGAATTTTTAAAATAACCACCATCATGATTAAAGTGAAAATGTTTCTTTTCAAAACCATTTATCGTTAGAGAGATGATGGTTGCCGAAGTACAAGACTTTGTGCCGTACATTCCTGGAATGGACAGTCACATGTGGGTATCAATTTCATATTTTTTATCTACTTAAAATATAAAGTTTTTCCAGTTACATGTCCTTTGTACTATTATTTACTGAGCTGACTATTTTAGTTACTCCGTGTGTTTTTATAAATGATTCGCTTTGTTGGCCATTTGTACTAATATTTAGTATACTAACTAATTTTATATTTGCATAAATGCCACAGACACAGTAGTCAATATAGATTCCATCATTGTCTACCGACTTGAAAATTTCTAAATTCTGAAACTCTCCCAAAATGACAGTGAAAATTTTATATCAAACAGCGAATGTTGTAAATGTTGCTGTTTCCTGAAAGTGAAAATATTTTTCAAAATATGCAATTGCCGTTTTGGGCGGATTGAAATTCCAAATGAGTTTTGGACTTCTGAAAATATTCTGAAGAAGAAGAATGTACCTTGGAAGCCATATCAGAGGCATACTTTGTACAACATATTTTGCGAGAGTTTAAGAAAGCCATATTTGCTCTAGAAATGACACATGTAGCAAATACCGTATGTATCCTAAAGGACAACCTTGCGTTAAAAGAAAAAATCGGTTACGAGCACGAAGCTACAGACTTTTTAAAAGTGGCAATTGCATATTTGGAAAAATATTTCCACTTTCAGGAAACAGCAACATTTGCAAAAATATCGATGCACCCAAAAAAAAGTGAACCCACTCTGGAAGAAAATGTAGGTTTATTTTAGTTTTCCAAATTGCAACATGTTACATATAAGTTAATACTTTTTGTCAAATTAAATAATTTTTTTTTTAAATAATTAATTTTTTTTTTGTTGTTTAAGAAAATTTCATATGTTGAAAGAAAAAATTGAATTTAAAAATTGTTAAAATTTCTTTAGCGCTGTACGAAGTTCGAGACAGGTAAAATTTTAGTAAAATTTACTCATTTGACAGATTTATGAACTCCATTTAAGCAAACTTATGCCATTTTAGGAAAATATGAACTATTTTATTTTTTAGTAAAATTGTGCACTATATTTGTATACAAGTTTTTTTCTTATTTTTAGTTCACGTCATTAAAGTTAGCAAAAAATTATTCAAATAAAGAACATTTACTCATATTGTGCAAAATTTAACTAAAATCAATTAATCTTCATGAACTAAAATAAAGTTCAGTTGGCATTAGAGCCCCTTTTTATACCCTCCATCTTAGGATGGGGGTATATTAACTTTGTCATTCCGTTTGTAACACATCGAAATATTGCTCTGAGACCCCATAAAGTATATATATTCTGGGTCGAGGTGAAATTCTGAGTCGATCTAAGCATGTCCGTCCGTCCGTCCGTCCGTCTGTTGAAATCACGCTAACTTCCGAACGAAACAAGCTATCGACTTGAAACTTGGCACAAGTAGTTGTTATCGATGTAGGTCGGATGGTATTGAAAATGGGCCATATCGGTCCACTTTTACGTATAGCCCCCATATAAAGGGACCCTCAGATTTGGCTTGTGGAGCCTCTAAAAGAAGCATATTTCATCCGATCCGGCTGAAATTTGGTGTATGGTGTTGGTATATGATCTCTAACAACCATGCAAAAATTAGTCCACATCTGTCCATAATTATATATAGCCCCCATATAAACCGATCCCCAGATTTGGCTTGTGGAGCCTCTAACAGAAGCATATTTCATCCGATCCGGCTGAAATTTGGTATATGGTGTTGGCATATGGTCTCTAACAACCATGCAAAAATTGGTTCACATCGGTCCATAATTATATATAGCCCCCATATAAACCGATCCCCAGATTTTGCTTGCGGAGCCTAAAAGAGAAGCATATTTCATCCGATCCGGCTGAAATTTGGTATATGGTGTTGTTATGTGGTCTCTAACAATCATGCAAAAATTGGTCCACATCGGTCCATAATTATATATAGCCCCCATATAAACCGATCCCCAGATTTGGCTTGTGGAGCCTCTAACAGAAGCATATTTCATCCGATCCGGCTGAAATTTGGTATATGGTGTTGGTATATGGTCTCTAACAACCATGCAAAAAGTGGTTCACATCGGTCCATAATTATATATAGCCCCCATATAAACCGATCCCCAGATTTGGCTTGCGGAGCCTAAAAGAGAAGCAAATTTCATCCGATCCGGCTGAAATTTAGTACATGGTGCTGGTATATGGTCTCTAACAACCATGCAAAAATTGGTTCCCACCGGTCCATAATTATATATAGCCCCCATATAAACCGATCCCCAGATTTGGCTTGCGGAGCCTCAAAGAGAAGAAAATTTCATCCGATCCGGCTGAAATTTGGTACATTATGTTGGTATATGGTCTCTAACAACCATACAAAAATTGGTCCATATCGGTCCTTAATTATATATAGCCCCCATATAAACCGATCCCCAGATTTGGATAGTGGAGCCTCTAAGAGAAGCATATTTCATCCGATCCGGCTGAAATTTGGTACATGGTGTTGGTATATGGTCTCTAACAATCATGCAAAAATTGGTCCACATCGGTCCATAATTATATATAGACCCCATATAAACCGATCCCCAGATTTGGCTTGCGAAGCCTCAAAGAGAAGCAAATTTCATCCAATCCGGTTGTAATTTGGAACATGGTCCATATCGGTCCATAATTAAATATAGCCCCCATATAAAACGTTCTCCAGATTTGACCTCCGGAGCCTCTTGGAGGAGCAAAATTCATCCGATCCGGTTCAAAGTAGGAACGTGGTGTAGTATATGGTCGCTAACAACCATACCAAAATTGGTCCAATCACACAAAAATTGGTCCATATCGGTTCATAATCATAGTTGCCACTCGAGCCAAAAATAATCGACCAAGATCTTATTTCTATAGAAAATTTTGTCAAAAGTTTATTTCTATAGAAAATTTTGTTAAAATTTTATTTCTGTAGAAATTTTTTTCAAAATTTTCTTTCTATAGAAAATTTTGTCAAAATTTTTATTTCTATAGAAAATTTTGTGAAAATTTTATTTCCATAGAAAATTTTTTAATATTTTCTTTCTGTAGAAAATTTTGTCAAAATTTTATGTCTACTTTGTCAAACTGAATTATATACGTATTGGGTCGATCTTTTTTGATTTAATATATACCACGTATGGACATACAATTTAGAAGATGGTGTTAGGAGGTTTTAAGATACCTTGCCATCGGCAAGCGTTACCGCAACTTAAGTAATTCGATTGTGGATGGCAGTGTTTAGAAGAAGTTTCTGCGCAATCCATGAGGGAGGGTACATAAGCTTCGGCCTGGCCGAACTTACGGCCGTATATACTTGTTTTTATTGAAATATCATCGTATAAAATAATTACAAAATTAATTAATTTAATTAATCTTTGTATGTTGAATATTCGAATCAACTAAGTATGAAAAATAATGGTCCTATTTTTTCTTTGTGCACTTACAACATCGGCTTTCAAAATTTTATCATCTATACATCTACGGTAACAAGTATCCGTGTACCGCTATTCGCTATGCTTGTGTTTACAGTGCAAACACACAATGGAAAAAAATGAAATCATTGGTAAAAATATTTTGATTATTATATGTGGGTATTATAGTAAAGAATTTATTTCAATTGAAAGTTATGAGGAGTTAACAAAATTCATATAACTAAAAGAAATTCTGAAACAAAAAAAAAAAATATTTTGCTAGTACACATTTATTTCGAATTTCATGTAATGGCAAAACAAAACGTGACAACTCTGAAGACTGAATAGCATTTTGAAAATACAAATTCATTTCGTCGTGTGTAAAAAACCTGTTTTGAGCTATAACTGAGCGAAAGAACGTTGTGGAGAGTAAGAGCAAAAAGCCGCGTAGCCTCTTTTCCTATTGTTCACACATATATATGCACTTAACTTCAATAAACCACTAACAACAAATACTTGTCGGTTCTTGTTTTTGTTTTAGTCAGAGTGCATTTGCTGGCAAATTCATACGATGAGTTATAGTTTTTTAGGATTCTAATGACCATTTCTGATATTTGATGTTCCTGTTTTTGCGTTTGCAAAACACATGCTATCGGTGTGTATACCACAATACCACATAATAAGCCAGAACCATTAGAACTATAAAAAACCGAGAGAGAGAGTAAGATTTTGTGCTCTCAGTGAATTTGCAAAACCTTTGTAGAGTTAGGAGAGTTACTTATTTTGCGTTCTATACTGAGAGAGTTTCTTGCAAATTGGGAGAGAGGGTCTCCTGAAATTTGGAGAGTGAGCTTCCGCTTCCATTTGGAAACTTTTTAATTTGATGCATACACATCAATATAGTTAGTGCCGGTTTTGATATTGTGCTGTGGGGTTGATTTTTGTTTCAATACTGTGACCTTGATCACTTTATTTATTTATTTGTGTGAAATGTGTTTTTAATGTGTGTTATGTATATCTATTTCATTTTTCATTTTGTTAATAAATAAGAACAGACAGATAATCGCAAAAGATAGTGACAAGATTAATTTTAGTAAACTTAAATACACAAGTGGTAAGGTATGTATGGTATTTACATTATTGAATAGAGTGTTTGTAAGCAATGAAATTGTTTTGTTGTCATATGAGTTTGCAATTTGATGTCATACCGAGTGTTTGCAATTTTATTCCTTTACCAAATTATCGAGTAAATGTAGACTGTTTCTTCTGTGTTATTTGAGATTCATGTTAAACTCAGGTACAGTTATAGCTTTATATTGGCAATGTGCACAATGTTTTTGTTTTTCAATTTGCTTAAATAACGTCCCCATTTAACATAATTTGGCATGTTTACTGTGTGGTTGTGTGAGCGTAGACTTTGTGTGAGAGTACATTCAAGTTACTCACATTTGCCATCAAATGGGCAAAAGCCAAAATCATTATATTTTCTCAATTTGACTCCCTTCTCTCTCAACTGTCGAGATGCCATTACCCGATAAATAAGATGGAGACAAATTGCACATTTTAAAAGTTCGTTCATCAACAAACTAAATGAAAAGCATAGAATGTATACTCGTATTCATAGTTTTTTTGTGTAGTTATGAGTTTATCTACATATGTATATATGGATATCCATATAAAAGACAATGAAATGAGCGTTTTAATCTATTACATTCCTCTGTTTTTACCGCGTTATCAGCAGAATGAGCACAATAATGAAAATAAAGTTTAACCTGATTTCAATATTACCTTTGAAATAGGTTTCATTAGAATAAAATAATATCATGTAATACTTTAGCCGCAAATATTGTTGACTTGGCATTCTACAGAAATAAAACATTGTACCAACGAAATACGTCTACTAAGCAAAACTCGCATTCGTATTTGCTGTTGAAAACTACATTTTTGTTACAAAAAAAATATTGGCTTGGGCACAATGATTCCATTTTTTTTATACCCACCACCATGGAATGGTGACGGGGGTATAATAAGTTTGTCATTCCGTTTGTAACACATCGAAATATCGATTTCCGACTATATAAAGTATATATATTCTTGATCAGGGAGAAATTCTAAGACGATATAAGCATGTCCGTCGGTCTGTCTGTTGTAGTAGTTTTTATCTAATTTGCCTGAAATTGGAAATCTAGAGGTATTTTAGGACCATGTTTTCATATAGCCCCCATATAGACCGATCTCCCGATTTTACTTCTTGGGCTTCTAGAATCCGTAGTTTTTACCCAATTTGCCTGAAATTGGAAATCTGGAGGTATTTTAGGAAAATAAAGAGATGTGCCGAAAATATTGATTATCGGACCATGTTTTGATATAGCCTCCATATAGGCGGATCTCCCGATTTTACTTCTTGGGCTTCTAGAATCCGTAGTTTTCATCGAATTTGCCTGAAATTGTAAATGTAGAGGTATTCTAGGAAAATAAAGAGATGTGCCGCAAATGTCGATTATCGGTCTATCTTTTGATATAGCCCCCATATAGGCGGATCTACCGATTTTACTTCTTGGGCTTCTAGAATCCGTAGTTTTTACCCAATTTGCCTATAATTGGAAATCTAGAGGTATTCTAGGAAAATAAAGAGATGTGCTGAAAATGGTGATTATCAGACCATGTTTCGATATAGCCCCCATATAGACCGATCTCCCAATTTTACTTCTTGGGCTTCTAGAATCCGTAGTTTTTATCCTGAAATTGGAAATCTAGAGGTGTTCTAGGACCATAAAAAGAGTGTGCCGAATATATTATGTATCGGTACAGTTTTTGATATAGCCCCCTTATAAACCGGTCCTCCGATTTGGGGTCAAGATTCTAGAACTACAATTAGATATGCTGAATACTGTGTGTATTCTTCCATGTTTTGGTATAGCTCCCATTACACCGAACTCCCGATTTAACTCCTAGGGTTTCTAGAAATTGTAGTTTTTATCAGATTTGCCAGAATTTGAAAATATACTGGCATTTTAGACCCATAACAAAGTGTATATGATTTAGTTTTATCGGTCCATTTGGTAAGGCCTCCATATAGACCGACGCTTTCACTTATTGAGGGTATAGAAGGTGCACTGATCATGAAAATTGTTTGAAACTGAATGCAAAATTTCCAGATTTTACTTTTCATAATCATTTAAATAATAGGGATGAAAATTCACAGATTTTAGATTCCAAATCAAGGCGTTTGCACACTTACAAGAGATGTTTATGTTTCCTCTAAAACTTAACAAAAAATGGTTCTTATAAATTCTTAAAATGTTTTATTTTTGTAAAAAACATTTCTGTATAGCTACACGCAAAAAATATTGTCTCCTCCTAATTTAGCAATTCTATTTTTAGACCAGTTTGTTGGGCACACACACAAGCAGATTCGAAGAACTTCATAATCGTGTAGAAAATAAGACCTTGTCACATTGTGCTTTTAAAAATGTTTCTATTATTTTAACTAACCAAAAACCATATGGTGTTTATCCTCCGACCACTATTTTTGTTGGAAATGTTATTGTGTGCATAGTGATTATAAGTGTGTGCGTGCGGAGGAGCTGTTTATATGTGTATGTGTGTGCGTATATCCCTAAGTTATGCAATATATTTAAATTGTTTACTTTCAAAATAAGAGCGTTTGTCAAAGGTTGTTGTATTTAGCCTCAACATATGCTTAACAAAATTTAGGGTAGTGTGCGTATTTGTCCATATGTGTAGGTGCCAGTAATCCAGTTGGAGAAGTGATTATGTGTTATTCCATTATGGAAGATATAAGGCCCTATACTCTAGGTCCGCTGGTAGTACTGAAATTGGTCATCTTTCTTGTTTTACAGTTTTTCTATTCTTCGATTCGAAAACGTAAAAAGCATGTAAACGAAATTTTAGACAAACGATATTGGTCTTAACTATATAACATTTTATACCCTCAACCATAGGATGGGGGTATATTAACTTTGTCATTCCGTTTGTAACACATCGAAATATTGCTCCCGCTAACTTCCGAACGAAGCAAGCTATCGACTTGAAACTTGGCACAAGTAGTTGTTATTGATGTAGGTCGAATGGTGATGCAAATGGGCCATATCGGACCACTTCTACGTATAGACCCCATATAAACCGATCCCAGATTTGACTTGCAGGGCCTCTTGGAGAAGCAAAATTCATCCGATCCAGTTGAAATTTGATACGTGGTGGTAGGATATGTTCACTAACAACAATACACAAATTGGTCCATATCGGTCCATAATTATATATAGCCCCCATATAAACCGATCCCCAGATTTGAAGTCCGGAGCCTCTTGAAGGTCCAAAATTCATCCGATCCGGTTGAAATTTGGTACGTGATGTAAGTATATTGTCTCTAACAACCATGCAAAAATTGGTCCATATCCGTCCACAATTATATATATCCCCTACATAGCCCCTATATAAACCGATCCCCAGATTTGATTATCCAATGCGGTTGAAATTTGGTACGTGGTGTTAGTATATTGTCTCTAACAACCATGCAAATATTGGTCTATATCGGTCCATAATTATATATAGCCCCCATATAAACCGATACCCAGATTTGACCTCCGGAGCCTCTTGAAGGTGCAAAATTCATCCGATCCGGTTGAAATTTGGTACGTGGTGTAAGCATATGGTCACTAACAACCATACAAAAATTGGTCCATATCGGTCCATAATTATATATATCCCCATATAAACCGATCCCCAGATTTGACCTCCGGAGCCTCTTAAAGGTGAAATTTGGTACGTGGTGTTAGTATATTGTCTCTAACAACCACGTAAAAATTGGTCCATATCGGTTCATAATTATGTATAGCCCCCATATAAACCGATCCCCAGATTTGACCTCCGGAGCCTCTTAAAGGTGAAATTTGGTACGTGGTGTTAGTATATTGTCTCTAACAACCACGTAAAAATTGGTCCATATCGGTTCATAATTATGTATAGCCCCCATATAAACCGATCCCCAGATTTGACCTCCGGAGCCTCTTAAAGGTGAAATTTGGTACGTGGTGTTAGTATATTGTCTCTAACAACCATACAAAAATTGGTCCATATCGGTCCATAATTATATATAGCCCCCATATAAACCGATCCCCAGATTTGACCTCCGGAGCCTCTTGGGGGAGAAATTTCATCCAATGCGGTTGAAATTTGGTACGTGGTGTTAGCATATGGTCTTTAACAACCATACAAAAATTGGTCTATATCGGTATATAATTATATATAGCGCCATATAAACCGATCCCCAGATTTGACCTCCGGAGGCTCTTGGAGGAGCAAAATTCATCCGATCCGGTTGAAATTTAGTACGTGGTGTTAGTATATTGTCTCCAGCAACCATGCAAAAATTGGTCCATATCGGTCCATAATTATATATAGCCCTTATCTAAACCGATCCCCAGATTTGACCTCCGGAGCCTCTTGAAGGTGCAAAATTCATCGGATCCGGTTGAAATTTGGTACGTGGTGTTAGTATATTGTCTCTAACAACCATGCAAAAATTGGTCTATATCGGTTCATAAATATATATAGCCCCCATATAAACCGATCCCCAGATTTGACCTCCGGAGCCTCTTGAAGGTGTAAAATTCATCCGATCCGGTTGAAATTTGGTACGTGGTGTTAGTATATTGTCTCTAACAACCATGCGAAAATTGGTCTATATCGGTTCATAATTATATATAGCCCCTATATAAACCGATCCCCAGATTTGACCTCCGGAGCCTCTAGGAGTAGCAAAATTCATCCGATCCGGTTGAAATATGGTACGTGGTGTTAGTATATTGTCTCTAACAACCATGCAAAAATTGGTCTATATCGGTTCATAATTATATATAGCCCCTATATAAACCGATCCCCAGATTTGACCTCCGGAGCCTCTAGGAGTAGCAAAATTCATCCGATCCGGTTGAAATATGGTACGTGGTGTTAGTATATTGTCTCTAACAACCATGCAAAAATTGGTCCACATCGGTCCATAATTATATATAGGCCCCATATAAACCGATCCCCAGATTTGGCTTGCGGAGCCTCTAAGAGAAGAAAATTTCATTAGATCCGGCTGAAATTTTGTACATGGTGTTGGTATATGTTCTCTAATGACCATGCAAAAATTGGTCCACATCGGCCCATAATTATATATAGCCCCCATATAAACCGATCGCCAGATTTGACCACTGGAGCCTCTAGGAGTAGCAAAATTCATCCGATCCGGTTGAAATTTAGTACGTGGTGTTAGTATATTGTCTCTAACAACCATGCAAAAATTGGTCCATATCGGTCCATAATTATATATAGCCCCCATATAAATCGATCCCCAGATTTGAACTCCGGAGCCTCTTGAAGGAGCAAAATTCATCCGATCCGGTTGAAATTTGGTACGTGGTGTTAGCAAATTGGTCCATATCGGTCCATAATTATATATAGCCCCCATATAAACCGATCCCCAGATTTGACCTCCGGAGCCTCTTGAAGGTGCAAAATTCATCGGATCCGGTTGATATTTGGTACGTGGTGTTAGTATATTGTCTCTAACAACCATGCGAAAATTGGTCTATATCGGTTCATAATTATATATAGCCCCATATAAACCGATCCCCAGATTTGACCTCCGGAGCCTCTTGGAGTAGCAAAATTCATCCGATCCGGTTGAAATTTAGTACGTGGTGTTAGTATATTGTTTCTAACAACAATACAAAAATTGGTCCATATCGGTCCATAATTATATATAGCCCCCATATAAACCGATCCCCAGATTTGACCTGCGGAGCCTCTTGAAGGTGCAAAATTCATCCGATCCGGTTGAAATTTGGTACGTGGTGTTAGCATATGGTCTCTAACAACCATACAAAAATTGGTCCATATCCGTCCATAATTATATATAGCCCCCATATAAACCGATCGCCAGATTTGACCACTGGAGCCTCTTGAAGGACCAAAATTCATCCGATCCGGTTGAAATATGGTACGTGGTGTTAGTATATTGTCTCTAACAACCATGCAAAAATTGGTCTATATCGGTTCATAATTATATATAGCCCCCATATAAACCGATCGCCAGATTTGACCACTGGATCCTCTTGAAGGAGCAAAATTCATCCGATCCGGTTGAAATATGGTACGTGGTGTTAGTATATTGTCTCTAACAACCATGCAAAAATTGGTCTATATCGGTTCATAATTATATATAGCCCCCATATAAACCGATCCCCAGATTTGACCTCCGGAGCCTCTTGAAGGTGCAAAATTCATCCGATCCGGTTGAAATTTGGTACGTGGTGTTAGCATATGGTCTCTAACATCCATACAAAAATTGGTCTATATCGGTATATAATTATATATAGCGCCATATAAACCGATCCCCAGATTTGACCTCCAGAGCCTCTTGGAGGAGCAAAATTCATCCGATCCGGTTGAAGTTTAGTACGTGGTGTTAGTATATTGTCTCCAGCAACCATGCAAAAATTGGTCCATATCGGTCCATAATTATATATAGCCCTTATCTAAACCGATCCCCAGATTTGACCTCCAGAAACTCTTGGGGGAGTAAAATTCATCCGATTCGGTTGAAATTTGGTACTGTGTGCTAGTTATGGCCGCTAATAGCCACGCAAACATTGATCCATATCAGTCTATAGTTATATATAGCCGATGAGCAATCACACAAAAATTGGTCCAAGTCGCCAAAAACAATCTACCAAAATTTTGTTTCTATAGAAAATTTTGTCCAACTTTTATTACTGTAGTAAGTTGTGTCAAAATTTTATTTCGTTAGAAAATTTTGTCAACATTGTATTTCTATAGAAAATTTTGTCAAACTGAATTATACACGTATTTAATCGGCCCGTGTGGACTAACTTACAATTTAGAATTTAGAAGAAGTTTTAAGAAACCTTGCCATCGGCAAGTGTTACCGCAACCCAAGTAGTTCGATTGTGGATGACAGTCTTTAGTAGAAGTTTCTACGCAATCCATGGTGGAGGGTACATAAGATTCGGCCTGGCCGAACTTACGGCCGAATATACTCAATTTGTGACAATCGATGAAACGATTGCCTCTCTTTATGACCTCTAATATATTCATGGTCGTTGTGATTTTCTTCGTCGATTTAACAATGTTCGTTCGTCTGTTAAAATCACGCTAACTTCCGAACGAAAGAAGCTGTCGACTTGAAACACAATAAGCTGGTATTGCAAATTAGAGGTGTGCACTAGATAGGATCACGAAAAAAAGTTGATGCGGTCACCCCCCAGTTTTGTAGCATATTCGAAGACAATTTCAGAACACCAAAACATTTTTGCCGTGCACCCTACGACCCCCCGAAAGCGAAAGTGGTTGTTAGAATTTGAAAACAGTAGACTCCCAAATTGTTCAAGCAAAAACACATGCACTTTGCATAAGGCAGAAAATGCCGTTGTGCAAACAACGAGTATGTATACAAAGGTACCGTTAGAAGCTCTTAGATATATTAAATATAGCCCCCCCCCCCCCCCCCATATAAATAATTATAATATATGTAACCGCCGACACAAAGATATAATCAGGGAAAACAAATTATAGGCCTTTGATATATAAAAGAGTATTAGCTTCGCAACTGTTAATTGCTGATTTTTCCCGCTTGGATAATACACATGGCATATAGCGTTGACAAATAAAGCTGTATGGTTTCAACCTAAAGCGACCCCCTGTATCCCATTCAAAAACAAAAATGTAACACCACAATTGTACCAGAAAAAGTGTAACAACACAAATTAGAGTACATTGGGGCTCCAAGAATAGGTGGTAGAAATACGCAAAGATTCAGTGTAAATACTAATGCAATAATATTTAGCAAAACATCACCCACACACTCAAAACACACCAAATATACACCTACGCATTTGGGGTAAAATAAACATTGACTTATACACTCACCTGTATTTGTATTACATACACTTATACCAACACAATTATAATCAAAAGAATTTTTTTTTTACAAACGACACTGACACTGACTGGGAAAACTCAAAGGTTGTTTAGCTTTCTGGTAAGGGTTGAGACATACAGTAAAATCCGTACAGAAGTCAACTTTGAACAGACAAAAATAGAAATAAAGCAAAAGTTAGCAAATAAAAAATTATAAACATAACACACTTATGCTTGTGAACGCCAAACACACACACGCACATATTCATCCACACATATATGGGCTAAAACAATATACAAATATAGCTGTGTAGAAGAAACACAAAAATTTAGCTCAAAGGGTTTATATTGACTTATTTCACATGTACAATATTTACTTTTATGGGTGTGTGTGTGTGTGCGTGTGTTTGCGAATACCTCAATGTTCCTATATTTATTCATCCATGGTATATGGATGGTATGACCTAAACTCTTTGAGTACCAAAAGTAGCAGAGTGCCGTACATCCAAGGTAAGGCAAATAGTTACAAGTATCTTGGCATGGATGGCCAGTATGAAAAGAAAGGGAAATTCATTGGATTTGATTATTTTCAAATCTTTTGAGTCAAATAAAAATTTGGCTTAAGTTTTTTATACTCTACTTGGTGTAGTGTTTATTGGGACCCAAATTAAAATTGAGGGATTTTTCAAATGTTTGAGAATTTATTCCGAAAAACAACAATATTGCAACAGACAGATTAATCGAAGTATTGTTCATCGCTATTTCCAATTAAAATGCTGATTGAAGTTAAAAAATTGTGAAAAATTTTTAACTTCAACTTTAACTTGATCTGCCAAAAATGTGCCCACCAGAAATATTGATTTTAGACCCCATAAAATATATATATCGATCGACTCAGAATCACCTCCTGAGTCGATCTACGCTTGGTGTCCGTCCGTCCGTCCATGTATTTGTTGTCCGCAGGATTTCGGCCGCAATTATTGACCGATTTTGATGAAATTTGGTATGGACTATTGAATTTGGAAAAAATCGGATCAAATTTTGATATAGCTCCCACATATATGTAACCCGATTTCTATAAATGGGGTCAGATTGCGTTCATTTACTAACCGATACGCGTCAAATGCTACAAAGTAATCCAATTGACCACCCTTTAAGTATGCCAAATTTCATCGAAATTGGTTCGGATTTACATATAGCTCCCATATATATGTATCGCCCGATTTTTCCAAAATTTAGCCATAAAACCCTCATATATCAACCGCTCTTTCTCAAAGTTGGCTAAATGTAATCTGCTATAGCACTAACTGTATGTGCAAAATTTCATCGAAATCGGTTCAGATTTAGATATAGCTCTCATATATAAGTATCGCCCGATTTTCCCAAATTTGGCAATAGAACCGGTTGCGATTAACATCAATTAAATCATTTAAAACAAGTATATACGGCCGTAAGTTCGGCCAGGCCGAAGCTTATGTACCCTCCACCATGGATTGCATAGAAACTTCTACTGAAGACTGTCATCCAATATCGAATTACTTGGGTTGCGGTAACACTTGCCGATGGCAAGGTATCTTAAAACTTCCTAACAGCGCAATATATACCACATAGTCCATACGAGGTATATATTAAACTAAACAAGTATAAACGGCCGTAAGTTCGGCCAGGCCGAATCTTATGTAAACTCCACCATGGATTGCGTAGAAACTTTTTTTCTAATTTGTGAGTCAGTCCATTTAGACAAAATTGTATGTTTAGGTAAGTCTACAAATAATTACGAATCGATATGGACTTTTGCACGGTATGTAGGGAGCCAGAATTAAAATAAGGGGGTCGCTTATATGGGGGCTATATACAATTATTGATATGGAACAATTTTTGTGCGATTGGGGATCGATTTATCTGAGGGCTATATATAACTATACAGAAATTTCAACTGACTCGGATGAAATTTGTTCCTCCAAGAGGCTCCAAAACCAAATCTCGGGATCGGATTATATGGGGGCTATATATGATTATGGACTGATATGGGCCACTTTTGGCATGGTTGTTAAATATCATATACTACCACCACGTACAAAATTTCAACCAGATCGAATGAATTTTGCTTTTCCAAAAGGAATCAGAGGTCAAATTTGGGGATCGGCTTATATGGGGGCTATATATAATTATGGTCTGATATGAACCAATTCCTGCATGGTTGTTGGATACCATATACTAACATCACGTACAAAATTTCAACCGAATCGGATGAATTTTGCTCTTCCAAGGGGGTCCGGAGGTCAAATCTGGGGATCAGTTTATATGGGGCCTATATATAATTATTGACCGATTTCAACCAATTTTTGCATGGTTGTTAGAGACCATATACTAACACCACGTACCAAATTTCAACTGAATCAGATGAATTTTGGTCTTCCAAGAGGCTCCGGAGGTCAAATCTGGTGATCGATTTATATGGGGGCTATATATAATTATGGTCCGATGTGGACCAATTTTTGCATGGTTGTTAGAGACCATATACCAACGCAATCTACCAAATTTCAGCCGGATCGGATGAAATTTGCTTCTCTTAGAGGCCTCGCAAGCCAAATCGGGGGATCGGTTTATATGGGGGCTATATATAATTATGGACCGATGTGGACAAATTTCTGCATGGTTGTTAGAGACCATATACTAACGCCATGTACCAAATTTCAGCCGGATCGGATGAAATTTGCTTCTCTTAGAGGCCTCGTAAGCCAAATCGGGGGATCGGTTTATATGGGGGCTATATATAATTACGGACCGATGAGGACCAATTTTTGCATGGTTGTTAAAGACCATATACTAACGCCATGTACCAAATTTCAGCCAGATCGGATGAAATTTGCTTCTCTTAGAGGCCTCGCAAGCCAAATTTGGGGGTCCGTTTATATGGGGGCTATACGTAAAAGTGGACCGATATGGCCCATTTGCAATACCATCCGACCTACATCAATAACAACTACTTGTGCAAAGTTTCAAGTCGATAGCTTGTTTCGTTCGGAAGTTAGCGTAATTTCAACAGACGGACGGACGGACGGACGGATGGACATGCTCAGATCGACTCAGAATTTCACCACGACCCAGAATATATATACTTTATGTGGTCTTAGAGCAATATTTCGATGTGTTACAAACGGAATGACAAAGTTAATATACCCCCCATCCTATGGTGGAGAATTCTCTTCGTTAATTTTACGAAGAATTCTTCATTAACTATTCTTCCTGAATTCTTCATTAAAATAACGAAATTTTCATTCATTTTCGTAAATTTTACGAAGAACATTTTGCGTATATACGAAACTTCTACGAAACATTCTACATTAACTTTTCTTCGTAAAAAGTTCGTACTTTTTCTTCACATTTCATGAATTTTGTGAAGAAGTTTTTACGAATATTTTACGAAACATTCTGCGTTAAAATTTCTTCATTAAAAAGTACGAAACATTTTCTTTGAAACAACGAAGAAGTTTCATTGAAGTTGTAAAATTTCCGTTCGCGGCATTAAATTGTCTTTTATAATGTGCTTGAGTGTATTCCTTTATTCTATTTTTTTATGCAAGTCTATGCTACTTCTCATTTGGGTGATAGCGCGCTATGAATACAAGTGAAGCAATAAAACTAAAAATTATTCAAAAACTTAAGATGTAAAGTAGTGATGTCATTTTTCACACTTGCAACTACAACCAAATGCACTTTCGACTATAATTTTTTTCTCTAAAAGTTCGAACATTTTTCAGAAAAAAGTACGAAATTTTTTCATAAAAAGTACGAACATTTTTCATAAAAACTACGAAAATTTTTCATAAAAAGTACGAAACATTTTCATAAAAAGTACGAAGATTTTTTATAAAAAGTACGAAGATTCTTCATAAAAAGTACGATTTTTTTTCTTACAAACTACGAAAATTTTGGAAGAACTTTTCTTTGTAAAAAGTACGAAATATTTCGTACTTTTAATGAAAAGTTTCTTTGGTTGTAAAACAATGACAAATTTCGTACTTTTAACGAAATTTTTCGTTCTTTTTACGAAGAAAATTCTTTCGGTGTATGAAAAGGCCATTTAAATACGTACATAATTAAGTTTAAAGTTTCTATAGAAATAAAATTTTGGGAAAATAAAATTTTGACAACATTTTCTATAGAAATAGAATTTGGAAAAAATTTTCTATAGAAATAAAATTTGGAAAAAAAATTTTGTATAGAAATAAAATTTTGACAAAATTTTCAATAGAACTAAAATTTTGACAAAATTTTTTATAGAAATAACATTTTCTATAAAAATAAAATTTTGGTAGATTATTTTTGGCTCGAGTAGCAACCATGATTATGAACCGATATGGACCAATTTTTGTGTGATTGGGGATCGGCTATATATAACTATAGACCGATATGGACCAATTTTGGCATGGTTATTAGCGGCCTTATACTAAGATTTCAACCGGAGCGGATGAATTTTGCTCCTCTAAGAGGCTCCGGAGATCAAATCTGGGGAGCGGCTTATATGGGGGCTATATATAATTATGGTCCGATATGGACCAATTTTGGCATGGTTGTTAGAGACAATATACTAACACCACGTACCAAATTTCAATCGGATCGGATGACTTTTGCTCCTCTAAGAGGCTCTGGAGGTCAAATCTGGGGATGGGTTTATATGGGGGCTATATATAATTATGGGCCGATGTGGACCAATTTTTGCATGGTCATTAGAAAACATATACCAACACCATGTACAAAATTTCAGCCGGATCGAATGAAATTTGCTTCTCTTGGAGGCTCCCCAAGCCAAATCGGGGGATCGGTTTATATGGGGGCTATATATAATTATGTACCGATGTGGACCAATTTTTGCGTGGTTGTTAGAGACCATATACTAACACCATGTACCAAATTTCAGCCGGATCGGATCAAATTTGGTTTTCTTAGAGGCCCCGCAAACCAAATTGGGGGATCGGTTTATATGGGGGCTATATGTAATTATGAACCGATACGGACCAGTTTCTGCATGGTTGTTAGAGATCATATACTAACACCATGTACCAAATTTCAGCCGGATCGGATGAAATTTGCTTCTCTTAGAGCAATCGCAAGCCAAATCTGAGGGTCCGTTTATATGGGGGCTATACGTAAAAGTGGGCCGATATGGCCCGTTTGCAATACCATCCGACCTACATCAATAACAACTACTTGTGCCAAGTTTCAAGTCGATAGCTTATTTCGTTCGGAAGTTAGCCTGATTTCAACAGACGGGCGGACGGACACGCTCAGATCGACTCAGAATTTCACCACGACCCAGAATATATATACGTTATGTGGTCTTAGAGCAATATTTCGATGTGTTACAAACGGAATGACAAAGTTAATATACCATTCTATGGTGGAGGGTATAAAAATACAGCCCTTTACTTCCACCACAACCCAAATCATTCGATTGTAGGTGAGGGTTTTTGGGCGGAATCCATGGTGGAGGATACATAAGATTCGGCCAGGCCGAACTTTTCTCTCTGATGTTATAGTGATACCGAAATTGTCATACCAAGATCGTTATGCCAGATGCAGTACATAAATGAAATCGTATATTTTGTTCTTAGAATGTAGAGCCATTTATCACAGCATGAGTGTCTAAGGTTGGATGAAGGCATATCGCATAGGTGAATATTCCTCTGATGAAATTGTTAATCTACATTAGACTGTAGTGAAAAAGATGAGTATATTGAGGGATTTTGCAAAGAGACTAACTGGTTATGAAGACTTCAGTTCATTTTCGATCTTCCATCTGTAGTCATTTTATGAAAGGATCCTTGTATCATTGAAAAAGATTTTTTTGATAAAGAAAAAATTTATATAAATTCACCCAGAGAAGGAATATGATCACCTCAAACATGTTTTAAGAGCAAAATGTTATTTTTGGGTGGTGACCATGTCAAATGGTTTTCGCAACCATGTTATATTTGACGAGAAAATAACATTTTATATTTGACGAGAAAATAACATTTTAGTGACAAACATGTTACATGGTCACCATACAAAAATAACATTTTGCTCTTGAAACATGTTTGAGGTGATCATATTCCTTCTCTGTGTGTTCTGATTTATATCTATTACATAGTAAATAAGATATTTATTAGTTTAAAATATTTTTGGAATCGTATACTATTAATGTTTTTTTTTATATGGAGATTCTATGTGAATATTCACCTGGTTGCCTAAACACTTTTCCATAACGACAAGTGTAGCCAGAAGTAGGGGAAATTCCCTACATGTAGGTTTTTTCTAATATTTAGCGTCCTGTAGGAAGGCAGGGGCACTATGTAGTAACTTTTGCACTGAACACAATTTTTAATAATTTTTATAATTTGGTGGCTCTAGAGGAGGAAATCACAAATCTACCAAAAAATAATTCTATAGAAAATTTTTATTTCCATAGAAAATGTTCTCAAAATTTTATTTCTAAAGAAAATTTTGTCAAAATTTAATTTCTATAGAAAATTGTTACAAAATTTTATTTATATATAAAATTTTTTTCAAAATTTTATTTCTATAGAAAATTATCTCAAAATTATATTTATATATACAATTTACCCCAATTTTTTTTTATAGACAATTTTTAAAATTTTTATTTCTATAGAAAATTTTTTTTATATATACAATTTACCCCAACTTTTTTTTCTATAGACAATTTTTCAAAATTTTATTTCTATAGATTTTTTTTTATTCTGTAGAAAAATTTCTCAAAATTTTATTTATATATAAAATTTTCTCAAAATTTTATTTCTGTAGAAAATTTTCTCAAAATTTTATTTCTGTAGAAAATTTTCTCAAAATTTTATTTCTATATAAAATTTTCTCAAAATTTTATTTATATATACAATTTATCCAATTTTTTTCTATAGACAATTTTTCAAATTTTTATTCCTATAAATTTTTTTTATATATACAATTTACCCCAATTTTTATCTATAGACAATTTTTCAACATTTTTTTTTTTAGAAAATTTTGTCAAAATTTTATTTCTATAGAAAATTTTGTTAAAAATTTATTCGGTTCAAAATCATGGTTGCCACTCAAGCCAAAAATAATTTACCAAAATTTTATTTCTATAGAAAATTTTGTCAAAATTTTATTTCTATAGAAAATTTTGTCAAAATTCTATTTCTATAGAAAATTTTGTCAAAATTTTATTTCTATAGAAAATTTTGTCAAAATTCTTTTTCTTAGAAAATGTTCTAAAAATTTTATTTCTATAGACAATTTTGTCAATATTTTATTTCTATAGAAAATTTTCTCAAAATGTTATTTATATAGAAAATTTTGTCAAAATTTTATTTCTATAAAAAATTTTGTCAAAATTTTATTTCTATAAAAAATTTTGTCAAAATTTTATTTCTATAGAAAATTTTGTCAAAATTCTGTTTCTATAGAAAATGTCCTTAAAATTTTATTTCTATATAAATTTTTCTCAAAATTTTATTTCTATAGAAAATTTTCTCAAAATTTTATTTCTATAGAAAATTTTCTCAAATTTTTTTTTTATATAGAAAATTTTCCCAATATTTTATTTCTATAGATATTTGATCCACCAAGAAAGAAAAAAATCTACTATTTTTGCATATTCATATGTTTTAAGATAATAAAGCAAATAGAAACATTTTTGTTTTGTAAATTTTATTTAAATTTAACGAAAAATATTTTAGGGGAAATTGTAGGTACATTTTGTTGGGGTAGGTAGGGGAAAGTAGGGAACTTTTTTTGTCTTTGTATAGTAAACCGAAAATTTTCCCTGACATCACTGATAACGACCCACCTTAAGAAGGACAACCTAATTTTTGTGCACATGTAGTTATATCTACCCATGTGTACTATGTCTCGGTCATTGTCTGTGTGCAGGTGACTTTGAATATTTTTAATGTGATTTATAACATTTTACGAGCATAAGTGCGAACAATTTACAACAATGTGTGTGCAAAAATAAGACACAAAATATATTACTGGGATACTAGGACGACAACGACAATTCAATGGCCCACATTTGCCAGCGACAGAGTAAGGCATAAACATAGGCCCCCAAACCAAAAACTTATGACAAGGATGTGAGCAAATACAAGTGATAGACGATATTAAACGAATGCAGGATAAAATGTGTGAATGACAAATAATGAAAGTTATAAATTTAAGTAAATTACTAATATGCCCAAATAAATATTTAACCCTGTTGGAGGATTTTTTTCTTCAGTCCACAAGGTTGAGGGTTTGATATATAAAGCAATATGTTAGATAAAAATAAAATTGAAAATAAAAACGAATGTCTATGTGTTGTCACATCCGTTGCTGTCGAGGGCTTTAAATCTGACGATGTTAGAGAATCTTCTTCTTCGTAAGATTTGAAATGGGTCAAATATAGAGGTGTACACATGCATGCGTGAATCACTTAATTCGCTAACAGAATCTAAACAACTCTCGTAAACGTGTGTGCATGGAACTAAGACAAATATGCACTGCACTGAAAAATGTATCGTTTTAAGGCCAAAGGTCCTTAAAATACGAATGCAAATTTTCCTTCTCAAAGAAGACGCATTTCTCTGATACAAAGTTGTGTTCTTTGTCCAAAAGTAGAGGTAACTTTACAGGAAAGAAAATTTTGTATCTTAACTATAAAGCAAAAAAAGTATTCAAAAACAGGAGATATTTTTTAATACTTTATTTTAAAGAAGTTTTTTTTTACTTGATCGCCGCATAATTTTTACTTGAAGAAACGTCAGAGTTTGGAAATTTAAGTTGTCCTTAGCTCGTTTTTAAAGGACTTTGATAGCACATGAATAAAACAAGAAGGTAAATTCTAAAGCCGGACAAGGCCGACTATATTATACACTTCACCACCGTGCTGATCAACATTTTTTGTACAATATCAAATCCATATAATTTGTTGGTAACTGCATAAAGATCTAAATTGAAATACAAATGTATTTCTCCAATTAATTCTCTACAATTAAAATTTAATAAGGATATGGGAAGCAATTTTATAAGGATATGGGATGTCGCCAAGATAGGTGGTAAATTTTGGGTTTTGAGCCAATATTTTGCCGAAACGGGCGACAATTATATATGCTAAGTCGGAGCCTTAACAAAATTTTCTATAGAAATAAAATTTTGACAAAATTTTCTATAGAAATAAAAAAAAAATTGACAAAATTTTCTATCGCCATTAAAATTTTGGTAGATTATTTTTTACTCGAGTGGCAATCATGATATTTCTGTGATTGGGTTGTTAAAGACCATATACTACACCACGTACTAAGTTTCAACCGCATCTGATGAATTTTGCTCCTCCAAGGGGCTCCGGAGGTCAAATCTGGGGATCGGTTTATATGGGGGCTATATATAATTATGGACCGATATGGACCAATTCTAGCATGGTTGTTAGAGACCATATACTAACACCACATACCAAATTTCAACCGAATTTGATGAAATTTGCTTCTCTTAGAGGCCCCGCAAGCCAAATCTTGGGATCGGTTTATATGGGGGCTATATGTAAGTATGAACCGATGTGGACCAATTTTTGCATGGTTGTTAGAGACCATATACCAAACCATGTTCCACATTTCAGACGGATCGAAAGAAATTTGCTTCTCTTAGAGGCTCCGCAAGCCAAATTTGGGGATTGGTTTATATGGGGGCTATATATAATTATGGACCGATGTGGACCACTTTTTGCATGGTTATTAGAGACCACGTATAAACACCATGTACTAAATTTCAGCCGGATCGGATTAAATTTGCTTCTCTTAGAGGCCTCGCACGCCAAATCGGGGGATTGGTTTATATGGGGGCTATATATAATTATGGACCGATGTGGACCAATTTTTGCATGGTTGTTAGAGACCGTATACTAACACCATGTACCAAATTTCAGCCGGATCGGATGAAATTTGCTTCTCTTAGAGGCCTCGCAAGCCAAATCGGGGGATTGGTTTATATGGGGGCTATATATAATTATGGACCGATGTAGACCAATTTTTGCATGATTGTTAGAGACTATATACTTATACCATGCACGAAATTTCAGCCGGATCGGATGAAATTTGCTTCTCTTAGAGGCCTCGCAAGCCAAATTTGGGGGTCCGTTTATATGGGGGCTATACGTAAAAGTTGACCGATATGGCCCATTTGCAATACCATCCGACCTACATCAATAACAACTACTTGTACCAAGTTTCAAGTCGATAGCTTGTTTCGTTCGGAAGTTAGCGTGATTTCAACAGACGGACGGACGGACGGACATGCTCAGATCGACTCAGAATTTCACCACCACCCAGAATATATATACTTTATGGGGTCTTAGAGCAATATTTCGATGTGTTACAAAGGGAATGACAAAGTTAATATACCCCCCATCCTACCGTGGAGGGTATAATAATTGATACTATTAATTATACCCTTCACCACTACTGTGGTACAGGGTATAATAAGTTTGTGCATTTGTATGTAACGTCAAGAAGGAGTAATCATAGACAAACCTTTTAGTATACGGATCGGCTTAGAATTAAATTCTGAGTCGATTTAGCGATGTCCGTCTGTCTGTCTGTCAGTCTGTTGATGTATTTTTGTGTGCAAAGTACAGCTCGCAGTTTTAGTCTGATTGTCCTAAATTTGGTATAGGGTCCTGTTTCGGCTCAAAGACGATCCCTATTGATTTTGGAAAAAAAAAATCGGTTCAGGTTTAGATATAGCTGCCATATATACTTTTCACCGATCTGCTCATAATTGGCGTGTATATCAACCGATCTTCCTCAAATTCCGTAAATCCGAATATTTTAGGGGTCTTGAAAAACTTGCAAAATATCAGCCAAATCAGTTCAGATTTAGATATAGCTCCCATATATAGCTTTCGCCCGATTTACACCCATTTGCCCACAGAGGCCAATTTTTTGCTCCGATTTATTTGAAATTTTGCACAGGGAGTAGAATTAGCATTGTAACTATGCGTGCCAAATTTGGTTGAAATCGGTTCAGATTTGGATATAGCTCCCATATATAGCTTTCGCCCGATTTACACTCACATGAGCACAGAGGCCAATTTTTTGCTCCGATTTATTTGAAATTTTGCACAGGAAGTAGAATTAGCATTGTAACTATGCGTGCCAAATTTGGTTGAAATCGGTTCAGATTTGGATATATCTCCCATATATAGCTTTCGCCCGATTTACACCCATTTGCCCACAGAGGCCAATTTTTTGCTCCGATTTATTTGAAATTTTGCACAGGGAGTAGAATTAGCATTGAACTATGCGTGCCAAATTTGGTTGAAATCGGTTCAGATTTGGATATAGCTCCCATATATAGCTTTCGCCCGATTTACACTCACATGAGCACAGAGGCCAATTTTTTGCTCCGATTTATTTGAAATTTTGCACAGGAAGTAGAATTAGCATTGTAACTATGCGTGCCAAATTTGGTTGAAATCGGTTCAGATTTGGATATATCTCCCATATATAGCTTTCGCCCGATTTACACTCATATGACCACAGAGGCCAATTTTTAACTCCGATTTAGTCGAAATTTTGCACAGGGAGTAGAATTAGCATTGTAGCTATGCGTACCAAATTTGGTTGAAATCGGTTCAGATTTAGATATAGCTCCCATATATATGTTTTTCTGACTTCGACAAAAATGGTCAAAATACTAACATTTTCCTTGTAAAATCGCCACTGCTTAGTCGAAAAGTTGTAAAAATGACTCTAATTTTCCTAAACTTCTAATACATATATATCGAGCGATAAATCATAAATAAACTTTTTCGAAGTTTCCTTAAAATTGCTTCAGATTTAAACGTTTCCCATATTTTTTTACTAACATTGTGTTCCACTCTAGTGCATTAGTCGACTTAAATTTTGAGTCTATAGATTTTGTAGAAGTCTATCAAATTCTTCCAGATCGAGTGATATTTAAATGCATGTATTTGGGACAAACCTTTATATATAGCCCCCCACACATTTGACGGATGTGATATGGTCTCGAAAATTTAGATCTACAAAGTGGTGCAGGGTATAATATAGTCGGCCCCGCCCGACTTTAGACTTTCCTTACTGGTTTTTTTACTAACATTGTGTTCCACCCTAGTGCATTAGCCGACTAAAATTTTGAGTCTATAGATTTTGTTGAAGTCTATTAAATTCTTCCAGATCGAGTGATATTTAAATGTATGTATTTGGGACAAACCTTTATATATAGCCCCCCACACATTTGACGGATGTGATATGGTCTCGAAAATTTAGATCTACAAAGTGGTGCAGGGTATAATATAGTCGGCACCTCCCGACTTTAGATTTTCCTTACTTGTTTTTGTGAATGATTATTGTTTCAATTAAAAAATTTGTTGATTCAATTAAATTTTTAATTGAATATTTTTTAAAACTCAATTGAAATTTGAATTGGAAAAATTTTCGTGAAACTTTTTTCTGTGTATACAGATGGATGGACAGAAGGACATCGCTAAATCGGCTCAGAATTTAATTCTAAGGCGATTTCTGAGTCTAGGACTGCTCCTTCGTGGCGTTACATACATACGCGGTACCACAGTAGTGGATTAGCCGACTTAAATTTTGAGTCTATAGATTTTGTTGAAGTCTATCAAATTCTTCCAGATCGAGTGATATTTAAATGTATGTATTTGGGACAAACCTTTCTATATAGCCCCCCCACACATTTGACGGATGTGATATGGTCTCGAAAATTTAGATCTACAAAGTGGTGCAGGGTATAATATAGTCGGCACCGCCCGACTTTAGACTTTCCTTACTTGTTTTTGTGAATGATTATTGTTTCAATTAAAAAATTTGTTGATTCAATTAAATTTTTAATTGAATATTTTTTAAAACTCAATTGAAATTTTAATTGGAAAAATTTTCGTGAAACTTTTTTCTGTGTTTGCAGACGGATGGACAGAAGGACATCGCTAAATCGGCTCAGAATTTAATTCTAAGGCGATTTCTGAGTCTAGGACTGCTCCTTCGTGGCGTTACATACATACGCGGTACCACAGTAGTGGTGAAGGGTATAGAAAGTTGAAAAACGAATAAATTAAAATTTGTTGCCTAAAATCAAATACGCAAAACTCAAATTTAAACGAGAATTGTGTCTTAAATTTATCTTTACTTCACTCGGCCCGGTTGAAATTTGGTAAGTGGTGTTACCTTAAACCGATCCCCCCTATGAACCGATCCCTCGATTTGGCGTTGGGCCCTCCTGAGGAAGCAAATTTAATCCGATCCGGTTGAAATTTGGTAGGTGGTGTTAGTCTATAGGCTCTAATAACCGTGCAAAAATTGGTTCATATCAGCCCACAATTAACAGAATAGATATTTAATATGTCTGTTTGTCAAAGACTCCATATGGAAGTTTTGTGATACGTTGCCATTGGCAAGTCTTACCTCAATCCAAGTGAAGGGTACATGAGATTCAGCCTAGCCGAACTTACGGCCATATATACTTGTTCATTATTATTCCCTAATTAATTAGCATTTTTGTTGCAATGCGCTTAGTTGGTTTGCAAAAGTCACAAAAAATACCATAGCCTACAGATACGAGCTCATTGCTTAAAAATGAATTGCATACTTTTAGGCATAAATAAAATATGAATATAAAATTAATGTAATGCAGTTGTAATTAAAAAATGTCCTTAGGCCTATACTAGCCCTGCTAGGTTTTACCACTCAATAAATGTGCACCATTGCCGCTGTGGTACACCATACAAGAGTGCATAAATTGCTTTTACAAATTAATTGGCATCAAGTGAAACACTATCTTCTCGAAATCTTTATTTATTTATAGCCCTTTGGAGATATTTCATTGCTACAACCAAAATGAAATCAATTGAAAATCGCAACTATTTGCTATAGATATATATGCAATTTTCATCATTAAAAATTGATCGAATTTCGCTTAGGCTCACTTTATACTGAAGTGTCATTCAAACCACAAACCCATAAAGCAAGCCATAATCCTCACTGTTTTGCCACTCGTATTAGCTTTGAAAGGCAGTCAGCTAAAGCTATAATCTTATCCGTGATGTGGAGGTGCGAGGAAATTCCTAGTTTAAATGTTTAATTATCCCCGTGAATGGAGTGGAATAAAATTTTTAATTACTTAACATTGATATCATAAATTTATTTTAACGACCCCATTTTGTGTGCCCATTGGAGCATCATGTGAGTAAGGGTTCGACTGAGTGAACTCTTGTAGTGCTTGAAACTATCAAATATCATTTAAGGTGTTAGTTAGTGTTCTGTGTGTGTCCATATATATCTCTCAGTTTCAGTTGCCTGCTGCATTGAAAGCCGCCCCAGCATCCTTTCATCCTTCAATCTCTCTTCTTGTATCACCTCTCTTTCTGTATCATCATATTGAATGACTTCAAAGCAAATACCACACCACACTGAAGATGGTGGCAGCGGCAAGGACTACAACTAGCAAACATTTTTAATGAATACTTAACAACTTTTTTTTTTTGCGCAACCATAATTTTTATTCTATGAAATATGTAGAGAATTTAGTTACAGAAACCTACACTAGGTACGATGATAATATTTTAAGTTGGGTATTGAAAGGACTCAGTATCATATAATACAAAAAGATGACAAGGCTATATGGAATTCCTGCCAGTTAGTCTGGCGTTAACGAGATTTGGACGACTTTATAACCAGTGTTAACGTTGCCCACTTTAGTGGAAAAGTTGACACGTTTTCCAAACGTTGATACTTCTATGCCACTAAAAGCCATACTCGTATTTGTTTGATCCCATCTCCCTTTAAAATTACGCTGCCTTACGGTCAGTATTATCACAATGGACTGAATAGTGTAAGTGAGCCTGAAACTTAATCGGGCTGCCACTTTAACCCAACCTATGTTCTGTATTATGTTCACATTTATATATTTTAACTTGTTTTATATATATGTATAAAATGTTAAATATAATTTTTTTAACATATACGTAGATTTAAGGATTCTTTATTTCGCATTTCCCCAAATATTGAAAGACCAGTATAAATGGAAGAAAATTGAAAACATTTGGTTTATTTCGGTAGTGAAAGTGTTAATCAAATCAGAAATTTTATTCTTATTGGTACTGGAATTTTATTAATAACAAATTAAGAAATATTTGCGCTTTTCCCCACATCTAAGTATTTTTCAATTCAATAGAAACCAATGAAAATGAAATTAGAAAAAACAAGTATGTACGACCGAAAGTTCGGCCAGGCCGAAGCTTATGTACCCTCCACCATGGATTGCGTAGAAACTTCTTCTAAACAATGTCATCCACAATCGAATTACGTAGGTTGCGGTAACGCTTGCCGATGGCAAGGTATCTTAAAACCTCCTAACACCGTCTTCTAAATTGTATGTAAATCCATACGTGGTTATATTAAATCAAAAAAGATCGATCGATAATTCAGTTTGACAAGATTTTCTATAGACATAAAAAAATTTTAACAAAATTTTCTATAGAAATAAAATTTTCACAAAATTTTCTATAGAAAGAAAATTTTGATAAAATTTTCTACAGAAATAAAATTTTAACAAACTTTTCTATAGAAATAAAATTTTAACAAAATTTTCTATAGAAAAAAAATTTGACTAAATTTTCTATAGAAATAAAATTTTGACAAGATTTTCTATAGAAATAAAATTTTAACAAAAATTTTCTATAGAAATAAAATTTAGACAACATTTTCTATAGAAGTAAAATTTGGAAAAAAATCTATAGAAATAAAATTTGGAAAAAATTTCTATATAAATAAAATTTTGACAAAATTTTCTATAGAAATAAAATTTTGACTAAATTTTCTATAGAAATAAAATTTTGACAAGATTTTCTATAGAAATAAAATTTTAACAAAAATTTTCTATAGAAATAAAATTTTAACAAAATTTTCTATAGAAATAAAATTTTAACAAAAATTTTCTATAGAAATAAAATTTTGGTAGATTATTTTTGGCTCGAGTGGCAACCATGATTATGAACAGATATCATATGCTGACACCACGTACCAAATTTCAACCGGATCGGATGAAATTTGCTCCAAATCGGGGGATCGGTTTATATGGGGGCTATATGTAATTATGGACCGATATGGACCAATTTCTGCATGGTTGTTAGAGACCATATACTTACACCATGTATCAAATTTCAGCCGGATCGGATGAAATTTGCTTCTCTTAGAGCAATCGCAAGCCAAATTTAGGGGTCCGTTTATATGGGGGCTATACGTAAAAGTGGACCGATATGGCCCATTTGCAATACCATCCGACCGACATCAATAACAACTACTTGTGCCAAGTTTGAAGTCGAAAGCTTGTTTCGTTCGGAAGTTAGCGTGATTTCAACGGACGGACGGACGGACATGCTCAGATCGACTCAGAATTTCACCACGACCCAGAATATATATACTTTATGGGGTCTTAGAGCAATAATTCGATGTGTTACAAACGGAATGACAAAGACTAACTAACGTGAGTTCGTGTGATGCTGTTCGTTCGGCAAGTTAAAAGTAATTTAATTTTTGTATTTTATGTAGATACAAAATCCCAGAAGATGGTTAGTGGCACTAACCGAAATATTGGAAATAAATATTAAAACAAATCAATAATCGATTGTTTCTATGACCTCAAGCCGAACAAAATTAATAAACAGAATAAAAATTTTATTTCTATAGAAAATTTTGTAAACAATTATACTATAGAAAATTTTGTCAAATTTTTATTTCTATAGAAATTTTTTTTCTTACTATAGAAAATTTTGTCAAAATTTTCTTACAATAGGAAATTTTGTTAAAATTTTATTTCTAAAGAAAATTGTGTGAACATTTTATTACTATAGAAAATTTTTATTAGTATAGAAAATTTTGTCAAAATTGTATGACTATAGAAAATGTTGTCAAATTTTTATTTCTATAAAAAAATTTATCAAAATGTTATTTCCATAAAAATTTTGTCAACATTTTCTTACTATAGAAAATTTTGTCAAAATTTTCTTACTATAAGAAATTTTGTCAACATTTTATTACTATAGAAAATTTTTATTGTAGAAAATTTTGTCAAAATCTTATTACAATAAAAAATTTTGTCAAAATTTTCTTACTATAGAAAATCTTGTCAAAATTTTCTTACTATAGAAAATTTTGTCAAAATTTTCTTACTATAGAAAATTTTGTCAAAATTATATTATTATAGAAAATTTTGTCACCATTTGATTACTACAGAAAATTTTGTCAAAATTTTATTTCAACAGAAAATTTTGTAAACAGTTTATTAGTATAGAAAATTTTGTCAAAATTGTATGACTATAACAAATTTTGTCAAATTTTTATTTCTATAGAAAATTTTTTCAACATTTTATTACTATAAAAAATTTTTATTAGTATAGAAAATTTTGTCAAAATTTTATATTTATAGTAAATTTTGTGAATAGTTTATTTCTATAGAAAATTTTGTCAAAATTTTCTTACTATAGAAAATTTTGTCAACATTTATTACTATAGAAAATTTTGTCAAAATTTTATTTCAGCAGAAAATTTTGTAAACAGTTTATTAGTATAGAAAATTTTGTCTAAATTGTATGACTATAAAAAATTTTGTCAAATTTTTATTTCTATAGAAAATTTTTTCAATATTTTATTACTATAAAAAATTTTTATTAGTATAGAAAATTTTGTCAAAATTTTATATTTATAGTAAATTTTGTGAATATTTTATTTCTATAGAAAATTTTGTCAAATGTTTTTACAATAAAAATTTTGTCAAAATTTTCTTGCTATAGAAAATTTTGTCAAAATTTTCTTACTATAGGAAATTTTGTCAAAGTTTTCTTACTATAGGTAATTTTGTCAAAATTTTCTTACTATAGGAAATTTTGTCAAAATTTTATTTCTATAGAAAATGTTGTCAAAATTTTATTACTATAGAAAATTTTTCAGCACTTTCTTAATAAAGAAAATTTTGTAAAATTTTTATTACGATAGAAAATTTTGTCAAAAATTTATATTAATAGAAAATTTTGTGAACATTTTATTTTTATAGAAAATTTTGTCAAAATGTTATTACAATAAAAAATTTTGTCAAAATTTTCTTACTATAGAAAATTTTGTCAAAATTTTATTTCTATTGAAATATTTGACAATAGTTTATTTCTATAGAAAATGTTGTCAAAATTATATTACTATAGAAAATTTCATCAACATTTTCTTACTATATGAAATTTTGTCAAAATTTTCTTACTATAGGTAATTTTGTCAAAATTTTCTTACTATGGGAAATTTTGTCAAAATTGTATTTCTATAGAAAATTTTGACAACATTTTATTACAATAGAAAATTTTTATTAGTCTTGAAAATTTTGTCAAAATTTTATGGCTATAGAAAATTTTGTAGAATTTTTATTTCTATAGAATATTTTGTCAAAAATTTATACCTATAGAAAATTTTGTGAGCATTTTATTTCTATAGAAAATTTTGTCGAAATGTTATTACAATAAAAAATTTAGTCAAAATGTAATGACTATAGAAAAAATTTTCGAATTTTTATTTCTATAGAAAATTTTGTCAAAATTTTATTTCTACAGAAAATTTTATTTCTATAGAATATTTTGTAATCATTTTATTACGATAGAAAATTTTGTCAAGATGTTTTTCAATAGAAGATTTTGTCATCTTATTTGTAGAGGAAAAAAAAAACATTCACCCCGAGGGATTAAAAATAAAATTTTTACAAAATTTTCTATAGATATACATTGTTTACAAAATTTTCTATAATAATAAAATTAAAAAAAGCCCTTTAGTGTGAGGGGGGTATTCACCCCGAGGGTTTAAAAATAAAATTTTTACAAAATTTTCTATAGATATACATTTTTTACAAAATTTTCTATAATAATAAAATTTAAAAAAAAAAAAATCTACCAAGACATAAAGAATTCTTCAACTTTACCAAACAGTAAAAAAAATCCATCGTTTTTGGTAAGTCCTTTAGTGTGAGGGGGGGGGGGGAGTATTCACCCCGAGGGATTAAAAATAAAATTTTTACAAAATTTTCTATAGATATACATTTTTTACAAAATTTTCTATAATAATAAAATTAAAAAAAAAAATCTACCAAGACATAAAGAATTCTTCAATTTTACCAAACAGTAAAAAAAAAATCCATCGTTTTTGGTAAGTCCTTTAGTGTGAGGGGGGGGGGGGAGTATTCACCGCGAGGGATTAAAAATAAAATTTTTACAAAATTTTCTATAGATATACATTTTTTACAAAATTTTCTATAATAATAAAATTAAAAAAAAAGTCCTTTAGTGTGAGGGGGGGGGGGGGGGAGTATTCACCCCGAGGGATTAAAAATAAAATTTTTACAAATTTTCTATAGATATACATTATTTACAAAATTTTCTATAATAATAAAATTAAAAAAAAAATCTACCAAGACATAAAGAATTCTTCAACTTTACCAAACAGTAAAAAAAAATCCATCGTTTTTGGTAAGTCCTTTAGTGTGACGGGGGGGGGGGGGAGTATTCACCCCGAGGGATTAAAAATAAAATTTTTACAAAATTTTCTATAGATATACATTTTTTACAAAATTTTCTATAATAATAAAATTAAAAAAAAGTCCTTTAGTGTGAGGGGGGGGAGTATTCACCACGAGGGATTAAAAATAAAATTTTTACAAATTTTCTATAGATATACATTTTTTACAAAATTTTCTATAATAATAAAATTAAAAAAAAAATCTACCAAGACATAAAGAATTCCTCAACTTTACCAAACAGTAAAAAAATCCATCGTTTTTGGTAAAATTCTATCAACTGTGGCCACAATGGTCCTAAAGGAGAAATTCACCCTGTCTATGACGAACCCATATTAACCAATTAACCGTTTCATTCTATACATTTTGACCAGAACGAGGACTAGTCCATACACACCAGGGACTAGTCCTGTACCGATCCTGGTTTTGATCCATTTCCCGATGGGTACACTCAAAAAAAAGTGAACCCTCTATTTCACTAAAGCCAATTTAACTTTATTTTAGTTCATGGAATTATTATGTTTGGAGAAAGTTTCCTTTACTCTAATAATTTTTTGTGTACGTTAGTTAAATTAACTTAAACCGAGGAAAAAAATATACTCAAATGAAACATAAAGATTAACTAAATTCGTGTCTTACACAAAATAGTTCAGAATTTCTTTAAATTTTGAAATTTTACCAAAAATGCGTCCATCATGAACTTCGTATGTAACTAAAGACATTCTTGAAATTTTGAACTTCAAGTTTTTTCTGCAAACTACAAAATTTTCTTTAAGAAGTGAAAAAACTTAGTTACGTCTAAAAAATTTTCTTGAATCTGTCGAAAAGTATTTACTTATTTTTATGACATCGGCGTGATGCCAACGTTTGTAATACTGTTTAGTTAAAATTTTCTACAAATATTCAAAATTTTCTAAAATTAACCGAATGTTTTCTTACTGGTGGGTTCACTGTTTTTTCAGTGTATCTAAATATTTTGCCGTTTTTAATTTGCATTTACAAATTCATAATTTCACCATACTTGTCATACGGTCTGTTTTGGTAGCATAAATAATCAAAAGTAGCAGCACTTAAATTTACTCCACACATCTTTCTCGAATGAGTTGCCCTTACATAGTTACATCGTTGGTTGTTTTCGGATGGTGCTACTGCATTAAAAGATACCAACCGCAACATAAATTTTCAAGATTAATATATACGAGTTACACTGTGTCTCATAGTAGTACTCAAGAAGGTGTCATATAAACAAAACTGCTCTCTGTGCTAAGGTTTGGCGGTGACTGCGCGGTGGACTCTGTGGTAGTAGAAGAAGATACAAGCCTCAGGCCCATTTACTCATGATGATGGAAGTGCTAGTGCTTTCATAAAGTATTATATTACCCAATGACCTTCACACCTAGCACCAAAGTTTTTCTTCGATGTAGTGCATGTTAAATATTTAAATATTTAATATAAAAAAAAACGAATTTTGCCAAAGTGAAAAACATAAAATCAAGAAAAATTTATGACTAGGTTTTTGGGTTTTTTGTTGCCCTTCTTTGGAAACATTTTTTAGCTTAATTAAACTGTGACCAAGGTAACCTAAAGAAGAGTGCAATTAATTTCATTTTTCATACATGTCACCATAGCACATGGGATAAAATATAGATCTACGTTATTTAGCTCTTTTGGTCCTTTTGCAACATCTCATAGGGTAGAGAGTTTATTCTTTTGTCCCTCAACTATGGATCATGCATGTGAACATGGCATAGCTTCAGATTTATGTACAATTGTTTCATAAATTTTGGTCCTTTTTATATCATACAATTGAAAAGTACACAATAAAAATTATCTTTTGGTTTCAATCACGAACTTATGTACCCTCCACCATGGATTGCGTTGAAACTTCTACTAAAGACAGGACATCCACAATTAAATTACTTGGGTTGCGGCCGATGGCAAGGCATCTTGAAACTTCTTAACATAATCTTCTAAATTGTAAGTTAGTCGATGCTGGATATATAGTAGACAACCAAAAAGTTTTTTAGCGGTGGATTATCCCATCTCAGTAATGCTGGTAACTTTTCTGAGGGTTTCAAAGCTTTTCTAAGTGGTTTCACTGCACTGTGGAACGCCGTTCGGACTCGGCTATAAAAAGGTGGTCCCTTGTCATTGAGCTTAACATGGAATCGGGCAGCACTCAGTGATAAGAGAGAAGTTCACCAATGTGGTATCACAATGGACTGAATAGTCTAAGTGAGCCTGAAATATCGGGCTGTCACCTAACCTAACTTAGTAGACAAATGAGAGGACGATTAAATATGTATATATTCACTTCTTGACCGGTAGATATAGGGAAGAAATAATTACGAACCGATATGAACTTTTGTGCGGTAATTATAGAGCCAGAATTGAAATATGGGAGTCGCTTTATTAGTCTACCAAAAATGACAGAATTTTACTGTTTGGTAGATTGGTAGAATTCTTGATGTTTGGAAGATTTGGCAAAATATTCCTCTCCAACTATGAAATACTTCATAACTTTTCTATAGAAATAACATTTTGACAAAATTTTCTACAGAAATAAATTTTTCACAAAATTTTATAAAGAAATTATATTTTGACAAAATTTTCTACAGAAATAAATTTTTGACAAAATTTTCTATTAAAATAAATTTTTGACAAAATTTCCTAAAGACATAAAATGTTGCCAAAATTTTCTATAGAAATAAAACTTTCACAAAATTTTCTATAGAAATAAATTTTTGACAAAATTTTCTTTAGAAATAAAATTTAAAAAAAAATTATAGAAACAAAATGTTGACAAAATTTTCTATTGAGATAAAATTTTTACAAAATTTTCTATGCCACTAAAATTTTGGTAGATTATTTTGGCTTGTGTGTCAACCTTGATTTTCCTGTGATTGCGGATCGGTTCATTTGGGGGCTATATAATATAATATATAATATAGATCGATACGGACCAATTTTGGCATGGTTGTTATGGGCCATACACTAGCGAAATGTACCAAATTTAAACCGGATCAGATGAATTTTGCTTCTTCAACAGACTATATATAATTATGGACCGATATGGACCAATTCTGGCATTGTTGTTAGAGACCATATACTGACACCATGTTCCAAATTTCAGCCGGATCAGATGAAATTTGCTTCTCTTAGAGGCTCCGCAAGCCAAATCTGGGGATCGGTTTATATGGGAGCTATATATAATCATGGACCAATGTGGACCAATTTTTTCATGGTTGTTAGAGACCATATACTAACATTATGTACCAAATTTCAGCCCACAAAGAATTATCCATAATTACAAAGTATAAATGTAATAAATACACCTTGTGAGCTTAAGACCTTAGTTGTCATAGCCATTAAGCCATTTAAGTTATCAATTTCAATTGTAACTTAATAATGAATAAATAATAAATAAATAATTTCAGCCGGATCGGATGAAATTTTCGTTTCTTAGAGGCTCCGCAAGCCAAATTTGGGGAACGGTTTATATGGGGGCTATATATAATTATGAACCGATGTGGACCAATTTTTGCATGTTTGTTAAAGACAATATGCTAGCACTATGTACCAAATTTCAGCCGGATCGGATAAAATATGCTTCTCTTAGAGGCTCCGCACGCCAAATCTGGGGATCGGTTTATATGGGGGCTATATATAATTATGAACCGATATGGACCAATTTTCGCATGGTTGTTAAAGACCATATACTAACACTATGTACCAAATTTCAGACGGATCGGATGAAATTTGCTTCTCTTAGAGGCTCCGCAAGCCAAATCTGGGGATCGGTTTATATGGGAGCTATATAATCATAGACCAATATGGACCAATTTTGGCATGGTTGTTAGAGACCATATACTAACACCATGTACCAAATTTCAGCCATATCGGATGAAATATACCTCTCTTGGAGGCTCCGCAAACCAAATCTGGGGATCCGTTTATATACGTAAACGTGAACCGATATGGCCCATTTGCAATACCATCCGACCTACATCAATAACAACTACTTGTGCCAAGTTTCGCGTCAATAGCTTGTTTCGTTCGGAAGTTACCGTGATTTTAACGGACGGACGGACATGCTTAGATCGAAAACTTAAATTTTATAAATTTCATCATCAATCGGTTGATAAATGCTACCGGAATCCTGCGAATATCAAATACATGGATGGACGGACCGACCGACCGACACCAAGGGCTAGATCGACTCAGAAGGTGATTCTTAGTCGATCGGTATATATTTTATGAGGTCTAAAAATCAATATTTCCCGTAGGCACATTTTTGGAAGATACCTTGACCACTATATACTTTTCAACCGAATCGGATGAAAGTAGCACTGTCATAAAACTCCAGAAATCAAATCTGGGGATCGATACATATGGGGCTATATATAATTTTGGACTGATATAGAACAATTTGTGCATGGTAGTTAGAGGCCATAGACTAAGACCACATACCAAATTTCAACCAGATCGGATAAAAGTGGATCCTCGGTTTATATGGGGTCTAGGTGACGTTGTAGAGGATGACAAGAATTCATGAATTGAATTGATGTCCACTTAAACCACAATAGGTCCATTGTGTCTCTTCGACATAATTCTCTCAATTTCTTCCTCTTGTGATGGTCTTCTTTAAAGTCGATCAAGAACTTTCATTTGTACTTCGTCCTTAAAATTTCTTAAAACATCCAGTAAGAAGCCCCCTTAAATTACCCTCCCGCAGATCGGTGAGAGCCGGAATTTCTTAAAACATCAAGCTGGGAGGCCCCTTAAATTACATTCCCGTAGATCGGTGAGAGTCTGAAAGAAAACTGAACCCAATTAGATGTTTTCTTCTAAAGGATAATGCGTAACTTCCGGGTCCACCCGAAAGAATTCTCTTCGTTAATTTTACGAAAAATTCTTCATTAACTACACGCAGAGAAGGAATATGATCACCTCAAACATGTTTCAAAAGCAAAATATTATTTTTGTATGGTGACCATGTAGCATGCTTGTCACTAAAATGTTATTTTCTCGTCCAATATAACCTGCTTGCCGAAATCAGGTACATGATTTCCGAGAAAATAACATGGTTGCGAAAACCATGTTACATGGTCACCACCCAAAAATAACATTTTGCTCTTACAACATGTTTGAGGTGATCATATTCTTTCTCTTTCTCATTTTCGTAAATTTTAGGTAGAACATTTTACGAAATTACGAAACAACTACGAAATATTCTACTTAAATTTTCTTCGTAAAAAATTCGTACTTTTAAAGAAAAATTTTCGTAAAAAGTACGAAACAATTTCATAAAGAGAAGGAAATTTTTTCATAAAAAATATGAAACTTTTTCATAAAAATTACGAAGTTGTTTCTTACAAACAATGGACTGAATAGTATAAGTGATTCTGAAAGCTGCCACTTTAACCTTAACCTACAAACTACGAAAAAATTGCAAGCACTTTTTTCGTAAAAAGAACGAAATATTTCGTACTTTTAATGAAAAGTTTCTTTCGTTGTAAAACAATGACAAATTTCGTACTTTCAACGAAATTTTTCGTTCGTTTTACGAAGAAAATTTTTTCGGTGCAGACACCATCTGCTGATGCTATCATCTTGAGGCTTATTCTTACCAATGTTCCCCCAGAGAGTTGTGTCTAGTCATAATGCCAATTAAAGACCACAATTCCTGTCCATTCATCATCGTCAGAATTTCGCAATTTCTACGGTTCTTTTTATCCTATATCAACTTGGTTAGCTCGCAACCTTCCGAAAAGACCCAACGCCCTTGCCAAAGTTCATCATATTAAAGGGTGATACGGTCAAAATTTGGTCAATATAAACTTGACGTATTTCTTTCAATTTTGCATTTAAAAAACCTGAACACCCCTCATTTTGAGGGTGTGTGTGTGTAGAATGTTGCTCCTATTTTGATTTTGGAATTCACTCTTCAGTTGTCAAAATGCCGTCCAAGCAAGAAGTGCAGCGTAGCTGGCAAAATCGCTAAAAGTTGCCAAATCAACCGTTACAAATGTAATTAAAGGGGAACGTTTGTCGACAGCCAGGAAGTCTGGATCGGGGGGAAATCGAAAACCGGAAGCAGCTGAGACGACAAAGAGAGTTGCCGGTAGTTTCAAGCGAAACCCTAACCTCTCTCTCCGAGATGCCGCAAATAAGCTGGGTGTATCGTCTACAACCGTGCATCGAGCCAAAAAACGAGCCGGACTATCGACTTACAAGAAGGTAGTGACTCCAAATCGCGATGATAAACAAAATACGACGGCCAAAGCGCGATCCCGGAGGCTGTACACGACGATGCTGACGAAGTTTGACTGCGTGGTAATGGACGACGAAACCTACGTCAAAGCCGACTACAAGCAGCTTCCACGACAGGAGTTTTATACGGCAAAAGGAAGGGGAAAGGTAGCAGATATTGTCAAGCACATAAAACTGTCAAAGTTCGCAAAGAAATATCTGGTTTGGCAAGCCATCTGTACCTGTGGCTTGAAAAGCAGCATTTTCATAGCTTCCGGGACTGTCAACTAAGAAATTTACGTGAAAGAGTGTTTGAATAAACGTCTGCTGCCTTTACTGAAGAAACACGGTTATTCCGTACTGTTTTGGCCGGATTTGGCATCTTGCCATTACGGTAAAAAGGCCATGGAGTGGTACGCCGCCAACAACGTGCAGGTGGTTCCCAAGGACAAGAACCCTCCCAACACGCCAGAGCTCCGCCCAATTGAGAAATATTGGGCTATTGTCAAGCGGAACCTAAAGAAGACCAAAAAACTGCTAAGGACGAGCAGCAGTTCAAGGCAAACTGGCTTTCTGCGGCGAAGAAGGTGGACAAGGTGGCTGTATAAAATCTGATGGCAGGTGTCAAGCGTGAGGCCCGGCAATTCGGATTTGGAAAAGCGAAAGCCTAACTGAATATTTTTCCTGAATTTTATACTAATTGAACTTGAAAAAGAAATTTAATTTGATTTTTTAAATAAACGATTTCACCGATTTACACGCGTTTTCCCTTGACCAAATTTTGACCGTATCACCCTTTAGCAATGAATCCTGTGAAGATATGAAGACAGTGAGGGGAAAACTTCCGCATGGACATTATTAGTTCCTTCATTCTTCTTCATTTCCCATTATTCCATAGTGTCTGAAGTACCCAGCAAAGAGTTGCATTATGCTATTCATTAAAACTCTAAGTTCTCTACTGACTACCCTATACCTTTTGTCCGCATTGTCCTAGGCTTTTATAGCTGCTTGACTGTCGATGAAGAGGTTGATACCGCTACTGAATAACGGCCTCATCAACAGGTCAGCTTTTATGATCGCAGAAATGTCTGCCCTGCTATCGCTATCTAGCATGTAAGATTCTTGTATTCCTAGTTCACAGTAATAAATACCGCTACCACATTTCAAAAGGATCGGAGCGATCCTGCAAGCCAAATCTGGAGGTCGATTTATATGAAAGTGGTTCGATATGATCCATTTGCAATGACATTCGATCGACAGCAATAACAATTAGTGGTGCGAAGTTTCAGGTGGATAGCTGGTTTCGTGATTTCAACAGACGGACGGACATCGATAGGTTAGGTTAGGTTAGGTTAGGTGGCAGCCCGATGTATCAGGCTCACCTAGACTATTCAGTCCATTGTGATACCACATTGGTGAACTTCTCTCTTATCACTGAGTGCTGCCCGATTCCATGTTAAGCTCAATGACAAGGGACCTCCGAGTCCAAACGGCGTTCCACATTGCAGTGAAACCACTTAGAGAAGCTTTGAAACCCTCAGAAATGGCACCAGCATTACTGAGGTGGGATAATCCACCGCTGAAAATCTTTTTGGTGTTCGGTCGAAGCAGGAATCGAACTCACGACCTTGTGTATGCAAGGCGGGCATGCTAACCATTGCACCACGGTGGCTCACATGGACATCGCTAGATCGTCTCAGAATTTTACCACTACCCAGAGTATATATTTATACCTTAGGAGGTCTGGGACCAATATTTCGATGTGTTACAAACGGAATAACAAAGTTAATATATACGACCCACCCTATGGTAAAGGGCATAAAAATCGGGACTTAATTTCAAATTTAGGCTCTATAAAATTAAATTTAGGATACTGATTATGTTATCGAACTACTTTATTATATAAATTCTTACCAGTGTATATGGACTTGTGCAAAGCCAAAGCTTAGCTTAAATAGTTCTATAGTGTTCGAAACACTTCCACCTTTTATCGATTTAACCTTGTTTGATTCTTCTTTGGGTAAGGAATCATATCACACTGTCAGACCTTTCGAATTTATTGCAGCAAAATAACCCAATGGAGTTTTACATAATTTCGATTTGCTTGGTGTCATCACCACTTTGTGATTTTTATACCCTTCACCACTACTGTGGTACAGGGTATAATAAGTTTGTGCATTTGTATGTAACGCCAAGAAGGAAAAGTCTGAGAGCCATCGTTTAGTATACCGATCGTCTTAGAATTAAATTCTGAGTCGATTTAGCGATGTCCGTCTGTCTGTCTGTCTGTCCGTCTGTCTGTCTGTTGATGTATTTTTGTGTGCAAAGTACAGCTCGCAGTTTTAGTCCGATTGTCCTAAAATTTGGTATAGGGCCCTGTTTCGGCTCAAAGACGATCCCTATTGATTTTGGAAAAAATCGGTTCAGATTTAGATAAAGCTGCCATATATATTTTTCACCGATCTGGTCATAATTGGCGTGTATATCAACCGATCTTCCTCAAATTCCGTACATCCGAATATTTTATGAGTCTCAAAAAACTTGCAAAATATCAGCCAAATCGGTTCAGATTTAGATATAGCTCCCATATATAGCTTTCGCCCGATTTACACTCATTTGCCGACAGAGGCCAATTTTTTGCTCCGATTTAGTTGAAATTTTGCACAGGGAGTAGAATTAGCATTGTAGCTATGCGTGTCAAATTTGGTTGAAATCGGTTCAGATTTAGATATAGCTCCCATATATAGCTTTCGCCCGATTTACACTCAAATGACCACAGAGGCCAATTTTTTGCTCCGATTTAGTTGAAATTTTGCACAGGGAGTATAATTAGCATTGAAGCTATGCGTGCCAAATTTGGTGGAAATCGGTTCAGATTTAGATATAGCTCCCATATATAGCTTTCGCCAGATTTACACTCATATGACCACAGAGGCCAATTTTTTGCTCCGATTTAGTTGAAATTTTGCACAGGGAGTAGAATTAGCATTGTAGCTATGCGTGCCAAATTTGGTGAAATCGGTTCAGATTTAGATATATCTCCCATATATAGCTTTCGCCCGATTTACACTCATATGACCGTAGAGGCCAACTTTTAACTCCGATTTAGTTGAAATTTTACACAGGGAGTAGAATTAGCATTGTAGCTATGCGTGCCAAATTTGGTTGAAATCGGTTCAGATTTAGATATAGCTCCCATATATATGTTTTTCTGATTTCGACGAAAATGGTCAAAATACCAACATTTTCCTTGTAAAATCGCCACTGCTTAGTCGAAAAGTTGTAAAATTGACTCTAATTTTCCTAAACTTCTAATGCATATATATCGAGCGATAAATCATAAATAAACTTTTGCGAAGTTTTCTTAAAATTGCTCCAGATTTAAATGTTTCCCATATTTTTTTACTAACATTGTGCTCCACCCTAGTGCATTAGCCGACTTAAATTTTGAGTCTATAGATTTTGTAGAAGTCTATCAAATTCTGTCCAGATCGAGTGATATTTAAATGTATGTATTTGGGACAAACCTTTATATATAGCCCCAACACATTTGACGGATGTGATATGGTATCGAAAATTTAGATCTACAAAGTGGTGCAGGGTATAATATAGTCGGCCCCGCCCGACTTTAGACTTTCCTTACTTGTTTTTTTCCTTTTTTTCTTATATTTCAAGATCAACACCACATGTGCGTATGCATGCATCCTTGGAGGTTTATTAAATTGTATTTCGTATTTTCGTTGAGTTCAGCATTTTTGCTTCATTTTTTCATATATTTTTGGATGAAATGTTTTTCATTCATTCATTCTCTTATGGGATATGCGTGTCTGTGTGATTTGCAAGTTGTGCCGAGTGTAGCATTTATTTTCATAACCATTTACCATAAGGAAGTAATAAATTTTAACAGACGTCAACACATGTAGGGAATTGTATGCAAAAAGCTTTTATTTTTCCTTCCTTTAACATTAGCAACAGCAGCAGCATCAGCAGCAGCAAAAATTCAAAAACTTCAAAAAATCATCTACTCTCTAGTGTATTCATATTTAGGCCTTATTCTCTCTATATATATATGTCTGAAGTTATGAACCTAAAATATAGATACCAAGAATAATATACCATACAATAAAAAGAGATTCGAAAACAAAAACACTAAAAGTTAAGCTTTAAAAATATCGTCTGGTATTGTTTTGCATCCAATGGCATAGTTTATGGGTTGATACATTTTAAAGGGTTATGCGAAAAATGAAAGCATTTATTTTGTGTCTTATAACCAAGTGTTATGGTCTTCCTTATTTCTTACCCATCGCTAGCAGATAGCTTAAGCAGTTCCTAATTTTAGTTTTCTAAACTAACGACTTAAACGAAAGTAAATTCAAATTTTGTTAAATATTGTTTTTTTTTTTTTGCCTGGAAAATTCAAAAATATGAGAAATGCCCCAAGCGATTAATTCCAAAAGATGGAAAAATTTTCAAAAATTTAAAATTTCTAAAATTTAAAATTTGGGAATTTTTATATGGTGGGGGTACATTAAATTTGTCATTCCGTTAGTAATACATTGAAATAGTGGTTTCAGAACCCATAAAGTATATATATAACATATATATTCTGAGTCGTGGTGAAGTTCTGAATCGATCTAGCGATGTCCGTCCATCTGTTGAAATTACGCAAACTTCCGAACCTAATACACCGAAAAAAAGTGAACTGTTTTATAGGAAGAATGAACCACCTCGCACGAAAATTTAACTAAATTTTACTCCACATTTTGAGATTTGCACAAAGCGTTGTTAAAATCAGGAAATTTTAATGCCCTGTTGTACTTTTTAACTGCAGTTCACGAAATTACATAATCTCATAGAAGAAAAAAATTGACTAAAAGTAAAGAAGAAAATCATTGGCGCCAAATCATGACCATTTTAACCATACAGTAGTTCATTCTTACTATTTTTGGGAATCGTACGAAAATCTTCTTTTGCTTTAGTTCATATTGAACTTATGTGTACGGTCATTGAATTTTATACTCACGTTTGGTTCATAAAATTTTTGAGACATACTTAAAAAAAAAGTAAGATTTCATTAAGTTGTGGAAAATTTCGATAAAAATAAAATTTAACTAAAAGCAAATAATTTTTTTTTTCAATAAAAATAAGTTAAATGTAGCGTTAGTTTAACTACGGTAATTTTTTTCTGTGCAAGCTATCGACTTGAAACTTGTAGTTGCGGTTGATGTTGATCGGACGTTAAGGTATAGGCCCATATAAAATAACCCCTAGATTTGGCTTGCGGATCATCTTGGAGGAGCAAACTTCATCCGATTCGGTTCAAATTTGCTACATGGTGTTAGTGTATGACCTCTAACAACTGTACAAGTATATACGGCCTTAAGTTCGGCCAGGCCGAATCTTATGTACCCTCCACCATGGATTGAGTAGAAACTTCTAAAAAAGACTGTCATCCACAATCGAATTACTTGGGATGCGGTAACACTTGCCGATGGCAAGGTATCTTAAAAATTTTCTATAGAAACAAAATTTTGATAAAATTTTCTATAGAAATAAAATTTTGACAAAATTTTCTATAGAAATAAAATTTTGACAAAATTTTCCATAGGAATAAAATTTTGACAACATCTTCTATAGAAATAAAATTTTGACAAAATTTTCCATAGGAATAAAATTTTGCCAAAAATAAATAAAATTTTGACAAGATTTTCTATAGAAATAAAATTTTGACAAAATTTTCTATAGAAATAACATTTTGACAAAATTATCTATAGAAATAAAATTTTGACAAAATTTCTGTGGAAACAAAATTTTCCATAGAAATACAATTTTGACAAAATTTTCTATAGAAATACAATTTTGACAAAATTTTCTATAGAAATAAACTTTTGACAACATCTTCTATAGAAATAAAATTTTGACAAAATTTTCCATAGGAATAAAATTTTGACAAAATTTTCTATAAAAATAAAATGTTGACAACATTTTCTATAGAAATAATATTTTGACAACATTTTCTATAAAAATAAAATTTTGACAAAATTTTATATAGAAATAAAATTTTGACAAAATTTTATACAGAAATAAAATTTTGACAAAATTTTCTATAGAAATGAAATTTTGACAAAATTTTCTATGGTAATAAAATTTTGACAAAATTTTCTATGGTAATAAAATTTTGACAAAATGTTCTATAGAAACAAAATTTTGACAAAATTTTCTTTAGAAATAAAATTTTGATAAAATTTTCTATAGAAATAAAATTTTGACACAATTTTATATAGAAATAAAATTTTGACAAAATTTTCTATAGAAATAAAATTTTGACAAAATTTTCTAAAGAAACAAAATTTTAACAACATCTATAGAAATAAAAATTTGACAATGTTTTCCATGGGCATAAAATTTTGACAACATTTTTCATAGGAATAAAAAAAGTTTCAAGTCGATAGCTTTTTTCGTTCCGCAGTTAGCGTGGTTTCAACAGACAAAATTTTTTATAGAAATAAAATTTTGATAAAATTTTCGATAGAAATAAAATTTTCACAAAATTATCTATAGAAATAAAATTTTGACAAAATGTTCTACAGAAACAAAATTTTCACAAATTTTTTTATAGAAATAAAATTTTTACAAAATTTCTATGGAAACAAAATTTTCTATAGAAATAAAATTTTGACAAAATTTTCTATAGAAATAAAATTTTGACAAAATTTTCTATAGAAATAAAATTTTGTTTCTACAGAAACAAAATTTTCACAAATTTTTTTATAGAAATAAAATTTTTACAAAATTTCTATGGAAACAAAATTTTCTATAGAAATAAAATTTTGACAAAATTTTCCATAGGAATAAAATTTTTACAATATTTTCCATAGGAATAAAAAAAAGTTTCAGGTCGATAGATTTTTTCGTGCCGCAGTTAGCGTGGTTTCAACAGACGGACGGACGGCTTAGATCGAGTCAGAATTTCACCAGGACCCAGAATATATATACTTTATGGGGTCTTTGAGCAATATTTCGATGTGTCACAAACGGTATGTTACAGTTAATATACCCCCATCCTTTGGTAGAGGGTATAAAAAGGCCGATTAAATACGTATATAATTCAGTTTTCTATAGAAATAAAATTTTGACAAAATATTCTATAGAAATAAAATTTTGACAAAATTGTCTATAGAAATGAAATTTAGGCCGATTATTTTTGGCTCGAATGGCAACCATGATTATGAACCGATATGGACCAATTTTTGTTTGATTGGGGACCAATTTTGACATAGTTGTTAGCGGCCATATACCAAATTTCAACCGGATCGGATTTTGCTCCTCCAAGAGGTTCCTGAGGTGAAATCTGGGGATCGGTTTATATGGGGGCTATATATAATTATGGACCGATATGGACCAATTTTTGCATGGTTATTAGAGACCATATAATAACACCACGTACTAAACGGTTCGGATGAAAGTTGCTTCTCTAAGAGGCTCCGCAAGCCAAATCTGGGGTCGGGTTATATGGGGGATATATGTAAAAGTGAACGAAAATGCGTTCCAATGGGTGCATAATTATGTAAGCTTCCATATAAATCGATACCTAAATTTGCATTGCAGATTTGGTATATCGTGAGATTTGGTATATAGTGTTAGTATATGGCCTCTAATAACCATTCAATTATTGGTACATATCGGCCCGTAATTATATATAGACCCCCAGATTTTACTTCTTGAGCCTCCTCTATAAGCAAAATTCATCTTGCTAAAATTTGGTACTAATCACAAAAAATTTGTCCATATTGGTTCATAATTATATATAGTCCCATATAAACCGACGTCTATATTCCCTTCTGGCTATCTAATTACCGCAAAAAAAAATCTCTATATATCAATATATAATATATGTCAATATATATATGTTAAGAACTTAATTATATAGGTATTTAATTTGCCATTTTTGGGGTATATGGACTAACTTATAATTTATAAGATGATGTTAAGAGGTTTGAAGATAGCTCGCCATCGGCACGTGTTACCACAATCCAAGGAATTCGAGTGTGGATGATAGTCTTGAGTAGAAGTTTCTATGCAATCCATGGTGGAGGGTACATAAGATTCGGCCTGACCTCATCGGGTATATATCGCACTCAGGACCTACATACGTAAAGAGGGAAAGAGCCATATATAAATTAGTTTTTATTTTTTACTAAATCAAAAATACCCATATATGCGACTATCCCATTTTCAAGTTCTTAAATTGTAACCCTCTTTTATTCCCGATATGATATAAACCTAAACAATTTAGACAGAATGATGATGGTAATAAAGCCAGAAGGTTACCAACCAACATTTTAAACAATATGACTACATCTGTGTATTGAGAGCAATGTTAAACTTCATTCAAAAACTGAAATTCCCATAAAGTCTAAATACAAATAAAAAAAGTTTATTTTTCGCTGTTGGCCCCAAAACTGTAATGGCGAAAAACAGCAGCCGTATCTTTGCGACTCTTTATCACACAAATGCACACACATGCAAAGTCAAGTTTCGACATTGATTTGTTGGCCAAATAAATGTACATATACTAGAAACGTTAGAGAACGATATACTGGTAACGTGTGTAAAATCTGTGCTTAAGAGCCTAAAAATAGTTTATGTTTTATGATTTTTATTTGTTTATTTTTAAAGCATCCTAAATGTATGCTTAATTTTATTGCAACGATTATTTTACAATGTTGCAATCCGTTCAGTGTGTTGTTAATAACATTTAAGATGAATTGTAAAAGTATGTGATAATTTTTAATGAAAATTTAAAACAGGCTTTCTATGCTGATGTGGCAAAATATAAGGTTTTCGAAGGTACATAAGATTTTGACCCTGTCGATTGTTTTTTTTAATTCTGAAATCAAATCTTTTGCCATTATCTCTATTAATTACCTTAAAATCAAAGTAATTAAAGTAATAGCTCCATATACAAAATGTCCAAACTATATATATTAAATTAATTACAGATTCTCTAAATTTATAAGTAGTTGTCATATGCATACGTAAGCGCAATACTTCGTATGCTTTAAAAATCCTACGAAACATTTATTATGTATGTGCCACATACACATTTAAACATATTAGTAAAGCATACTGTTAGGCGTTTGCATTTTAAAATCATAAGTGATGTCTACTTCAAGTTCCATAGATTATGTGTGAAGTATTGATTTTGATTATAACATTTAATTATTGAAATATGTAATATGTATGAATGTGTTTGTGTACATATGTGTGGCTATTGTATATATATACAATCGATTGTTATGCTTATTGGAAACTGTAGAAGTAATATACATTTATTTAATCCACAAATGCATGACTACAATTTCCCATATCTTGCATTATATTTGTGTGTAATTGTTTCATTATACGTAAACAGGATTTAACTTAACTTATTGCATTATGTATATATTTAGATAGTAAAAGAGAGCAAACAGATTCTTATGGTGGAATGCATAATTTACATTTCCTTTTTCTATTACGAATCTATCAAATTGGGAGTTAAGTGCTATCCTATACATACTTAGGTATATTGAATTGGGTGAAAGAATTCTCGCAAGAAAATAGGAACGACATTTTAAGAAAATTTTCTATGGAAGTGAAATTTTGAGAAAATTTCCTCTTAAATGAAATTTTTAGAAAATTTACTATAGAATTGAAATTTTCAGAAAATTTTCTATAGAAATCACATTTTTGACAACATTTTCTAAAAAAAAATGAAATATTGAAAAAAGCTAGAAAAATTAAATTTTTACAAAATTCCCTATACACATAAAATTTTGACAAAAATTCCCATAGAAATGAAATATTGCATAACCTTTTTATAGATATAAAATTTTGCAAGAAATCCTATAGGAATAAAATTTTTTCAAGCTTTCCTATAGAAATAAAATTTTTATAAAATTTCCTATAGCAATGAAATTTTTATAAAATTTCCTATAGCAATGAAATTTTGACAAAATTTCCTATAGAAATTAAATTTTGACCAAATTTCTTAAAAAAAAAATTAAAATTTCGAGCAAATTTTCTATAGAAATGAAATTTTGACAAAACTTCCTATAGAAATGAAATTTTGACAAAATTTCCTATAGAAATGGAATTTTGACAAAATTTCCAAAAGAAAAGAAATTTTGAAAAAATTTCCTATAGAAATGAAATTTTGACCAAATTGCTTCAAAAAATTAAAATTTCGAGCAAATTTTCTATAGAAATTAAATTTTGACAAAACTTCCAATAGAAATGAAATTTTGTTAAAATTTCCTATAGAAATGATATTTTGACAAAATTTCCTAAAGAAAAGAAATTTTGACCAAATTTCTTAAAAACTTAAAATTTCGAGCAAATTTCCTATAGAAATGAACTTTTGACAAAATTTCCTATAGAAGTGAAATTTTGACAAAATTTCCTATAGAAATGAAATTTTGACCAAATTTCTTAAAAAAATTAAAATTTCGAGCAAATTTTCTATAGAAATGAAATTTTGACAAAACTTCCTATAGAAATGAAATTTTGACAAAATTTCCTATAGAAGTGAAGTTTTGACAAAATTTCCTATAGAAGTGAAATTTTGACAAAATTTCCTATAGAAATGAAATTTTGACCAAATTTCTTAAAAAAATTAAAATTTCGAGCAAATTTTCTATAGAAATGAAATTTTAACAAAACTTCCTATAGAAATGAAATTTTGACAAAATTTCCTGTAGAAGTGAAGTTTTGACAAAATTTCCTATAGAAGTGAAATTTTGACAAAATTTCCTATAGAAATGAAATTTTGACCAAATTTCTTAAAAAAATTAAAATTTCGAGCAATTTTTCTATACAAATGAAATTTGGCAATACTCCCTATCGAAATGAAATTTTGACAAAATTTCCTATAGAAATGAAATTTTCATTCATTTTTTTATAGAAATTAAATTTTGACAAAATTTCCTTTAGAAATGAAATTTTGACAAAATGTCCTATAGAAATGAAATTTTGAGAACATATCCTATAGAAATGAAATTTTGCAAAAAAATTTTATAAGTACAAAATTTTGCAAGAAAATCCTATAAAAATTAATTTTATTCAAACTTTTCATAGAAATATTTTTTTTATAAAATGTCCTATCGAAATGCAATTTTGATAATTTTTTTTATAGAAATAAAACTTTGACAAAATTTCCTGTAGAAATGCAATTTTGACATAATTTGCTAAAGAAATTAACTTTTGAAAAAATTTACAATAGAAATGACCTTTTGAGAAAATTTCGTATGGAAATGAAATTTTGGGAAAATTTCTTATAGAAATGAAATTTTAAGTAAGTTTCCTATAGAAAATAAGTTTTGATAACATTTTTTATAGAAATGAAATTTTGATAAAATTTTCTATAGAAATGAAATTTTGCGAAAATTTCCTAAAGAAATGAAATTTTGACAAAATTTCCTATAGAAATAAAATTTTGAAAACAATCCCTATAGAAATGAAATTTTGCACAAAAATTTTGATAGATAAAAAAACTTTGCAAAAAAATCCTATAGAAATTAAATTTTTACACAATTTCCTATAAACTTAAAATTTTGACAAAAAATCTTATAGAAATGCAATTTTGACAAAATTTTCTAAAAAAATGAAATATTGAAAAAATTTCCTATACAAAAAAAAAATTGAAAAAATTGTTTATAGAAATGAAATTGTGCGATAATTTCCTATAGGAATGAAATTCGAGAACATTTTCTATACAAATGAAATTTTGCAAAAAAAAAATTTTTACAGACATAAAATTTTGTAACAAAATGCTATAAAACTGAAACTTTTACAAAATCTATATATATAAAATTCATATTATGTTTGTTTATTTGTTTGTTTGTTTGTTTGTTTGTTTATTTGTATGTTCCGGGTTGGCGCGAAAACGGCTGAACCGATTTACTTGAAACTTTCAGAGATCGTGGGGGGCACTCATGTGCTGAAAATAGGGTACCTCATTTTTTGACATATGGTCGCGGAGAGGAACCTCCCCTTTGTTCGACTTTTTGAAAATTAGACCAAAGTTGACCGATTTGCGTGAAATTTTCATTGAAGATTGGGGTTGGCATCTAGACAAAGATCCGCTACTTTTTATTTCGATATTTTGGTGGCGGAGGGGGGCCTCCCCTTTGTTCGACTTTTTTAAAGTACAGTGAAAAAACTAATATTCTCTAAATTATCTGAGATTTACAGAAAACATGTGGTGAGGTTATGGAATTAATATGGGGTACCTGATGATTTCATATGTGGATGGGGAGGGGGACCTCCCCCTTGCCCTACTTTTTGAAACTTGGAACAAAATTATGCGATTTGCTTGAAATTTTCATTGAATGTTGGGGTTGGCATCTAGACAAAAATCCGCTACATTATTTTTCGGTATTTGGTCGGGGAGGGGGACCTCCCCTTTGCCGATTTTTTTTTTTTTTTTTTTGAAAGTACAAACAAAACTAAACTCCCCCGACTGAAATTTTACGGAAAAACGGGTTATGAAATTTATATCACTTTCCTAATTTTTTAATAAAAATAAAAGGGCATAGGGAGACTTCCGCTTCTCTTAAGTACATACAGAGAAACAATTAAACTTTACCGAGTTACTTGAGGACTGGGGAGAGGTTACGATATTAATAGTTGATACCTGATTTTGTGATATTTGGACGGAAGAGAGGCCGCCCCTTTAGGCTTATAATTTGTTTGACATTTTCTGGAACGTTTACAAAAGATACGCTACATCACTTTTCGATATTTGGTCGGGGAAGAGGTCCTCCTCTAAAACTGTAAAAAAAATTAACTTTTCTTGAAATTTACAAAAGCAGTGGGGGAAGGTTATGAACGAAGAGGCAACCTTCCTTGCCCCACACTTGAAGGAAAGTTTTAAGAATTTTCAGGGAAGGTTAGGTGCTATTCACTACGGTGTTTGTCGATATTGTATCGGGGAAAGTGACGTCCCTTTAAAACAATAGAGCAAAATTTAAACATCGCCATCGAGGAGGTGATTAAATTTATACATGATTTTTAAATTGGTATATGATTTTTCGATATCTGGTTGGGGAAGGGGAAAATTGAAATAAACTTTGTCGATTTACTTCGATAGAATTTATAGGGACCATTGAGTAGTTGCGAAATTAATATAGGGTACGTGATAGTCCGATATCAGGTCGGAGTGGTGAGAAGGTGGGAAGAGGGTGCCTTTTTGTCCGTTTTTTTTTTCTTAAATTGAAAGTAGAGGGTTGTCCATAAATGGGAACTCGGTACATAATTTTATGATTTTTGCACAGGCTTCTGCCAGACTTCTTTTTAGTAAAGAACTTAAATTTACATGAAATTGGTAGCCAACGTAGAGGGTACATCATTTTCCAACATTTTAGCAAATGTTAATGTGGTAAAATTTTTTACTACGTTTGCTTTTTCCGATTTATTGGATAATATAGTGCTTAATTTTCAGATTTGTTGAGGAAAAGGATACCTTTCCTTGACAAACCACACTTAAAATTCACAAGAAATATAGAAGATTGTCCAACTACTTGAATACAGAACATTATTATTTGGAGGAAAGGGTACACCCTATCCCGCCGTATTTGTACCTATAAACGAAAAATCAAGTAGTCCGATTTGTTTAAAAGAATTCAAATCTTTTCGAATTTGTTTTCAGCACGAAGGATATAGTTGACTAAGTTAACGCAAAATGTTCCTCCAAATACGCTTCGGAAGGCGCAGCGAAGCGGGCCGGGTTACGCTATTTCCTATAAAAATGAAATTTTTACAAATTTCCAATACACAAAAAAATTTTGACAAAAATTCCCATAGAAATGAAATTTTGACAACATATTCTAAAGCAGTGAAATTTTGACAAAATGTTGTATACACTGAAAAAACAGTGAACCACTAGGAAGAAAATGCAGAAAATTTAGGTTATTTCTGGAAATTTTTAACTAAGCAGTATTACAAACGTTGACATCACTCCCATTTCACAAAAATATGTAAATATTTTTTTTTAACAAATTCAAGAAAATTTATTAGACATAATAAATTTTTTTGACTTGTAAAAAAAAATTTGAAGGAAAAAATTGGTGTTCAAAATTGTAAGAATGTCTTTAGTGTCTTTACGAAGTTAAAGATGGGTGCATTATTGGTAAAATTTACAAATTTTTTAATAAATTTTGAACTATTTTGTGGAAGACACGAATTTAGTTAATCTTTATGCTTCATTTGAGTATAATTTTTTCCTCTGTTTTAGCTAATTTAACTAACGCACGTAAAAAAATATTAAAGTCATGGAAAATTGTTTAAAACGAAATAATTCAATGAACTAAGAGAAAATTAAATCAGCTTTAGTGAAATATAGGATTCACCTCTTTTTAATGTACGAATGATATTTTGGAAAAATTTTCTATAGAAATGAAATTTTGACAAAATTTGCTATAGAAATGAAATTTTGACAAAATGTTCTATAGAAATTAAATTTTAAGAAAATTTCCTATAAAAAAATTTCCTATAATAAAATTTTGACGAAATTTCCTAAAAAATTAAATTTTGACGAAATTTCCTATAGACATGAAATTTTGACATAATTTTCTATAGACATGAAATTTTGACAAAATTTCCTATAGACATGAAATTTTGACAAAATTTCCTATTGAAATGAAATTTAGACAAAATTTCCTGTTGAAATGAAATTTTGAGAAAATTTCCTATACAAAAGAAATTTTGACAATATTTCATATAGAAATGAAATTTTTACAAAATTTTCTATAGAAATAAAATTTTAAGAAAATTTATTATAGAAAAGAAATTTTGACAAAATGTCCTATAAAAATGAAATTTTGATAGAATTTCCTATAGAAATGATAAATTTTGAGAAAATTCCTTATAATAATGAAATTTCGAGAAAATTTTATATAGAAATGAAATTCTGATAAAATTTCCTACAAAAACGACATTTTGTTAAAATTGCCTATAGAAATAAAATTTCCGTTAGACATATTTTTCCAATAGAAATAAAGTTTTTAAAAAATTTCCCATAGAAATGATATTTTTACAAAATTTCGTATTGAAATGCAATTTTTACAAAATTTCCTATAGAAATGAAATTTTTACAAAATTTCCTATAGAAATGAAATTTTGTGAAAACTCCCTAAAAAAATGAAATTCTGATAAAATTTCCTACAGAAATGACATTTTGTTAAAATTTCCAATAGAAATAAAATTTTAATAAAACCTCCGATAGACATATTTATACCCTAAACCACATAGTGGTCAGGGTATAATAAGTTTGATCGGCCAAAAAATGTGCCTACCAGAAATATTGATGTTAGACCCCATAAAATATATACCGATCGACTCAGAATCGCCTCCTGAGTCGATCTAGCGCTTGGTGTCCGTCCGTCCGTCTGTCCATGTATTTGTTGTTCACAGGATTCCGGTCGCAATTATTACCCGATTTTGATGAAATTTGGTACAGGGAGTTTTTTTGGGCACAAGGACGAACGCTATTGAATTTGGATGAAATCGGATCAAATTTAGATATAGCTCCCATATATATGTATTGCTCGATTTCGACAAATGGGGTCACGTTGCACTTTTTTTCAAACGGATCGTCACCAAATTTGGCAAAAGGTAATCTTTTCCATCGCCCTTCAAGTCTGCAAAATTTCATCCAAATCGGTTCAGATTTAGATATAGCTCTCATATATATGTATCGCCCGATTTTTCTAAATTTGGCCATAAAACCCTTATTTATCAACCGATCTTACTCAAATTTCGGTAAATGTAGTCTTCTATAGCACTAGCTATATGTGAAAAAAATCATCGAAATCAGTTCAGATTTAGCTATAGCTCCCATATATATGTACCGCCCGATTTTTCTAAATTTGGCCATAAAACCCTTACTTATTAACCGATCTAACTCAAATTTGGCTAAATATAGTCATCTATAGCACTAACTATATGTGCAAAAACTCATCGAAATCGGTTCAGATTTAGATATAGCTCCCATATATATGTATAGTCCGATTTTCCCAAATTTTGCCATAGAACCCTTATTTATTAACCGATCTTACTAAAAGTTGGCTAGATCCAGTCCTCTATAGTACTAACTATATGTGCAAAATTTCATCGAAATCGGTTCAGATGTAGATATAGCTCCCATATATGTATCACTCGATTTTGAAAAATTCGCCCCTAATAACCTTATGTTTGACCATACAGGCCTCATTTCTTAACTGATCTTACTCAAATCTTGCACAAGGTAACCTTTTATTGTATTAATCAAACCAGCAAAATATTATGCAAATTGGTTCTGATTTAGATATAGCTTCCATATATATGCATCGCTCGATTTTCCCAAATTTGGCCATAGTACTCTTATTTATTAACCAATGTTACTCAAATTTAAAATTTTGATGTACTAGCCGATCGTACTTATACGTACTTGTAGCTCTTACATAAGAATATTGCTCGATTTTTAAAAATTTGTATTTATTTCCCACACATATTTAACGATTTTCTCTTTTTTAATAATGGGCTCAATATTAGTGGCATACTAACTCCGTAGGCGCAATATCAACACAGCCAGAGTTGCTGGAAGTAGGGGAAATTCCCTATATGTAGGGTTTTTCTAATATTTAGCGTCTTGTAGGGACGTAGGGCCACAATGTAGGACATTTTCACTCAACACAATTTGTAATAATTTTTCCATTTTGGTGGCTCTAGAGGAGGAAATTAGAAGCCGGCAAGGCTTGATCTTTAACAATGTGTGGTAAACTTTAATCCTGTAGAAAATTTTGTCAACATTTTATTTCTATAGAACATTTTGTCAAAATTGTATTTCTATAGAAATTTTTTTCAAAATATTATTTCTATAAAAAATATTCCCAAAATTTTATTTCTGTGGAATTTTGTCTCAAGATTTTATTTCTATAGAATTTATTGTCAAAATGTTATTTCTATAGAAAAATTTCTCACAAAAATTTGTTTATAGAAACTTTTTCCAAAATTTTATTTTTATAAAGATTTAACAACAAAGATTACTAATTTGGGTAGAATACTACCAACTGTGGCAACCGTGGTCGTAATGCAAATTTATATTCTAAGTTATATACGTTGCATATTCATGTTTTAAGATAATAAAGTACTTAGAACCATTTTTGTTTTGCAATTTTTTTAAATTTAACGAAAAATATAGTAGGGAAAATTCTTTGGGAATGTATAGGAAAGTAGGGAACTTTTTTGTCTTTGTAGGGTAAACCGAACATTTTCCCTGGCAACATTGACTATGAGCTATAGTCAGATTGACACAAAGCACCCATAGACATGTACCACTTAATTTTCTTAAATATGCAACTGCGGTTTATCTCCCATATTACCCCACAAATGCTTATGATTACTAATTCTGTTATGGTGGTTTAGGGTATGATATAGTCGGCCCCGCCCGGCTTTCTACTTTACTTACTTGTTTTCCAAAAGAAATGAAATTTTTAGAAAATTTCCCATAGAAATGAAATTTTGTGAAAATTTCCTACAGAAATGAAATTTTGACAAAATTTCCTATAGAAATGCAATTTTGACACAATTTCCTATAGAAATGCAATTTTGACACAATTTCCTATAGAAATAAAATTTTGACAAAATATCCTATAGAAATGAAATTTTGACAAAATTTCCTATAGAAATAAAATTTTGTGAAAACTCCCTAAAGAAATGAAATTCTGATAAAATTTCCTACAGAAATGACATTTTGTTAAAATTTCCTAAAGAAATGAAATTTTGACAAGAGTTCCTATAGAAATAAAACTTTGGCACAATTTTCTATATAAATGAGATTTTGACAAAATTTTCTAGTGAAATGAAATTTTGACGAAATTTCCTATAAAAATTTCATTATGCGAACATTTCCTGTTTAAATGCAATTTTGACAAAATTTCCTATAGAAATGTAATTTTGACAAAATTTTCTATCAAAATTTAATTTTGCGAAAAATTCCTATATGTATTAAATTTTAATAAAATTCCCTATAGAAATGATATTTTGATAGATTTTTTTTAAAGCCCTCTAAACATGCTAATTACCATTTATTTGACCTACTTCAATATACCCAATATACCTGTAAGTCGGATATGTTTGCATGATGTTCGACATATCTGTATACTATTTGCACTTAATGTTTATCTTGTATGTAATTAATGCGTATTTGCCCATTCACTCATACAATTTCAGATTTATTTCCAACTACAATATGGACATGAATTAAATTTGCAGACGTTGTAAGTACAAATTCCTACTTTGACTTCATTATTAAATTTTCTGCGAATCTTACATTTGAAATATAACCGAAAATTGAACAAATTTATTTTAGTCGTTTAAACTTCTTACTGATATGGAAGTAAATTCGATTTGCTCTTATTTGCTGCACTTACGAGTTGAATATTGGGAATATGCATTTTATTTGATATTTCTTGTATTTGGGGATTAATGTGATATTTTGTTAATTAAACATTGAAGATTTTCGATAGACCAGTTATAAGCTTCCAAACTGATTATCTATTAACATCAATCTCATGAAGTGTTGCACCCTGTCTGCCCATGAAAGTTTCTTTTACAAAATTTCTGCTAGCAATTATTTGAAGTTGAAGTTTGAAAATTTGACATTGATGCATTACGGAATTGTTGCGTGCGTATTCAAGAACTTATCTCATCAACTCAACATTTATGGAGTTTAATCACTGGACCAGAGTACTTGTCATCATTGTTATGCATTCGCAGTATGTCTGTCTTATCATAATTACAGTCAGAAACATAGCTCATGTCTGGTTTGAAATATGTCTATGATTCATAGCGTTTTGACAGGATGAGTAGTGGCATAGCTACTATTTCATATTGAATTTTCGGAAGTTTTGTGTGAATAAATTTATGCACTTGTTTCCATGAGTATACCGTAATTTAGTTTTTTTTTCTTTTGCTATCAAAAGTTGCTCCTAGCCATGGATCGGTAAGTCTACCCAAATCGTACATTTTAACTGGATATGCAACTACTGCGGATGTCCTGCATCATTTTGTGTTTACCAAAGGTCTACAATTATACCAAAGTGTGTTTCATTTTATTTGCCCGTATCTACGACTACTATTGGACTTCAGTAAACAAAATTTTGAGAAGTTTCTTTTTGGGCATTGATATCCCAATACCTAAAATTTACACTTGTTGTTGGGTATAGAAGTAATGTCTTCAGCTGTGTTAGTTAGCTGGGGCTTATTTCAATTTTTAAATTTCTTAACCTCAGGGATTTTCATGTAAACCCAACACTCAGCCACAAAGACAGCAGTGAAATGCATTGTGGATATGTTAGTGTTGGCTAACACCTTTCTCTTGATGCATTTGTCAATACGAGGAAGGTGCAATAAGTATGTGTCCTACACGTGCGGAACAAATATTTCGCGAAAAGTGCGTGGGTTCTTTGCCTAAATTTTGTCTAATATAAATTTTTTTTACACCCTCCACCATAGGATGGGGGTATATTAACTTTGTCATTCCGTTTGTAACACATCGAAATATTGCTCTAAGACTCCATAAAGTATATATATTCTGGGTTGTGGTGAAATTCTTAGTCGATCTAAGCATTTCCGTCCGTCCGTCTGTTGAAATCACGCTAACTTCCTAACGAAACAAGCTGTCGATTTGAAACTTGGCATAAGTAGTTTTTATTAATGTAGGTCGGATGCTATTGTAGGTCTCGAACAACCATGCAAAAATTGGTCCATATATAGCCCCCTTAAAAATCGGTCCACAGATTTGACCTCCGGAACCTCTTGGAGGATCAAAATTCATCCGATTCGGATGAAATTTGGTATGTGGTGTAAGTACATGGCCGGTAACAACCATGCCAACAATGGTCCATATCGGTCCATAATCACATATAACCCCCATATAAACCAATCACCAGATTTGGCTTTGGAGCCTGTTTTAGGAGCAAATTTCAACCGATTAATTTAAATTTGGTACATTGGTCGACCATGGCATGGTCGTTAACAATCATGGCTAACTAGGTCCATATCGGTCTATAGTTATATATGGTTAGGTTTGGTTAGGACATGTGGCAGCCCGATGTATCAGGGTCACTTAGACTATTCAGTCCATTGTGATACCACAGTGGTGAACTTCTCTCTTATCACTGAGTGCTGCCCGATTCCATGTTAAGCTCAATGACAAGGGACCTCCTTTTTATAGCCGAGTCCGAACGGCGTTCCAAATTCCAGTGAAACCACCTAGATAAGCTTTGAAACCCTCGGAAATGTCACCAGCATTACTGAGGTGGGATAATCCACCGCTGAAAAATTTCTTGGTGTTCGGTCGTAGCAGGAATCTAACCCACGACCTTGTGTTTGCAAGGCGGGCATGCTAACCATTGCACCACGGTGGCTCCCATATGTATAGTCCTCAGATAAATCGATCCCCAAATTTGAACTCCTCTTGGAAGAGCAAAATTCATCCGATTTGGTTGAAATTTGGTACATTACGCTACTATATGGCCGGTAGCAACCATGCCAAAATTGGTCCATATCGGTCTATAGTTATATATAGCCTATCCCCAATCACACACAACTTGGTCCATATAGGTTCGTAATCATGGTTGCCACTAGAGCCAAAAATAATCTACCAAAATTTTATCTATGTAGAAAAATTTTGTCAAAATTGTATTGCTTTAGACCATTTTGTCAAAATGTTATTTCTATAAAAAATTTTGTGAAGAAAATTTTTCACAATTTTATTTCAATAGAAAATTTTGTCAACATTTTTTTTTCCTTAGAAAAATTTGTCAAAATTTTATTTCTATAGAAAATGTTGTCAAAATTTTATTTCTATAGAAAATTTTGTCAAAATTTTATTTCTATAAAAAATTTTGTCAAGATTTTATTTCTATAGAAAATTTTGTCAACATTTTATTTCTATAGAAAATTTTGTCATATTTTTATTTCTATAGAAAAATTTGCCAAAATTTTATTTCTATAGAAAATTTTGTCAAATTTTTATTTCTATAGAAAATTTTGCCAAAATTTTATTTCAACAGAATTTTTTCTTCAAAATTTTATTTCTACAGAATTTTTTCTTCAAAATTTTTATTTCTACAGAAAATTTTGTCAAAATTTTATTTCTATAGAAAATTTGTCAAAATTTAATTTCTTTAGAAAATTTGTCAAAATTTTATTTCTATCGAAAATTTTGTCAAAATTTTATTTCTATAGAAAATTTTGTCAAATTTTTTTTTTTATAGAAAATTTTGTCAACATTTTATTTCTACAGAATTTTTTCTTCAAAATTTTATTTCTATAGAAAATTTTGTCATATTTTTATTTCTATAGAAAAATTTGCCAAAATTTTATTTCTATAGAAAATTTTGTCAAATTTTTATTTCTATAGAAAATTTTGCCAAAATTTTATTTCAACAGAATTTTTTCTTCAAAATTTTATTTCTACAGAATTTTTTCTTCAAAATTTTTATTTCTACAGAAAATTTTGTCAAAATTTTATTTCTATAGAAAATTTGTCAAAATTTTATTTCTATCGAAAATTTTGTCAAAATTTTATTTCTATAGAAAATTTTGTGAAAATTTTATTTCTACAGAATTTTTTCTTCAAAATTTTATTTCTACAGAATCTTTTTTTCTAAATATTATTTCTATAGAAAATTTTGTCAAAATTTTATTTCTATAGAAAATTTTGTCAAATTTTTTTTTTTATAGAAAATTTTGTCAACATTTTATTTCTACAGAATTTTTTCTTCAAAATTTTATTTCTATAGAAAATTTTGTCAAAATTTTATTTCTATAGAAAATTTGTCAAAATTTAATTTCTTTAGAAAATTTGTCAAAATTTTATTTCTATCGAAAATTTTGTCAAAATTTTATTTCTATAGAAAATTTTGTGAAAATTTTATTTCTACAGAATTTTTTCTTAAAAATTTTATTTCTACAGAATCTTTTTTCCTAAATATTATTTCTATAGAAAATTTTGTCAAAATTTTATTTCTATAGAAAATTTTGTCAACATTTTATTTCTACAGAATTTTTTCTTCAAAATTTTATTGCTATAGAAAATTTTGTCAAAATGTTATTTCTATGGAAAATTTTGTCAATATTTTATTTTTATAGAAAATTTTGTCAAAATTTTATTTCTATAGAAAATTTTGTCAAAATTTTATGAAAATAGAAAATTTTGTCAATATTTTATTTTTATAGAAAATCTTGTCAAAATTTTATTTCTATAGAAAATTTTGTCAATAGTTTATTTTTATAGAAAATTTTGTTAAAATTTTATTTCTATAGAAAATTTTGTCAAAATTTTATTTCTGCAGAAAATTTTGTCAAAATTTTATTTCTACAGAAAATTTTGTCAAAATTTTATTTCTGTAGAAAATTTTGTCAAAATTTTATTCCTATAGAAAAATTTGTCAAAATTTTATTTCTATGGAAAATTTTGTCAATAGTTTATTTTTGTAGAAAATTGTGCAAAAATTTTATTTCTATAGAAAATTTGTCAAAATTTTATTTCTATAGAAAATTTTGTCAACATTTTTTTCCTTAGAAAAATTTGTCAAAATTGTAATTCTGTAGAAAATTTTATCAAAATTTTATTTCTATAGAAAATTTTGTCAAAATTTTATTTCTGTAGAAAATTTTGTCCTCTCAAAGATGTCCTTTATTTTAACTGCACGGGAAGTTCATTTGGGTCAATTTTTTATAACTCGGTTTTTTCATATTTTTAATGGGAAATTTATTTTTTTTGTTTCAAATAGGTTAAAAACAGATTAAGAATTAATAAAATGGTACAAATTATTTAAATTTAGACGAAAAAAATGCTAAACTCTTTAAAGAGAAATTGCGAATTTTTGCAAATATTTGATGACAAGTGTTCCAGACAAGCGATACAATGAATTAAAAATCATAAAAAATTTTTTAAAATTATTTATTTGTCAAAATATTACAAAATTTCTTAATTAATGTCCAAAACACTGAATTCGCTTCACATCTTAAGCAGTGATGCAAATTCAGTGCAGCGGCTGTTGAAATGGTGGACATCCGTCTTATGACAAGCCCAGTTAAATTCATCGCTTCTACGTCAATTTGGCATCACTTCGCAACCGATTTTTTTGCTGGGAAGTAATTCGATTGTGGATGACAGTCTTTAGTAGAAGTTTTTATGCAATCCATGGTGGGGCTACATAAGATTCGACCTGGCCAAACATACGGCCATATATACTTGTCAAATCCTGCAAACCTGAATAAAAAATACAAAATTCTTATAAAACGAAGGTGAGACCAGCAATTTTAAGAAATGATCACACATTATTTCGTTCAAATGTAGGTTTTCTGCATTAGGTTTAGGACTTTTGCAACATATGTACGTATTATTGCGACAGGCCAACCCTGATCCTTGTTTGATGATATCAAAAAAACTTTTCACCTCACCATTTACATCATCATCGTAGCTTTGGAATTTTTCACAACCACTTGGGGTTTTCACATACTGGTGTACTTGTACGATTGCAAGAATTCTTAGTTGTACAAAGTTGTTAGAAAATCCTAAAGTTTGCTTATAATGCCACGAATCTTTCTGTTGGATGATTGTCTATATACCGACTACTCCTGTAAGTGCTACGCTACATTTCGTCTACCCCTGTCTCATACTATTCACAAAACAGAGAGGCAATTAAAAGGGATTTATTCCTTACTTAACTCAATTTCCAAAAGTGATGTTTTATATTTGATTTTACTTCTATTCCCTCATATCCTGACATACTGTTGGCCTTGTATGCATCTGTCTGGACGCAAGATAGAAAAAAAGCTTCATAAACAAGTGAATAGTTTCCAAAAAAAATTTTTTTGTGGTTCTTCTTAAAGTGCTAGATTGTGCTTAAGGAAATAAGTAAATAAAAGTTTCTTTACCTATATTCAACATAGGGGATGTTTCAAACATGCCACCCTTCATGGAAAGGCAACCTTCACTGCTTTCCAGGAATTAATTGTTATCGATTTGAAGTGAATGTAAGCAGGTTGTATTTGCTTTGATGAATGGCTAGTGAAAGAATGAGTAGAAAAAAGAAGAGGAAAAACGAATTCCTAAGAAATGTTAAAGTACAACTAACTTTGTTTTCATATGTGTTAATGAAAAAGTTTGTGTTAAGGTTAATTTACTAATTACTTTATACATATCAGATACATACACGCACACTATCAGACGTTTGAGGAAACGGAACTCCAAAAGCTACAGCATGGTCAAAACATTGATATGTGGTAATGGTGAAACAGCAACGAGATGCAATAGCATTAGTCTACTCAGGTTTAAGGTTATTCAACTTTTCTGTGAATGTGTCTGGTCTGCAGCAGACATAAAGATTAAGGAAAAACTTTCTCAATGATGAAGTTTTGTTTTTTGTTTGAGGGGTAGAAAAATTTCGAAAATGTTTTGTGGTTAAAATGGATTTGTGGTAAAAGCTTTAAGGTTAGTTTTACGAAATACCAAATAAAGACTTTATCTTGATTAATGCTACTTTAAGATGAAAATTACATGCTACTTTATTTGTGAGTAAAATCTATAGAAAAATCATAGTCAAGTGTTTTGAAATTTCAAAGAACTTAGATGGCGGTAAAATAAATAAAAATTGATATTAGCAAGTAGACCTATTGGCTACCGCCTTATCTACTATTCCTTTAAAATTCAATAGATTTAACTTAGAAACTATGCATGGCATATAAGATTGTGGTGTTTCAGTTCTATATCCCGCACCACTTTATTCAATAAAGAACGGATGTTTTATTTACTTATTTTGACCCTCTCCACAAAATGGATACTAAACTTTTAGAAAAGAAAATTCCATCCGATTCGATTAATCTGTGGCACGTGATCTGAGTATGTGGCTTCTAGCAGCCATGCAAAAATTACTGCACATCGGTTCATAAATTGGGTAGTGGATAGCAATAAAGTAAAGCGCTACGTTTTTATACCCTCCATCATAGGATATTCATCTCAGACCTCTAACGTATTAAAATTCTACGTCGTGATGAAATCCTGAGTTGATCTGATGTCCGTTCGACCGTCCAGATTTTGCTCGCGGAGGCTTTTGGAGGAGCAAATTTTATCAAATCCGGTTGAAATTTAGGTGTTAGCCTATGATCCCTAACAACCATGCAAAAATTTGGTCCATATCGGTCCATAATTATATATAGTCCCCATATAAACTGATTCCCAGATTTGATTTCCGGAGCTTCCTAGTGGTGTAATTTAATTCCACCCGGTTGGTACGTGGTTTTAATATATATGCTTTCTACGAATTGTGCAAAAGTGGTCCATATCGGTCCATAATTATATATAGCCCCCATATAAACCGATCCTCAGATATGACCTCCGGAATCACTTAGAGAAATAAGTTTAATCCGACCCCGTACATATTATTGTTCAATCGCATACAACACCGATAATAAAATCAAGTTTTAGAATAATTTTTGATTTATTCGAATTGGCTATCTTTGGCACGAATTATGGCCTTTAAACGTCTACGAAAGACATCATACAATGCACGAAAGCGGTATTTTGCCCCATGCCCGTCGATGGGCCTTGAGGTGGTGGAATTCTTGATGTTTTGGTAGATTAAGCAAAATATTCCTCTCCAATTAAGAGGTACTTCAGTTTTCTATAGAAATAAAATTTTTACAAAATTTCTATAGAAATAAAATGTAGACAAAATTTTCTACAGAAATAAAGTTTTGCATTTTATAAAAATTTACTTTTAAAATAATATTTTGCAAAAATTTCAACCGAAAAAAAATTGGAAAAATTTTTCTACAGAAATAAATTTGTTGCAAAAATTTTCTATGGAAAAAAAATTTTGGCAAGAATTTTCTATGGAAATAAAATTTTGATAAAATTTTCTATAGAAATAAAATTTTGATAAAATTTTCTCTAGAAATAAAATTTTGAAAAAATTTTCTATAGAAATAAATTTTTGTCAAAATTTTCTTTAGAAATAATATTTTGCAAACATTTCAACAGAAAACAAGTTTGCACAAATTTTCTATAGAAATAAATTTGTTGCAAAAATTTTCTATAGAAAACAAATTTTGGTAAGAATTTTCTATAGAAATAAAATTTTGATAAAATTTTCTATAGAAATAAAATTTTTATTGTTGTTTTTGATCTCAGCTTAAAACCATGCATTGACTAAACTACAAGTGTAGCTTAACCAACAGAGGAAAAATATGCTTGTGAAATTTATTTGGTCTCAGCTTAAAATCATGCATTGACTAAACTACACGTGTAGCTTAACCAACAGAGGAAAAGTATGCTTGTCAAATTTATTTGGGCAAAGCCCTATAGACTGCGAGATGGTTGGATGTACAGCTACACTTGTAGTTTAGTCAATGAATGGTTTTAAGCTGAGATCAAAAACATCAATAATGATTGAAGAGAAACCAACAATAACAAACAAAACGAATGAAATAAAATTTTGACAAAAAATTTTATAGTAAAAATTTTTTTTTGAAACAATTTTCTATAGAAATAAAATTTTGACAAAATTTTCGATAGAAAAAAATTTTTGGCAAGAATTTTCTATAGAAATAAAATTTTGACAAAATTTTCTATAGAAATAAAATTTTGACAAAATTTTCTATAGAAATAAAATTTACAAAAATTTCTATAGAAATAATATTTTTTCAAAAATTTTCAATAGAAAACAAATTTCCAAAAATTTTCTATAGAAATAACATTTTGACAAAATTTGCTACAGAAATAAAATTTTGACAAAATTTTCTATAGAAATAAATTCTGTGCAAAAATTTTTTATAGAAATAAATTTGTTGCAAAAATAGAAATAAAATTTTGACAAAATTTTCTGAAGAAAAAAAATTTTGACAAAAATTTCTATAAAAATAAAATTTTGACAAAAATTTCTATAAAAATAAAATTTTGACAAAAATTTCTATAAAAATAAAATTTTGACAAAAATTTCTATAAAAATAAAATTTTGAAACAATTTTCTATAAAATTCTTAATGTTTTGGTTGATTTTGCAAAATATTCCTCTCCAATTAAGAGGTACTTCAATTTTCTATAGAAATAAAATTTTGACAAAATTTTCTGTAGAAATAAAACTTTGACAAAATTTTCTATAGAACTAAAATTTTGCATTTGGTAAAAACTTTCTATAGAAATAAAATTTTTCAAAAATTTTCAATAGAAAAAAATTTACAAAAATTTCTATAGAAATAATTTTTTTTTGCAAAAATTTTCAATATAAAACAAATTTGCAAACAGTTTCAATAGAAAAAAAATTTGCAAAAAAAAAAAAAAAAACATTTCAATAGCAATAAAATTTTAACCAAATTTTCTATAGAAATAAAATTTTGACAAAATTTTCTATAGAAATAAAATTTTGACAAAATTTTCTATAGAAATAAAATTTGGACAAAATGTTCTGTAGAAATAAAATTTTGACAAAATTTTCTATAGAAATAAAATTTTTACAACATTTTCTATAGAAATAAAATTTTGACAAAATTTTCTATAGAAATAAAATTTTGACAAAATTTTCTATAGAAATAAAATTTTGACAAAATTTTCTATAGAAATAAAATTTTGACAAAATTTTCTATAGAAATAAAATTTTGACAAAATTTTCTACAGAAATAAATTCTTTGCAACAAATTTTTATAGAAATAAATTTGTTAAAAAATTTTCTATAGAATTTCTATACAATTCTTAATGTTTTGATTGATTTTGCAAAATATTCCTCTCCCATTAAGAGGTACTTCAATTTTCTATAGAAATAAAATTTTGACAAAATTTTCTGTATAAAAAAAATTTTGACAAAATTTTCTATAGAAATAAAATTTTGCATTCTGTAAAAATTTTCTACAGAAATAAAATTTTTCAAAAATTTTCAATAGAAAAAAAATTACAAAAATTTCTATAGAAATATTTTTTTTTGCAAAAATGTTCAATAGAAAACAAATTTGCAAAAATTTTCTATAGAAAACAAATTTGCAAAAATTTTCAATAGAAATAAAATTTTGACAAAATTTTCTATAGAAATAAAATTTTGACAAAAGTTTCTATAGAAATAAAATTTTGAAACAATTTTCTATAAAATTCTTAATGTTTTGGTTGATTTTGCAAAATTTTCCTCTCCAATTAAGGGGTACTTCAATTTTCTATAGAAATAAAATTTTGACAAAAATTTCTATAGAAATAAAATTTAAACAAAATTTTCTATAGAAATAAAATTTTGACAAAATTTTCTATGGAAATTAAATTTTAACAAAATTTTATATAAATTCAATATAAAGCATTTCGTTCGAAAGAAAAAACATTTTTTTTATACTAATCATAAAAATCTGATCAACAAATATCGATTTTTGTTAAAATTTTCTTGAAATTTTGGTAGATTATTTTTGGCACGAATGACAACCGTGATTGTGATCCGAAGATTTGATTACATAATTAAACATAATTAGATTACATAATTAAAACCCCACAAATAATTTCTAATGTATAGTTCAAAAACTACAGCATACTTTAGGGACAGATTTGAAGAAAATTATCGACATCAATATTTAAGAAAAATATTGTAGCCTATTTCAAAAAATTTAATATGCCAAGTATACTTTTACGCATATTTAGGTTTTTAGTTTTTTCAGCTAATGTTAGGTTTTGTAAAATGCTTGATACTTTAGGGACAGATTTGAAGAAAATTATCGATACCAAAGTTATTTTGTTTAAAATTCGGGGTTCAGTTTCGACATCAATATTTAAGAAAACTATTGTAGCCTATTTCAAAGAGTTTAATATGCCAAGTATACTTTTAGGCATATTTAGATTTTTAGTTTTTTTCAGCTATAGGTTAGGTTTTGTAAAATGGCAGCTTGATATTTCAGGCTCACTTAGACTATTCAGTCGGTTGTGATACCACAGCAGTGAACTTCTCTTTACCACTGATAATCCTCCGCTAAAAAACTTGTTTGGTGTTTGGTCGAAACTGGGGTTGAACCCAAGACCCCTTGTATTGAAGGGGGCATTCTGAACATTGCACCACGGTGGCCCCCATATGTGTATAAATCGTGAACAGTTACATTATGAAAACCCCATGAATAAATTCTAATATATCGTTCAAAAACTACAGCATACTTTAGGGACACATTTCAAGGAAGTTATCGATACCAAAGTTGTATAGGTTACATTTTGGAATTCACTAAAACTTTTAACAAATATAAAGTTTTCAAATAAATATTGAAAAGTATTGTACTAATATACACCATTAGTTTATTTGGGTTCGTTGTCATAAATATTTTGGGTTGAAACCAATAGCATACTTTTGGGATCAATTTTTAATTAAAATTATTGTAGGCTATGTCAAATAATTTGATAGTTTGTTCGACTTCATAAATATTATATTTTTAGGTTGCAACCAAAAAAGTTCCCATATACTTTTGGGATCAATTATTACGAAAAATTATTGTAGCCTATGTCAAATAGTTTAGTATTCCAAGCATACTTTTAGGCATACTTAGGTTTTTAGTTTATTAAGCTATAAGTTGTCATTATTTTGCCTTTTGTGTCTTTAATAACAATATAATTAACTTAGAACCATATAAAAACCAATAAATTCATAAACCAAATGTACATATTCTATAGACCCAATTTTGTAATACGAAAAATTATGTTTTTAAAAGCTTATAAAGTAATAAACAATACATTTTTCATAAAAGGCAATTCGCTTAAACACCACACTTCAAACTAGATTTGGACGTGCTAATTACAGTTTGCCCTATATCAGAGCAAAGGAAAAGACCAAAAATGTCATTATGGAAACTATGGACGAACGTTATTTGAATACCAAAGAGTTTTGTAATCGATGTTAGTGACAAACCAGAGAAAAAAATTAACAGAACATAGAGAAGTTTAGCCTACCAAAGTGGTTCATGGAGTTATGATATGAAAATATTAATGGTTAAATATGAGAGGGGACAGAGGCCGTGGCGGGAGGTATTACATGATGGTGCCAAAGCGGAACATTGAAACACTTTCAAATTCATAGCAAATGACCCGTCTATGTAGGATATTTTCATTTTTTTCTGCTCCTTCCTTTCGGAAAGGAGGGATTTTGGAAACATATTACAACATAAAATCATATACACAAAGACTACAAAATTTTACAACTTATCTTCTTCCATTTATTCATTACTTTTGTTGAGTGGAAAACTTTGGCCATAAACCTAAGAAAAATCCCATAATATTACAGACGTCCGCGTACTTCAAGAATACACACAGAGGCTCCAATCACAAATTAAAGGCTATTAAGAAATTCGATACGCATCAAAGGACATTGGAAAATTTGCTTTGGTAACAACGATGCTGTCACACAATCACTAAAATGGGCTGGAGTTGTCAGTAGCCACAATAGCAGTTATGCCCATGCCATTTTTGGGGTTTATGAGAGTCTGGAAACATTTTCGACAGACAGACAATAAGAAAACCTAAAAATTTACCTAAAGATTGTTTTTCCTCCTTTGATTTGAGTTTTTCATAGGGAAGGGAAGTGATTTTGGTCTACAAATAATATTGCCTGTGCGGTGACAAAAGTTTGCAATCTGATGTTAAGAGTCAGCAAAAGAAAAAAAACATACAAATAAATTTGACCAAAAAGAAGCTACAAAACGACGAAAGAAAATTATAAAATACTTGGCAACATTTGCCTAAAAATGGAAATAGATTTTATTACAAATTTCGGAATTAGAAGATGGAGACATGATGACGGACAGAGCACCTCTTCAAATCAAACCACCCACTTAATTTCATTTCAGTGAATATCTTGGACAGTGGATTAAATTTTCTAAAGTGTGAATTAAAAACAGATACCATGACAATGAATATGACAATGAATAATGCACTGCAAAAAATATTGTCGCGAGGAAAATAATTTCTTATCCATAACATATTGTGTTTCCGTATCCAAAATTTGGAAAATGTCCAAAAGTCGGAAAATGTCCAAAAGTCGGAAAATGTCCAAAAGTCGGAAAATGTCCAAAAGTCAATGAAACGGAAACTACAATAAACGGTTCAAACGCGACGAATATCTAATGCCATGTGCTATGAATATCGGTCCCATGACCTAAATCAAATCGGACCACGGTTGCCAATGATGCCAAAAATAATTTACCAAAATTTGAAGAAAAATTTTCCAAAAACTTACAAAATTAAACAATAATATTAGTTTAAATTTTTTGAGCAAATTTTTGTGGGTGTTGTACATCCCTTGAAGAGTAAATGTGTCGTTAAAAGTTTCTACTTCTACAAACAGGAAGATCTTATTCATTATGAATTTTGATAGCATGATCTTACAGGAAAATTAAAATTTTTAAAGATATTGAATGAATAGAAAATTTTATAAAAATTTTATTTCTATGGAAATTTTTGTCAAAACGTTTCTTATAGAAATTTTTGCCAAAATTTTATTTTTATAGAAATGCATTCTAATCATTTTTTTTTGACTTAATAGAAAACTTTGTCAAAATTTTATTTCTATAGAAATTTTTGTCAAAACTTTATTCCGATAGAAAATTTGGCAAAATTTTATTTCTAAACAATATTTGGCTAATTTTTATCAAATTTTTATTTGTATGGAAAATTTTGTAAAATTTTATTTCTATGGACAATTTAATCAAAAATGTATTTCTAAAGAAAAGTTGGTCAACATTTTATTTCTATAGAAAATTTAGTCAAAATTTTATTTTAAAAAAAATTTTTGTCAAAATTCTATTTTTATGGAAAAATTTGCCAAAATTCTATTTTTATAGAAAAATTTGTTAAAACTTTTTTCTGTAAAAAATTTTGTGAAATTTTAGTTACTATATAAAATTTTGTCAAAATTGTATTTCTGAAAATTTTGTAAAAATTTTTTCGCAACTTAAAACCATACATTGACTAAACTACAAGTGTAGCTTAACCAACAGAGGAAAAGAATGTTTGTCAAATTTATTTGGGCAAAGTCCTATAGACTGCAAGATGGTTGGATAGACGCATGTAAGGAATAAAATTTTGACAACATTTTCTTTCTATAGAAAATTTTTGTCAAAATTTTATTTCTATAGAAAATTTTGTGAAAATTTTATTTCTTTAGAAAAAATTTTTTTTATAGAAAATTTTGTGAAAATTTTATTTCTATAGAAAATTTTGTCAAAATTTTATTTTATAGAAAATTTTGTCAACATTTTATTTTTATAGAAAATTTTGTCAAAATTTTATTTTTATAGAAAAATCTATTTTTATAGAAAATTTTCTCAAAATTTTTTTTATAAAAAATTTTGTGAAATTTTAGTTTCTATAGAAAATTTTGTCAAAATTGTATTTCTGAAAATTTTGTAAAGTTTTATTCTACAGAAAATTTTGTCAAAATTTTATTCCTTAGAAAATTTTGTCAAAATTTTATTTCTATAGAAAATTTTGTCAAAATTTTATTTATATAGAAAATTTTGTAAAAATTTTATTTTTATGGAAAATTGTGTCAAAATTTTATTTTTATATAACATTTCTATAGAAAATTTTGTCAAAATTGTATTTCTGAAAATTTTGTAAAATTTTATTCTATAAAAAATTTTGTCAACATTTTATTCCTTAGAACATTTTGTCAAAATTTTATTTCTATGGTAAATTTTATCAAAATCTTATTCCGTAGGAAATTTTGTCAAAATTTTATTTCGATAGAAAATTTTGTTAAAATTTTATTTTTATAGAAAATTTTGTCAAAATTTTATTTTTATAGACAATTTTGTCAAAATTTTATTTTTATAGAAAATTTTGTGAAATTTTAGTTTCTATAGAAAATTTTGTCAAATTATAGTTTCTATAGAAAATGTTGTCAAAATTGTATTTCTGAAAATTTTGTCAAAATTTTATTCCTTAGAAAATTTTGTCAAAATTTTATTTTTATAGTAAATTTTGTCAAAATTTAATTTTTATAGAAAATTTTGTCAAAATTTTATTTCTACATAAAATTGTGTCAAAATTTTATTCCTTAGAAAATTTGTCAAATTTTATTTCTATAGAAAATTTCGTCAAAATTTTATTTTTATAGTAAATTTTGTCAAAATTTAATTTTTATAGAAAATTTTGTCAAAATTTTATTTCTACATAAAATTGTGTCAAAATTTTATTCCTTAGAAAATTTTGTCGAAATTTTATTTCTATGGAAAATTTTGTCAAAATTTTATTCCTTAGAAAATTTTGTCAAAATTTTATTCCTAAGAAAATTTTGTCAAAAATTTATTCCTTAGAAAAATTTGTCAAAATTTTATTTCTATAGAAAATTTTGTCAAAATTTTATTTTTATAGAACATTTTGTCAGTTTTTTTTTATAGAAAATTTTGAGAAATATTTTTATAGAAAATTGTGTCAAAATTTTATTTTTATAGAAAATTGTGTCAAAATTTTATTTTTATATAACATTTTGTCGAAATTTTATTTTAATACTCTCCACCATAGGATGAGGCTTGCGGAGCCTAAAAGAGAAGTTAATTTCATCCGATCCGGCTTAAATTTGGTACATGGTCTCTAACAACCATGCAAAAATTGGTCCATATCGGTCCATAATTATATATAGCCCCCATATAAACCGATCCCCCGATTTGGCTTGCGGAGGCCCTAAGAGAACCAAAATTCATCCGCTCCAGCTGAAATTTGGTACATGGTGTTGGTATATGTTCTCTAACAACCATGCAAAAATTGGTCCACATCCGTCCATAATTATATATAGCCCCCATATAAACCGATCCCCAGATTTGGCTTGCGGAGCCTCTAAGAGAAGCAAATTTCATTCGATCCGGCTGAAATTTAGAACATGGTGTTGGTATATGGTCTTTAACCAACATGCAAAAACGGTCCATAATTATATATAGCCCCCATATGAACCGATCCCCTGATTTGGCTTGCGGAGCCTTAAAGAAAAGCAAATTTCTTGCGATCCGGCTGAAATTTGGAACGTGGTGATAGTATATTGCCGCTAACAACCATACCAAAATTGGTCCATATGGGTCCATAATTATATGTAGCCCCCATATAAACCGTTCTCTAGATTTGACCACCGGGGCCTCTTGGAGGAGCAAATTTCTTGCGATCCGGTTCAAATTTGGAACGTGGTGATAGTATATTGCCGCTAACAACCGTACCAAAATTGGTCCATATGGGTCCATAGTTATATATAGCCGATCTCCTATCACACAAAAATTGGTCCATATCGGTTCCGAATCATGGTTGCCACTCGAGCCAAAAAAAATGTACCAAAATGTTATTTCTATAGAAAATTTTGTTAAAATTTCATTTCTATAGAAAAATTTGTCAAAACTTTATTTCTATAGAAAATTTTGTGAAAATTCTTTTTCTAAATATTTCTATAGAAAATTTGGTCAAACTGAATTATATACGTATTTAATCGATCTTTATACCCTGCGCCACACTGAGGAACAGGGTATTATAAGTTAGTGCATATGTTTGCAACGCCCAGAAGGAAACGAGATAGACACATGGTGTCTTTAGCAAAAATGCTCAGGGTGGGCTCTGGGGTCGATATAGCGATGTCCGTTTGTCCGTGAACACATTTTTGTAATCAAAGTCTAGGTCGCAGTTTTAGTCCAATCGACTTCAAATTGGGCACAAGTATGTGTTTTGGCTAAGAATAGATCCCTATTGATTTTGGAAGAAATCGGTTCAGATTTAGATATAGCTCCCATATATATCTTTCGCCCGATATGGACTTATATGGCCACAGAAGCCAGAGTTTTACCCTAACTTGCTTAAAATTTTGTACAAGAAGAACAATTATTACTATAGTCAAGTGTGCCAAATTTTATTGAAATCGGTTCTGATTTGGATATATCTCATATATATATTTTTCGCCCGATATGGACTAATATGGTCCCAGAAGCCAGAGTTTTACCCGAATTAGGTTGAAATTTTGCTCAGGGAGTAGAATTAGCATTATAGCTATACGTGCCAAATTTGGTTGAAATCGGTTCAGATTTAGATATAGCTCCAATATATAGCTTTCGGCCGATTTACACTCATATGACCACAGAGGCCAATTTTATACTCCGATTTAGTTGAAATTTTGCGCAGGGAGTAGGATTAGCATTGTTGCTATGCGTGCCAAATTTGGTTGAAATCGGTTCAGATTTAGATATATCTCCCATATATAGCTTTCGTTCGATTTACACTCATATGACCACAGAGGCCAATTTTTAACTCCGATTTAGTTGAAATTTTGCACAGGGAGTAGAATTAGTATTGTTGCTATGCGTGCCAAATTTTGAAATCGGTTCAGATTTAGATATAGCTCCCACATATATGTTTTTCTGATTATTTCTTTAGAAAATATGGTCAAAAGTTTATTTTTCTATTTCATTTCACTTGGGAGATATGGGAGCTAAATTATGAAATGGACACATATGGAAGATATTCGAACTTGACCTGCTAGCAGATAAACAAGAATCTATACCAAATTTCAGAATTATAGCTCCAATTTTGGTTGCAACGTGAAAATTTAGGACCAATTTAGAATTGTTCGAATTGGTTACATTTACTCAAAAATTACAAAGTTCAAAATTTCAGGTAAATTTAGAATCTTTATACTCATGAGATAAAACGCGGAAATTAACCAAAAATGTTCTTTATATTTCCACTGTGCTTTAGATAAATATCTTTTGAACGAATATTCCCACTATCTGGTCTCTATTCCATCGAAAACGCAGCACGCATACACACACACCCCAACCTTCAGGAAAGAAATACGGAAATCGAAAAGTTTAAATAACGTTTTTTTTTTCGTCTTACAAAGCACTCAAAATGTTTGCTGATCTGTTTTGAAAGTCGTCATCAGTAACTTTAAGATGGGGTATGAAGGATAGAGCAACAGTGGAGAGTACAATTTGCAACAGTGGACATTAGGAGCTTTTTTGGGATGGTGCTTATACACCGAAACGACACTTTTCCAACATTATGACAATAAATGAAAAACCTGCCAGCATACTTCGCATAGCTTAAATATGATCGCCCACTACTCCCAACAATTCTATGAAAGTATTTTGCTTTTTTTTGGTTCTTAGTGGACTCGCGTCCTGTGACTGTCGCCATGTCCATTCATTTTATGCAGAGCATAGACCATTATAGCATATATTTTAGGGACAAAAATGGCGCCATTGGTCGACAATTTTACAGTTTGGCGCGATAAGAATTTTTTGTTGTTGTAAAAGGACACCGACGTTGACAACAACAACAAATACAAGGAAGTTTTTGTAAAACGTTCATTTCCCAATATTTCGCTACCACAATACAACAGCAGGAGTCATAAATATGTTGGACAGTAAGGCATTTAAGATGTTGATGTATTAGAAGGGCCTCACAGAAGGCACTTACTGCCTACTTACTTTTACTTTTTGTACCCTCCACCAAAGGATGGTAACACATCGAAGCTAAAACGAAAACAAAATATTTTGCAACATTTTATTTCTATAGAAAATTTTGTTAAAATTTTTTTTCGATAGAAAATTTTGTCAAAATTTTATTTCGATAGAAAATTTTTTCACAAGTTTATTCCTATAGAAACTTTTTAGGAATGTTGTTTCTATATTTTTTTTTTAATTTTATATCAGTAGAAAATGTTTGATAAATTTTAGAAAATTTTGCCAAAATTTTATTTCTTTAGAAAATTTTATTTTTATAGAACATTTTGTCAAAAATTTTTTTTAAAGATGCTGTTTCTATAGAAATTTTTAAATATATTATTTCTACAAAAATATTTTGTCAAAACTTTATTTCTATAGAAAATCTTTATTTATATATTTTTATTTATATAGAACATTAGTAAAAATGTAATTTCTATATTTATTTCTAATTAAAATTTTCTCAAAATTTTATTTCTAAAAAAAAAATTGTTTCTACAGAAATTTTTATAAAATTGTGTTTTCTTTAGAAAATTTTGCAAAAATTTTATTCCTAAAGACAAGCTTTGTTTCTACAGAACAATTTTCAAAATTTTACTTCTATAGAAAATTTTGTCAAAATTGTATTTATATAGAAAATGTGTAAAAATGTTATTTCGATATTTATTTCTACGGAAAATTTTGTCAAAATTTTATTTCGATGGCAAATGTTGTCAAAGCTTTGTTCCAAAAGAAAATATTTAAAAATTTTATTTCTCCAGAAAATTTTTTCAAAATGATATTTCTATAGAAAATTTTGTCAAAATTTTACTTCTATAGAAAAATTTTAACAATGTTGTTTCTATAGAAATTTTTTAAAAATTTTTATTTCTATTCTATATTTTAATTCTATAGAAAATTTGTAAAAATTTTATTTCTATAGAAAATTTTTAAAAATGCTGTTTCTATAGAAATTGTTAAAAATGATATTTCTAAAGAAAATTTTGTCAAAATTTTATTCCTATAGAAAATTTTGTCAAAATTTTGTCTATAGAAATTCTTTAAAATTTTTATTTTATTTATATTTTATATATTAATTCTATAAAAAATTTGTAAAAATTTTATTCTTATAGAAAATTTTTAAAAATGCTGTTTCTATAGAAATTGTTAAAAATTGTATTTCTAAAGAAAATTTTGTCAAAATTTTATTCCCATAGAAAATTTTTAATGATTAAGTTTCCATAAAAAATTTTGCCAAAATTTTATATATGTAAAAATGTTATTTCGATATTTATTTCTATGGAAAATTCAGTCAAAATTTTATTTCGATAGCAAAGTTTGTCAAAGCTTTGTTAAAAAAAAAATATTTAAAAATTTTATTTCTCTAGAAAATTTTTTCAAAATGTTATTTCTATAGAAAATTTGTCAAAATTTTATTTTATAGAAAATTTTGTCAAAATTTTACTTCTATAGAAAATTTTTAACAATGTTGTTTCTATAGAAATTTTTTAAACTTTTTATTTCTATTTTATATTTTAATTCTATAGAAAATTTGTAAAAATTTTATTTCTATAGAAAATTTTTAAAAATGCTGTTTCTATAGAAACTGTTAAATATTTTATTTCCAACGAATTTTTTGTCAAAATGTTATTTCTATAGAAAATTTTGTAAAAATTTTATTTTGTTGAAAATTTTGTCAAAATTTTACTTCTATGGAAAATTTTTAATAATGTTGTTTCTACAGAAATTTTTTAAAAATTTTATTTCTAGTTTATATCTTAATTCCATAGAAAATTTGTAAAAATTTTATTTCTATAGAAAATTTGTAAAAATGCTATTTCTATAGAATGTGTTAAAAATTTAATTTCTATAGAAAGCTTTGTTTAAGTTTTATTACTAAGAAAATTTTGTCAAAATTTTATTTCTATAGAAACATTTTTAAAATTTTATTTCTAAAGAAAATTTTGTCAAAATTTTATTTATATAGAAAATTTGTAAAAATGTTATTTCGACATTTATTTCTAAAGAAAATTTTGTCAAAATTGTATTTCTATAGAAAATTTTGTCAAAGCTTTGTTCCTAAAGAAAATATTTAAAAATTTTATTTCTCTAGAAAATTTTTTCAAAATGTTATTTCTATAGAAAATTTTGTCAAAATTTTACTTCTATTGAAAATTTTGTCAAAATTTTACTTCTATTGAAAATGTTGTTTTTATAGAAATTTTTTAAAAATTTTATTTCTATTTTATATTTTAATTCTATAAAAAATTTTTAAAAAATTTTATTCCTATAGAAAATTTTTAAAAATGCTGTTTCTATAGAAATTGTTAAAAATTTTACTTCTAAAGAAAAATTTGTCAAAATTTTACTTCTATAGAAGACTTTGTCTAAGTTTTAGTTCTAAAGAAAATTTTGTCAAAATTTTATTTCTATAAAAAATTTTTTTATAAAAATTTTATTTCTATAGAAAATTTTGTCAAAATTTTATTCCTATCGAAAATTTTTATTGATTCTGTTTCAATAAAAAATTTTGTCTAAATTTTATTTATATAGAAAATTTGTAAAAATGTTATTTCTATATTTGTTTCTAATGGAAATTTTGTCAAAATGTTATTTCTATAGAAAATTTTTAAAAATGCTGTTTCTATAGAAATTGTTAAAAAATTTTATTTCTGAAGAAAATTTTGTCAAAATGTTATTTCTGTAGAAAATTTTGTCTAAGTTTTATTTCTAAAGAAAATTTTGTCAAAATTTTATTAATTCTATAAAAAATTTTTAAAAAATTTTTATTCCTATAGAAAATTTTTAATGATTTTGTTTCCATAGAAAATTTTGTTAAAATTTATTTTATATAGAAAATTTGTAAAAATGTTATTTCTTTATTTGTTTCTAATGGAAATTTTGTCAAAATTTTATTTCTATAGAAAATTTTATCAAAATTTTATTCCTATGAAAAATTTTGCCAGAACTATATTTTTCTTAGAAGATTTTGTCATCATTCTAGTCCTATAGAAAATTTTGTCAAAATTTTATTTATATAGAAAATTTGTAAAAATGTTATTTCGATATAAAATTTTGTCAAAATTTTATTTCTATAGAAATTTTTGTCAAAATTTTATTTCTATAGAAATTTTTGTCAAAATTTTATTTCTCTCGACAATTTGATTTCAACAGACGAAGGTTTTCGCTAGTTCGACTCAAAATTTTACCAGAACCCACAATATATATACTTTATGGGGTCAGGGACCAATAGTTCGATGCGTTACAAACGGAATGACAAAGCTAATATTCCCCCATCCAATGGTGGGGAAAAACTCCCCAAAAATCTTTGTTATTGCTATCTGTAGACCAAATTGGACATAGTTAATTTTTAATTCTGGTGAGTTGTGTTATTAGGACTTATTTCGAAGATTCGGATGAACATCCAAGCCTATGTTAGATAGACGCAAGAAATAATTCTTAACCGATCATCATAAAATGAAATATTTATCTTGTTTTACACTTGAGCTATGGTATATGCATCCAAAAAAAAAAACATATTTGATAAACATTGTCAATCTATAGGCCTACCCAGTGTCTTCATAAAGGCCACCTAAGGCTTTTATTAACCACTTTATGCATTGCCGATAAATACTATCGGCAACAGTAGCAGCAGGAGCAATTTCATCATCATCCGTATATTGACAAGAGTTTGGAACGCAACGGAAGTCTGCTATGTTTAAGCTATGACCATTATAAATACTTCCAGTTATTGCAGTTGTTGTTGTTGCTGTTACTTTCTGCTTTCATTTTGGTTGCTGTCACCCCACGATGTCGTTGTTTAAATAAAGCCATCGGTAATTTTGTGGTTGGCTAGCTATTTTGGGGGGGGAGTACACACTGTTCCAAAATAGAAACGACTAGGCCCCAATCTGATGTCGGCTACTGGATGGCTAGATGTTTGCTGCATACTTTGCAATATTTGGATGATTGCCTTGCCTGGATGGCAGGACGACTGGTCTAAGTAATCAATGGTGTTGTTGTCATTTGTGTGCGTGTTTGCGCTAAGCCAAATATCCTCCCTCCCGTTTACCATCATATTTTGATATTCTGTTAATGTTGCTTACTATTGATGCCAAAAAAAAAAGAAAAACAAAATGTGCTCTTCGCTCGGCTTCTTCACTTAGCCTATGAGTTCGATTTTTAATGCCAACTTTTGGCATCCCTGATTATAAAGTGCTGTCGCTGGCTGGGTATGAAGGCTTCGTCGATTGGCCTATAGTAGGTCATTGAAATTTGCCCAGAAAGAAAATGAGAGATGAGACAACTACTCTTCCATAACGTTGAAAGCCACCATCCATTAGAAGAGATGCTAATGGAGTGGGAGGAAATTAAAAGTTGTTAATGTTTGATGGTAAATTAAAACATATTGCAGGTTGCCGATAAGAGAGCAAACTTTGCCATAAAGGAAATTAATTTCTGTTTATTTATTGACAACACGACTGTATTTATCGGTTGAAGTAACCGCAAGCCTTGGACATTGGCTAATTTTAGAAGATAGCAAAAGGTAAATGTGATTTATGATGTACTTACCGTTTTGGTTAATATTTTCAGTAAATTTGGATATACTGCTTCCCTATGTCCCTGTATTTATGTGGTAGCTAAATGGAAATGGAAAAGAAGTCATTGAATATCAATTCTCTTCCAAGCCATTAGTTTTAGTAAACAAAATCTTCAATTTGAAGTACTTTAGATCCAAAGATGATGATGGACTTTACACTGAAAAAACGCTTGCTTTTTTCCAATGAATGGATTTTTATTGATCCCGAGCCAAAGATGGGGAGAATTGCAGTAAGAATGTACAGTGAAATCGCTCAGAAGTGGACACGCACGATCGCCTAATTTTTGTCCTCATTTGGGAGGTGTCCAGTTATGAGAGATTCATTTTAAAGTATCAATACAGCAAACGTCTCACTACAACTGTCCAGTTTTTAGAGGTGTCCGGTGTTTGAGAGTGGCCAAGTTTGAGAGGTTTCACTATATATAAAATGAAATTATCGTTTTAGTTTGAATGTCTTGTTTCTGACACTGGGAAGCGAATATGTTAATCACAACTTAAATTTCCACATTCGGTCTCGAATTCAAGTACAAAATAAACCCTGTATGAAATAAAAACATCTTTGATATAACGTATGATCATGATGCCCAAAACCATATAGTGGTCAGAGTATAACAACTTTGATATTCCAAACAATTTGCCTACCAGAAATATTGATTTTAGACCCCATAAAATATATACAGATCAACTCACCTCCTGAGTCGATCTAGCCGTTGGTGTCCGTCCGTCCATGTATTTGTTGTTCGCAGTCGCAATTATTTGATCAAATTTGGAAAGAAATCGGATTAAATTTTGATATAGTTTTTATACCCTAAACCACATAGTGGTTAGGATATAATAAGTTTGATCTGCCAAAAAATGTGCCTACCAGAAATATTGATTTTAGACCCCATAAAATATATACCGATCGACTCAGAATCACCTCCTGAGTCGATCTAGCGCTTGGTGTCCGTCCGTCCGTCCGTCTGTCCATGTATTTGTTGTTCACAGGATTCCGGTCGCAATTATCAACCGATTTTGATGAAATTTGGTACAGGGAGTTTTTTGGGCACAAGGACGAACGCTATTGAATTTAGAAGAAATCGGATCAAATTTAGATATAGCTCCCATATATATGTATCGCCCGATTTCGACAAATGGGGTCACGTTGCGCTTTTTTTTTTTGAACGGATCGTCACCAAATTGGGCAAAAAGTAATCTTTTTCACAGCTCTTCAAGTATGCAAAATTTCATCCAAATCGGTTCAGATTTAGATATAGCTCTCATATATATGTATCACCCGATTTTTCTAAATTTGGCCATAAAACCCTTATTTATCAACCGATCTTACTCAAAGTTTGCTAAATGTTATCTTCTATAGCACTAACTATATGTGCAAAAAATCATCGAAATCGGTTCAGATGTAGCTATAGCTCCCATATATATGTACCGCCCGATTTTTTTAAATTTGGCCATAAAATATTTATCAACCGATCTTACTCAAAGTTGGCTAAATGTAATCTTCTATAGCACTAACTATATGTGCAAAAAATCATCGAAATCGGTTCAGATTTAGATATAGCTCCCATATATATGTATTGATTATTGGAACTTTTTCCAAAATTTTATTTCTATAGAGATTTAACAAAACAAATACTATTTTTGGTAGAATTCTACCAACTGTGGCAACCGTGGTGGTAATACAAATTTATTTTCTAGGTTATATACGTTGCATTTTCATGTTTTAAGATAATAAAGTACTTAGAACCATTTTTGTTTTGCAAAATCTGTTTAAATTTAACGAAAATATTGTAGGTAAAATTGTTTGGGAATGTATGGGAAAGTAGGGAACATTTTTTGTCTTTGTAGGGTAAACCCAACCTTTGCCCTGACAACACTGACCATGAGCTATAGTCAGGTTGAGACAAAGCAGCTGCGGATAATCTCCCAGACCTATATCAATTTTACCCCACAAATGCTTATGATTACTAATTCAGTAAGGTTGGTTTAGGGTATGATATAGTCGGCCCCGCCCGACTTTCTACTTTACTTACTTGTTATATAGTATTTTCGTCCGATTTTCTCAAATTTGGCCATATTTGCGTATTACCAGATATTCCAAAATTTGGCCATAATAACATTATTTATAAATTGATTTACCTCAAATTGAGCAAAAAATATCACACAAATCGACTCAGATTTAGATATAGTTCCCATATATATATCGAACGATTTTCACAAAATTGGCCATAATAATCCTTTTACAAAAAGCTCTCATATACTTACAAAAAGGCTCTCATATAAGTCGAAGTTTGAAAGTCGATTCGACTAACTCTAAGGCTAAAATGTCTTTATAGTAAAGTTTATCGACTTTGGTTCAAGAATAAGAAACTTTGTATTAGAGAAGTAATAGTCGATGCTATGGAAAAATTGTATTTGAAGATTAAAGACAAGCAACGATTGCGCCCATGATATTATATTTTTTTGATAAAATGGTGCTCTTTTTCGATCTAGTGATGTCCGTCCGTCCGTCTGTTATATATAGCCCCCATATAAACGGATCCCCAGATTTGATTTGAGATACTCCTTGGCTGTACAAACTTCATCCGATTCTGTTGAAATTTCGTACGTCAATATATGGCCTCCAACCACCATGAGAAAATTGGTGCTTATCGGTTTATAATTAATATATAAACAGATCCCAAGCTTCTATTTCTTGAACTTCCTGGAGAGGCAAATTTCATTCGATCCGGTTGAGATTTGGTACATAGTATAAATATATGGCGTAATGTCAATATATATCCTCTAATCACTATGCAAAATTTGGTCCATATCGGTCTATATATAATTACACCCACCCGTATTAACCAATCCCCATATTTCCGGAGCTTCCTGGATGTGCCACTTTCATTCGATGCGGTTGAAATTTGGTACATGGTATAAGTATATGCCCCTAATAATCACGGAAAAATGGTCAATATATGTCCATAATTATATATAGCCACATTGGTCAATATCGGTTCATAATTATATATAGCACCCATATAAATCGATACCCAAATTTGATCACCTGAACCTCTTGGAGAAGCCAAATTCATCCGATTCGGTTGAAATTTGGTACATTACGCTAGTATATGGCCGCTAACAACCATACCATATCGGTCTATATCGCCAAAAATAATCTACCACATGTTATTTCTATAGAAAGTTTTGTCAAAATTTTATTACCATAGAAAATTTTGTCAAATTTTTAATTCGGTAAAAAATTTTGTCAAAATTATTTCTACAGAGAATTTTGTCGAAATTGTATTTATATAGCAAAATTTTGTCTAAATTTTATTTCTATAGCAAAATTTTGTAAAAATTTTATTTCTATAAAAAATTTTGTCAAAATTTTATTTCTATAGAAAATGTTATCAATATTTTATATATATAGAAAATTTTGTCAAAATTTCATATCTGTAAAGAATTTTGCAAAAATTTTATTTCTATAGAGAATTTTGTCAAAATTTTATTTCTACACCCTCACAAAAAATCGCTTCTGTAACATATACTCCCAAACATATTTTGATTCAAGCATATACATTTTTGGGTATTGCCCAAACATTTATATGTTTGATCTCTTCCAATATATAATATGTTTGAAAGCATATTGGTCTAAACAATATAATATGTTTGGGTAGTCTAAGTTCCAAACATTTTGTATTTTTGCATCCAAATTCAATAATGTTGTCTTCCAAAAAACAATATGTTATTATGTGAACATATAATATGTTTGGAAGCATTTTGCACCCAAAAATATTATATGCTTAAAAAAAATTCTCCCAAACAATATTGTGTTCAAAATTTTATTTATTTATTTATATATTTACAATCATAATGAATTATGAAAATAAACAGGTAATATAGGTGCTAACAACATAGGTTTTCGACCTGAATGCTCAAAATTTTGTTTCTGCCTAATTGTATATTCCCTCACATCTTTCTCACTTCCGCGAGATTTTTTAGTTCTTAGCACCTTTTTCTGTAATACAAACATTGTAGAAGAAATTATTCAATTTTATGATTTTTTTTATTTTAATTTTACCTTTTGCCGGACGGGGATTCGAACAGCGGACCACACAGTTTGTAAGGATCAAAGAAGTAGCTGATCAATTGCCCAAGGAAAAATTAAATGTTAATTTTGTAATAACAAGCAACAACCACCAACTTAATTCAATATCGCTCCCTGTTAAATAGCGCTCCAAGCTACTAAACACATATATGTTTATAGGCTATTTCTAAATTAATATATTTGCATCCAATCATATTATATTTACAAACATTTTATGTCCCAAACATAATATGTTCTAACATATTAACATATATGTCCCAAACATGTTATGCTAGTTTATGAACATTATATGCTTGCACTCAAAAATATTGTGTTTAAAAATTTGTGTTCCAAACATATAATGTTTATAGCCAAACATATGAAAAACAGTCTTTTTCATCCGTGTATAGAAAATTTTGATAAAATTTTATTTCTATAGAAAATTTTGTCAACATTTTATTTCTATAGAAAATTTTGTCAAAATTTTATTACTATAGAAAATTTTGTCAAAATTTTATTTCTATAGAAAATTTTGTCAAAATTTTATTTCAATTGAAAGTTTTGTAAAAGTTTTATGTCTATAGAAAATTTTTAAAAATTTTATTTCTATAAAAATTTTTTCAAAATTTTATTTCTATAAAGATTTTTTTCAAAATTTTCTTTCTATAGAGAATTGTGTCAAAGTTTTATTTCTCTAAAAATTTTGTCAAAATTTTATTTCTATAGCGAATTTTGCAAAAATTTTATTTCTATCGAGAATTTTGTCAAAATTTTATTTCTTTAGAAAATTTTGCCAAAATGTTATTTTATTTCTATAGAAAATTTTGTCAAAATGCTATTTCTATAGAGAATTTTGTCAAACTCTTATTTCTTTAGAAAATTTTGCCAAAATGTTATTTTATTTTTATAGAAAATTTTGTCAAAATTTTATTTCTATAGAAAATTTTGTCAAAATTTTGTTTCTATAGAAAATGTTGTCAAAATGTTATCTTATTTCTATAGAGAATTTTGTCAAAATTTTATTTCAATAGAAAAATTTGTCAAAAGTTTATTTCTATAGAAAATTTTGTCAAAATTTTATTTCTATAGAACATTTTGTCAAAGTTTTATTTCTATCCAAATTTTTTAAAAAATTTATTTCTGTAAAGAATTTTGCCAAAATTTTATTCTGTAGAGAATTTTGTCAAAATTTTATTTCTATAGAAAAATTTGTCAAAAGTTTATTTCTATAGAAAATTTTGTCCACATTTTATTTCTATAGAAAATTTTGTCAAAGTTTTATTTCTATAGAAAATTTTGTCAAAATTTTATTTCTATAGAATAATTTATCAAAATTTTATTTCTATATAAAATTTTTCAAACTTTTTTTATATAGAACATTTTCTCAAAATTTTATTTCTATAGAAAAATTTGTCAAAATTTTATTTCTATAGAAAATTTTGACAAAATTTTATTTCTACAGAAAATTTTTACAAAATTTTATTGCTATAGAAAATTTTGTCAAAATTTTTTTCTATAGAAAATTTTGTCAAAATTTTTTTCTATAGAAAATTTTGTCAAAATTTTATTTCTCTAGAAAATTTTGTCAAAATTTTATTTCTATAGAAAATTTTGTCAAAATTTTTTTCTATAGAAAATTTTGTCAAAATTTTATTTCTATAGAATAATTTATCAAAATTTTATTTCTATAGAAAATTTTTAAAAATTTTATTTCTATAAAAAATTTTGTCAAAATTTTATTTTTATAGAGAATTGTGTCAAAGTTTTATTTCTAAAGATAATTTTGTCAAAATTTTATTTCTAAAGAAAATTTTGTCAAAATTTTATTTCTATAGAATAATTTATCAAAATTTTATTTCTATAGAAAATTTTGTCAAAATTTTTTTCTATAGAAAATTTTGTCAAAATTTTATTTCTATAGAATAATTTATCAAAATTTTATTTCTATAGAAAATTTTTAAAAATTTTATTTCTATAAAAAATTTTGTCAAAATTTTATTTTTATAGAGAATTGTGTCAAAGTTTTATTTCTAAAGATAATTTTGTCAAAATTTTATTTCTAAAGAAAATTTTGTCAAAATTTTATTTCTATAGAATAATTTATCAAAATTTTATTTCTATAGAAAATTTTTCAAAATTTTATTTCTGTAGAAAGTTTTGTCAAAATTTTATTTCTATAGAAAATTTTTCAAAATTTTATTTCTATAGAAAATTTTGTCAAAATTTTATTTTTATAGAAAATTTTGTAAAAATTTTATTTCTATAGAAAATTTTGTCAAAATTTTATTTCCATAGAAAATTTTGTCAAACTGAATTATACACGTATTTAATAGGCTTTTTTGTTGTTTAATCCATCTTTATCATGTATATCCATCTTTATCATCACTTCTAATAAAAGCTAAATTTTTATCCAATTTGTCAATCCCATTAAAGTCCCTCTTTTAGTTGTTAGGACAAATTTTCATTTCATACCTTAAAAAAAAAAATACTTTAAAAATAATTAAATAAAATGTCTTAATTCATAGTGGTACTTCACTCGTACGTAGGACATAACACATGTTCCATTTGGACATAGATGGATTCCTTTAATACCGTCTGATAAGTCGCCATTCACATGTGGATTTCCCACAGCAATTAAGTTCAGCACAACATGGACAATGTCCTGGCAAAAATCTCCACATATCCCTACATAGAGCGTAATACAAAAGAGTAAAACTATATCCTTTTTCTGATGACAAAATACCAAGAGCCACAACCATAAGTGTATGTTGTGTTGAGTTGGCGGCGTGAGTAAAGGAACCTTTGACAAAAGAAAGAAAAAGGACACTTTTTGATTACAAACCAACAGACATGAGTATCCTGTAAAATTTTTCTGTCTTTTATTTTTTAAAGGCTATTCAATGTTTTTGTGTCCTTTCCATCGAATACAATGGGCCATTGTTGAAAAAACAAAAATGGAAACACAAACATTGCGTATTATGGATGATTACATCACGGCCTGGATGTATTATTATGTGAGGTCCAACTCTTCCTTATTCTATTTGATCTCAACAATAAAAGGACATTAGAAGAGATTGTGTTGTGTGTGTGTGTGTACATGTTGAGTGTATCTTATAACAGTCCATGTCGGTCCCTTTGGTCAGAAAAAAGGACTATTGGTGTGTTTTACCTCTAATAAAATCCCGACACAATATCCTGTTAAACTTATGTTCATCCTTTTAAAAAATTTATAAATGTCGCCCGGGACAATACTTTGGGCTTAGATGTTTGTTTTTTAAGAACATAATAAGTTTATTGTTTTGGAGTAAGCTTTCATGTGTGTGTTGAGTTAAAAACTAATACAACAATGGATTTTATTTAATACGTGAAGATTAATTTATATATTTTATTAAAATTCAATATTTAAGCCTTAAGTCTTTGATGCTTCAAATATAGTGTCTTAGTTTAGGCCTCCTATCTTAGTTTATATAAATGTTCAATCGAATGAAAATAACGAAGAAAAAACAAACATTCCAAGAGGAATGTATTAAATTTAACAAGTATATACGGCCGTAAGTTCGGCCAGGCCGAAGCTTATGTACCCTCCATCATGGATTGCGTATAAACTTCTTCTAAACACTGCATTCCACAATCGAATTACTTCAGTTGCGGTAACGCTTGCCGATGGCAAGGTATATCTAACACCATCTTCTAAATTGTATGTAAGTCCATACGAGGTATATATTAAATCAAAAAAGATCGATCCAATACGTATATAATTCAGTTTGACAAAGTAGACATAAAATTTTGACAAAATTTTCTACAGAAATAAAATTTTAACAAAATTTTCTATAGAAATAAAATTTTCACAAAATTTTCTATAGAAATAAAAATTTTGACAAAATTTTCTATAGGAAGAAAAATTTGTCAAAAATTTCTACGGAAATAAAATTTTAACAAAATTTTCTATAGAAATAAAATTTTGACAAAATTTTCTATAGAAATAAAATTTGGACAAAATTTTGTATAGAAATAAAATCTTGGTAGATTATTTTTGGCTCAAGTGGCAACCATGATTATAAACCGAATAAAATTTTGACAAAATTTTCTATAGAAATAAAATTTTGACAAAATTTTCTATAGAAATAAAATTTTGGCAATGATGAAAATTTTTTTATGAACGGAATAAAATTTTAAGAAAAGTTTTTCTAGAAATAAAATTTTGACAAAATTTTCTATAGAAATAAAATTTTGACAAAATTTTCTATAGAAATAAAATTTTTGTAGATTATTTTTGGCTCTAGTGGCAACCATGATTATGAACCGATATGGACCAATTTTTGTGTGATTGGACAAATTTTGGTATGGTCCTTAGCGACCATATACTAACACCACGTTCCTAATTTCAACTGGATCGGATGAATTTTGCTCCTCCAAGAGGCTCCGGAGGTCAAATCTGGAGAACGTTTTATATGGGGCCTATATATAATTATGGACCGTTATGGACCAATTCTGGCACGGCTGTTAAAGATCATATACTAACACCATGTTCCAAATTACAACCGGATTGGATGAAATATGCTTCTCTTGGAGACTTCGCAATCCAAATCTGGGGATCGGTTTATATGGGGGCTATATATAATTATGAACCGATGTGGACCAATTTTTGCATGGTTGGTAGAGACCATATACCAATATCATGTGCCAAATTTCAGGCGGATCGGATGAAATTTGCTTCTCTTTGAGGCTCCGCAACCCATATTTGGGGATCGGTTTATATCGGGGCTATATATAATTATGGACCGATGTGGACCAATTTTTGCGTGGTTGTTAAAGACCATATACCAACACCATGTACGAAATTTCAACCGGATCAGATAAAATTTGCTTCTCTTTTAGGCTCCGCAAGCCAAATCTGGGGATCAGTTTATATGGGGGCTATATATAATTATGGACCGATGTGGACCAATTTTTGTATGGTTGTTAGAGACCATATACCAACACCATGTACCAAATTTCAGCCGGATCGGATGAAATATGCTTCTGTTAGAGGCTCCACAAGCCAAATCTGAGGGTCCCTTTATATGGGGGCTATACGTAAAAGTGGACCGATATGGCCCATTTCAATACCATCCGACCTACATCGATAACAACTACAACTACAAGTGCCAAGTTTCAAGTCGATAGCTTGTTTCGTTCGGAAGTTAGCGTGATTTTAACAGACGGACGGACGGACGGATGGACATGCTTAGATCGACTCAGAATTTCACCACGACCCAGAATATATATACTTTATGGGGTCTTAGAGCAATATTTCGATGTGTTACAAACGGAATGACAAAGTTAATATACCCCCATCCTATGATGGAGGGTATAAAAAGAATTAACAAACAAAATAATAAAGATCACATACACATGTGTGGTTAGTTGGATAAGTACACTTCTTACTAACCTTAAGTCGTTCCATAGAAAAAAAGAGAATTTTGTGTACCCTTCACCATTTGTTTCGTATAATTTGTTCCTTCATGAGGTTTTTATGGATGTATGTAAATGTAGTTAACATAGTACCAATTTTTGCATGATTGTTAGGAGGCATATACTGACACCACGTACAAAATTACAACAAGAGCGGATGGATAGGTTGAGAATAGTGGCAGCCCTTTATTTTAGGTTCACTTAGCAAAAAAAGCATTTCCAAAAAAGTAGTAAGTAAGATTCTGTAATATTTTGCTACATAAATAATTTTTAAAATTTTTTATGATTTATGCATTCCTAATGCTTGTCTCAAATGTTTGACCTCAAATATTTCCAAAAATTCGCAAGTTTCCTATAATGGATTTAGTATGTTTTCGACAAAATTTATATAACTTGTACCATTTTATTAATTCCTACTACTTCCTAAAAATTTAATTAACCCTTTCGACACCGAATTTTTATAGGTATCGCTAATTTTTTTGTTTTTACTTTTAATCATGTTGAAGTCATTAAAGAAGCGTCTAGTCAAAATTTCGGGTCGCCACGCCCATTCGTTTAGGCGGTAGAGAATGTTGCCTGTGGGCAATTGTGACTACAAACTATTTTGTTTTGTAATGATAGACGTATTACGTTTTATTGGATTTTTGTTAAGTTTTTTTTTTTATTTTGCAGTAAATATATACTTAGATGCGCGCGTGAGTGAAATTTCAATCACGCTCAAACACATTATTTGTACTTACGCATGCCATGTGGGTAGGAATTCACAGTCACGAAATGAAAAGTCATACTCGCATACGCTCCCACATCAACAATGTTTATGTCTCACGCTTTCGCACGATTCACGACAATTTTCGTAATTCACGACAAATCTCGTAAGTCACGAATATTTTCGGAACACGACAATTTTCGTGGCTCAATAAAATTCTGGTAATTAACGAAATTTCTCGTGACTCACGCTATTGAAATCCTAAGCGTGATTAAATATGTAAAGGTGATTAAAATCGGTGAGCTTGAATTTAATCGTGAACGTGAATTTGTTCGTGATTGTGACTTTTTGTGTCTGTTTTACCGTGAGTGCGAATTTGATCGTGAATATGAATTTTATTGTTAACGTGAATTTTATCTTGAGCGTGAGTTGGATCGTGAGCGTGGGTTGGATCGTGAAAGTAAATTTTTATCGGGAGCGTGATTTCGGAGAAAGTTTACTCACGCACAATCACGAACACAATTTGATTTTTACTCACGCTCACGCGCCACACATTTTTCTTTAATCCCGTTCGCGCACATTCACGAGGTTTCGTTTAAATTTCATTCACGATATTTCGTTTAAATTTCATTCACGGATTCGCGTGAATCACGCGTGACTCACGAAAATGTTTTGTATTTTTTTGATGTTCTTAACCCATGTCAATTTAACTGGCGGTGTAAAAACCCAAAGCATTATAAAGCGTCAATATTCGTGCTAAATAATCCACTAGTATGTTGCCAAGAAGTGGCTTCCTCCCTTTTTACGATCCCTTCCAAATTCCTCACTGCACTGCAGATATGTTTTCCACATCATCGCCGCATTTCTCGTCACTGGGACATCCCAATTGAAGTTCAAAATTTTTCAAAATCATTGTTTTTCAAACTTTTTTTCTCCAGGTCTTATGTTCAAAAATATGTAATTTTACTACCACAATTGCCCAAAGTTGCCCACAGGCAACTTTTCAATTTTAAAAATTTCCCATCTGTTGTTTTTTTTTGCAATTCTAAGATTTGACTTCCAGAAATATTTTATTTGACATGTACTACAATAGATTTAATAAAAACATTCAACATTTTACTTGTAATTTTTAAAAAAGTCACATTTATAAAAACCTCTTTTTAAATTCGCAAATATTTTTTTCTTGAGGTACGTGCGTATTAATGAAAAATTTTTTGCTAATTGACAACCAAATTAGCTGATTTTTCATTCAACTTGAAGAAAACACTTGTAGCTTTCGATACCGTTACAGTTTTATGAACAAAAACAACGCTGACAGTGAGTCTCAAAACACAAAAAGTTGCCCACAGGCAACTTTAGGGTCGAAAGGGTTAAAAGAATTTCCTTTATACTAAAATAAATAACTTCTATGGGAGGACGTTTTTGGAAGTGTTTTTAAAGTTGTTCCTTTGGAACAACTTCTAAATTTTTGACTCGGGCTATTCAGACCATTTTTTGCCGGGATATTCAGACCATCAATGACAAGGGAATTCCTTCTTATAGCCGAGTCTAAACGGCTGGCCGTTGCACGTGAAACTACTTAGAGAAGCTTTGAAACTCAGAAATGTTACCAGCATTACTGAGAGGGGATAATCCATTGGTGAACAAGTTTGTGGTGTTTTGTCGAAGCTGGGATTTAACTCACGATCATATGTATGCCAGGCGGGCATGTTACCCATTGCACCGCGTTTGCTCCCAATTGCAATATTTTGCAAAATCTTCCAAAACATAAAGAATTCTACCAATCTACCAAACAGTAAAAATCTGCCATTTTTTGGTAGTCTCGTGTTCATAATTATATATAGCCCCCATATAAAGCGACCCCCATATTTCAATTCTGGCTCTATAATTACCGCACAAAAGTTTTTATCGGTTCGTAATTATTTCTTCCCTATATATACCGGCCAAGAACTGAATATATACGTATTTAATCTAACTTTCTTTTGTCTACTATATATCCCGCATGGACTAACTTACAATTTAGAATATGATGTTAAGAAGTTTTAAGATGTCTTGCCATCGGCCGCAACCCAATAATTTAATTGTGGATGGCCGTCTTTAGTAGAAGTTTCTACGCAATCCATGGTGGAGGGTACATAAGATTCGTCCTGGCCGAACTTACGGCCGTATATACTTGTTTCAATATAGTTTTGATTATGATTAGTTCATAACATTTAATTTTCAGCAATATTTATAATATTATTTATAACAAAAATTATATTCAAGTTATGCTCATTACTGAGAGACGATAATCCATTGGTGAAAAAAATTTAGGTGTTGTGTCGAAACGGGGATTTAACTCACGTTCATATGTATGCAAGGCGTGCATGTTACCCATTGCACCGCGTTTGCTCCCAATCGGAACGCGTGAAATTTGCTATTCTAAGATGTTCAGCAAATCAAATCTCTTGGTCGGTTTATATGGGGGTTAGTCGTAATATAGCCCATTTGGAATACTATCAGATCTATATCAATAACAGCTACTTGTGTCAAGATTCGCATGTTTCGTTCGGAAGTTAGCGTGATTTCATCAGACGGACGGATGGACATCGCTAGATCCACTCAGAATTTGGTAGATGGTGTTGGTAGGGTCTCTAACAACCATGTAAAAATTGATCCACATCGGTCCATATATATATATAGCCCCCCATCGATCCCCAGCTTTGGCCTGCGGAGCCCCAAAGAGAAGCAAATTTCATCCGATCCGGCTGAAATTTGGAACATGGTGTTGATATATAGTCTCTAACAACCATGCAAAAATTGGTCCACATCGGTCCATAATTATATATAGCCCCCATATAAACCGATCCCCAGATTTGGCTTGCGGAGCCTCTAAGAGAAGCAAATTTCATCCGACCCGGTTGAAATTTGGTACGTAATGTTAGTATATAGTCTCTAACAACCATTCAAAAATTGGTCCACATCGGTTCATAATTATATATAGCCCCCATATAAACCGATCCCCAGATTTGGCTTGCGGAGCCTCAAAGAGAAGCAAATTTCATCCGATCCGGCTGAAATTTGGTACATGGTGTTGGTATGTAGTCTCTAATAACCACGCCAGAATTGGTCCATATCGGTCCATAATTATATATAGCCCTTATACAAACCGATCCCCCGATCCGGTTGAAATTTGGTACATTTCGCTAGTGTATGGCTGATAACAACCATACCAAAATTGATCCGTATCGATCTAAATTGTATATAGCCCCCAAATAAACCGATCTCCAATCACAGAAAAATCACGACATCCACTCGAGCCAAAAATAATCTACCAACAGTTTATTGCCATAGAAAATTTTGTCAAAATTGTATATTTCTATAGAAAATTTTGTTAACATTTTATGTTTTTAGGAAATTTTGTCAAAATATAATACCTAAACAAAATTTTGTCAAAAATGTATTTCTATAGAAAATTTTGTCAAAGTTTTATTTCTATAGAAAATTTTGTTAGAATTTTATTCCAATAGAAAATTTTGCCAAATATTATTTCTACAGAAAATGTATGATGCAGAGGAATATTTTGCAAAATCTTCGAAGACATCAAGAATTCTACCAATCTACCAAACAGTAAAAATCTGCCATTTTTGGTAGTCTCGTGTTCATACTTGTATATAGCCCCCATATAAAGCGACCGCCATATTTCAATTTTGGCTCTATAATTACAGCACAAAAAACTTATATCGGTTCGTAATTTTTTCTTCCTTATATATACCGGTCAGAACTGAATGTATACGTATTTAATCGATCTTTCTTTTGTCTACTAACAGGTTGGCTGATAAGTCCCCGGTCTGACACATAGATGGCGTCGCTAGTGTTAAATGCATATTATTTTTCAAATGATTCGTGTCAAAACTTGACGTCTGTAAGTCAATTAGTTTGTGAGATAGAGCGTCTTTTGTCAAGCAAGTTTTGTTATTGTGAAAAAAAGGAATTTCGTGTTTTGATAAAATACTGTTTTCTGAAGGGAAAAAATACGGTGGAAGCAAAAACTTGGCTTGATAATGAGTTTCGGACACTGCCTCAGGGAAATCAACAATAATTGATTGGTATGCAAAATTCAAGCGTGGTAAAATGAGCACGGAGGACGGTGAATGCAGTGGACGCCCGAAAGAGGTGGTTACCGACTAAAACATCAAAAAAATCCACAAAATGATTTTGAATAACCTTAAATGATGTTGATCGAGATAGCAGAGGCCTTAAAGATATCAAAGGAACGTGTTGGTCATATCATTCATCAATATTTGGATATGCGGAAGCTCTGTGCGAAATGGGTGCCGTGCGAGCTCACATTTGACCAAAAACAACAACGTGTTGATGATCCTAACAGCTGTTAACTCGTAATACATGCGAGTTTTTCCGTCAATATGTGACAATGGATGAAACATGGCTCCATCGCTATACTCCTGAGTCCAATCGACAGTCGGCTGAGTGGACAGCGACCGGTCAACCGTCTCCGAAGCGTGGAAAGACTCAAAAGTCCGCTGGCAAAGTGATGGCCTCTGTTTTTGGGATACGCATGGAATAATTTTTATCGATTATCTTGAGAAGGGAAAACCCATCAACAGTGACTATTATATGGCGTTATTGGAGCGTTTGAATGTCGAAATCGCGGCAAAACGGCCCCATATGAAGAAGAAAAAAGTGTTGTTCCACCAACGCACCGTGCCACAAGTCATTGAGAACGTTGGAAAAAATTCATGAATTGGGCTTCGAATTGCTTCCCCACCCACCGTATTCTACAGATCTGGCCCCAGCAACTTTTTCTTGTTCTCAGACCTCAAAAGGATGCTCGTAGCGAAAAAAAATTGGCTGCAATGAAGAGGTGATCGCCGAAACTGTGGCCTATTTTGAGGCAAAACCGAAGGAATACTACCAAAATGGTATCAAGAAATTGGAAGGTCGTTATAATCGTTGTATCACTCTTGAAGTGAATTATGTTGAATAATAAAAAGTAATTTTGACAAAAAAATGTGTTTTTCTTTGTTAGACCGGGGACTTATCAGCCAACCTGTTATATATCCCGCATGGACTAACTTACAATTTTGAATATGATGTTAAGAAGTTTAAAGATGCCTTGCCATCGGCCGCAACCCAATAATTTAATAGTGGATGGCCGTCTTTAGTAGAAGTTTCTACACAATCCATGGTGGAGGGTACATAAGATTCGACCTGGCCGAACTTACGGCCGTATATACTTGTTTCAATATAGTTTTGATTAGTTCATAACATTTAATTTTCAGCAATATTTATTGAATTATTTATTAAAAAAAATTCATATTCAAGTTAAGCTCTCACTTCATTCCATCATTTAATCTCTTCAATTTTCTGTGATTAAGGCGTTATTAATTAATCAAGAGTTTTCAACCGTGCAGGAAAAAAGACATACATAAAATCGTTCCATTAATTTGTTGCCTTAATTACAGATGGCACCTCCAACAACTTGGATGTCATCAATTATTGCTGTTGTTCTCAATAATAAATTATAACAATAATATCGATTTCATAGGAAATTCGTCCACCCTCACATTGAATAGGGGATGGTATGTGAGGACAAGAGTAATCGCAGAAATTCTCAGTTATCACGCCTCGCCATTGCTGAAGGACAAATTGGGAGACTGGGATGAACTAATAAATTCCTGCGATATTTGACTAATCTAAATAAAATTAATTAGATTAATATTGGAAGCAAAGAGCCATGTGGTTACGACACTTTATCAATTAAAATATGCTGCACTTTTGGTTTTACTGCCCACTGCTCCTACGCCTCAATATGGAAATATCATAAATTCTATCTATAGCATATAGATACATAAACGGCATGGTGGTATGGGTACTCTTCTCAAACCCCAAAGGAGTAGTGTCTCTATCATCATCATCATCATCATCATCATCATCATCATCATCTGTTTGTTTAAAGAGGATATTATTGTTGTGGCTTTTGCACCTCATTAGCATAAAATGTGTTACAATGTATACAGATTATTTTGCTGGCAATTTATTATTATTCTACTTTAATCAATTGAACAAATATTGGTATTCTAAGATATGAGATCATTATTGTGGGCAAAATCTATAAAAAAATGGCCCATCAAAAATTAAATCATCTTTTTTGGAAAAGGGCTTATTAAGTGTATGCTTTTGCAGCGGTGGTTTATCCCAACTCAGTAATGTTGGTGACATTTCTGAGTGTTACAAAGCTTCTCTAAGAGGTTTGATTGAAATCTGGAATGCCGTTCGGACACGGCTATAAAAAGGAGGTCCCTTGTAATTGAGTTTAATATAGAATCGGACAGCACTCAGTCATAAGAGAGAAGTTCACCACTGTGGTATCACAATAGTCTAAGTGAGCCTGAAATATCGGTCTGCGACTATACCTAACCTAACCCATATTCATAACTTTATATAGCATTCGTCTAGGAGCCAAATACTGATTTGATTTAGCCAAAACTCCATATATCTACCTCTTGTATTATACTCTCCATAATACTAACGTTGCCTTTTTATACCCACTAGCATAAAATGATGATGGGGTTATAATAGGTTTGTCATTCCGTTTGTAACACATAGAAATATCGATTTCCGAATATACTCGTATAAAGTATATATGTTTTTGATCAGAGAGAAATTCTAAGACGATATCACCATGTCCGTCTGTCGGTATGTTGTAAATACGCTAAAGTCTTCAATATTCCAGCTATCGTGCTGAAATTATGTACAAACCCGTCTTTTTTCTCTGAAAACCTAGAAGTATTTTAGGACCATAAAGAGGACCGCTGAAAATCGCGTGTATCGGTCCATGGTTTGGTATATCCCCTTTATATACCGATCTCCCGATTTGGAGTCATGTGCTTATAGAAACCGTAATTTTTATCTAAATTGCCAGAAATTTGAAACTTAGAAGAATTTTAAGACCATAAAGAGGTGTGCCGAAAATGAGGTGTATTGCTCCATGTTTTGGTATAGCCCCCATATAGACCGACCTCCCGATTTTATTTCTTGGGCGTCTAGAAACTGTATTTTGTATCCGATTTGCTTGAAATTTAAAATCTAGAGGTAATTTAAGACCACAAATAGGTGTGTCGAAAATTGGGTGTATCGGTTCATGTTTTCGTATAGCCCCTATATAGACCGATCTTCCGATTTTACTTTTTGGGCTTCTAGAAAGTGTATTTACTATCCGATTTGCCGGAAATTTGAAACTTAGAAGAATTTTAAAACCATAAAGAGGTGTGCCGAAAATGGGGTGCATTGGTCCATGTTTTGGTGTAGCCCCCATATAGACCGACCTCCCGATTTTATTTCTTGGGCGTCTAGAAACTGTATTTTCTATCCGATTTGCCTGAAGTTGAAAATCTAGAGGTATTTTAGGACCAACAACAGGTGTGTCGCAAATTGGGTGTATCGGTTCATGTCTTGGTATAGCCCCTATATAGACCGATCTTCCGATTTTACTTTTTGCGCTTCTAGAAAGTGTATTTACTATCCGCCAAATTTGAAACTTAGAAGAATTTAAGACCATAAAGAGGTGTGCCGAAAATAAGGTGCTTTGGTTCATGTTTTGGTATAGCCCCCATATAGACCGATTTCCCGATTTTACTTCTTGGGCGTCTAGAAACTGTACTTTCTTGATATTTCAAATCTAGAGGTAATTTAAGACCACAAATAGGTATGTCGAAACTAGGGTGTACCCGTCCATGTTTTGGAATAGGCCCCATATAGACTGATCTCCCGATTTTACTTCTTGGGCTTCTAGAATTCGTAGTTTTTACCCAATTTGTCTGAAATTGGAATTTTAGAAGTATTTGAGGACCATTAAAACGTGAGTATAGGTTCATGTTTTTTTTTAATTTCTTGAGGTTCTAGAATCCGTAGTTTTTATCCACTTTGCCTGAATTTGGAAACCTAGAGGTAGTTTAGAACCACAAATAGGTTAGCCGAATATGGTGTGTATCGACCCATTTTTTAGCATAGCCCCCATATAGACCGATCTCCCGATTTAACTTCTTGAGCTTCTAGAAACCGTAGTTTTTACTCGATTGGACCGAAAATAAAAATATACTTGTATTTTAGACCTTTAAAAAATCTGTATCGCATTTATTTTTGCGGGTCTATTTGGTGAGGCATCGATGTAGACCGATTTCACTTCCTGCGGGTGTAGCAGGCGCACTGATCTTGAAAAATTATTCAAACTGAAAGTCAAATTTCCAGATCTTACTCCGCGTAATCATATAAATAATGGCGGTAAAAATCTGTAGATTTAAGATTTCAAATTAAGGCGTTATTTCATTATTTACACGATATGTTTATGATTTCTCTAAAACTTAAACAAAATTGGTTCTTATAAATTCAGAATATGATCTAGTCTTCATATGTAGAATCTTTAAATTTATCTTCAGGCAGCGTACTAATTGAACTGATCTTCTTGGAAGAATATCTGTCATCAAACCCCTTGGAGTTCTATATATTATCAAGTAACCCGCTACGACGAAGAGTTTTCAAAGTAAACTATTATATTTGATTCATGGTGGTGGGTATTTGAGATTTAGCCCGGCCGAACTTCCTGCTGTATATACTTGTTATACCCTCCACCATAGGATGGGGGTATATTAACTTTGTCATTCCGTTTGTAACACGTCGAAATATTGCTCTAAGACCCCATTAAGTATATATATTCTGGGTCGTGGTGAAATTCCGAGTCGATCTGAGCATGCCCGTCCGTCCGTCTGTTGAAATCACGCTAACTTCCGAACGAAACAAGCTATCGACTTGAAACTTGGCACAAGTAGTTGTTATTGATGTAGGTCGGATGGTATGGCAAATGTGTCACATTGGACCACTTTTACGTATAGCCCCCATATAAACCGATCCCCAGATTTGGCTTGCGGAGCCTCAAAGAGAAGCAAATTTCATCCGATCGGCCTGAAAATTGGTACATGGTGTTGGTATATAATCTCTAACAACCATGCAAAAATTGGTCCACATCAGCCCATAATTATATATAGCCCCCATATAAGCCGTTTTCCAGATTTGAACTCCGGAGCCTGTTACAGGAGCAAAATTTATCCAAACCGGCTGAAATTTGGTACATGGTGTTGGTATAGGGTCTTTAACAATCATGCAAAAAGTGGTCTACATAGGGGCATAATTATATATAGCCCCCATACAAACCGATCCCCAGATTTGGCTTGCGGAGCCTCAAAGGGAAGCAACTTTCATCCGATCCGGTTGAAATTTGGTACATGGTGTTGGTATATGGTCTCTAACAACCACGGAAAAGTTGGCCCATATCAGTCCATAATTATATATAGCCCACATATAAACCGATCCCCAGATTTGACCTATGGAGCCTTATGGATGAGCAAAATTCATCCTATTCGGTTGAAATTTGGTACGTGGTGTTAGTATATGGTCTCTAACAACCATGTAGGAATTGGTCCATATCGGTCCATAATTATATGTAGCCCCCATATAAACCGATCCCCAGATTTGACCTCCGGAGCTCTTGGAGGAGCAAAATTCATCCGATCCGTTTGAAATTTGCCACATTGCACTAGTATATGGCCGCTAACAACCATGCCAAAATTGGTCCATATCGGTCTATAATTATATATAGCCGATCCCCAAAAATAATCTTCCAAAATTTAATTCTTATAGACAATTTTGTCAAAATTTTGTTACCATAGAAAATTTTGTCAAAATGTTATTACTATAGAAAATTTTGTCAAAATTTTATTACTATACAAAATTTTGTCAACAATTTATTTCTATAGAAAATTTTGCCATAATTTTATTACTATAGAAAATTTTGTCAAAATTTTATTTCTATAGAAAATTTTGTTAAAATTTTATTTCTATAGAAAATTTTGTCAAAATTTTATTTCTAATTATACAATTATTCTTCGAGCTTTATGGACAGATATAGATTAAGGAACATGGTTAATAGAGCCATTGAAAAGAAAACGCCAGATACCAATCTATACACGCCTGGACTGTACATGTTTCGGTTCGGGCGAATGAACCTTTCCACAGCCTTTAGTATAGATCTGGCTGGGAGAGATAACTCAATTTTGGGCCCTTTATGCTAACTCCTTATGGAGAAAACATTTGGGAAATTTCCTCTTACAAATTGAATCATCTTTTCTCCCATTTCGTGTTGTTGCATTACTATGTAACAAAACGAAATAAAAATAAGATTAAGGGACTTGTAAGTTATATGAAAAGATGATGTACAGTGGGAGAAAAGATGATTCAATTTGTAAGAGGAAATTTCCCAAATGTTTTCTCCATAAGGAGTTAGCATAAAGGGCCCAAAATTGAGTTATCTCTCCCAGCCAGATCTATACTAAAGGCTGTGGAAAGGTTCATTCGCCCGAACCGAAACATGTACAGTCCAGGCGTGTATAGATTGGTATCTGGCGTTTTCTTTTCAATGGCTCTATTAACCATGGTCCTTAATCTATATCTGTCCATAAAGCTCGAAGAATAATTGTATAATTAGATATAATGCATTTGGACGTCAATTGCCTGTTTCGGTATCAGGCTAACATGTAATAAAATTTTATTTCTTTAGAAAATTTTGTCAAAATTTTATTTCTATAGAAAATTTTGTCAAAATTTTATTTCTATAGAAAATTTTGTCAAAATTTTATTACTATAGAAAATTTTGTCAAAATTTTATTTCTATAGAAAATTTTGTCAAAATTTTATTTCTATAGAAAGTTTTGTCAAAATTTTATTTCTATTGAAAATTTTGTCAAAATTTTATTTCTGTTGAAAATTTTGTCAAAATTTTATTTCTATTGAAAATTTTGTCAAAATTTTATTTCTATAGAAAATTTTATCAAACTGAATTATATACGTATTTAGTCGGCCTTTTGTTACTATACAAAATTTTGTCAACAATTTATTTCTATAGAAAATTTTGCCATAATTTTATTACTATAGAAAATTTTGTCAAAATTTTATTTCTTTAGAAAATTTTGTCAAAATTTTATTTCTATAGAAAATTTTGTCAAAATTTTATTTCTATAGAAAATTTTGTTAAAATTTTATTTCTATAGAAAATTTTGTCAAAATTTTATTTCTTTAGAAAATTTTGTCAAAATTTTATTTCTATAGAAAATTTTGTCAAAATTTTATTACTATAGAAAATTTTGTCAAAATTTTATTTCTATAGAAAATTTTGTTAAAATTTTATTTCTATAGAAAATTTTGTCAAAATTTTATTTCTATAGAAAATGTTGCCAAAATTTTATTTCTGTTGAAAATTTTGTCAAAATTTTATTTCTATTGAAAATTTTGTCAAAATTTTATTTCTATAGAAAATTTTATCAAACGGAATTATATACGTATTTAATCGGCCTTTTGTTAATATATACACCGTATGGACTAACTTACAATTGAGTTTTAAGATATCTTGTAATCGGCAAGTGGTACCGCAACCCAATTAATTCGATTGTTTATGACAGTATTTAGTACAAGTTTATATGCAATCCGTGGTGGAGGGTACATAAGATTCGTCCTGGCCGAACTTGGGCCGTATATACTTGTTCTTTTGCTTTGCTTAAATTTCAACCTGTCCCAACAATCGGTACATTCCATATCAAGTGCACATACGCATACTTTCCATAATTTTAGACTATGTTGAATATGACAATTACAAATCTCCATTGCAAATGTTTTTGCCGACACTTGGATCATTGATAAATAATAGTAATTTGTATGAATTAATAAAAACACTGAAATAATATTTCAAAAAAGATTTTGCAAGACATTACCAACACACTATAAATGACATGATATAAATACGCCTAGCTTCTAGAAGAATTTCAAAAGATTTCAACATTCACTATAAACAAAACAAAATGCATTAGCATAAATTAATAACCAACTCTTTTTTTCGCTTTCAATTTAGTTGTCATAATCCCCATATCTTCTGACCAGAGGAACATCCAAGTGAAAGAAAACAAATCGCAGATCTTTGTTCTTAAGGAAATGTTTTGCTTGGGCTTTCTTCTTTGTATGCCAAAGAACAGTGCACCACAATTAAGATAGATTTCATGACGCCTCAAATGGGTACATCACCCATTGAAAAAAAAGCACTCGGGGAAAAACAGCGTAGCACATACTACAAACAACTATTCTGGGATGTTCCAATGGGCCCCTAAAGGCAGACATCCAGTACATCAAATAATCAACACTGCAATTAAGAAGACTCGACATTATGGCGAATACAAATTACAATTATTTTTCTCCTCCTTATTTTTTCCGGATGATTTCGGATGAAACATTTTTCAAATGTTCTGAACTCTTGCTGCAGGGATGAGTCTTCTTGCTTTTCGAGCTTCCTCTGTTAAATTTATTTGCTTCGGAATAGTATCTGCTAATAAATATTTACCATAAATATACATTTTGATTGTTGAGAATTTGAATTTGCTTGAGTGCTAAAGAGGTGGCATTTGAGTGGCTGGAAACAGACACGTTTCCTCCATAAAAAAGCAAAAACAATCTTTTGAAAAATGAGATTTTGCATATCAAGGAAATGGTCAAGATTTGTTAAATATATTTCATTGTACGACGGAATGACAGGGAAATAAATGTTACATATAATTCTTCTCCTATTCGAATGTTTGAAATTGATCGTACAATAATCCGTCTTTAAACTAAAGCTAAAATTAACTTATTTTTACAGCAAAAAAATTATTTGATAAACTTTCCACCATAGAATGGGGGTGAATTAACTTTGTCATTCCGTTTGTAACACATCGAAATATTGCTCTAAGACCCCATAAAGTAGAGGTGTGCACGTGACACGAAATTGTTGTGACTCACGCTCTTGTTAACGGCGTGAGTGTGCGTGATTAACAAACCAAAATGTCGTACGTGAGCACGAATCACCAAAACAATATCTTCGTGAGTGTGCGCGAGTTACGAATTACGCTCACGAAAATAATCCCGCTCTCCAACATAAAACGCTTAAAAGTTAAATTCATTTGCAATTTTAGTGACATCTAGGATGTTAAGAGATTAATAGTGCTTTCGAATATAATCGTGCTCATGATTTCAGACACGTCTCTCATGTAAATTACCCATAAAATTATCCGTGAGTCACGATATTTTTCGTGAGTCACGGTATTTTTCGTGAGTCACGACATTTTCGTGCGTGAGTGTACGTGAGTAAAAGTTTTCTTTCGTGAATGTGCGTGAGCGTGAGACCTAGCAAACAATATCGTGCGTGAGTAAGGTTTTTCCGTAGTGAGTGTGCGTGAGTATATATGGGTTGTGGTGAAATTCGGAGTCGATTTAAGCATGCCCGTCCGTCCGTCTGTTGAAATCACGCTAACTTCCGAACGCAACAAGCTATCGACTTGAAACTTGACACAAGTAATTGTTATTGATGTAGGTCGAATGGTATGGCAAATGGGTCATATTGGACCATTTTAACATACAGCCCGAGCCCCAGATTTGGTTTGCCGAGCCTTTTAGAGACGCAAATTTCATCCGATCCGGTTGGAATTTGGTACGTGGTGTTGGTATATAGTCTATAATTGCCATGCAAAAATTGGTCCATATCAGTCCCCAGATTTGAACTCCGGAGCCTCTTGGAGGATCAAAATTCACCCGATCCGGTTGAAATTTGGTACGTGGTGTTTGTATATGGCCTCTAACATCTATGCAAAATTTGGTCTATATGGGTCCATAATTCTATATATCCCCCATATAAATCGATCCCCAGATTTGACCTCCGGAGCATCTTGGAGGAGCAAAATTCATCCGATCCGGTTGAAATTTGGTACGTGGTGTTAGTATATGGTCTCTACCAACCATGTAAAAATTTGTTCATATCGGTCCAAAATTATATGTAGCCGAACCCCAATCCCACAAAAACTGGCCAATATCGGTTCAAAATCATTGTTGCCACTCGGGCCAAAAATAATCTACCAAGATTTTATTTCTATAGAAATTTTGTCAAAATTTTATTACTATTTTGTCAAAATTTTATTTCTATAAAAAATTTTGTAAAAAATTTATATCTATAAAAAATTTTGTCTAAATTTTATTTCTATAGAAAATTTTGTCAAAATTTTAGTTCTATCGAAAATTTTGTTTATTTGATTATATTTTGTCAAAAATTTTAATTCTTTGGAAAATTTTGTAAAATTTTGTTTCTACGGAAAATTTTATTTCTATGGAAATTTTTATTTATTTGATTTTGTCACAATTCTTGTTTGATTTTGATTCTACGGGAAATTTTATTTCTATAGAAAATTTTGTCAAAATTTTATTTCTATAGAAAAATGTATCAAAATTTTATTTCTATGGAAAATTTTGTCAAAATTTTATTTCTATAGAAAATTTTGTCATTTGAAAAATTTGTCAAAATTTGTTTTCTATAGAAAATTTTGTAGAAATTTTATTTCTATAGAAACATTTGTCAAAATTATATTTCTATAGAAACATTTGTCAAAATTTTGTTTCTATAGAAAAATTTATCAAAAATTTTTTTTTCTATGGAAAATTTTGTTAAAATTTTATTTTTATAGATTTTTTTTTAAATTTTATTTCTATAGGGGAGCAAATTTAATCCGATCCGGTTGAAATTTGGTACGTGGTGGTAATATATGGTCTTTAACAACCATACAAAAATTTGTCCATATCGGTCCATAATTATATGTAGCCCCCATATAAATCGATCCCCAGATTTGACCTCCGGAGCTCTTAGAGGAGCAAAATTCATCCGATCCGGTTGAAATTTGGTACGTGGTGTTAGTATATGGTCTCTAACAACCATTCAAAAATTGGTCCATGTCGGATCATAATTATATAGCCCTTACATAAACCGATCCCAAGATTTTACCTCCGGAGCCTCTTGGAGGAGCAAAAAATTGAAATTCGGTACGTGGTGGTTGTATATGGCTTCTAACATCCATGCAAAAATTGGTCTATATCGGTCCATAATTATATGTATTTTATTTCTATATAAAATTTTTCAAAATTTTGTCAAAATTTTATTTCAATAGAAAATTTTGTCAAAATTTTATTTCTATAGAAAATTTTGTCAAAATTTTATTTATATTGAAAATTTTGTCAAAATTTTATTTATATTGAAAATTTTGTCAAAATTTTATTTCTATAGAAAATTTTTTCAAAATTTTATTTTTATAGAAAATGTTGTCAAAATTTTATTTTTATAGAAAATTTTGTAAACATTTTATTTCTATAGAACATTTTGTCAAAATTGTATTTCTATAGAAAATTTTATTTCTATAGAAAATTTTGTCGAAATTTTTGTCTATAGAACATTTTGTCAAAATTTTAATTCTATAGAAAATTTTGTCAAAAATTTTATTTCTATAGAAAATTTTGTCAAAATGTTATTTCTATAGAAAATTTCGTCAAAATTTTATTTCTATAGAAAATTTTGTCAAAATTTTATTTCTATAGAAAATTTTGTCAAAATTTTATTTCTATAGAAAATTTTGTCAAAATTTTTGTCTATAGATTATTTTGTCAAAATTTTATTTCCATAGAAAATTTTGTCAAAATTTTATTTCTATCGAAAATTTCGTCAAAATTTTATTTCTATGGAAAATTTTGTCAAAATTTTATTTCTATAGAAAATTTTGTCAAAATTTTTTTGTATAGAAAATTTTGTCAAAATTTTATTTCAATAGAAAATTTTGTCAAAATTTTATTTCTATAGAAAATTTTGTCAAAATTTTATTTCTATAGAAAAATTTTTCAAAATTTTATTTCTATGGAAAATTTTATGAAAATTTTATTTCAATAGAAAATTTTGTCAAATGTTTATTTCTAAAGAAAATTTTGTCAAAATTTTATTTCTGTAGAAAATTTTATTTCTATAGAAAATTTGTCATAATTTTATTTCTATAGAAAATTTTGTCAAAAAAAAAAAAAAAAAAAAAAAAAAAAAAAAAAAAAAAAACTAAACTACAAGTGTAGCTTAACCAACAGAGGAAAAGTATGCTTGTCAAATTTATTTGGGCAAAGACCTATAGACTGCAAGATGGTTGGATGGATGCACGTTTCGAAATTACCACATTCCTCATCAGCATCCTCTACCTGCAGCAAAACTATCAACCAATTATCAGAATAAATTCGGGTAATTCACTCAACCCAAAGTGAACTATAATTGGTCCATACCGGTCTATAGTCTATATATAGCCGATCCCCAATCACACAAAAATCGGTCCATATCACCAAAAAATAATCTACTAAAATATTATTTCTATAGTAAATTTTGTCAAAAATTTATTTCTATAGAAAATGTCGTCAAGATTTTATTTCTATAGAAAATTTTGTCAAAATTGTATTTCTATGGAAATTTTTGTCAATAGTTTATTTCTATAATTTTGTCAAAAATTAATTCCTATATAAAATTGTGTCAAAATGTTCAATACCCAAGGAATTAAAAATTATTCATATTTTTATTGTCATCAAAATGATGTCACCATATTTGTAAGACATCCTCCAAAATTCTACAACCAAATATTTTTATCAAAATTCAAAAGAAACCATTTTAAAAGTTTCCTTTGATGTTCCCTTGTTTTTTGTTTCATTTTTAAAAATGTATACCTTTATTTTTATTAGATTCAATAAATATTTTTATGTGAAATATGAATGTCTGGTTTAGCTCCCCTGGTGGTTATACATTTTAACGAAATGAAATTATGTAGAGTTTTTTCTCCTCCTAAGGCAGAAAAAGCCACACGCCTTTCTCACAAAAAACAGAAAGCAGAAAACAACAAAACCATCTACAAAACATCCAAAATAAGCTCAATGTGAAATGTCCACTAAACAAAAACTATAGAATTTTTCATCACAAAAATGTCTTATTATGACAAAACGATCGCAATTTTGTCGATGAATGCACCAAATGAATGGTCAGCAAACTTGGAAACAACCTCATTGAAAGAATAACTTTGGGATGTCCGACAATAAAGTTCTCGTTGTTGAAAGTGTCGTTACCAGCCGCTCCTGTATCCGATCACCAACCCTGACAATTGCTGTGACAAAACGTAGGTATTAAAGTATGAAGACAAACCGGCAATATTTCGTTATTGTGATTTTTGTCATTTTGGGATGTTTGTTGCTACCTACCGAAGATAATATTGAATGTTGTTGTCATCACATAAATACCGGCTCTTATTGTGATGTTGATGACTAAAACAATGAGGATCATTGGTAACCCAGCATACGATTTTGACTGAAGTGCGGAGATTATTTAATATGAGGATGAGTTTCGGCGATGTTGCACCTTTTTCCCCAATTGAAATCGCCAATAAAGTTTGCCTTTCTAAAAGCCAAGTCAATGTGTGCAAACTGTCAGTGTTGCCAGTATTGCGGAGTTTCCCTCAAATTTTGCGATATTTTTTTCGTGAATGGGTTAAGAAATTCTTGAGATGGCTACTTGGGAACTTGTTAGGTAATTTCCATAAAAATGTGTGGGTATTTTTTCGAAATCGGTTCTATATAATAGATCAGGTTTATAATAGTGGTTTACACGACATTTGTTTTATTTCTACATTAATAAAAAACAAGTATATACGGCCGTAATTTCGGCCAGGCCGAATCTCATGTACCCTCCACCATGGATTGCGTAGAAACATCTACGAAAGACTGTTATACACAATCGAATTAAAGGGTGATACGGCCAAAATTTGACCAAGGGAAAACGCGTGTAAATCGGTGATATCGTTTATTTAAAAAATCAAATTAAATTTCTTTTTCAAGTTCAATTAGTATAAAATTCAGGAAAAATACTCAGTTAGGCTTTCGCTTTTCCAAATCCGAATTGCCGGGCCTCACGCTTGACACCTGCCATCAGATTTTGTACAGCCACCTTGTCCACCTTCTTCGCCGCAGAAAGCCAGTTTGCCTTGAACTGCTGCTCGTCCTTAGCAGTTTTGTTGGTCTTATTTAGGTTCCGCTTGACAATAGCCCAGTATTTCTCAATTGGGCGGAGCTCTGGCGTGTTGGGAGGGTTCTTGTCCTTGGGAACCACCTGCACCTTGTTGGCGGCGTACCACTCCATGGCCCTTTTACCGTAATGGCAAGATGAAAAATCCGGCCAAAACAGTACGGAACAACCGTGTTTCTTCAGGAAAGGCAGCAGACGTTTATTCAAAAACTCTTTCACGTAAATTTCTTGGTTGACAGTCCCGGAAGCTATGAAAATGCTGCTTTTCAAGCCACAGGTACAGATGGCTTGCCAAACTAGATATTTCTTTGCGAACTTTGACAGTTTTATGTGCTTGAAAATATCTGCTACCTTTCCCCTTCCTTTTGCCGTATAAAACTCCTGTCCCGGAAGCTGCTTGTAGTCGGCTTTAACGTAGGTTTCGTCGACCATTACCACGCAGTCAAACTTCGTCAGCATCGTCGTGTACAGCCTCCGGGATCGCGCTTTGGCCGTCGTATTTTGTTTATCATCGCGATTTGGAGTCACTACCTTCTTGTAAGTCGATAGTCCGGCTCGTTTTTTGGCTCGATGCACGGTTGTAGACGATACACCCAGCTTATTTGCGGCATCGCGAAGAGAGAGGTTAGGGTTTCGCTTGAAACTACCGGCAACTCTCTTTGTCTTCTCAGCGGCTTCCGGTTTTCGATTTCCCCCCGATCCAGACTTCCTGGCTGTCGACAAACGTTCCCCAAACACTTTAATTATATTTGTAACGGTTGATTTGGCAACTTTTACCGATTTTGCCAGCTTTGCGTGCGAGTAGCTCGGATTTTCGCGATGCGCGAGCAAACTTTTGATACGCTGCTCTTCTTGCTTGGACGGCAGTTTGACAACTGAAGAGTGAATTCCAAAATCAAAATAGGAGCAACATTCTACACACACACACCTTCAAAATGAGGGGTGTTCAGCTTTTTTAAATGCAAAATTGAACGAAATACGTCAAGTTTATATTGAAATTTTGACCGTATCACCCTTTATATAATTGTGGACTGATATGGTTGTTAGAGATCATATGCTGACACCATGTATCAAATTTCAACCGGATCGGAGGAAATTTGCTTCTTAGAAGCTCAGCAAGCCAAATCGGGGGATCGATTTATATGGGGGCTATATATGATTATGGACTGATATGGACCAATTTTGGCATGGTTGTTAGGGATCATATGCTGACACCATGTATCAAGTTTCAACCGGATCGGATGAAATTTGCTTTCCTTAGATCTCTTGATCCCCAAATCTGGGGATCGGTTTATATGGGGGCTATATATAATTATGGACCGATGTGGACCAATTTTTGCATGGTTGTTAGAGATCATATACCAACACCATGTACCAAATTTCAGCCGGATCGGATGAAATTTGCTTCTCTTAGAGCAATCGCAAGCCAAATTTGGGTGTCCGTTTATATGGGTGCTATATATAATTATGGACCGATGTCGACCAATTTTTACATGGTTGTCAGAGACCATATACTTACACCATGTACCAAATTTCATCCGCATTGGATGAAATTTGCTTCTCTTAGAGCAATCGCTAGCCAAATTTGCGGGTCCGTTTATATGGGGGCTATACGTAAAAGTGGACCGATATGGCCCATTTGCAATACCATCCGACCTACATCAATAACAACTACTTGTGCCAAATTTCAAGTCGATAACTTGTTTCGTTCGGAAGTTAGCGTGATTTCAACAGACAGACGGACGGACATGATCAGATCGACTCAGAATTTCACCACGACCCAGAATATGTATACTTTATGGGGTCTTAGAGCAATATGTCGATGTGTTACAAACGGAATGACAAAGTTAATATACCCCCATCCTATGGTGGAGGGTGAATTAAAAAAATCAAAACTTTGTTCTCTATTCCTCAAAAAGGGTTCAAATGAAGCATTTGGACGAGAAACGGGCATAGGATTTTATTTTGTGTCGTTAAAAATTTATTAAAGATTTTTTTGAGGAATTTAATTTTAAATTGAGGATTTTTGGGGACGAAATTTTCCTAATTGCGGATGTATAGCTGGAAAATTACTAGGAGCACTGCAAACCATTGCCCTCCCTCGCAATTAATTTTTTTTCATTTATGTGATTTTACATAATATATAGCGTCTGAATTATCAGATTCCCTCTATAATTTAGTCTACATTAACCTTTACCGCCTTTTCAATCGAAATTGTTTGTTGGATTCAATCGGAAATTTGTGATTGTTGTCGCAGCTCCTGCTAATGTTGTGAATTAAATGCCATCCAAGTTAATATTTGTCGTGTTTATGCGCTTGACGCTTCATTTTCATTTTGTCAGCCTTTTTTTATTTGGTGGCTTAACTCTCCCCTTGTCCTCCAACTAAGCAAAAACAACTCACAGAGGTCCCAAACAAAAAAGATGACAAAAATAAATTTTTCAACTATAATATGCAGACATGATTTGTTTGCAAATATTTTTACTTTTTTCCTCGATTCTGTCGCGGTTGCTGAAACTACAAACAAAGATAAAAAACTAAATTTTGGTTTTTTTCATTGAGTATTGAAGAAGGGGGGAAATCGAAAAAAGGAACGATGAACAAGTTGCGACGTTTGTGCGATTTTGTTTGGTTTTGTTCTCTTCGGTATGTTTTTTTTTTTTTGTTGATGATATTTCTTGCAGTTTCTCGTGAAGATGACGACGACATCGAAGGCGACGACTGCAAACCAAGATCGTGATAAACATTTATATTTGTTTTTGTTAAGGATCAATACGTTAACATGATTTTTCTTTCAATACGTTGTTCGCGGCGTTTCAGTTTAGGTACGCGAGATTTCTATGTCCTTCCTAAGCGCACTTAGCCTTTGAGAATATTAAAGACATTTCGTAGAGCTGCTTTATTTCGTTCAAATCACGATGACTCTTGCCCAATGAATTGAAATGATCATTGCGAGGGTCTAATGGTAAACATGGGAAAATATTACGAAAATATTATTAATAGAAATTTGATATAAACATAAAATCATTTAAACATATAAGCATGTCAGTCTCTATGCAAGATGATCGTAGGTTACTCTCAGGGCGTTTTCGTTTCGCAAAAAATATGTTACCTTGGTGCTACACAACTTTTTCCCTCATTATGTTTTCGCCTAAATGATAGTGTCATTCAAAAGTTATGGTTAATTCATAATATTGTGAGCAGGGCTGTGGAGTCGAGCCAATTTTGCTCGACTCCGACTCCGACTCCGACTCCAGCATTTTTCATCAGCTCGACTCCGACTCCGACTCCGGAGTCGACTCCGGGTAATATAACTAAATCTCATTTTAATACCACTAATTTGTAGTTCTATTGTGGGGGTACCCTAAGTGAATCGATATAAAGTATCGTATTTATTTATGTGTGCAAAAAAAAGGTCTTAATTTCACATTAGATGCCAATTGAACCCTATATTTCAAATTTAGGGCAATGTGTAATAAATAAAATAATGATATAAGTACCCATCATAATATGAGAAGATACCAACAGTATATGTATTGGTGGATCAAAATTATTGATACTATCTCAAATCCTTTAAATTTGTTGCGAGCTATATAAAGGTTTATATTCCCATATGCATGAATTTGAATCTGAATCGATTTAGACAAAATTGTATATACTTCTACAAAATCTATGTACTTAAAATTTAAATCTAAAGTTTTGGGATGGAACACAATTTTAACAAAAAATAAAAATGCAAAGAAAGTCTAAAGTCGGGCGGGCCGATTATAATATATTCTGCACAATTTTGTATTTAGATCTACATTTTGATAAAATCTTAAATCAGACTTCTACAAAATCTCGGGCAATATTTGGGAAATATTTATAATTGTTTAGACAATTTCGCAAAAATGCATTTATGATTCATTCATTGAAAAATGTGAAAATTTGAGCCATTTCTACAAGTTTTCGACTTAGCAGTGAGTATCAGTGAGCATACAATTTTGGAAAAAATTTTGTCTAGTAAATAAAATTTTGCAAAATTTTCTACAGAAACAACATTTTGACTAAATTTTCTATAGAAATACAATTTTGACAAAATTTTCTATAGAAATCAAATTTTGACCAAATATATAGAAATAAAATTTTGAATAAAATTTTTATAGAAATAAAATTTGGGAAAATTTTTTTATAGAAATAAAAGTTTGAAAAAGTTATCAGCAGAAATACAATTTAAAACAAAAATTGTGTAACAAACACAATTTTGCAAAATTTTCTATAGAAATAAAATTTTGCAAAATATTCTATAGAAATAAAATTTTGACTCAATTTTCTATAGAAATAAAATTTTGACTACATTTTGTATAAAAAAAAATATTTCTATAGTAATAAAATTTTGAATACACTCTTTATAGCAGTGAGTATCAATGAGTATCAGTAAAACAAATTTGAGAAAATTTGTTATAGGAATAAAATTTGACAATTTTTTCTTATAGAAATAAAATTTGGAAAAAATTATCAATAAAAAAAAAACAATTTTAGAAAAATTTTTGTGTAGTAAATAAAATTCTGCAAAATATTTTACAGAAACAATATTTTGACTAAATTTTCTATAGAAATAAAATTTTGGCCAAATTTTCTAATAAAAAAAATCTATTACTATAAAATTTTGGCAAAATTTTCTATAGAAATAAAATTTTGGCCAAATTTTCTATAGAAATAAAATTTTGACCAAATTTTCTAATAAAAAAATCTATTACTATAAAATTTTGGCAAAATTTTCTATAGAAATAAAATTTTGACTAAAATTTTTATAGAAATAAAATTATCAATAGAAATAAAATTTTGAAAAAATTTTTGTGTAACAAACAAAATTTTGCAAAATTTTCTATAGAAATAAAATTTTGCAAAATATTCTATAGAAACAAAATTTTGACACAACTTTCTACAGTCATAAAATTTTGACAAAATTTCCTATAGAAATAAAATTTTGACTAAATTTTCTATAGAAAAAAATATTTCTATAGTAATAACATTTTGAATACATTTTTTATAGAAATAAAATTTTGATATTTTTTATAGAAATAACATTTTGACAAAATTTTCTATAAAAAACAACTTTGAAAACACTTTCTGTCAATATTCCACATATGTATATGGCCTTAAAATAAAATTAAAAAAATAATAATTTCGATTGTTCGAAATATTTGAAATAAATTGATATGGGCATTAAAATGGATCGATCCAGCCCATCTGCTAGTCTAACATTCTAGGAAACATAAAATGATAGCCGTAATTTGAAGTTGATTTTCATTTACAATCATGCTGTACATTGATCGAATGAATAACGCAATGGAAACTAATTTGCGTAAAAACTTGCTTAGTTACAAAAATGTAAAGTGTTTTAAAAAATTTGGTTTAGCCGGAGTCGGAGTCGAGCAAAATTTTTACGACTCCGACTCCGACTCCAGCAAAATCTTCAGACTCCGACTCCAAGACTCCGACTCCGACTCCGGCTCCACAGCCCTGATTGTGAGAACTACAGGATCCCAAATCTATGACAAAGTCTTTCATATTTTGCAATCAATTTCGAGAATGTTGCACTTTTTTCCCAATTGAAATCGCCATCAGTTTCGGTTGCACTTCAAAAAAAAAAAAAAATCAACCATCGCCTTACAGACGATACTGGACTGAGATATAGAGAAAACAAATATATACGGCCGTAAGATCGGCCAGGCCTTATCTTATATACCCTCCACAATGGATTGCGTAGAAACTTCTACTAAAGACGGTCATCCACAATTGAATTAATTGGGTTGCGGCCGATGGCAAGGCATCTTAAAACTTCTTAACATCATATTCTAAATTGTAAGTTAGTCCATGTGCGATATATATTAGGCAAAACAAAGGCGGATTAAAAACCTATATAATCAGTTCTTGACCGGTATATATAGGGAAGAAATAATTATGGACCGATATGAACTATTGTGCCCGAATTGATATATGGGGGTCGCTTTATATGGGGGTTATACACAATTATGAACACGATTCCACCAAAAAAGGGCAGATTTTTTACTGTTTGGTAGATCAATAAAATTGTTGATGTTTTGGAAGATTTTGCCAAATATTCCTCTCCAACTAAGAGGTACTTCATAAATTTCCTATAGAATTAAAATTTTGACAAAATTTTGACAAAATTTTCTATAGAAATAAATTTCTAACAAAATTTTTCTACAGAAATTATGTTTTCACAAAATTTTCTATAGAAATAAAATTTCCCGTAGAATCAAAATCAAACAAAAATTGTGACAAAAAAAAAAATAAATAAAATTTTCCATAGAAATAAAATTTTCCGTAGAAACAAAATTTTACAAAATTTTCCAAAGAATTAAAATTTTTGACAAAATAAAATCAAATAAACAAAATTTTCCATAGAACTAAAATTTTGACAAAATTTTCCATAGAACTAAAATTTTGTATAGAACTAAAATTTTGACAAAATTTTGTATAGAAATAAAATGTTGACAAAATTTTCTATAGAAATAAAATGTTGACAAAATTTTCTATAGAAATAAAATGTTGACAAAATTTTCTATAGATATATAAAATTTTGAAAAAATTTTCTATAGAAATATAAAATTTTGACAAAATATTCTATGGCGATAAAAGTTTGGGAGATTAGGTTAGGTTAGGTGACAGCCCGATGTATCAGGCTCACTTAGACTATTCAGTCCATTGTGATATCACATTGGTGAACTTCTCTCTTATCACTGAGTGCTGCCCGATTCTATGTTAAGCTCAATGACAAGGGACCTCCTTTTTATAGCCGAGTCCGAACGGCGTTCAACATTGCAGTGAAACCACTTGGAGAAGCTTTGAAACCCCCAGAAATGTCACCAGCATTACTGAGGTAGGATAATCCACCGCTGAAAAACTTTTGGTGTTCGGTCGAAGCAGGAATCGAACCCACGACCTTGTGTATGCAAGGCGGGCATGCTAACCATTGCACCACGGTGACTGCCAATTGGTACATTATTTTTGGCTCGAGTGGCAATCGTGATTATGAACCGAAAAGGGCCAATTTTTGTATGATTGAGGATCGGTTTATCTCGGGGCTATATATAACTATAGATTGATACGGACCAATTTTGGCATGGTTGTTATCGGTCATATACTAGCGTAATGTACCGGATCGGATGAATTGTGCTCCTTCAAGAGGCTCCGGAGGTCAAATCTGGAGATCGGGTTATAAGGGGGCTATAAAGGGTGATACGGTCAAAATTTGGTCAATATAAACTTGACGTATTTCTTTCAATTTTGCATTTAAAAAACCTGAACACCCCTCATTTTGAAGGTGTGTGTGTGTAGAATGTTGCTCCTATTTTGATTTTGGAATTCACTCTTCAGTTGTCAAAATGCCGTCCAAGCAAGAAGAGCAGCGTATCAAAATTGTGCTCGCGCATCGCGAAAATCCGAGCTACTCGCACGCAAAGCTGGCAAAATCGCTAAAAGTTGCCTAATCAACCATTACAAATGTAATTAAAGTGTTTGGGGAACGTTTGTAGACAGCCAGGAAGTCTGGATCGGGGGGAAATCGAAAACCGGAAGCCGCTGAGACGACAAAGAGAGTTGCCGGTAGTTTCAAGCGAAACCCTAACTTCTCTCTCCGAGATGCCGCAAATAAGCTGGGTGTATCGTCTACAACCGTGCATCGAGCCACAAAACGAGCCGGACTATCGACTTACAAGAAGGTAGTGACTCCAAATCGCGATGATAAACAAAATACGACGGCCAAAGCGCGATCCCGGAGGCTGTACACGACGATACTGACGAAGTTTGACTGCGTGGTAATGGACGACGAAACCTACGTCAAAGCCGACTACAAGCAGCTTCCAAGACAGTAGTTTTATACGGCAAACGGAAGGGGAAAGGTAGCAGATATTTTCAAGCACATAAAACTGTCAAAGTTCGCAAAGAAATATCTGGTTTGGCAAGCCATCTGTACCTGTGGCTTGAAAAGCAGCATTTTCATAGCTTCCGGGACTGTCAACCAAGAAATTTACGTGAAAAAGTGTTTGAATAAACGTCTGCTGCCTTTCCTGAAGAAACACGGTTGTTCCGTACTGGTTTGGCCGGATTTGGCATCTTGCCATTACGGTAAAAAGGCCATGAAGTGGCACGCCGCCAACAACGTGCAGGTGGTTCCCAAGGACAAGAACCCTCCCAACACGCCGCAGCTCCGCCCAATTGAGAAATACTGGGCTATTGTCAAGCGGAACCTAAAGAAGACCAAAAAAACTGCTAAGGACGAGCAGCAGTTCAAGGCAAACTGGCTTTCTGCGGCGAAGAAGGTGGACAAGGTGGCTGCACAAAACCTGATGGCAGGTGTCAAGCGTGAGGCCCGGCAATTCGGATTTGGAAAAGCGAAAGCCTAACTGAATATTTTTCCTGAATTTTATACCAATTGAACTTGAAAAAGAAATTTAATTTGATTTTTTAAATAAACGATTTCACCGATTTACACGCGTTTTCCCTTGACCAAATTTTGGCCGTATCACCCTTTATATAATTATGGACCGATATGGACCAATTTTGGCATGGTTGTTAGAGACCATATACTAAAACAACGTACCAAATTTCAACCGGATAGGATGAATTTTTCTCCACCAAAAGGCTCCGGAGGTCAAATCTGGGGATCGGTTTATATAGGGGCTATATATAATTATGAATCGATATGGACCAATTTTTGCATGGTTGTTAGATACCATATACTAACTCCACGTACCAAATTTCAGACGGTTGGGATCTAATTTGCTTCTCTTTGAGGCTCCGCAAACCAAATCTGGAGATCGGTTTATATGGGGGCTACATATAATTATAGGCCGATATGGAGCAATTTTTGCATGATTATTAGAAACTATATACGTACCCCACTTACCAAATTTAAACCGGATCGGATGATTTTTTCGCCTCCAAGACGCTCCGGAGGTCAAATGTGGGTGTCGGTTTATATGACGCCTATATAAATTATGAACCGATATAGACCAATTTGTGTATGGTTATTGGAAACTATATACGTACCCCACGTATGAAATTTAAACCTAATCGGATGAATTTTGCTCCTCCAAAGGGATCTGGAGTTCAAATCTGGGGATCGGTTTATATGGTGGCTATATAAATTATGAACCGATATGGACCAATTTTTGCATGGTTGTTACAGACTATATACGTACCCCACTTATCTAATTTAAACCGAATCGGATGAATTTTTCTCCTCCAAGACGCTCCGGAGTTCAAATCTGGAGATCGGTTTATATGGGGGCTATATATAATTATGGACCGAAATGGACCAATTTTCGCATGGTTGTTGGAGACCATATACTAACTCCACGTACCAAATTTCAGACGGATGGGATGTAATTTGCTTCGGTTTATTTGGGGACTATATATAATTATGGACCGAATGGGACCAATTTTCGCATGGTTGTTGGAGACCATATACTAACATCACGTACCAAATTTAAACCGGATTGGATGACATTTGCTTCTCTAAAAGCCTCCGCAAGCCAAATCTGGGGGGTCGGTTAATATATGGGCTATACGTAAAAGTGGTCCAATATGGTTCATTTGCTATATCAATAGACCTACATCAATATCAACTACTGGTGCCAAGTTTCAAGTCGATAGCTTGTTTCGTTCGGAAGTTAGCGTGATTTCAACAGACGGAAGGACGAACATGCCTAGATCGACTCAGAATTTCACCACGACCCACAATATATATACTTTATGGGGTCTTAGAGAAATATTTCGATATGTTACAAACGGCATGACAAAGTTAATATACCCTCATTCTACGGTGGAGGGTATAAAAAGCTAAGCTTGCACGAAAATGACTAGTTTGGGGAGGCATTTCAAATTGAGCAGTATGTGAAAAAATATATTTGGGTTTAGGTTAGGTTAGGTTAGGTGGCTGCCCGACGTATCAGGCTCACTATTCAGTCCATTGTGATACCACAGTGGTGAACTTCTCTCTTATCACTGAGTGCTGCCCGATCCCATGTTAAGTTCAATGACAAGGGACCTCCTTTTTATAGCCGAGTCCGAGCGGCGTTCCACATTGCAGTGAAACAATTTAGAGAAGCTTTGAAACCCTCAGAAATGTCACCAGCATTACTGAGGTGGGATAATCCACCGCTGGAAAACTTTTTGGTGTTCGGTCGAAGCAGGAATCGAACCTTGTGTATGCAAGGCGGGCATGCTAACCATTGCACCACGGTGTCTCCATGGGTTTACTTACCAAAGAGATCAGCTTCAGACCTTCGATTGGCCGCCAAATTAACCGCATTGTAAAAATGTTAGTCGGTGTATAGTAAACAATTAATAGATCGTTTCCAAGTTTGGAAAATGCATTATTTACTCGTTATTAAAATCACTACAACTGACTTATCTCACCTCGCTTCATGGTATATTTATGTAATGTATGTCATGATTCATGATTTATTTCTGGAAAAAAAAAACCATTTGATACTGCTTGATGATGTCTGCGCTTACCTAAGGACGATGAATTTCATTCTAAGACAAATGCAAGTAAACTTCTAGTGAATAGACTCGACCACAATCTAGCCAAGGATGGCCCTTAAAACCAAAAATAGACATTTCCAACTTTAGTTGTAGTCTGGAAAATAGCTTCTACTTTGCAGCTTCATCTTTAGCACTCGTAGTTTATTGTGTGAGTGAGCCTATGAAACGTCCGTTTTGTGACTTCCAAATCAAGTTCTTCCTGGCTTGATCCCTGCCTTCGTAGCCAGTAGCTTGACTAGTTTTTGTCCAATGTGCTGGCTGCTGTCTGGTTGCGCTTAGCTCCTTAGGTTTTTGTTTTATGAGACGTGTTTATGTTGTTGGCAACAACGTTTAGTGTCGTTTAGTGTTTAGTGCGACAAAAATGGTTTAAGTACCTTTAACGCCAAACACGATGATGCTTATTCTTCTATATCACCAAGGTGGTGGCGGGGACTTCCCCCACCCCTTGGCCCTTGTCTAGTATGGATTCTTTGTCATTGTCTTTGTGGTGCTGCTTGTGCAAGGACTTTTGTTTCGCAAAGAGTGAAGACACATTCTCTGGGCGGATTCTCTTGCTGGGAAAGTGTCTGCTTGAAAATTCTATCGTCTGTGAATGGGATCGTGATTTACGAATTTATTGTAATTCATAAGAATTCATCTATTCGCATGGAATTCAAAAATAGTTACGAGTTTGTAGTAACGTCTCTCACATTTTTGTAATTTCATGCAAAATTTTCAGCATGGAATATTCTTTCTTGTTTAGAATTTAGATTGTCCAGAGGAGAATTGAACTTTGGTTTTCTTAAAGTCATAGGATGTGGGGAATGAAAAGTTGAGTTTTCGATTTGAAGAAATTATTAAGGGGTAGTTAAAAACAATTCAAACGACCGATTTTTTTTTGTGAAAATAGGTTTATTAATTAAAACGACAAAAGTTTGTGTAAAAGTAATCTAAATTTCAGAAACCATGCATCTTTCCTCGCTACGGCCTCCTTATATTTTGACTATTTCCATAAAAAAGAATATTTTGTCAAAATTTTATTTATATAGAAAGATTTACCAAAACTTTATTTCTATACAAAATTTTGCCAAAATTTTATTTCTATAGAAAATTTTGCCAAAATTTTATTCCTGTAGAAAATTAAGTCAAAATTTTATTTCCTAGAAAATTTGTCAAAATTATATTTTTCTATAGAAAATTTTGGCAAAATTTTAGTTCAATAGAAAATTTTGCCAAAATTTTATTTCTATAGAAAACTTTGGCAAAATTTTAGTTCAATAGAAAATTTTGCCAACATTTTATTTCTGTAGAATAATTTGTCAAAGAAATATTTTGCAAAGAAAATTTTTGCCAAAATGTTATTTCTGTAGAAATTTTTGCCAAATTTTATTTCTGTAGAAATTTTTGCTAACATTTTATTCCTATAGTAAATTTTACCGAAATTTTACTTCTATAGAAAATTTTATAAAAATATTATTTCTATAGAAAATTTTGTAAAAATGTTATTTCTATAGAAAATTTAGTCAAAATTTTATTTCTATAGAAAATTTTGGCAAAATTTTATTTCTATAGAAAATTATGTCATAATTTCACTTCTATAGACAAATTTTTCAAAATTTTATTTCTATAGAAAATTTTGTCAAAATTTTATTTCTATATAGCACTTTGTAAAATTTTTATTTCTATAGAAAATTTTGCCAAAATTTTATTTCTATGGAAAATATTGGCAAAATTTTAGTTCAAAAGAAAATGTTGGCAAAATTTTATTTCTGTAGAATATTTTGTCAAATAAATATTTTGTAAAGAAAATTTTTGCCAAAATTTCATTTCTATAGAAAATTTTGCAAAAATGTTATTTCTATAGAAAATTTTACCAACATTTTATTTCTATAGAAAACTTTGTAAAAATGTTATTTCTATAGAAAATTTTGTCAAAATTTTATTTCTATAGAACTTTCATTTCTATAGAAAATTTTTTCCAAATCTTATTTCTATAGAAAAATTTCACAAAATTTTATTACTATAGAAAATTTTTTCAAAATTTTATTTCTATAGAAATTTTTGACAAAATATTATTTTTGTAGAACATTTTGTCAAAGATTTTTTTGCCAAAATTTTTTTTCTGTAGGAAACTTTGCCATCATTTAATTTCTATAGAAAATTTTGCCAAAATTTTATTTCTATAGAAAATTTTGTCAAAATTTTATTTCTATAGAAAATTTTGCCAAAATTTTACTTCTATAGAAAATTTTGCCAAAATTTTACTTCTATAGACAATTTTGGCAAAATTTTAGTTCAATAGAAAATTTTGCCAAAATTTTATTTCTGTAGAATATTTTGTCAAAGAAAATTTTTGTCAAAATTTTATTTCTGTAGGAAATTTTGCCAACATTTTAGTTATGTCGAAAATTTTGCCAAAATTTTATTTCTATAGAAAATTTTGCCAACGTTTTATTTCTATAGAAAATTTTGGCAAAATTTTAGTTCAAAAGAAAATTTTGCCAAATTTTATTTCTGTAGAATATTTTGTCAAAGAAATATTTTTTAAAGAAAATTTTTGCCAAAATTTTATTTTTGTAGAAAATTTTGCCAAAAATTTTATTTATATAGAAAAATTTGCCAACATTTTATTTCTATAGAAAATTTTACCAAGGTGGTGGTAGTTGGGCAATAGCCGACTATCAAACATACATTTTATTTCTATAGAAAATTTTACCAAAAATTTATTTCTATAGAAAATTTTACCAAAAATTTATTTCTATAGAAAATTTTGCCAAAATTTTATTTCTATAGAAAATTTTGTCAAAATTTTATTTCTATTGAAAATTTTGTCAAAATTTTATTTCTATAGAAAATTTTGCCAAAATTTTACTTCTATAGAAAATTTTGGGAAAATTTTAGTTCAATAGAAAATTTGCCAAAATTTTATTTCTGTAGAATATTTTGTCAAAGAAAATTTTTGCCAAAATTTTATTTCTGTAGGAAATTTTGCCAACATTTTAGTTCTGTCGAAAATTTTGCCAAAATTTTATTTCTATAGAAAATTTTGCCAACATTTTATTTCTATAGAAAATTTTGCCAAAATTTTAGTTCAATAGAAAATTTTGCCAAAATTTTATTTTGTAGAATATTTTGTCAAAGAAATATTTTGTAAAGAAAATTTTTGCCAAAATTTTATTTTTGTAGAAAAATTTGCCAACATTTTATTTCTATGGAAAATTTTACCAAGGTGGTGATAGTTAGGCAGTAGCCGACTATCAAACCTTTTTTCGGAAGGTTCCAGTGCAGTTCACTTTGGGTTGAGTGAATTACCCGAATTTATTCCGATAATTGGTTGATAGTTTTGCTGCAAGTAGATGATGCTGATGAGGAATGTGGTAATTCCGAAACAGCTGTACACCCAACCATCTTGCAGTCTATAGGGCTTTGTCCAAATAAATTTGACAAGCATACTTTTCCTCTGTTGATTAAGCTACACTTGAAGTTTAGTCAATGCATGGCTTTAAGCTGAGATCAAAAAAAAAAAAAAAACAATAACGATTGAAGAGAAGCCAACAATAACAAACAGAACGAAAATTTTTATTTCTATAGAAAATTTTGTCAAAATTTTATTTCTATACAAAATTTTGCCAAAATATTATTTCGGTAGAAATTTTTGCCAAAATTTTATTTCTATAGAAAATTTTGCCAAAATGTTATTTCTGTAGAAATTTTTGCAAAAATTTCATATCTATAGAAAATTGTACCAAAATTCTATTTCTGTAGAAAATTTTGTAAAAAATTTATTTCTATAGAAAATTTTGTCAAAATTTTATTTCTATAGAAAATTTTGTCAAAATTTTATTTCTATAGAAAATTTTGTCAAAATTTTATTTCTATAGAAAATTTTATCAAAATTTTATTTCTGTAGAAAATTTTGCCAACATTTTATTTCTATAGAAATTTTTGTCAAAATTTTATTTCTTTTTTTATTTTGCCAAGATATTATTTCTGTAGAATATTTTGTTGAAAATTTGTTTCTTTAGAAAATTTTTTCAAAATTTTATTTCTTTAGAAAATTATGTCAAAATTTTATTTCTATAGAAAATTTTGCCAATATTTTATATTTTAGAAAATTTTGTCAAAATTGTACTTCTATAGAAAATTTTGCCAACATTTTATTTCTATAGAAAATGTTGTCAAAATTTTATTTCTATAGAAATTTTTTTTAAATATTATTTTTAAAGAAAATTTTGTCAAAACTTTATTTCTATATAAAATTTTGTCAAGATTTTATTTCTATACAACATCTTGCAAAAATATTATTTCCGTACAATATTTTGTTGAAAATTTATTTCTTTAGAATATTATGTCAAAATTTTACTTCTATAGAGAATTATGTCATAATTTTACTTCTATAGAAAATTTTGTGAAAATTTTATTTCTATAGAAAATGTTGTCAAAATTTTATTTCTATAAAAAATTTTGTCAAAATTTTATTTCTATAGAAAATTTTGTCAAAATTTTATTTCTATACAAAATTTTTCCAAAATATTATTTCTGTAGAATATTTTTATGAAAATTTATTTCTTTTGAATATTTTGTCAAAATTTTATTTCTTTAGAAAATTATGTAAAAATTTTACTTCTATAGAAAATTTTGTCGAAAGTTTTAATTTTATAGAAAATTTTGCCAAAATGTTATTTCAATAGAAAATTTTTTCAAAATTTTATTTCTTTAGAAAATTGTGTCAAGATTTTAGTTTTTTAGTAAATTCTGTCGAGATTTTATTTCTATATAAAATTTTTAGAATTTTATTTCTATAGAAAATTTTGTCAAAAGTTTATTTCTATAGAAAATTTTGCCAAAATTTTATTGCTATAGATAATTTTGCCAAAATTTTATTCCTATAGAAATTTTTGCCAAAATTTTATTTCTATAGAAATTTTTGCCAAAGTATTATTTCTGTAGAATATTTTGTTGAAAATTTGTTTTTTAGAAAATTTTGTCAAAATTTTATTTCTTTAGAAAATTATGTCAAAATTTTATTTCTATAGAAAATTTTGCCAATATTTTATTTCTTTAGAAAATTATGTCAAAATTGTACTTCTATAGAAAATTTTGCCAACATTTTATTTCTTCAGAAAATTTTACCAAAATTGTATTTCTATATGTTGGAAAATTTTGTCAAAATTTTATTCCTATAGAAAATTTTGCCATAATTTTGTTTCTATAGAAAATTTTGTCAAAATTTTATTTGTATAGAAAATGTTGTCAAAATTTTATTTCTATAAAAAATGTCAAAATTTTATTTCTATAGAAAATTTTGCCAAATTGTATTTCTACAGAAAATTTTTCGTAATTTTAATTCTATATAGAATGTCGTCGAAATTTTATTTCTATACATCGAGTTTGGACAAAAATTGGCCATAAACCCCTATTTATTAACCGATACTACTTAATCTGCTATTCTATATCACAGAAAAAAATTACACACAAATTTTTCCAACCAAATTTTAATTCAGTTTTAGAAAATTTTCGAAATCGTTTCAGATTTAGATATAACTCCCATATATATGTATCGCCCAATTTAAAAAAAAAATCCATAATAGCTTTATTTATTAACAGATCCTACTCAAAGTTGGCTAGATCTAACCTTCTATAGTAATAACTATATGCGCAAAAAATCATCGATATCGGTGTAGATTTAGATATAGCTCCCATAGGCTCCGTAGGTCAAATATGGACAGATATGAAACAATTTTTTACGGTTGTTAGAAAGCATATAGTAACACCATGTACTAAATTTCAAGTGGGTCGGATGAAATTTGCTCCTCCAAGAGCCTCCGCAAGCCACATCAGGTGGTCGGCTTATATGTGTCCGATATGGCCCATTTACAATACCAACCGACCTACATCAATAACAACTATTTGTGCCAAGTTTCAAGTCGATAGCTTATTTCGTTCGGAAGTTAGTGTACTTGCAACAGACGGACAGACACGCTTAGACCGACTCAGAATTTCACCACGATCCAGAATATATATACTTTATGTGGTCTTAGAGCAATATTTCGATGTGTTACAAACGAAATGACAAAGTTAATAAAGGGTGATTTGTTAAGAGCTTGATAACTTTTTTTTTAAAAAAAACGCATAAAATTTGCAAAATCTCATCGGTTCTTTATTTGAAACGTTAGATTGGTCCATGACATTTACTTTTTGAAGATAATTTCATTTAAATGTTGACCGCGGCTGCGTCTTAGGTGGTCCATTCGGAAAGTCCAATTTTGGGCAACTTTTTCGAGCATTTCGGCCGGAATAGCCCGAATTTCTTCGGAAATGTTGTCTTCCAAAGCTGGAATAGTTGCTGGCTTATTTCTGTAGACTTTAGACTTGACGTAGCCCCACAAAAAATAGTCTAAAGGCGTCAAATCGCATGATCTTGGTGGCCAACTTACCGGTCCATTTCTTGAGATGAATTGTTCTCCGAAGTTTTCCCTCAAAATGGCCATAGAATCGCGAGCTGTGTGGCATGTAGCGCCATCTTGTTGAAACCACATGTCAACCAAGTTCAGTTCTTCCATTTTTGGCAACAAAAAGTTTGTTAGCATCGAACGATAGCGATCGCCATTCACCGTAACGTTGCGTCCAACAGCATCTTTGAAAAAATACGGTCCAATGATTCCACCAGCGTACAAACCACACCAAACAGTGCATTTTTCGGGATGCATGGGCAGTTCTTGAACGGCTTCTGGTTGCTCTTCACTCCAAATGCGGCAATTTTGCTTATTTACGTAGCCATTCAACCAGAAATGAGCCTCATCGCTGAACAAAATTTGTCGATAAAAAAGCGGATTTTCTGCCAACTTTTCTAGGGCCCATTCACTGAAAATTCGACGTTGTGGCTCGTTAGTAAGTCTATTCATGATGAAATGTCAAAGCATACTGAGCATCTTTCTCTTTGACACCATGTCTGAAATCCCACGTGATCTGTCAAATACTAATGCATGAAAATCCTAACCTCAAAAGAATCACCCTTTATAACATACCCCCTATCCTATGGTGGAGGGTATAAAAATAATTCAGATTACATTCCTGAACACCGTGGTGCAATGGTTAGCATGCCCGCCTTGCATACACAAAGTCGTGGGTTCGATTCCTGCTTCGACCAAACACCAAAAAGTTTGTCAGCGGTGGATTATCCCACCTCGGTAATGCTGGTGACATTTCTGAGGGTTTCAAAGCTTCTCAAAGTGGTTTCACTGCAATGTGGAACGCCGTTCGGACTCGGCTATAAAAAAGAGGTCCCTTGTCATTGAGCTTAACATGGAATCGGGCAGCACTCAGTGATAAGAGAGAAGTTCATCAATGTGGTATCACAATGGACTGAATAGTCTAAGTGAGCCTGATACATCGGGCTGCCACCTAACCTAACCTAACCATCCCTGAACACTTGTAACACTTTCTTTACAACAGCTATTAATGGGTTATTCTTGAGTATTAATAAATGTGAATACATGAACCCTATACAACGGAGCTATGTAATGGGAATGATTAGGGTCCAAAGAATAATGCATGATGCCATATATTTGATATCATATCATTACCACTTCTAAACGGCCAATACCAATACCATTCGATACTAATTTAAAAATTATGATCTACAAAATTACAAAAACCCTTTCGTCGTTCAGTACTGATAACACTAATGTTGGTAGCACATTGAGAAAAAAAAAGAAAAAAATTAGCTGAAAAATGTCAAATGTCCTATTCAAACTCATAATAACGTTCAGTAACGATTTTCACAAAGCCGTTATGAATGTTGTCAACCCTTCTAGGATGACAAAAAGACATAGTACAAAAAGAAACTGAATTCGGAACTACTTGGGACATAGAAGTGAATAAATGAAAATTACCAACACTTATTATGTGCTGCAATGAAAGCAAGATCCCATTAAAATGAGGTACAGTGATGTGCTTCTGGCTAAATAGTGGAGTTCCGAATTTTTATACCGACCACCATAGAATTGGGGGTATTTAATAAATTTGCCTTTCCATTTATAATACATCGCAATGTCTATATCTGATGATGTCCGTCTGTCTGTGTATAGTAATCACGGTGCAGTCTTTAATAATGACGGCATTCTGTGAATGTATATTCCAGCAGGAACCTTTTTGGTTTGATATGCTGACGACACGATGGCGGTTATACAGGCAAGAAAAGTGATGATTCGGTCTAGGAGCTGACAAGACAGAGCAACTTGTCCTGACTGGGCATGGACCCTGAGAAGGAATATGGTCTGCTAGAACAAAATGTTATTATTGGACGATGATCATGTAACATATTTGCCGCAACCAAGTTATTTTCTCCAATATTATGTATCTGCTTTCACCGATCATTCTATGGTTGGCGAAAAAACAAGGTTTTTGCGGCAAAAATTTTATTTTCTATTCAAAAGTTAAATTAACTTAAAACACTGTCCTCTGCTCCAAATACTTGCTTTGGGCCAATGCTAACTGGAGTGCTAGTCAACAATATGAACGCGAACTTAATACACCAATGATGCTGAAGCCATTTGCATCATCAAACCGATACCAGAGAGCATAACAACAATTGTGTTTGCTCAAGCAGCTGCTTTTACAAAAAGGAAACTGCAACAGGAAACTATAGTGTCGTCTTTTCGCCCCCTGAAAATAGTTTGGGGGGCCTCCTTAGCAAAGCAAATGACTATAAGCGGGTTGTAGTACTAGTAAGTGGCAGTGTCCCACTGATGAAAGCTAACTATAAACACCCAAATGACAATATCTATAGCACAAGTGGATGGTGGTGGTGATGGCGATGCCGATGCCGATGCTGATGGGGTATTGCTCTTATGACCACTGTTAGTTGGTATAACCGTTAAAAGTTTTCCTCGATGGGTAATGGGTCTGATGGTGATGAAAGGGGAAGGCAATATCTGCATAACGGCTAGTCGCCAAATCATCACTAGAACATTATTTCCTCTCCGCTGCCAAGCCAACTATACTTAGACTCCTTTAAAATGTACCCTATGGTGAGTTCTACTGTAGACAAGAAGAGGAGCTGTGGCTAGAGATGTTAGAAGCTATGGCAAATGTCATCAGAGCATTGCCAAACATTTGGTGAAATATGGACACAAAACACAGGAAATTTGTTTATGCTTTGCATTTGACGATAATGTCCAAAATGAATTATTAACTAATGGAACCATTTGGTTTCTCCCCATGCTTCCCTATGTGGACATAAGGCTAAGTAAACAACGAAATATACAAACGGAAAATAAGTGTTCTTTGATAAACTCTGAATGTTAGTAGCGAATAAATATCGAAGCATTTTTGGGTCATTGGACGAAGATTGTTGAAATGACCATAGAAGTGTAAATTGATTAGGTATTCTATTTATAAAAGAGTGGGTATTTTTAGGATTCTTGTTCACACCAAACAGTGTTGCCAGAAGTAGGAGAAATTCCCTACATGTAGGTGTTTTCTAATATTTAGCGTCTTGTAGGGACGTAGGGACACAATATAGGTACTTTTTCACTCAACACAATTTTTAATAATTTGTATATTTTGGTGGCTCTAGAGGAAGAAATTAGAAGCCAGGAAGGCTTGATCTTTAACAATGTTTGGTAACCACGGTTACCTTTCGTGCCAAAAAGAAATCTACCAAAATTTTTAAGAAAATCTTACCACAAATCTACCAAACAAATATTGCTGTAGAAAATTTTATCAAAAATTTATCCCGGTAGAAAATTTTTGTCAAAATTTTATTAGTATAGAAAAGTTTGTCAAAATTTTATTAGTATAGAAAATTTTGCCAAAATTTTGTCAAAATTTTCGGAGGGTTCAAGTGTGGTTTTTGTTGGGATTAATAAACTGCCTGAATTTATTCTGATAATTGGTTGATAGTTTTGCTGCAAGTAGAGGATGCTGATGAGGAATGTGGTAATTCCGAAACGTGCGTCCATCCAACCATCTTGCAGTCTATAGGGCTTTGCCCAAATAAATTTGACAAACATTCTTTTCCTCTGTTGGTTAAGCTACACTTGTAGTTTAGTCAATGTATGGTTTTAAGCTGCAATAAAAAACAACAACAATTTTGTCAAAATTTTATTTCTGTAGAAAATTTTGTCAAAATTTTATTTCTATAGAAAATTTTGTTAAAATTTTATTTCTATAGAAAATGTTGTCAAAATTATATTTCTATAACAAAACTTCGTCAAAAATTTTGTTACTATAGAAAATTTCGTCAAACGTTTATTTTTGTAGAATATTTGGTCAAAGTTTTATTTCTATAAAAAAATTTCGTTAAATTTTATTTATATAGAAAATTTCGTCAAAATTTTATTTCTATAAAAAATTTCGTCACAATTTTATTTCTGTAGAAAATTTCGTCAAAATTTTATTTCTATAGCAAATTTTGTCACAATTTTATTTCTATAGAAAATTTTGTCAAAACTTCATTACTATAGAAAATTGTGTCAAAATTTTATTTCTATAGAAAATTTTGTCAAAATTTTTTTTCTATAAAAAAAATTTCGTCAAAATTTTATTTCTAAAGAAAATTTCGTCAAAAGTTTATTTCTGTTGAAAATTTTGTCAAAATTTTATTTCTGTTGAAAATTTTGTCAAAATTTTATTTCTATGCAAAATTTTGTCAAGATTATATTTCTATAGAAAATTTTGTCAAAATTTTATTTCTATAGAAAAATTTGTCAAAATTTTATTTCTATAGAAAAGTTTGACAACATTTTATTTCTATAGAACGTGTAGTAAACATTTTATTTCTATGGAAAATTTTGTCAACATTTTATTTCTATAGAAAATTTTGTCAAAATTTTATTTCTATAGAAAAATTTACCAAAATTTTATTTCTATAGAAAATTTTTTGTCAAAATTTTATTTCTACTAAAGACTGTCATATAATTCAGTTTGACAAAATTATCTATAGAAACAAAATTTTGTCAAATTTTTATTTCTATAGAAAATTTTGTCAAAATTTTATTTCTATAAAAATTTTGTATAAATTTTATTTTTATAGAATATTTTGTTAAAATTTGTTTCTATAAAAAAATTTTGTCAAAATTTTATTTCTATAGAATATTTTGTCAAAATTTTTATTTCTATAGAACACTTTGTAAATTTTTATTTCTATAGAAAATTTTGTCAAAAATTCATTAGTATAGAAAATTTTTTAAAAATTTTATTTGTATAGAAAATTTTGTCAAAATTTTATTATTATAGAAAATTTTGTTAAAATTTTATTATTATACAAAATTTTGTCAAAATTTTATTTCTATAGAATATTTTCTCAAAAATTTATTTCTATAAAAAAATTTTGTCAAAATTTTATTTCTATAGAAATTTTTTTAAAAATTTTATTTCTATGGAAATTTTTCTCAAAATTTTATTATTATTTCTATAGAAAGTATTGCCAAATTTTATTATTATAGAAAATCTTGTCAAAGTTTTATTTCTATAGAAAATTTGGTCAAAATTTTATTTGTATAGAAAATTTTGTCAAAATTTTATTTCTATAGAAAATTTTGTTAAAATTTTAATTCAATAGAAAATTTTGTTAAAATTTGATTTCTATAGAAAATTTTGTCCAAATTTGGTCAAAATTTCATTTCCAACTGTGGCGACCGTGGTGGTAATACAAATTTATTTTTACGTAAGAGAGGTTGTATTTTTATATGTTTTAGATATATTAACTTTGTCATTCCGTTTGTAACACATCGAAATATCGCTCTAAGACCCCATATAGTATGGTGAAATTCTGAGTCGATTTAAGCATGTCCGTCCGTCCGTCCGTTTGTTGAAATCACGCTAACTTCCGAACGAAACAAGCTATCGACTTGAAACTTGGCACAAAAAGTTGTTATTGATATAGGTCGGATGGTATTACAATCCGATCCGGCTGAAATTTGGTACGTGGTGTTAGTATATAGTATCTAACAACCTTGCAAAAATTGGTCCACATCGGTCCATAAACCGATCCCCAGATTTGGCTTGTGTAGCCTCTAAGTGAAGCAAATTTCATCCGATCCGGCTGAAATTTGGTACATGGTGTAAGCATATGGTCTCTAACAACCATGCAAAAATGGGTCCACATCGGTGCATAACTATATATAGCCCACATATAAACCGATCCCCAGATTTGACCTCCGGAGCCCCTTAGGTTAGGTTAGGTTAGGTTATATGTAAGGTAGTTCCTAGCCTTGCTAGCTCATCTGCTTCGCAGTTCCCCGGTATGTTCCTATGGCCTGGCACCCATATTAGGTGAATATTGTACTGCTCAGCCATCTCGTTGAGAGATTTGCGGCAGTCGATGGCCGTTTTCGAGTTGAGCAACACAGAGTCCAAGGATTTTATTGCAGGTTGACTGTCTGAGTATATATTAATGCCAATATTGCTTGGAGCATTACTTCTCAACCAATTCACCACTTCTCTTATTGCTAATATTTCAGCCTGAAAAACACTACAGTGATCAGGTTATCTTTTCGCCATTCGAAGTTCCAGATCTTTAGAATATACTCCGAAACCCACTTGGCCATCCAATTTGGAGCCATCAGTGTAGAAATCTATATATCTTTTATTCCCCGGGGTCCGTGTACACCACGCCTCACTGTTGGGAATTAGAGTCTCAAACTTTTTGTCGAAAAGTGGACTCGCCAAAGTGTAATTCACTACGTTAGGCACATCTGGCATTATTTTGAGGACCGAACTGTGACCGTAACTTTTTTCCGACCACAGCGATAGCTCACGCAACCGCACAGCCGTTGTTGCAGCTGACTGTTTGGCCAAAATGTCTAAAGGCAATAGATGCAGTATGACATTAAGGGAGTTTGTTCCTGTCTTGCTGAATGCATCTGAGATACACAAGCCCCTTGGAAGAGCAAAAAAAAGTTTGACAACATTTTATTTCTATAGAACGTGTAGTAAACATTTTATTTCTATGGAAAATTTTGTCAACATTTTATTTCTATAGAAAATTTTGTCAAAATTTTATTTCTATAGAAAAATTTACCAAAATTTTATTTCTATAGAAAATTTTTTGTCAAAATTTTATTTCTACTAAAGACTGTCATATAATTCAGTTTGACAAAATTATCTATAGAAACAAAATTTTGTCAAATTTTTATTTCTATAGAAAATTTTGTCAAAATTTTATTTCTATAAAAATTTTGTATAAATTTTATTTTTATAGAATATTTTGTTAAAATTTGTTTCTATAAAAAAATTTTGTCAAAATTTTATTTCTATAGAATATTTTGTCAAAATTTTTATTTCTATAGAACACTTTGTAAATTTTTATTTCTATAGAAAATTTTGTCAAAAATTCATTAGTATAGAAAATTTTTTAAAAATTTTATTTGTATAGAAAATTTTGTCAAAATTTTATTATTATAGAAAATTTTGTTAAAATTTTATTATTATACAAAATTTTGTCAAAATTTTATTTCTATAGAATATTTTCTCAAAAATTTATTTCTATAAAAAAATTTTGTCAAAATTTTATTTCTATAGAAATTTTTTTAAAAATTTTATTTCTATGGAAATTTTTCTCAAAATTTTATTATTATTTCTATAGAAAGTATTGCCAAATTTTATTATTATAGAAAATCTTGTCAAAGTTTTATTTCTATAGAAAATTTGGTCAAAATTTTATTTGTATAGAAAATTTTGTCAAAATTTTATTTCTATAGAAAATTTTGTTAAAATTTTAATTCAATAGAAAATTTTGTTAAAATTTGATTTCTATAGAAAATTTTGTCCAAATTTGGTCAAAATTTCATTTCCAACTGTGGCGACCGTGGTGGTAATACAAATTTATTTTTACGTAAGAGAGGTTGTATTTTTATATGTTTTAGATATATTAACTTTGTCATTCCGTTTGTAACACATCGAAATATCGCTCTAAGACCCCATATAGTATGGTGAAATTCTGAGTCGATTTAAGCATGTCCGTCCGTCCGTCCGTTTGTTGAAATCACGCTAACTTCCGAACGAAACAAGCTATCGACTTGAAACTTGGCACAAAAAGTTGTTATTGATATAGGTCGGATGGTATTACAATCCGATCCGGCTGAAATTTGGTACGTGGTGTTAGTATATAGTATCTAACAACCTTGCAAAAATTGGTCCACATCGGTCCATAAACCGATCCCCAGATTTGGCTTGTGTAGCCTCTAAGTGAAGCAAATTTCATCCGATCCGGCTGAAATTTGGTACATGGTGTAAGCATATGGTCTCTAACAACCATGCAAAAATGGGTCCACATCGGTGCATAACTATATATAGCCCACATATAAACCGATCCCCAGATTTGACCTCCGGAGCCCCTTAGGTTAGGTTAGGTTAGGTTAAAGTGGCAGCCCGATTAAGATTCAGGCTCACTTAGACTATTCAGTCCATTGTGATACCACACTAACTAAAAGTACCTATTACATATGGGCACTTCTAGTTTTAACCGTTGAACCTTCTCGATTATTTTCTTCTGTTGAACCAACCAGATTGTTCCAAAAACATTAGCAGACTGCTTAAGTTAACGTTTTCCAGGTCAGCCAGTAATCTAAAGCTATATGCTCCTAAAATTCGCTTACGCCTTACACAAAAAGCAAGACACTCACACAAGAGGTGTTTAATTGATTCCTTTTCCTCCACGTCATGACAGCTTATACAATAGTCATTATACTTCGCACTAATAGTTTTTGCAAAATCGCCTATCAGGCAGCGACCCGTTATAGCAGATATCAGGAGTGATATCTGGCGTCTCGAGAACACTAGCATATCTAGTGTGCGGTTTAAGTTAAATTGGGGCCATATTTGCTTGGTGTCGTTACAACACTTACAATTCTCCCATCGAACATTTGCCATCATGACAGCCTTCTCACGCAGTAAGAGCTTGCAGGTGGCCAGAGGCATACCAACAGATTCTAGTTCCCCTGGAATATGTAAGGTAGTTCCTAGCCTTGCTAGCTCATCTGCTTCGCAGTTCCCCGGTATGTTCCTATGGCCTGGCACCCATATTAGGTGAATATTGTACTGCTCAGCCATCTCGTTGAGAGATTTGCGGCAGTCGATGGCCGTTTTCGAGTTGAGCAACACAGAGTCCAAGGATTTTATTGCAGGTTGACTGTCTGAGTATATATTAATGCCAATATTGCTTGGAGCATTACTTCTCAACCAATTCACCACTTCTCTTATTGCTAATATTTCAGCCTGAAAAACACTACAGTGATCAGGTTATCTTTTCGCCATTCGAAGTTCCAGATCTTTAGAATATACTCCGAAACCCACTTGGCCATCCAATTTGGAGCCATCAGTGTAGAAATCTATATATCTTTTATTCCCCGGGGTCCGTGTACACCACGCCTCACTGTTGGGAATTAGAGTCTCAAACTTTTTGTCGAAAAGTGGACTCGCCAAAGTGTAATTCACTACGTTAGGCACATCTGGCATTATTTTGAGGACCGAACTGTGACCGTAACTTTTTTCCGACCACAGCGATAGCTCACGCAACCGCACAGCCGTTGTTGCAGCTGACTGTTTGGCCAAAATGTCTAAAGGCAATAGATGCAGTATGACATTAAGGGAGTTTGTTCCTGTCTTGCTGAATGCATCTGAGATACACAAGCCCCTTGGAAGAGCAAAATTCACCCGATCCGGTTGAAATTTGGTACATTGCGCTAGTATATGGCCGTTAACAACCATGCCAAAATTGGTCCATATCGGTCTATAGTTATATATAGCCGATCCCCAAAAATAATCTTCCAAAATTTTATTCCTATAGAAAATTCTGTCAACAGTTTTTACCATAGAAAATTTTGTCAAAATTATATTTTCATCGAAAATTTTGTCAAAATTTTATTTCTATAAAAAATTTTGTCAACATTTTATTTCTATAGAAAATTTTGTCAAAATTTTATTTCTATAGAAAATTTTGTCAAAATTTTATTTCTATAGAAAACTTTGTCAAAATTTTAGTTTTATAGAAAATATTGTCAAAATTTTATTTCTATAGAAAATTTTGTCAAAAATTTTATTTCTATAGCAAATTTTGTCCCTTGTCATTGAGCTTAACATGGAATTGGGCAGCACTCAGCACACCAATGTCGTATCACAATGGATTGAATAGTCTACGTGAGCTCGATACAGCGGACTGCCACCTAACCTAACCTAGTATATGGTCTCTAACAACTACGCTAAAACTGGTCCACACCGGTCCATAATTATATATAGCCCCCATATAAACCGATCCCCCGATTTGGCTTTCGGAGCCTCTAAGAGAAGCAAATATCATCCGATCCGGCTGAAATTTGGTATATGGTGTTAGTATATGGTCTCTAACAACCGTGCAAAAACTGGTCCACATCGGTGCATGATTATATAGGCAACATATAAACCGATCCCCAGATTTGAGCCCCGGAGCCTTATGGATGAGCAAAATTCATCTGAATCGGTTGAAATTTGGTACGTGGTGTTAGTATATGGTCTCTAACAACCATGCAGGAATGGGTCCATATCGGTCCATAATTATATGTAGCCCCCATATAAATCGCTCCCCAGATTTGACCTCCGGAGCCCTTTGGAAGAGCAAAATTCACCCGATCAGATTGAAATTTGATATATTGCGCTAGTATATGGCCGCTAACAACCATGCCAAAATTGATCCATATCCGTCTATAGTTATATATAGCCGATCCCCAAAAATAATCTTCCAAAATTTTATTTCTATAGAAAATTTTATCAAAATTTTATTTCTATAGCAAAATTTTATCAAATTTTTTTTTCTATAGAAAATTTTGTCAAAATTTTATTTCTATAGAAAATTTTGTCAAAATTTTATTTGTATAGAAAATTTTGTGAAATTTCATTTCTATAGAAAATTTTGTCAAAATTTTATTTCTATAGAAAATTTTGTCAAAATTTTATTTCTATAGAAAATTTTGTCAAAATTTTATTTGTATAGAAAATTTTGTCAAAATTCCAGTTTTATAGAAAATATTGTCAAAATTTTATTTCTATAGAGAATTTTGTCAAAATTTTATTTCTTTAGAAAATTTTGTCAGAATTTTATTTCTATAGAAAATTTTGTCAAAATTTTATTTCTATAAAAAACTTTCGTCAAAATTTTATTTCTATAGAAAATTTTGTCAAAATTTTAGTTTTATAGAAAATATTGTCACAATTTTATTTCTATAGAAAACTTTGTCAAAATTTTATTTCTATAGAAAATTTTATCAAAATTTTATTTCTATGGAAAATTTTGTCAAAATTTTATTTCTTTAGAAAATTTTGTCAGAATTTTATTTCTATAGAAAATTCTGTCAAAATTTTTTACTACAGAAAATTTTGTCAAAATTTTATTTTTATCGAAAATTTTGTCAAAATTTTATTTTTATCGAAAATTTTGTCAAATATTTATTTCTATAGAAAATTTTGTCAACATTTTATTTCTATAGAAAATTTCGTCAAAATTTTATTTCTATAGAAAATTTTTTCAACATTTTATTTCTATAGAAAATTTTGTCAAAATATTATTTCTATAGAAAACTTTGTCAAAATTTAAATTTTATATTCCATAAAATTAAAATTTTGACAAAGTTGTCAAAATTTTGTTTCTATGGAAAATTTTGTCAAAATTTTATTTCTACTAAAGACTGTCATATATTTCAGTTTGACAAAATTTTCTATAGAAACAAAATTTTTTCAAAATTTTATTTCTATAGAAAATTTTGTCAAAATTTTATTTCTATAGAATATTTTGTCAAAATTTGTTTCTATAAAAAAAAAAACTTCGTCAAGATTTTATTTCTATAGAATATTTTGTCAAATTTTTATTTCTTTAGAAAATTTTGTCAGAATTTTATTTGTATAGAAAATTCTGTCAAAATTTTTTACTATAGAAAATTTTGTCAAAATTTTATTTTTATCGAAAATTTTGTCAAAATTTTATTTCTATAGAAAATTTTGTCAAAATTTTATTTCTATAGAAAATTTGGTCAAAATTTTATTTCTATAGAAAATTTTGTCAAAATTTTATTTCTATAGAAAATTTTGTCAACATTTTATTTCTATAGAAAATTTTGTCAAAATTTTATTTCTATAGAAAACTTTGTCAAAATTTCAGTTTTTTAGAAAATATTGTCAAAATTTTATTTTTTATAGAAAATTTTGTCAAAATTTTGTATAAATTTTATTTCTATAGAACATTTTGTCAACATTTGTTTCTATAAAAAAAATTCGTCAAAACTTTATTTCTATAGAATATTTTGTCAAAATTTTATTTCTATAGAAAATTTTTTCAAAATTTTATTTCTATAGAAATTTTGACAAAATTTTATTTCTACAGAAAATTTCGTCAAAAGTTTTTTTCTATAAAAACTTTGTTAAACTGAATTATATACGTATTTAAGCGGCCTTTTTTGTTTAATATATACCCCGTATGGACTAACTTACAATTTCGAAGACGGCAAGTGTTACCGCATCCCAAGTAATTCGATTGTGGATGACAGTCTTCAGAAGAAGTTTCTATGCAATCCATGATAGATGGTACATAATTATTAATTCAGTAGGGATGGTTTGGAAAATGATATAGTCGGCCCGCCCGACTTTCTTCTGAAATTAGTTGTTTTTAATATTTGTTAAATTCATTTGTCTACATTTGAAATTTCCATCATATTTGGAAAAATCCTCTAGGTTTTTTCTCCTCGATAATCACAATGTTTTAATTACAGATCAAACTGGAAATATTACTTCATTTCATCCTTGATAATAATACAGTTTTTTTTTTACTTCACTTCAATCAACACATTACATAGCAAGACATTGCAATTAACCAATCATCCGATTATATTTAATGTCAATTTCATAAAGAGCAACGTTTACACAATTCATGTCATCAGAAAATGTGCAACCATAACACTTTTGTCATAAACATGTTTGTCATGTTTGAGCTGGCAAAACGAGAAATAAACACAACAATGAGCAAAAACTGCAAATAATAAAAGAAAATTCTTACAACACAAAAAACAAGAACATAATCAGCTATTAAGAAAAGTATGATCCCAGATAGTTTAGTAGAGTTGTTCATTGCCATTCAATCCTCGACAATTGTTCATTGCTTTAACTCTATATTCGTGATTATTATGTGAACAACAACACAACCACAAGCAAAAATGTTCCACTCATCTACACACATTTTTCGACTAGGTTTTCAGCCTTCATATTCTGACATATGGAGTAAAATGAAATAATGAAAATATGGGTATTTTTGCAGGAAGATGTGTTCAAATTCATACAAGGTGTGTGACTGAGATTAATAAGAGGTCCATGTGATTAAGTAGAGTAAGAAAAAACCTCCCAATATGCCTTTTAATAACCATGCAGAATTTCGTTCACCATATAAACCCACAGTTGACTTTTTAAAAATATAGCTGAGATATTACACATTTCAAAGGACTTTAAATTTAAATTTGGGACATGCGATGCTGCTGGCTCGATAGCTACCATGTATCGCTCATTTCGAACAATAATAGCAACAGTGCTACCATTTTGATTCCTTGATTCTGTTTCAGTTCAATCTAAATTAGTTTCTCCATAATTTAGTGACAACTTACGAGGCATGGAGCCACTGGCACAAATCCCAGATAAAAGGAGTCATCAAACCAGTACCAAATCTGTCAAACAAATATTCGCAAGACATTTTCAGATTTAACTGGCCGTAAGTTCGGCCAGGCCGAAGCTTATATACCCTCCACCATGGATTGCGTAGAAACTTGTACTGAAGACTGTCATCCACAATCGAATTACTTGGGTTGCGGTAACAGTTGCCGATGGCAAGGTATCTTTAAACTTCCTAACACCGTCTTCTAAATTACAAGGTAGTCTATACGTAGTATATATTAAACTAAAAAAGGCCGATTAAATACGTATATAATTAAGTTTAAAGTTTCTATAGAAATAAAATTTTGACAACATTTTCTACAGAAGTAAAATTTGGAAAAAATTTTCTATAGAAATAAAATTTGGAAAAAATTTTCTATAGAAATAAAATTTTGACAAAATTTTCTATGGAAATAATATTTGGACAAAATTTTCTATAGAAATAAAATTATTACAAAATTTTCTATAGAAATAAAATTTTTACAAAATTTTCTATAGAAATAAAATTTTTACAAAATTTTCTATAGAAATAAAATTTTGACAAAATTTTCTAAAGAAATAACATTTTGTCAATGTCTTCCATAAAAATAAAATTTTGGTAGATTATTTTTGGCTCGAGTGGCAACCATGAATATAATCCGATATGAAACAATTTTTGTGTGATTGGGGATCGGCTATATATAACTATAGACCGATATGGACCAATTTTGGCATGGATATTACCGACTTTATACTAACACCACGTTGCAAATTTCAACCGGATCGGATGAATTTTGCTCCTCCAAGAGGCTCCGGAGATCAAATCTGGGGAACGGTTTATATGGGGGCTATATATAATTATGGACCGATATGGACCATTTCTTGCGTGTTTGTTAGAGACCACATTCTAACACCATGTTCCAAATTTCAACCGGATCGGATGAATGTTGCTCCTCCAAGAGGCTCTGGTGGACAAATCTGGGAATCGATTTATATGGGGGCTATATATAATTATGGACCGATGTGGACCAATTTTTGCATGGTTGTTAGAGACCATATATTAATACCATGTACCAAATTTCAGCCGGATCGGATGAAATTTGCTTCTCTTAGAGCGATCGCAAGCCAAATTTGGGGGTCCGTTTATATGGGGTCTATACGTAAAAGTTGACCGATATGAACCAATTTTTGCATGGTTGTTAGAGACCATATGCTAACACCATGTACCAGATTGCAGCCGGATCGGATGAAATTTGCTTCTCTTAGAGCAATCTTAAGCCAAATTTGGGGGTCCGTTTATATGGGGGCTATACGTTAAAGTGGACCGATATGGCCCATTTGCAATACCATCTGACCTACATCAATAACAACTACTTGTGCCAAGTTTCAAGTCGATAGCTTGTATCGTTCGGAAGTTAGCGTGATTTCAACAGACGGACGGACGGACGGACGGATTTCACCAGAATTTCACCACGACCCAGAATATATATACTTTATGGGGTCTAAGAGCAATATTTCGATGTGTTACAAACGGAATGACAAAGTTAATATACCCCCAACCTTGGTGGATGGTATAAAAAGTCCAGAAAGCAAATCATTGAAGTCTATATTTGTGAAATAAATTATTTTGTCAAATATAGATTATTCCAAATTTATATCTTGCGATGTAGATATCGTAGGTGCTCAAAACAACCGCCATCAAAAATTAACTTTATGATAAAACAAAGCAAATTCTCATATCATCGACTTTTACCAAAAGTCCACAGAAATAAAATCATGCTCTCTTTTAATTTATTACATTTATTAATTTGAAATTTTGGTCACGGAGGCCGTCAGTCCCGCCACAAATCCCAGATAGGAGCAACCCCATCGGAACAGTGGGAAGATTCTAATCACAAAAAGAATCATAATCCGGAATCATCATACGGTCCTTATAATAGGGTAGAACGTCAGTTCACTCCTACTAATGACAATTTTTTAACACTCTAGCAAAATTATTTGAGCAATAGTAAATATATAGGCAGCGAGAATTATTTTCTAACAATATAAACTGTAACATTTCAAAAAGTGATCTAGAAATCAATAAACAGTACTGATAAGTGTGACTGGCTTCACCAACCACACTTATCGCATGTGGAGAATATTGTCTTTATTCTACCTACTTAATACCAGCTGTGGTGGAAACGAAATAATCAACAAAGAAATATTTTTACACAAACAACAACAACCACATGTCTATGGTATTTCTGTTTCAATGGATCGTTGTTATTGTTCGTATAGGGCTGATATTTTAGTTTCAATGGTTCATTGTTGTTGCTCGTATAGGGCTGCTATGTACAAAGAATGATTTCTTCATATCTGGTGTGAAATTTATGGTAAATACAGCAACTCAGCTCTATGTTCAAAAATTATGCTTGTAATTTTATTTCAATTAGAAAAAGAGAAGAGGATCTTCTTGGTGAAATCCAGATATCCTAGCCACTAGACCATATAGGATATGAAGAAACTTAAACTAAATATTGTATATAATAAGTTTTTAAAATCAACATCAAGAAATTAAAAAAAAGCAAATGTGCAATCAATGAAATGGTTGAATTTGATCGTGAAGAATGTTAAAAAAATATCCTGAATCTGAGACTGGCAAGACGATAGTAGGATTATGTAACTCTCTGAGAAAAATGTAACTAAAAATAAGGTCGAAACTTACATATCATCCATCATAGAATTTAGTAGAATTTTATACTGAAGACTGCCATCCAGAATCATGTTACTTGGATTATGGTAACAGGTGCCGATAGCAAGGTACCATAAAATTTCAAAATACTGTCTTCTAAATTATAAGTTAGCCAATGCGGAGTTAATGTTAAATAAAACAAATATATACGACCGTAAGATCGTTCAGGTCGAATCTTATGTACCCTCCACCATGGATTGCGTAGAAAGTTCTAATAACGACTGTCATCCACAATCGAATTATTTGGGTTATGGCAACACTTGCCGTTGGCAAGGGATTTTAAAATATATTAAATACCTATATTAGCCAATTTAGTTGTTCGGTCTATAGAGAAGGGTATATAAATACTTATGAACCGATATTAAATAGTTTCCACAAGATAATTAGAGAGACCAATTTCAACCGAATCGGATGATATTTGATTCCTCTAATAGACTTCAGAAATCAAAAATTTGGGGTCGGTTTATACGGGGTCTACTTATGATTATAAACCGATATGGACTGTTTTTTTATGATTTGTCGAAAGCATATACCAGTGTTGCCAAGTTATTTTTGAACCTTACCCCCAAATCTTAAGAAAAAAAACCCAAATTTTCCCTCAACCAGGCAACGCTGCCATATATTGACATCACGAACCAACTTCACGGTTGCCAAATTTGGAAAAATCCTACCAAAATTGGTGGATTTTTTACTGTTTAGTAGAATGGCAAAAACATCCATAGAAATAAAATTTGGACAAAATTTTGGCAAAGTTTTCTATAGGAATAACATTCTTCTAAAAATGGTGGATTTTTTACAGTTTAGTAAATTGGTAGATTTCTTCCTCTCCTACAGAAATAAAATTTTGACAAAATCTTTCATAGAAATAAAATTTTGACAAAATTTTTACAGGAATATATTCTGACAAAATTTTCTATAGAAATAAAATTTTGACAAAATTTTCTATAGGAATAAAAAATTTTGACAACATTTTCTATGGGAATAAATTTTTGACAAAATTTTCTATTAGGAATAAATTGTTGACAAAATTTTCTATATGAATAAAATTTTGACAAAATGTTCTATAGGAATAAAATTTTGACAACATTTTGTATAGGAATAAAATTTTTAAAAATTTTCTATACGCATAAAATTTTGCCAAACTTTTCTATAGGAATAAAATTTTCTATAGTAATAAACTTTTTACAACATTTTCTATAGGAATAAAACTGTAACAAAATGTTCTATAGAAATAAAATTATGACAAAATTTTCTATAGGAATAAATTTTTGACAAAATTTTTTATAGGAATAAAATTTTGACAATATTTTTTATAGAAATAAAATTTTGACACATTTTTCTTTAATAGTACAATTTTCTATAGAAATAAGATTTTGACTTTTCTATAGCAATAAAAAATTTTTACAACATTTTCTATGGAAATAAATTGTTGACAAAATTTTCTATAGGCATAAAATGTTGACAAACTTTTCCATAGCAATAAAATTTTGACAAAATCTTCTACAGGAATAAAATTTTGACAAAATTTTCTATAGGAATAAAATTTTGACAAAATTTTCTATAGTAATAAAATTTTTAAAAATTTTTCTACAGGCATAAAATTTTGACAAACTTTTCTATAGGTATAAGATTTTGATAAAATTTTCTATAGGAAAAAATTTTTGACAAAATTTTCTGAAGGAACAAAATTTTTCTGTGGAGGAAAATATTGAAAAAATTTTCTATACGCAGAAATTTTTTACAAAATTTTCTGTAAGAGTAATATTTAGACAAAATTTTCTTAAGAAATAAAAACATTTTCTATAGGAATAAAATTTTAACAAAATTTTCTATAGGAATAAAATTTTTACAAAATTTTCTATAGGAATTAATTTTTGACAAAATTTTCTATAGGAGTAAAATTTTGACAAAATGTTCTATAGGAATAAAATTTTTACAAAATTTTCTATAGGCATAAAATGTTGACAAACTTTTCCATAGGAATAAAATTTTGACAAAATTTTCTACAGGAATAAAATTTTGACAAAATTTTCTATAGGAATAAAATTTTGACAAAATTTTCTATAGTAATAAATTTTTTAAAAATTTTTCTACAGGCATAAAATTTTGACATACTTTTCTATAGGAATAAGATTTTGATAAAATTTTCTATAGGAAAAAATTTTTGACAAAATTTTCTGAAGGAACAAAATTTTTCTGTGGAGGAAAATATTGAAAAAATTTTCTATACGCAGAAATTTTTTACAAAATTTTCTGTAAGAGTAATATTTTGACAAAATTTTCTTAAGAAATAAAATTTTGAAAACATTTTCTATAGGAATAAAATTTTAACAAACTTTTCTTAGGAATAAAATTTTAACAAAAATTTTCTATAGGAATAAAATGTTGACAAAATTTTTTATAAGGATACAATTTTTGACAAAATTTTCTGAAGGAACAAAATTTTTCTGTGGAAGAAAATATTGAAAAATGTTCTATACGCAGAAATTTTTACAAAATTTTCTATAAGAGTAACATTTTGACAAAATTTTCTTAAGAAATAAAATCTTGAAAACATTTTCTATAGGAATAAAATTTTAACAAAATTTTCTATAGGAATAAAATTTTAACAAAAAATTTTTACAGGAATAAAATTTTGACAAAATTTTGTATAAGGATAAAATGTTCATAAAATTTTCTATAGGAATAAAATTTTGACAAAATTTTCTATCGGAATAAAATGTTGACAAAATTTTTCTCAAGGAATAAAATTTTTCTGTGAAAGAAAATATTGACAAAACTTTCTATACGGAGAAAATTTGTAAAAAAAAATTCTATAAAAAAAATATTGACAAATTTTTTGTAGGAAGAAGACTGTGACAAAATTTTCTATAGAAATAAAATTTTGACAAAATTTTCGTAAGAAATAAAATTTTGACAAAATTTTCGTTAGAAATAAAATTTTAACAAAATTTTCTATGGGAACAAAATTTAAAAAAAATTTTTTGAAAGAACAAAATTTTCTGTGGAAGAAAATAAAGACAAAATTTTCTATAGGGAGAAATTTTTCTTAGGAGTAACATTTTGACAAAATTTTCTTAAGAAATAAAATCTTGAAAACATTTTCTAAAGAAATAAAATTTTGACAATATTTTCGATAGGAATAAAATTTTGACAAAATTTTCTATAAGAATAAAATTTTAACAAAATTTTCTGTAGGAATAAAAATTTGACAAAAATTTCTATAGGGATAAAATTTTGACAAAATTTTCTTTAGAAATAAAATTTTGACAAACTTTTCTATAGGAATAAAATCTTGACAAAATTTTCTATAGGAATAAAATTTTGACAAAAATTTCTATCGGAATAAAATGTTAACAAAATTTTCTATAGGAAAAAAATTTCGAAAAATTTTTCTATAGGAAGAAAATATTGACTAAATTTCCTAAATGGAGAAAATTTTGACAATTTTCTATAGAACTAATATAAAATTTTGACAATTTTTTTTTTGTAGGCAGAAAAGTTTGACAAATCTTTCTGTGGGAATAAAACTTAGCCAAAATTTTCTCTAGGAATAAAATTTTAACAATCTTCAATATAAATTTTGATTAATTTGGTATATTTTTGGTGAAATTTTCTTAAAATTTTGGTAGATTATTTTTGGCACGAGTGGCAACCGTGACCAAATTGCAATCGCGTCGCATGAAATTTGCTTTTCTATGAGGCTCAAGAAGTAAAATCTGGGAATCGGTTTATATCGATATGGAGCAATTTTTTGAACGTTGGATATGGTGCCATATAGGATATTGTCCCATAGGATATATATAATTACGGACCGATTTTTGGGTTGTTGATAGAAGGCATATGTATATTGTCAACATATGCCTTCTATTAATCACCATAAAATAAATTGCAACCTAATCGGATAAATTTTTTTCCGCAAGCCAAATCAGGGGATAGGTTTATATGGTTGCTATATACACGCAAAGAAAAAAAACGTTTGGAAAACGTGTACCGAAAACGTTTTTCTTTTGTTAAGAGTTTTTTGAATTGCTTCGAAAATTTTAAACTTTTATCACCAAAAAAATTCGTTTGTTACAAAATTTTTATTTTTTCAATAAAAAAAAGTTATTTTTGAAATAACAACACAGTCCATTTCGTTTATATCAAACACTGTTCTTTTCTGACTTTAGGTCTTTAATAAGACACATTTTACAGTTCAAAATTTAATATAGTACAATGTAATGTTGAACATTTTTTCGGAATCTTCCGAATATATCTGGAATATATGTAAAAAAAAACAAAAGCAAAAAAAAAAAAACTTTGGCCGAAGCAGGGATCGAACCCACGACCCTTGGCATGAGAGTCGGACGTAGCTACCACTGCTCCACGGTGCCAAACTAAATGTTTTTTCCGGTAAATAAACTTTGTTTATTCGGTTCGTGGGCGCCGCAAGCTATGCTATATAAATATAACTTATATTGATATTTATCTATTGATGACCATAACAGGTACATAGCTCAGTGGTTAGTGTGTTGGCTTACAATGTGCATGGTCCGCGGTTCGATTCTCCGTCCAGGCGAAAGGTAAAAAAAAATTTAAAAATTTATAAAATCGTATAATTTCTTCTACATTGTTGGTATTACAGGAAAAGGTGTTAAGAACTAAAAATCGTCGTGGATGTGAGAAAGATGTGAGGGACAATGCAATTAGCAAGAAAACAATTTTTTTTTTTGAGTTTGTCTTTATGAAAATGTTTTTACATCCTGGAAAAGAATAAACGTTTATCACAAAAAGTATATACTTTTCTTCCAAATACACTTCCTTACAGCGAAAAGCAAATGAGAAACGAACTTTGTTTGTCTAAAATTTCGTTTGGGAGGAAAGAATTATTTTTTTGCGTGTATGTACCCAACAAAAGTCAACAAAAAATTAGTAGTGAAAATGTTCTTTTTGGATCAGGAATGGTGAAAAATTGGCGCAGCAGCGATGAATTGAACATGGGCTTGTCATCGAACGAAAGTCCACCATTTCAGCAGCCGTTGTACTAAGATAGGATTACATCACTTTTTAAGGTGTGATTCAAATTCACTGTTTTGGATTTTAATTAAAAAATATTTTGAAATTTTGCCAAAAAAAATAATTTTTATAATTGTTTTATGATTTCTAATGCATTCTAACGTTTCTAACATTTGACTTCAAGCATTTTCAAAAATTCGCAATTTTTCTACATTGGATTTAACAATTTTATCGACAAAATTTAATCAATTTGTACCATTTTATTAATTCTTACTCTGATTTTAATGTATTTGAAACAAAACAAAGTTAAAATTACCCATTGAAAATATGAAAAAGCTAGTTATAAAAAACTTAATTAAAATAAATTCTTGTGTAGTCAAAAAATAAAGAAAATCTTTGGGAGGACATGTTGTGCCAATTTTTTTGCTGGGAAGTTAGAGTATATGATTGCAACGCCCACAAGCAGCCGAAATAGGCACATGGTATCTTTGACAAAATTGCTCAGGGCCGTCCCCTGTGTCGACCTAGCCATGTCCGTATGTCTGTGAACTCATTTCTGGATCAGAATAGAATCCTATTGATTTTGGAAAAAAAACGGTTCAGATTGATATATAGCTCACATATATATCGATGGTCGTACTTGTTGCAAGTACTGATGAAGTAACACGATGCCAATAATTTTTCCCATTTATCATACACACCTCATCGAAAAATATCGTCTCAAAATTCACATAAACCTTTGTAAGGTATAAAAATGTTCATTAATTTTGAAGAAACCCACCTACTTTCAATTTTCTAGACACCCGCACCCATACAAGGACTATTCTAATTTCAAATGCTACTGCTACTTTATTACAAATTCTATTGAATTATTTTGCCAGGAATAGGGAGTGAGAGAGAGAAAAACAACAAATCACAAATAAAAAACATATAGAAAATTTTTGATTATATTTATGATGGCATGTGGATTTTTAACAAAAAATCATTTTTTTCTCATTCGTTTGTTCCTACGAATACAGCTTTCATTTGTTCATTCTTCCCCAACAGAAGGAATAGCAACAGCCAGAAGATGTGTCGTTGCTACTGCTTCTTCACGTGCCTTAACAGGTTTTCATATTAATTTTCAAAATGTAACGAAATTAATTTAACTGCTGCTTGCATGTCGCATATGTTGGCATATGACAGGTATGAAATAAAGAAATGTCATATGGCTTATTTGTAAAATGAGTTTATGAAATTGGTGACAATTGTGGGTTTTCAAAGGCGAAATTGATTATAGCGATTTGTCATTAGATGTCGGATAGATATTTTTGTTATATTATGTTTGTGTTTTTCGTTTTTCTGGTGGGTGTCATGGAATGGTAATTGTGGGATTTTAATTAATTTTTGTTTTTAAAGAAATCATGGTTTATTTATAATTTTATTTTGAAGCCATATGTCCGTTATGAACGTACCAACCATTTTGCTTAGCATGCAATACCCTCTTTTTTATAGAATAAAGGTATGAACGGAGGTTCTAAAAAACATTTAGAATTATGTTTTCATTCAGAGAGTGCGCTCTACAGATAGATATAGGTGCTAGTGAATGAATTCTTATTTAGTTAGAAGGATCATAATTTTATATAGGAATAAAATTTTGACAAAATTTTCTATAGGAATAAAATTTTGACAAAATTTTCTATAGGAATAAAATTTTGACAAATTTTTCTATAGGAATAAAATGTTGACAAAATCTTCTATAGAAAAAAAAATTGACAAAATTTTCTATAGGAACAAAATTTTGACAAAATTTTCATAGGAATAACATTTTGACAAAATTTTCTATAGGAATAACATTTTGACAAAATTTTTTATGGGAATAACATTTTTACAAAATTTTCTATAGGAAGAAAATTTTGACAAATTTTGCTATAGGAATAAAATTTTGACAAAATTTTCTATAATAAAATTTTGACAAAATTTTCTATAGAAATAAAATTTTGACAAAATTGTCAATAGGAACACAATTTTGAAAACATTTTCTATAGTAATAAAGTTTTAACAAATTTTTCTGTAGGAATAAATTTTTGACAAAATTTTCATAAGAATAAAATTTTGACAAAATTTTCTATAGGAATAACATTTTGACAAAAATTTGTTATGGAAATGAAAGTTTGACAAAATTTTTTATGGGAATACAATTTTTACAAAATTTTCTATAGGAATAAAATATTGACGATATCCTCTATAGGAATAAAATTTTAACAAAATTTTCTATAGGAATAAAATTTTGACAAAATTATCTATAGGAATAAAATTTTGACAAATTTTGCTATAGGAATAAAATTTTGACAAAATTTTCTATAGAAATAAAATTTTGACAAAATTTGTTATGGGAATGAAATTTTGACAAAAGTTTTTATGGGAATAAAATATTGACGATATCTTCTATAGGAATAAAATTTTAACAAAATTTTCTGTAGGAATAAAATTTTGAAAAAATTTTCGATTGGGATAAAATTTTGACAAAATTTTCGATTGCGATAAAATTTTGACAAAATTTTCTATAGGAATTAAATTTTAACAAAATTTTCCATAACAATAAAATTTTGACAAAATTTTCATAGGAATACAATTTTGACAAAATTTCCATAGGAATAAACTTTTGAAAAAAATTGTTATGGGAATGAAATTTTGACAAAATTTTGTATGAGAATAAAATTTTAACAAAATTTTTTTAGGAATAAAATTTTGACAAAATTTTCTATAGGAATAAAACTGTGACAAATTTTGCTATAGGAATAAAATTTTAACAACATTTTATATAGGAATAAAGTTTTAACAAATTTTTCTGTAGGAATAAAATGTTGACAAAATTTTCATAGGAATAAAATTATGACAAAATTTTATATTGGAATAATATTTTGACAAAATTTTCTATGGGAATAAAATGTTGACAAAATCTTCTATAGAAAAAAAAATTGACAAAATTTTCTATAGGAACAAAATTTTGACAAAATGTTCTCTAGAAAAAAAATTTTGACAAAATTTGCTATGGGAATAAAGTGTTGACAAAATCTTCTATAGAAAAAAGGTTTTGACAAAATTTTCTATAGGAATAAAATTTTGACTACATTTGCTATAGGAATAAAATTTTAACAAAATTTTCTATAGGAATAAAATTTTGACAAAATTTTTTATAGGTATACAATTTTGACAAAATGTTCTATAGGAATAATATTTTGACAAAATTTTCTATAGGTATACAATTTTGACAAAATGTTCTATAGGAATAAAATTTTGACAAAATTTTCGATAGGTATACAATTTTGACAAAACGTTCCATAGGAATAAAATTTTAACAAAATTTTCTATAGGAATAAAATTTTGACAAAATTTTCTATAGGAATAAAATTTTGACAAAATTTTCTATAGAAATAAAATTTTGATAAAATTTTCTATAGAAATAAAATTTTGACAAAATTGTCTATAGGAATAAAATTTTGACAAAATTTTCTATAGGAATAAAATGTTGAGAAAATTTTCTATAGGAATAAAATTTTGACAAAATTTTCTATAGGAATAAAATTTTGACAAAATTTTCTATGGGAATAAAATTTTGACAAAATTTTCTATGGGAATAAAATGTTGACAAAATCTTTTATAGAAAAACAATTTTTACAAAATTTTCTATAGGAAAAAAATTTGACAAAATTTTCTATAGGAATAAAATATTGACATTATTTTCAATAGGAAAAAAGTTTTAACAAAATTTTCTCTAGGAATAAAATTTTCACAAAATTTTCATAGGAAAAAAATTTTCACAAAAATTTTAGAGGAATAAAATGTTGACAAAATTAACTATAGGAATAAAAGTTCGACAAATTTTTCTATAGGAATAACACTTCGACTAAATTTTCTATAGGAAAAAAATTTTGACAAAATTTTCTATAGGAATAAAATTTTGACAAAATTTTCTATAGAAATAAAATTTTGATAAAATTTTCTATAGAAATAAAATTTTGACAAAATTGTCTATAGGAATAAAATTTTGACAAAATTTTCTATAGGCATAAAATGTTGACAAACTTTTCCATAGGAATAAAATTTTGACAACATTTTCTATAGAAATAAATTTTTGACAAAATTGTCTATAGAAATAAAATTTTGACAAAATTTTCTCTAGGAATAAAAAATCTTTTATAGGAATAAATTTTCTGTAAAAAAATGTTGACGACATTTTCTATAGGAATAAAATTTCGACAAAATATTCTTTAGCAATAAATATTTTACAAAATATTTCATAGAAATAGGTTAGGTTAGGTTAGGTTATGTGGCAGCCCGATGTATCAAACTCACTTAGACTATTCAGTCCATTGTGATACCACAGTGGTGAACTTCTCTCTTATCACTGAGTGCTGCCCGATTCCATGTTAAGCTCAATGACAAGGGACCTCCTTTTTATAGCCGAGTCCGAACGGCGTTCCACATTCCAGTGAAACCACTTAGAGAAGCTTTGAAACCCTCAGAAATGTCACCAGCATTACTGAGGTGGGATAATCCACCGCTGAAAAACTTTTTGGTGTTCGGTCGTAGCAGGAATCGAACCCACGACCTTGTGTATGCAAGGCGGGCATGCTAACCATTGCACCACGGTGGCTCATAGAAATAAAACTTTGACAAAATTGTCTGTAGAAATAAAATTTTAACAAAATTTCTATATAAATAAAATTTTGTTTTTTTGTTTTTTGATCTCAGCTTAAAGCCATGCATTGACTAAACTACAAGTGTAGCTTAACCAACAGAGGAAAAGTATGCTTGTCAAATTTATTTGGGCAAAGCCCTATAGACTGCAAGATGGTTGGATGTACAGCTGTTTCGGAATTACCACATTCCTCATCAGCATCCTCTACTTGCAGCAAAACTATTAACCAATTATCAGAATAAATTCGGGTAATTCACTCAACCCAACGTGAACTACACTTGAACCTCCCGAAAAAGGGTTTGATAGTCGGCTACTGCCTAAACAAATTTGCCAGCATATCAATGCATGGCTTTAAGCTGAGATCAAAAAACAAAAAAAAACAACAATAACGATTGAAGAGAAGCCAACAATAACAAACAAAACGAATGAAAATAAATAAAATTTTGACAAAATTTTCTATAGAAATAAAATTTTGACATAACTTTCTGTAGGAATAAAATTTTGACAAAATTTTCTATACGAATACAATTTTGACAACATTTTCTATAGAAATAAAGTTTTGACAAAATTTTCTACAACAACATTTTCCGTGGGAATAAAATTTTAAAAAAATTTCTATAAGAATAAAATTTTGACAAAATTTTTTATAGAAATAAAATTTTGACAAATTGTCTATAGAAATAAATTTTTGGCATAATTTTCTATGGAAATAAAATGTCGAATAGAAATAAAATTTTGACAAAATTTTCTAAAGAAATAAAATTTTGACAAAATTTTGTACAGAAATAAAATTTTGACTGAAAAATCGGTGAACCCGCAAGGCTAATTGTAGAAAATTTTGATTATTTTTAGAAAATTTTAACAACAGTATTACAAACGCTGACAACGCGCCGATATTACAAAAATAAGTAAATATTTTTTGACAAATTCAAGAAAATTCATTAGACATAATTAAAAATTATTAGATTTTTTAAAGAAAATTTTGTAGATTGAAGGAAAAAAGTGGACTTCAAAATTACAAAAAGATCTTTAGTGCCATATGCATTTGTAGTAAAATTTACAAATTTTAAGAAATAATGAACTATTTTGTGAGAAGTACGAATTTGTTAATCTTTATGCTTCATTTTCTTTCGTTTTTTAGTTCAGTTAACAAACGGTTTTTTTCCCGTTTTTTAGTTCAGTTAACAAACGTATGCAAAAAAATTATTAGAGTACAGGACACATTATCCCAACGTAATAATTACATCAAAGACTTTACAATTTGCCTAAATGGTCGTTATTGATGACCAGACCGCCTTTAAATATAGCCTCCATATAAACGGAACTCGAGAATTAATTCCGGAGCTTCTCGGAATAGCGAATGGTTGAAATTTGATATGTGATTTTAATATATAGCCTCTAGCAACCATGAAAAAATTTCCGATCCCCAAGATTGACTTCTCGAGCATCTTGGTAGAGCAAAATTACCAAAGTTCAAATTTTCGAATACAAATCAAAATATGTAGGTGAAAATCTTCACACATCACAGCTAAGACCATTTATTTCATATATTAACACCTTGAGTAAATTGTTAGTTCGTCAAGTTCATTAATATTAATTTAATATTTTCCCCTACACAGAATTGTGATTTTATATTTCCATGAAAACGAACGCAACCAAAGATAGAGCAATATGTTTATAATTTAATATCACATCTGTTAAATTGACTTAATAAAAAGAAAAATTCCCCAAAAATAATAACAAGCGAATAAAAGAATATCGCTCAATTTTCATATAATAATATGACACATAGCAATTTTTTGACACATATGTTTTCAAGTTATGTCAATGTTACGGTTAGCTAACAACAAATATCATGGCTTGTAAGCAAATACAAGCATGTGTAACATCTTAAAATTACGAACAGTGATTTCGACTGAAAAATTTTAATGAAAAATAAAAAATAATGAAAAAAATGTAGCTTTGTTGAACATAAGAAGGGATAATACGAATTCAGTTGATTTTAATCCCCATTAGTCGAACGAGCACGATAAGTAAAATCGGACATTTTTACTTCTAATTTCGGGAAATTTGGATGATCGTGTGTATTCCATTTCCTCGAGAAGGTAAATCGATAGACAAGGCTATATCAAATAGTAGCTGAATAAACCAAATTTTACCAGAATGTCAATTTCAGTCGACAATATCAGGTAAATCGAATAAAAATTGGCGTATCTAGAACTCCAAGAAATCAAATCGGGAAGTGGATCTTTATGGCGGCTATACCAACATATAAGCCGACACGCAACAAATTGGCTATATGTGAACTTAAAATACCATTAAATTTAAAATTTTAGACAAATCGAAGAAAAATTGGGATATCTCTAGAGGAACAAGAAGTAAAATCGGAAAAATGGCCTATACAGGGGCATTACCAAAACATCGACCTTTATACACCATATTCGGTATACCTATTGGTGGATTTAAATTACCTCTAGATCTCTGATTTCAGGCTAATCAGATATAATGTTGAGGTCTAGTAATCAAGAATTAAAATGGAAAGGTGAGGACTATACCAAACATGAACCTATACACAGCATATATGGCACACCTAATTGTGGACCCAAGCCAACTCTAGATTTCCAATTTCAAGCAAAATTGGGGTCTCTAGAAGCCCTCAATATACTTATTGGTTTCTAATTTGAAGATAATCGGATAAAACGGTCTTTACACGGACGAAAAAGACTGTTTTTCATATGTTTGGGTGTAAAAATTATATGTTTGGAACTCAATTTTTTAACACAATATTTTTAAGTGCAAGCATATAATGTTCATAAACTAGCATAACATGTTTGGGACATATACGTTAGAACATATTATGTTTGGGACATATACGTTACAACATATTATGTTTGGGACATAAAATGTTTCTAAATATAATATGCTTAGATGCAAACATATATTAATTTAGAAATAGCCTATTAACATATATGTGTTTAGAAAGAGAGACCTAGAGAGTATGCTGAAAGTAAAATAGTTGACGTAACCACACGGATGAAAAAGACTGTTTTTCATATGTTTGGCTATAAACATTATATGTTTGGAATACAAATTTTTAAACACAATATTTTTGAGTGCAAGCATATAATGTTCATAAACTAGCATAACATGTTTGGGACATATATGTTAATATGTTAGAACATATTATGTTTGGGACATAAAATGTTTGTAAATATAATATGCTTCGATGCAAACATATATTAATTTAGAAATAGCCTATAAACATATATGTGTTTAGTAACTTGGAGCGCTATTTAACAGGGAGCGATATTGAATTAAGTTGGTGGTTGTTGCTTGTTATTACAAAATTAACATTTTATTTTTCCTTGGGCAATTGATCAGCTACTTCTTTGATCCTTACAAACTGTGTGGTCCGCTGTTCGAATCCCCGTCCGGCAAAAGGTAAAATTAAAATAAAAAAATCATACAATTGAATAATTTCTTCTACAATGTTTGTATTACAGAAAAAGCTGCTAAGAACTAAAAAATCTCGTGGAAGTGAGAAAGATGTGGGGGAATATACAATTGGGCAGAAACAAAATTTTGAGCATTCAGGTCGAAAACCTATGTTGTTAGCACCTATATTACCTGTTTTTTCATAATTCATTATGATTGTAAATATATAAATAAATAAATAAAATTTTGAGCACAATATTGTTTGGGAGAATTTTTTTTAAGCATATAATATTTTTGGGTGCAAAATGCTTCCAAACATATTATATGTTCACATAATAACATATTGTTTTTTGGAAGACAACATTATTGAATTTGGATGCAAAAATACAAAATGTTTGGAACTTAGACTACCCAAACATATATTGTTTAGACCAATATGCTTTCAAACATATTATATATTGGAAGAGATCAAACATATAAATGTTTGGGCAATACCCAAAAATATATATGCTTGAAGCAAAATATGTTTGGGAGTATATGTTACAGAAGCGATTTTTTGTGAGCGTGCAAGTGGCGCCTTAAAAATATATCCACACAAAGAAATTTTCATTAAAATTGTTTACTACCAATGTATGCCCTACGGTGAAACATAATATGTTTGAACAATACAAACAATATTTTATTTGGACCAATCTTGAAAATATACGATTATATGCTGGAAGCAAAATATGTTTGGGTATATGTTACAGAAGCGATTTTTTTTGATCAGATACATGATTTCCGAGAAACTAACATGGTTGCGAAAATCACGTTACATTTGTCACCACCCAAAAATAACATTTTCCTCTTAAAACATGTTTGAGGTGATCATATTCCTTCTCTGAGTGTGCTTAGATCGATTCTATGTGTTACAAACGGAATGACAAAGTTAGTATTAACCCCATTCTATGGTGAAGCGATTTCTAGATGCTTAACGGACCAACTAAGAAATCAATTCGGCGGGTCGGTTGTTATGTGGCCTATATCAAAACTTGGACCGATACAAGTCATCTTCGAACTTCTCCTACTAGCAGACAAAAAACGAACATGTGATAAACAGAATGATAGCTTCATGTTTGAAGGTTTTAGCGTGATATTAATTGTACCCCCATCACCATCGGCGATATGAACATGGGCCCTAAGAAAATGAGACCCGAACCCAAAATGAAACAGGGCCAGAAATGTGAGGCGACGCTATATAATGAATCTTATAAGCCCCTTGTAAAGTATCCCCAACAAAATGTAACTAAAGCCTGAAAATTGACCCCAAAATAAAATTGGGGCTCATATTTTATTTTGATTTTAAAAACCATCTAAAACTTAACCCTAACTGACAGAAAAAATATGAAGTTTTAAGAAAAAACAAGTATATACGGCCGTAAGTTCAGCCAGGCCGAAGCTTATGTATCCTCCACCATGGATTGCGTACAAACTTCTACTGAAGACTGAATTTTGACAACATTTTCTATAGAAGTAAAATTTGGAAAAAAATTTCTATAGAAATAAAATTTGGAAAAAATTTTCTATAGAAATAAAATTTTGACAAAATTTTCTATAGAAATAAAATTTGGAAAAAATTTTCTATAGAAATAAAATTTTGACAAAATTTTCTATAGAAATAAAATTTTGACAAAATTTTTTATAGAAATAACATTTTGACAATGTTTTCTATAAAAATAAAATTTTATTAGATTATTTTTGGCTCGAGTGACAACCATGGTTATGAACCGATATGGACCAATTTCTGTGTGATTGGGGATCGACTATATATAACTATAGACCGATACGGACCAATTTTGGCATGGTTATTAGCGGCCTTATACTAACACCACGTTGCAAATTTCAACCGGATCGGATGAATTTTGCTCCTCCAAAAGGCTCCGGAGATCAAATCTGGGGAACGGTTTATATGGGGGCTATATATAATTATGGACCGACATGGACCAATTCTTGCGTGTTTCTTAGAGACCACATTCTAACACCATGTTCCAAATTTCAACCGGATCGGATGAATTTTGCTCCTCAAAGAGGCTCCGGAGGACAAATCTGGGGATCGATTTATATGGGGGCTATATATAATCATGGTTGTTAGAGACCATATACTAACACCACGTACCAAATTTCAACCGGATCGGATGAATTTTGCTCCTCTAAGAGGCTCCAAAGTTCAAATCTGGGGATCGGCTTATATGGGGGCTATATATAATTATGGACCGATATGGACCAATTTTGGCATGGATGTTAGAGACAATATACTAACACCACGTACCAAATTTCAATCGGATCGGATGACTTTTGCCGTTCTAAGAGGCTCCAGAGTTCAAATCTGGGGATCGGTTAATATGGGGGCTATATATAATTATGGACCGATATGGACCAATTTTGGCATGGTTGTTAGAGACAATATACTAACACCATTTACCAAATTTCAGCCGGATCGGATGAAATTTGCTTCTCTTAGAGCGATCGCAAGCCAAATTTGGGGGTCCGTTTATATGGGGGCTATACGTAAAAGTGGACCGATATGGACCAATTTTTGTATAGTTGTTAGAGACCATCTACTAACACCATGTACCAAATTTCAGCCGGATCGGATGAAATTTGCTTCACTTAGAGGCTCGGCAAGCCAAATCGGGGGATCGGTTTATATGGGGGCTATATATAATTATTGACCGATGTGGACCAATTTTTGTATGGTTGTTAGAGACCATATACCAACACACTGTACCAAATTTCAGCAGGATCGGATGAAATTTGCTTCTCTTAGAGGATCGGCAAGCCAAATTTGGGGGTCCGTTTATATGGGGGCTATACGTAAAAGTGGACCGATATGGTCCATTTGCAATACCATCCGACCTACATCAATAACAACTACTTGTGCCGATAGCTTGTTTCGTTCGGAAGTTAGCGTGATTTCAACAGACGGACGGACGGTCGGACATGCTCAGATCGTGTTAGCCCAGAATGTGAAAATAGGCCCACTTGAAAACGAAGCGCAATACCAAAAAGGAAATTTAGTCGTATTGGAACTCCAATAAGCCAAAAAGGGGCCCAAAAATAAAATGAAGTTCTCCCTAAAAAAATTTTTGCTGGTTTTCACATACTTTTTGGGGTCCAACTTCATTTAGGTATTAGGAAATATTTTCATGGGGCCCATATTCATAGCCATACCATACCATTCCATGGTTATGGGTACAAAACACCACTGTAGTCTTCGCTGAGAAAAGGAAGAATTTTAATAAGGCTCCTTTATGCCTATCCATAAACGCAAGCCAACAATCAGCGACAATGGAGGGTTTTAAACATTGCACGCCTGACAAGATTTTACTCTTCACTCATTCATGCATGCATTCACTCATTCATTCCATTCGCCAGTTGATATAACAACAATGGTGACATATCAAAGTCTGCTACAGTCATAAATTGGCAAATGTATTAACAAATTGGAATATAGCAGAGAAAATACAAAACGCCTCAGTTTAGTAATGTGCCACAGCAACATTTGGGGAGCATAATTTTTTTTTTTCGTTTGATCCTCTGACGAAATGCAGAAACCAAAATGTAATGAGTTCACCAGCAAATACTGTGATGAAATGTGAATATCTTCAGGAGGATAAATACAGACGAAATCATGTTAAGTTGTTGGTTTCCTTGGAGAGTTTGGGACCAACAACTTCTCACCCTAGCTAATCGTATCTAAATGAATAATCAAGTGAGGATCAGTAGTAGTAACATACCTACACAGAAAAGAATTTCACGAAATTTTTTCCAATTAAAATTTTAATTGAGTGTTAAAAAATATTCAATTAAAAATTTAATTGATTCAACAATTTTTTAATTGAAACAAAAATCAATCACAAAAGTTAATAGTATCAATTAATTTTTTAATTGAATCAATTAATTTTTAATTGACCTTCAATTAATTTTTTAATTGATACTATCATTTCTGTGATTGAAGACATTTCAATTAAAAAATTAATTGGATCAATTAATTTCGTGATTGAATCAGAAAAAAAATTTTTGTGTGTACGTACACAAAAAAATATTTTTTTTCTTCCGAAACGAAATTTTAGGCCATTGGAATTCTCTGTTATTGGTAAAGTTCCCTGTTTAGTGGGAACTATATCTTAGTTTATGGTACCGATTGACACATTTGTCCCAAACTAACTTTGTTTAGACTGAAAGAGACAATTTAAAGAAACAATTAAAACTACTTCCTCCTAATATATATATATAGACATTTGTGCAACTATTGGGCAAACATTGTCTTGGAAATCAGACAATCACTTTAGAAAAAGGAGCTTTAAGCTATTTCAAACTCACCTACCTGATAGAACTATTCCTGAGGAAAGGCAATGATTGACAAAATTATATCTGGATTACCGACGATAATACAAGAATTTTTGTTTAAAGGCTGCTGTAATGACCATGCCCATTTTATACCCTATCTTGGTGAAAACACATATAGACAAAAGCCCATTGAAAATTGCCTTCCTATCTATAGAGGCTCTCCCTCCTGATGCCTGTGAAGATAAATACAAGTTTAGAAATGATAAAAGGAAAAAAAATTCACAAACATTTTTCTCATTTCGAATTGAGAAAACAGAAGGCGCAAAAATGTGCCGCCCTTAAATTAAGCATGCAGATGAGGAAGAATATGATGATGATGATGATGTCGATGGGCGAGAATACGATGTTGGTGATGATAATGAGTAGCTTGGTGATGGGTAGAAATACCGCAGCGATGATTTTCTGTCTGCCTATGGAAAATCTTGTTTATGTCACCATTTTAATAATTTACAAAAACAACAACAAATTGATAGTACAACAATTGCTTGCATGTCGGCTTTGTAGCTTTCATCCGTTTCATCGAATCACACAATTGGGTTAAAGAGAGCCCATATGAAATTAATATCGCAAAACAAGTGATGATTGAAGGATCCCTTCGCTAATGTAAGGGGGTCTTATTAATAAATTTTAATAAGATGGTGATTATTATGGCTTGCGGAGCCTCTAAGTGAAGCATTTTTTATCCGATCTGGTTGAAATTTGGTACGTGGTGTTGGTATATGGTCTCTAATAACCATGAAAAATTGGTCCACATCGTTCCATAATTATATGTAGCCCCCATATAAACCGATCCCCAGATTTGGCTTGCGGAGCCTCTAAGAGAAGTAAATTTTATCCGATCCGGCTGAAATTTGGTACATGATGTTGGTATATGGTCTCCAACAACCATACAAAAATTGGTCCACATCGGTCCATAATTATAAATAGCTCCCTTTTAAACTGATCCCCAGATTTGGCTTGCGGAGTCTGTAAGAGAAGCAAATTTCATCCGATCCGGCAGAAATTTGGAACATGGTGTTGGCATATAGTATCTAACAACCATGTAAAAATTGGTCCACATCGGTTCATTATTACATATAGCCTTCATATAAACCGATTGCCAGATTTGGCTTGAGGAGCCTCTAAGAGAAGCAAATTTTATCCGATCCGGTTGAAATTTGGTACGTGATGTTAGTGTATGGTCTCTAACAACCATGCCAGAATTGCTCTATATCGGTCCGTAATTATATATAGCCCTTGTATACACCGATCCCCAGATTTGACCTCCGGAGCCTCTTAGAGGAGCAAAATTCATCCAATCCGGTTTAAACTTAGTACGTGGTGTTAGTATATGGTCTCTAACAACCATGCAAAAATTGGTCAATATCGGTTCATAATTCTATATAGCCTCTTGAGGGAGAAAAATTCATCCGATCTGGATGAAATTTGGTACATTTCGCTATAGTATGGCCGATAACAACCATGCCAAAATTGGTCCGTATCGATCTGCATTATATATAGCCCCCAACTAAACCGATCCCCAATCACAGAAAAATCACGATTGCCACTCTAGCCAAAAATAATATATCAAAATTTTATTGCCGTAGAAAATTTTGTCAAAATTTTATATTTCTATAGAACATTTTTACAAAATTTTATTTCTGTAGAAAATTTTGTCAACAATATATGTCTTTAGGAAATTTTGTCAAAATTTAATTTCTATACGAAATTTTGTGACTAGCTTGGTGATGAAATTTGTAAAAATTTTATCTCTATAGAAAATTTTGTCAAAATTTTATTTTTATAGAAAATTAAAATTCAAATGAAATTCAGAGTCGACCTAGTCACGGCCGTCTGTCTGTTGAAATCACGCTAACGAAACAAGCTATTGATTTGAATCTTGGCACAAGTACTCGTAGTTGCTATTGATATAAGTCGGATGGTATTGCAAATGGGTCATATCTGACCACTTTTACGTATAAACCTACACCCCAGATTTCGCTTGCGGAACCTATTAGAAAAGCAAATTTCATCCAATCCGGGTGAAATTTGGAATGTCGTGGTAGTATATGGTATCGAATCCATGCACAGCGTGGTCCATATCGGTCAATAATTATACATATAGCCCCCATATAAACCGATCCCCAGATTTGGCTTGCGGAGCCTCAAAAAGAAGCAAATTTCATCCGATCCGGCTGAAATTTGGTACATGGTGTATGTATATGGTCTCTAACAACCATGCAGGTATAGGTCCATATCACTCCATAATTATATATAGCCCCCATATAAACTGATCACGAGATTTGGTTTTGGAGCCTCTTGGAGGAGCAAATTTCATCCGAGTCAGTTGAAATTTGGTACATTGTGCAGGTATATGGCCGCTAACAACAAATGCCAAACTTGTTTCATATCTACACTGAAAAAAATATTGACCTAATATGGAAGATTATGCAACTTAAATTTTAGGACTCAAAATTTACGCAATGCTAAGTCAAAATTCTTTAAAACAATGACATTTTAATTAAAAGAAAGTTTATAATCCTTGCTTCAATTTTTTTTTTTATTAAATTTAGGACACAAATTTTGAAATTTTGCGTCTCTCTGCTGAAGTTGTAGATCTTTGAAGTAAGGAAAATTTTCCTTGAAATAAAGAAAAACATTTTTAATTTAAAGAAATCATCGTTAACTTAACTGACATATTGAATTTTTAAATTTAAGATAAAAACGCTTCAAATATAGGCTAAGACTTATTTTAAGGATTTGCATCTTTGGTTTGAAGTTTTTTTTTTAGCATTAAGAAAACTGTTTTTACTTCGAAGTACCTGGCACAATTTGGATTTTGAAATTGGATTTTGTTTGTACATAAATACCTTTACGCAAAACGAAAATAAAAACTCGATGAATGAGATCTGTATCCAATTTTAATTTTATTGATCTTAGATTTAAAGCCAGGGAGGTACTTAAAAAATGTCTTTATTTTAAAGAAGCCGCATCCTTGGCTCGGAATCAATACCAAAATCCTTAAGGGAAAGTCAAAATCTTTGGATCCAAGTAAACTTTTTTTTGAGTGTATCCATATTTATATATTGTCCGCAGATAAACCGATCCCCAATCACACAAAAATTGGTCCATAACGGTTCATAGCCCCCATATAAAGCAACCGCCATATTTCAATTCTGGCTCTCCAATTACCGAGCAAAAGTTCATATTGGTTCGTATTTATTTAAATTTTAACAAAAAATTAAATTATTGTAAAATATCCACTTTTTAAGAGCTCATTCGAGAATTTTCCAGAGGCCAATCATCTCAAAGAGTAATGTGGACGAGTTCTGTTGCGTGAAATAACAGGCGATTTTCTTCAGAATCCATGAAAAGTTTTTGAATACCACTCGTCAAGGTTTCGACCATCTCGGTGTCGGGTGCATTCAATATGAAGTCGCTCAAAAAACACGTTTGCATCAATGGATCCAAAAATTGAGTAAAATTCGGTTCAATTCGATGTTATTCCAGATGTTGTGAATTGACAACCAAATCGCCAAGTTATTTCGCCAGAATGGTGAATAACAACCGGGATATCCAGAATATATATATTTCCTTGAGCTTTTGATGAAAGCATTGCAGATACCAGTTATTCTCGATTGTTTCGATTCTCACTCTCTCCTGCAGGATTTCGAATTGGAGAATGAAACATTTTCTTTTTATACCCTCCACCATAGGATGGGGGTATATTAACTTTGTCATTCCGTTTGTAATACATCGAAATATTGCTCTAAGACCCCATAAAGTATATATATTCTGGGTCGTGGTGAAATTCTGAGTCGATCTGAGCATGTCCGTCCGTCCGTCCGTCTATTGAAATCACGCTAACTTCCGAACGAAACAAGCTATCGACTTGAAACTTGGCACAAGTAGTTGTTATTGATGTAGGTCGGATGATATTGCAAATGGGCCATATCGGTCTACTTTTACGTATAGCCCCCATATAAACGGACCCCCAAATTTGGCTTGTCTATGCTGTAAGAGAAGGTAATTTCATCCGATCCGGCTGAAATTTTGTACATGGTGTTAGTATACGGTCTCTAACAACCATGCAAAAATTGGTCCATATCGGTCCATAATTACATATAACCCCCATATAAACCGATCCCCCGATTTGGCTTGCGGAGCCTCTAAGAGAAGCAAATTTCATCCGATCCGGCTGAAATTTGATACATGATGTTGGCATATGGTCTCTAATAACCATGCGAAAATTGGTCTACATCGGTCCATAATTATATATAGCCCCCATATAAACCGTTCTCCAGATTTAACCTCCGGAGCCTCTTGGAGGAGCAAAATTCATCCGATCCGGTTCAAATTTGGAACGTGGTGTTAGTATATGGCCGCTAACAACCATACCAAAATTAGTCCATATCGGTCTATAGTTATATATAGCCGATCTCTAATCACACAAAAAGTGGTCCATATCGGTTCATAATCATGGTTGCCACTCGATCCAAAAATAATCTACCAAAAATTTTATTTCTATAGAAATTTTTTTCAAAATTTTATTTCTATAGAAAATTTTGTCAAAATTTTATTTCTATAGAAAATTTTGTTAAAATTTTATTCGGTTCATAATCATGGTTGCCACTCGAGCCAAAAATAATCTACCAAAAATCTACCATTTGTATAGAAAATTTTGTCAAAATTTTATTTCCAAAAAAAAAAATTGTCAAAATTTTATTTACATAGACAAATTTGTTAAAATTTTATTTCTATAGAGAAATTTGTTAAAATTTTATTTCTGTTGAAAATTTTGTCAAATTTTTATTTCTAAAGAAAATTTTGTCAAAATTTTATTTCTATAAATTTTTTTTTGAAAATTTTATTTCTATAGAAAATTTTATTAAAATTTTATTTCTATAGAAAATTTTGTCAAAATTTTATATCTATAGAAAATTTTGTCAAACTGAATTATATATTTGATCGATCTTTTTTGATTTAATATATACCACGTATGGACTTACATACAATTTAGAAGACGGTGTTAGGAGGTTTTAAGATACCTTTCCATCGGCAAGCGTTACCGCAATTTAAGTAATTCGATTGTCGATGGCAGTGTTTCTACGCAATCCATGGTGGAGGGTACATAAGCTTCGGCCTGGCCGAACTTACCGCCGTATATACTTGTTTCAACTCAAACTGTTTGAAAGACAAATTAGCATCGTGCAAGAATTACTTAATCACTGCCAATAACTGCTCAGTATTCCTCAAATCCACTTTGCCTAGACTGCCGCGAATGTCTCAATATGATAATTTGGTTACCAGACCCCTGGAACTTATCATATAACTTTAAGGTTGATAAGTCAGCAAGACTACACTCAAAAAAAAGTGAACTCTCTATTTCACTAAAGCCAATTTAACTTTCGTTTAGTTCATGGAATTATTATGTTTGGAGAAAGTTTCCTCTACTCTAATATTTTTTTGTGTACGTTAGTTAAACTAACTACAACCGAGGAAAAAAATATACACAAATGAAGGATAAAGATTAACTAAATTCGTGTCTTCCACAAAATAGTTCAATATTTCTTTAAATTTGTAAATTTTACTACAAATGCGTTCATCATAAACTTCGTATGTCACTAAAGACATTCTTGCAATTTTGAACTCCAATTTTTTCCTTCAAACTACAAAATTTTCTTTAACAACTGAAAAAACTTAATTATGTCTAATAAATTTTCTTGAATTTGTCGAAAAATATTTACTTATTTTTATGACATCGGCGTGATGCCAGCGTTGGTTATACTGTTTAGTTAAAATTTTCTAAAAATATTCCAAATTTTCTAAAATTAACCGAAATTTTTCTTCCTGGTGGGTTCACTGTTTTTTCAGTGTAGGAAGTACTTTATAAAATCGAGCGAAAAACATGACTCCCGCTACATCGGGATCAAGAAACCCACCATGTTTGTTACATGTTCACCATTCAAAACGTATAACTATGCCCTCGAAACATGTTTTGAAGTGATAGTAGTTTATAGTCTAGTACTAAAGTTTGATGAAAAAGATTATTAAGATAAAATTTTATTATTGTACAACTTGAACTACATACAATCTCCTTCATTGTAATAACATATATTTTCCTTCACACTATGTCATATAGCGTAAATATAAAAATCAGTGTCGGTAGGATAATAAGCACTACACATATTGTCAATTAGATTCTTAGCTTCTAGTTTTCATTCCCTAATAGATTCTTCGCAACAACATTCAATGAATTCTTTGAATGGCCATTAACGATTGCATTTACAGTCGATAATACTTTTCTACTACCTTGGTCTGCCTATGATTTTGCCATTTCTTTTCCAGTAGTGATGCTTGTAAAATGGAAGTACGTTTTATGATGCTCATCCCATTTTTTTTTTTTTTGAGTTCATACTCACTTTTGCTTTCGCTCTTTACCGACAACGTAATGCATCACTTACAAATATGACACTTAATTTTAAATATTCCAACGTAATGTGGACATTATTATTATGCCATGTGTCAGAAGATGAAAGTCATTTGCTACACGAGCATCCATTGCCGCCGAACAGATCTAAAATCAGAGAATGCCGCCAAACACAAAGCGATGGCAACCAGTTAGGCAGTCATCCAACTCGTCATTGCCATTGCATGGCAATGGTTTTTGCAGCAAAATAAGAATTACGATTGACATGCCAACTTGCAGTAAAAATGATGAAAGATGATTTAAATTTAAACATTAAAAGCAACATAAATATCAACGGCCTAGCCAGCAGTAGCACCAAGGATGTATGTACTTAGTGCGACAAAGGGACATGTATGCGATATCATTTAGTTGAAGTAAAGCTGTAAACAAAAGCAAACATTAAATTTATGACATTTTTTTTTGTTAAGGCGCCAATGATGGGTAATTAGTAAGTAGTTTGTGAAAAAACAGTTTTGTTTAATAAAATAGGCTATTTTTGTTAGTATACTCGAACAAACAAGAAGGAATTTTGTATACGAAATAAACGAAATACGCTAAAATAAATAAAATAAATAATATAAATAAAATAAAATAAATAAATAATACGGTCGTAAGTTCGCCCAGCCCGAATCTTATGTACTCCGTACGGAGTCTATATTAAACACAAACAAGTATATACGGCCGTAAGTTCGGCCAGGCCGAATCTTATGTACCCTCCACCATGGATTGCGTAGAAACTTCTACGAAAGACTGTCATCCACAAATTTCAACTCACATGGTTGTTAAATATCATATACTACCACCACGTACCAAATTTCAACCAGATCGGATGAATTTTGCTTCTCCAAAAGGCACCGGAGGTCAAATCTGGGGATCGGTTTATATGGGAGCTATATATTTTTATGGACTGATAGGAACCAATTCCTGCATGGTTGTTGGATACCCTGAACTAACATCACGTACCAAATTTCAACCGAATGGGAAGAATTTTGCTCTTCCAAGGTGCTCCGGAGGTCAAATCTGGGGATCGGTTTATATGGGGCCTATATATAATTATGGACCGATATCGACCAATTTTTGCATGGGTGTTTGAGGCCATATATTAACATCACGTACCAAATTTCAACTGAATCAAATGAATTTTGGTCTTCCAAGAGGCTCCGCAAGCAAAATCGGGGGATCGGTTCATATGGGGGCTATATATAATTATGGACCGATATTTTTGCATGGTTGTTAGAGACCATATACTAACACCATGTACCAAATTTCAGCCGGATCGGATGAAAATTGTTGCTCTTAGAGGCTCTGCAAGCCAAATCGGGGGATCGGTTTATATGGGGGCTATATATAATTATGGACTGATATGGACAAATTTTTGCATGGTTGTTAGAGACCATATACTAACACCATGTACCAAATTTCAGCCGGATCGGATGAAAATTGTTGCTCTAAGAGGCTCTGCAAGCCAAATCGGGGGATCGGTTTATATGGGGGCTATATATAATTATGGATCGATATGGGCCAATTTTTCCATGGCTGTTAGAGACCATATACTAACAACACGTACCAAATTTCAGCCGGATCGGATGAAATTTGCTTCGCTTAGAGCAATCGCAAGCCAAATTTGGGGGTCCGTTTATATGGGGGCTATACGTAAAAGTGAACCTATATGGCCCATTTGCAATACCATCCGACCTACATCAATAATAACTACTTGTGCCAAGTTTCAAGTCGATAGCTTGTTTCGTTCGGAAGTTAGCGTGATTTCAACAGACGGACGGACGGACATGCTCAGATCGGCTCAGAATTTCACCACGACCCAGAATATATATACTTTATGGGGTCTTAGAGCAATATTTCGATGTGTTACAAACGGAATAACAAAGTTAATATACCCCCATCCGGAATAACAAAGTTAATATAGGATATAAAAAAGCCGATTACTCCTATATACGTATATAATTCAGTTTAACAAAATTTTGTATGGAAATAAAATTTTTACAAAATTTTCTATAGAAATAAAATTTTGACAAAATTTTCTATAGAAATAAATTTTTAACAAACTTTTCTATGGAAATAAAATTTTAACAAAATTTTCTATGGAAATAAAATTTTAACAAAATTTTCTATAGAAATAAATAGAAATAAAATTTTGACAAAATTTTCTATAGAACTAAAATTTTGACAACATTTTCTATAGAAATAAAATTTTGACAAAATTTCTATAGAAATAAATTTTTGACAAAATTTTCTATTTAAATAAAATTTTTACAAAATTTTCTATAGAAATAAAATTTTGACAAAATTTTCTATAGAAATAAAATTTTGACAAAATATTCTATAGAAATAAAATTTTGACAACGTTTTCTATAGAAGTAAAATTTGGACATCATTTCCTATAGAAATAAAAATTTAACAAAATTTCCTATAGAAATAAAATTTTGACAAAATTTTATATAGAAATAAAATTTTGACAAAATTTTCTATAGAAATTAAAATGTTGACAAAATTTTCTATAGAAATAAAATTTTGACAAAATTTTCTTTAGAAATAAAATTTTGACAAAATTTTCTTTAGAAATAAAATTTTGACAAAATTTTCTATAGAAATAAAATTTTGACAAAATTTTCTATAGAAATAAAATTTTGACAAAATTTTCTATAAAAATAAAATTTTGACAAAATTTTCTATAGAAATAAAATTTTGACAAAATATTCTATAGAAATAAATTTTTGACAAATTTTCTATAGCAATAAAATGTTGACAAATTTTTCGGCAGAACTAAAATGTTGCCAAAATTTCCTACAGAAATAAAATTTTGGCAAAAATTTTCTTTGACAAAATATTCTACAGAAATAAAATTTTGCAAAATTTTCTATTGAATTAAAATGTTGACAAAATTTTCTATAGAAATAAAATTTTGGCAAAATTTTCTATACAAATAAAATTTTAGCAAAATTTTCTATAAAAATAAAATTTTGACAACATTTTCCGTAGAAATAAAATTTTGACAAAATTTTCTATAGAAATAAAATTTTGACAAAATTTTCTATGGAAATAAAATTTTAACAAAATTTTCTATAGAAATAAATAGAAATAAAATTTTGACAAAATTTTCTATAGAAATAAAATTTTGACAAAATTTTCTATAGAACTAACATTTTGACAACATTTTCTATAGAAATAAAATTTTGACAAAATTTCTATAGAAATAAATTTTTGACAAAATTTTCTATTTAAATAAAATTTTGACAAAATTTTCTATAGAAATAAAATTTTGACAAAATTTTCTATAGAAATAAAATTTTGACAAAATATTCTATAGAAATGAAATTTTGACAACGTTTTCTATAGAAGTAAAATTTGGACATCATTTCCTATAGAAATAAAAATTTAACAAAATTTCCTATAGATGTAAAATTTTGACAAAATTTTATATAGAAATAAAATTTTGACAAAATTTTCAGTAGAAATTAAAATGTTGACAAAATTTTCTATAGAAATAAAATTTTGACAAAATTTTCTTTAGAAATAAAATTTTGACAAAATTTTCTTTAGAAATAAAATTTTGACAAAATTTTCTATAGAAATAAAATTTTGACAAAATTTTCTATAGAAATAAAATTTTGACAAAATTTTCTATAGAAATACAATTTTGACAAAATTTTTTATAGAAATAAAATTTTGACAAAATTTTCCGTAGAAATAAAATTTTGACACAATTTTTTTTTTTGACACGATTTATATAGGGGCTATATATAATTATGGATCGATATGGACCAATTTTTGAATTGTTGTTATAGACCATATACTTACGTTCATCCGGATCGGATGAATTGTGCTCCTCCAAGAAGCTCCGGAGTTCAAATCTGTGCATCGGTTTATATGGGGGTTATATATAATTATGAACCGATATGGACCAATTTATGCATGGGTGTTAGATACCATAGCACCGTGGTGCAATGGTTAGCATGCCCGCCTTGCATACACAAGGTCGTGGGTTAGATTCCTGCTTCGACCGAACACCAACAAGTTTTTCAGCGGTGGATTATTCCACCTCAGTGACATTTCTGAGGGTTTCAAAGCTTCTCTTTGTGATTTCACTGCAATGTGGAACGCCTTTCGGACTCGGCTATAAAAAGGAGGTCCCTTGTCATTGTGTTTAACATGGAATCGGGCAGCACTCAGTGATAAGAGAGAAGTTCACCAATGTGGTATCACATTGGACTGAATAGTCTGAGTGAGCCTGATACATCGGGCTGCCACCTAACCTAACCTAACCTAAGGATATCCGTCGATTTGGACCGATATGGATAAATTTTTGGATATACTAACATCACGTACCAAATTTCAAACGGATCATATGAAATTGGCTCTTCCAAGAGGCTCCGGTTGTCAAATCTATGGGGTCAGTTTATATGCGGGCTATACATAACAGTGGTCCGATATGGCCCATACCATCTGACATACATCAATAGCAAATACTTGTGCCAAATTCCAAGCCAATAGCTTATTTCGTTCGTAAGTCAGCGTGATTTCAAAAGACGGATGGATGGACATCGCTAGATCGACTCAGTGTTTCTCCACGACCCAGAATATATATTTTTAATGGGGTCTGAGAGCAATATTTCGATGGATTACAAAAGGAATGACAAGGATAATATATCCCCAATGGTGGAGGCTACACTAAAAAAACTGTTGACTAAATACGAAAGATTGTCCAACTTTAAATTTAGGAAACGTTTTTTACACAATATTAAGGGCTTATGTTATTTCTTTGAAATAAAAAAAAATTAATTATAAGAAACTCTACAATCTGTGTTTTAAAAAGTGTATTCTTAAAATTTAGGATACAAATCTTTAAAATTTAAAATTCGATTGTGGATGACAGTCTTTCGTGAAGTTTCTACGCAATCCTTGGTGGAGGGTACATAAGATTCGACCTGGGCGAACTTACGGCCATATATACTTTTTTTATTTAAAGACAATTTTTCTTAATATTGTGTAAATGGAAATTCAATCATGCGGTTACAAGAAAGCTCTTATACTGATTTCGAATTATTTCGAATTTGTGTAAAAGAAGATTTTCTAACAAAGGCAAAGGGTTCCACATACCACAAAGGAGTTGTATGGCAATGACACACGTCTCCAAATTCCGGTGTAGTGTAACCCATAAAAATATTTAAATTTTGTCCATTGTTAATTTTTACGTGATTCTTTAGATTTACAGGAAAATCATGACCTTTTGTAATTGTTACTGTTTTCTTCGATTGTTTGCTTTTTTCCTGTTGCTAAGCATTGGCAAAATGTTATCTCTTTTTCAGAAACCAATTCCATTTTTGGAAGGGAAACCTTTATGCCTTTTTAATGTAAGCCATGGAAATGGGAAAATTTCTAAACTAAGGCACGTTTAGACCCACAAGGAAACAAAAAACTAGCAATAGTGCCATAGTTTTAGGGAAGCATGAACTAAATGGGCTGCTGAATGGAAGCTAACAAAAAAGATGAGAGAACAAAAACTCAACGCTCCTCATTTTGTTTTGTTTTGTTTTTTTTTTTTTCATTATCGTTATTATATTGCAGTTATTAATATCATCATGTTTAAGAAACTACAATTACGACAGCCTTTTAATCCTTTTGTATGTTGTATGGCGGATATGTTGCTGGCAGTAAACTGAGCTTAACAACAAACTTTTTTTTGTCGGTTTTTGTTTTTATATTCCAGTCAATGAACAACAATTACAATAACCATCCAGTCAGTACAACATGGAGCACTGACAACAAGAGATGATGTCTATAACAATTACGAGTATCGACAACTTTGGCAGCGGCAGCAGCAATAGAGCAAAATATCAACAGCAGCAATTGTTGTAGTCGTTTAAAATCTTGTTCCTTTTATTTTTATGGAATGTTGGGCCATTTTATGTGGGGTTGTGAAATGCACACCTCAATTTTTTTTCTGTCTTTTGGTTTGGGCATCCTTCAAAAAGGAACAACATCACGTGTTGCCTAGGGGAACGGCAAATGAACATTGACAATGGATATATTTTTTTTCTTTTGTTTTGTATTTTTATTATTGTGTTATAGTTCCCATTTTTTTTTGTATAGTTTGCCCAGTTTGTCAGCAACAGCTAACCGTTAACAGTCATCGTTTTAGTTTTTATTGCTCTTGTGACATCCAAAGCAACATCAGTGATGATGTTGGTGATGTTGTATGGTGGTATCTTAACATCATCCCGAACTGAAAATGTTAGAGAATTATGACAAGTTTACGGGTTGTACTTGTCTTGAAGATGATTCTCTTGGAACTTACTTACATACGTACACTGCAAATGCCATTACAACTGCATCACCACCATACGGTCAAAAGGATATATGTGCATACCTTCCTGATGCAATGACATATCACGTATATGGTGTGAAGTTTGATACATGAGGTTTTTGTGTTATATTGGTGCAACACGTTTCTGACAGCTATAGCAGTAATGTCCTAGCCCATTTATGAGCGTTAAGTGGGATTCACTACAAAATTGTATAGCATTATGTTATTTATGACGAATTGATGGGACATTTGCATATTTACATGGACATAATGTTATCATATTTCATGTGTCACACATGTATGGTGCAAATCAACATTGATGAGAAATGCTGAGTTGGCGTTAATAAAATTTAATGGTGTTGCTGGTTAGATGGGTTTATATTCTCGAACAGGCAAAGAACAAAAAAAAGTATATATACGGCAGTAAGTTCGGCCAGGCTGAATCTTATGCACTCTCAACCGTGTATTGCATAAAACTTTCTATTAAAGGCTTTAATCAACAAACGAAGCCTTGCAAGGTTGCCACTCGAGCCAAAAATAATCCATCAAAATTTGAAGAAAACTTCGCCATAAAACTACAAAATAAACCATCTTCTTTTAATTAAATTTTTGACTTAATATTGACATTAGAGAAAATTTTGTCAAAATTTTATTTTTATAGAAAAATTTGTTAAAATTTATTTCTACAGCAAATTTATTATTCTATAGAAAATTTTTCAATATGTTTTTTTAGAAAAAATAACTTTTTACAGCAAATTTTGTCAAAACTTTATTTATATAGAAAATTTTATTTCTATAAAAAATTTTGTCAAAATTTTATTTCTATAGAAAATTTTTTCAAAATTTTCATTTCTATAGAAAATTTTGTTAAAATTTTATTTCTATAGAAAATTTTGTTAAAATTTTATTTTTGTAGAAAGTTTTTTCAAAATTTTATTTTATGAAAATTTTTTCAAAATTTTATTTCTATACAAAGTTTTGTTAAAGTTTTATTTCTATAGAAAATTTTGTCATCATTTTATTTCTATAGAAAATTTTGTCAAAATTTTATGTCTATAGAAAATTTTGTCAAAATTTTATTTTATAGAATTTTTTCAAAATGTCTATACTAGATTTTGTCAAAATTTTATTTCTATAGAAAAATTTCGTCAAAATTTCTATACAAAATTTATTTCTATGGAAAATTTTGTTAAAATTTTATTCCGATAAAAAATTTTGTCAAAATTTTATTTGTATAAAAAATTTATCAAAATTTTATTTTTATAGAAAATTTGTCAAAATTTTATTTATACAGAAAATTTTGTCAATATTTTATTTTCATAGAAAATGTTGACAAAATTTTATTCCTATAGAAAATTTTGTCAAAATTTTATTTCTATAGAAGATTATGTCAAAATTTTATTTCTATAGAAAATTTTGTCAAAATTTTATTTCTATAGAAAAGTTTGTTAAGATTTTATTTCTATAGAAAATTTTCTCAAAATTTTATTTCTATAGAAAATTTTGTCAAAATTTTATTTCTATAGAAAATTTTGTCAAAATTTTATTTCTATAGAAAATTTTGTCAAAATTTTTTTCTATTAAAAATTTTATCAAAAATTTTATTTCTATAGAAAATTTTGTCAAAATTTTATTTCTATAGAAAATTTTGTCAAAATTTTATTTCTATGGAAAATTTTGTCAAAATTTCTACAGAAAATTTTGGCAAAATTTTATATCTATATAAAATTTTTGCAAAATTTTATTTCTATAGAATATTTTGTCAACATTTTTTTCTATAGAAAATTTTGTCAAAAATCTTATTTCTATAGAAAATGTTGTCAAAATTTTATTATTATAGAAAATTATGTCAAAATTTTATTTTTATAGAAAATTTTTTCAAAATTTTCATTTCTATAGAAAATTTTATCAAAATTTTATTTCTATAGAAAATTTTGTCAAAATTTTATTTTTATAGAAAATTTTTTTCCAAATTTTCATTTCTATAGAAAATTTTGTCAAAATTTTATTTCTATAGAAAATTTTGTCAAAATTTTATTTCTATAGGAAATTTTGTTAAAATTTTATTTCTATAGAAAATTTTGTCAAAATTTTATTTCTATAGAAAATGTTGTCAAAATTTTATTTCTATGGAAAATTTTGTCAAAATTTTTTCTAAAAAGAAGAGGAGTCACGCTCAAAATAAACCCAGCCAACTGAATTCAAATCGATGATTTGACAGTGGCATAGGAAAAGAGATATGTTTGTTTCGAATTTATTTCGGCATAAGCCGGCTATCAATGTAAAACATTTTTTCGGAGGGTTCAAGTGTGGTTTTTGTTGGGTTTAATAAACTGCCTGAATTTATTCTGATTATTGGTTGATAGTTTTGCTGCAAGTAGGGGATGCTGATGAGGAATGTGGCAATTCCGAAACGTGCGTCCATCCAACCATCTTGCAGTCTATAGGGCTTTGCCCAAATAAATTTGATAAACATTCTTTTCCTCCGTTGGTTAAGCTACACTTTTAGTTTAGTCAATGTATGGTTTTAAGCTGCAATAAAAAAGAACAACAAAATTTTATTTCTATAGAACATTTTGGCAAAATTTAATATCTCTATAAAATTTTTGCAAAATTTTATTTCTTTAGAAAATTTTGTCAAAATTTTTTTCTATAGAAAATTTTTTCAAAAATTTTATTTCTATAGCAAATGTTGTCAAAATTTTATTATTATAGAAAATTATGTCAAAGTTTTATTTTTATAGAAAATGTTGCCAAAAATTTATTTCTATGGAAAATTTTGGCAAAATTTTATATATGTAGAAAATTTTTGCAAAATTTTATTTTTATAGAAAATTTTGTTAAAACTTGATTTGTATAAAAAAATTTTGTCAAAATTTCATTTTCTATAGAAACTTTTTTTAAAATTTTACTATTTAAATTTTATTTCTATAGACATTTTTTTTCAAAATTTTATTTCTATAAAAAATGTTGTCAAAATTTTATTTTTATAGAAAATTTTCTCAAAATTTTATTTTTATAGAAATTTTTTTCACAATTTTATAAAAAATTTTGTCATCATTTTATTTCTAATAAAAATTTTGTCAACATTTTATTTCTATAGAAAATTTTGTCAGCATTTTATTTTTATAGAATTTTATTCAAAATTTTAGTTCTATACAAAATTTTGCCAAAATTTTATTTCCATAGAATATTTTTTCAATATTTTATTTCCATAAAAATTTTGTCAAAATTTTATTTCCATAAAAATTTTATCAGAATTTTATTTCTATAGGAAATTTATCAAAATTTTATTTCTATAGAAAATTTATCAAAATTTTATTTTATAGAAAATTTGTCAAAATTTTATTTATACAGAAAATTCTGTCAATATTTTATTTCTATAGAAAGTTTTGTCAAAATTTTATTCCTATAGAAAATTTTGTTAAAATTTTTTTTCTATAGAAACTTTTGTCAAAATTTTATTTCTATAGAAAATTTTGTCAAAATTTTTTTAATTAAGAAAATTTTCGTCAAAATTTCTATAGAAAGTTTTGTCAAAATTTTATTTTTATAAAAAATTTTGTCAATATTTTATTTCCATAGAGTATTTTTTCAAAATATTATTTCCATAAAAATTTTTCCAAAATTTTATTTCGATAGAAAATTTTGTCAAAATTTTATTTCTATAGAATATTTATCAAAATTTTATTTTTATAGAAAATTTGTCAAAATTTTATTTATACAGAAAATTTTGTCAATATTTTATTTCTATAGAAAATTTTGTCAAAATTTTATTCCTATAGAAAGTTTTGTCAAAATCTTATTTCTTTAGAAAAATTTTCCCATGTTTTATTTCCTTAGAAAATGTTGTCAAAATTTTATTTCTATAGATAGTTTTTGCAAAATTTTATTTATACAGAAAATTTTATTGCTATAAAAAATATTTGATTTCTAAAGAAAGTTTTTTCAATTTTTTTATACCCTCCACCATAGGATGGGGGTATATTAACTTTGTCATTCCGTTTGCAACACATCGAAATATTGTTCTAAGACCCCATAAAGTATATATATTGTGGGTCGTGTTGAAATTTTGAGTCGATCTAAGCGTGTCCGCCCATCCGTCTCTTGAAATCACGCTAACGTCCGAACGAAACAAGCTATCGACTTGAAAGTTGGCATACGTAGTTTTTATTGATGTAGGTCTGACTTGGCATAAGTAGTTTTTATTGATGTAGGTCTGATGGTGTCTCACATGGGCCATATTGGACCACTTTTACGTATAGCCCCATATAAACTGACACCCAGATTTGGCTTGCGGAGCCCCTTAGAGAAGCTACTTTCATCCGATCCGCTTGAAATTTGGTACGTCGTGTTAGTATATGGTCACTAACAACCATACCAAAATTGGTTCTTATCGGTCCATAAATATATATAGGCCCCATATAAATCGATCCCCAGATTTGACCTCCAGAGTCTCGCGAAGTACCGAATTTCATCCGATCCGGTTGAAATTCGGTACTTCGTATGGTCTCTAACAACCATGCAAAAATTGGTCCACATCGGTCCATAATTATATATAACCCCCATATAAACCGATCCCCAGATTCGGCTTGCGGAGCCTCTAAGAGAAGCAAATGTAATCCGATCCGGCTGAAATTTGGTACATGGTGTTAGTATATGGCCTCTAACAACCATACAAAAATTGGTCGATATCGGTTCATTATTATATATAGGCCTCATATAAACCGATCCCCAGATTTAAACTCCGGAGCATATGTGAGGAGCAAAATTCATCCGATCCGGTTGAAATTTAGTACGAGGTGTAATTATATGGTCTATAATTATATATAGCCCCCTTATAAATCGATCCCCAAAATATAGTCTACCAAAATATTTTTCTATAGAAAATTTGTCAAAATTTTTTCTATAGAAAATTTTGTCAACATTTTTATTTCCATAGAAAATTTTGTCAAAATTTTATTTTTATAGAAAATTTTGTCAAAATTTGATTTCTGTAAAAAACTTTGTCAAAATTTTATTTCTATAGAAAATTTTGTTAAGATTTCATTTCTATTGAATTTTTTTTTTTCAAAATTCGTTTTCTATAGTAATTTTTTTTTTCAAAATTTTATTTCTATAGGAAATGTTGTCAAAATTTTATCTCTATAGAAATTTTTGTAAAAATTTTATTTCTGTAGAACATTTTGTCAAAACTTTATTTATGTAGAAAATTTTGTAAAAATTTTATTTCTTTAGAAAATATTGTCAACATTTTATTTCTTTAGAAAATATTGTCAAAATTTTATTTCTATACAAAATTTTTTTAAAATTTTATTTCTATAAAAATTTTGTCAAAATTTTATTTCTATAAAAAAATTTGTCAAAATTTTTTTTCTATAGAAAATGTTATCAATTTTTTTTTCTATAGAAAATGTTGTCAAACTTTTATTTTTACTGAAAATTTTGTCAAAATTTTATTTCTGTAGAAAATTATGTCAAAAATTTATTTCTAAAGGAAATGTTGTTAAAACTATATTTCTATAGAAAGTTTTGTCAAAATTGTATTTCTATAGAAAATATTGTCAAAATTTTATTTTATAGAAAATTTTGTCAAAATTTGATTTATAATTTTTTTCCACATTTGGGAGGTGTTCAGTTATGAGAGGCATAATTAAAAATAGTCTTTTGCCACAAATTTAACAAAAATGTAACCAAGATCTTCCATTAGATATAAACAATTTCCTCAATGAATCCATAAAACATTTACTTCTAAACAAACTAGAATTTTTAGTATAGCCTTCATTGTTAAAATTTGATTTATATAGAAATTTTTTGTCAAAATTTTATTTCTATAGAAAATTTTGTCAAAATTTTTTTTTCTACAGAAAATTTTGTCAGAATTTTATTTCGTTAGAAAATTTTTCCAGAATTTTATTTCTTTAGAAATATTGTCGAAATTTTATTTCTATAGAAACTTTTGTTCAGATTTTATTTCTATAGAAAATGTTGTCAAAATTTTATTCCTATAGAAAATTTTGTTAAAATTTTATTTCTATAGAAAATTTTGTCAAAATTTAATTTCTATAGAAAATTTTGTCAAAATTCTTTCTATAGAAAATTTTGTTAAAATTTTATTTCTATTGAAAATTTTGTAAAAATTTTATTTCTATACAAAATTTTTAAAAATTTTATTTTTATAGAAAATTTTGTAAAAATTTTTTTCTATAGAAAATTTTGTTAAACTGGATTATATACGTATTTAGAGGGTAGTTTTTGTTTAATATAGACCTCGTATGGAGTAACTTACAATTTAGAAGACGGTGTTAATCCGTTTTAAGATACCTTGCCATCGACAAGTGTTACCGCAACCCAAGTAATTCGGTTGTGGATGACAGTCTTTAGTAGAAGTTTCTATGAAATCCATGGTGGAGGGTACATTAGATTCGGCCTGGCCGAATATATTTTTTGTTTTTTTCTATGGAAAATTTTGTCAAAATTTTATTTCTACAGACAATTTTTACAAAATTTTATTTCTTAATTTTTTCCACATTTAGTAGGTGTCCAGTTATGAGATGTTAATTTTAATGTGTTAATATAGCAAACGACCCCCGACAACTGTCCACTTTGGGGAGGCGTCCGCTTTCCAGGTTTGAGAGATTTCATTGTTCTCCTTTCCAAAAAGTTTAAAACATATACTTTTGGACTTTTCATTTGTCTTTGTATGACATAATTAAACATAGTCTTTTGCCACAAATTCAACAAAAATGTAATCAAGATCAGCCATCAGATATAAACAATTTCCTTAATGTATCCATAAAACATTTACTTCTAAACAAACTAGAATTTTTAGTATAGCCTTCATTGGTTTAACCAGGCGTGTGTAGGCACTGCTATTGTTTCAATTTAATAAACTCTATTTGTTGATAAGATCTAATTAGTCTTAAGAGAAGCTACTGGTGTTAGAGCCGTATAAAGTCTTCTATTAATATGCCTTCGTTCCCCACATTTCCAACTCTGTCGAATGTCAACGTCGTTGTTCTTCTATTTGGAATGCCTTATATTATTCATACTGGTAATTAACAAAAATTAAAGGGTAAATTGTAATTGAGCTTGAAAATTAATGGAAAATCCCTCGACAGATGCTTCAAAGTTTACCAAAATACATACTTATACGCCGAATCAAGAATGGATCCATTCTAATATTATCTGGCATTTTGACTGTTTACGTCTGTGTGAAAGTTTTACTCGTAGCTAAGAATGTTACTCAACGTCCACGTTTTACCCCCATCTCATAACGAAGATTTACATGCAAAGCAAAATTTTTACTTTGACTTAACCATAAGATAAGCAAATACTTACAGACATTGTCAACAAGCAGATGTGTAAAGGAATGAAATGTTTCAAAACAACCGAAGTTCGAAGGCTGTCATCCACAATCGAAATATTTGCATTTTGGTAACAGTTGCTTGTGGCAAGGTATCTTAAAACATCATAACTTTGTATTCAATATTGTCCATATGGAGTCTATGTTAGATACCCAGTAAAAAAATTTGGAAGTTTTCCAAAGGCACAACTTTAAAAGCACTTCCAGAAGATGCACTCCCAATGATGTTCTTTATTTTAACTACCCAGGCAGTTCTTCTAAATCAATTTTTTATAACTTGGTTTTTTCATACTTTTAATGGATAATTTTAACTTTTTTTGTTTTAAATAGGTTAAAAATAGAGCGAGAATTCATAAAATGGTACAAATCATTTAAATTTTATCGACAAAAATGCTAAATACAACCTGAAAAAATTGTGAACTTTTGAAAATATTTGAGGTCAAACGTTTCCGACAAGCGTTAGAATCCATTAAAAATTATAAAAAATTATAAAAATTATTTATTTGATAAAATATTACAGAATTTTTTTAATTTACATCCAAAACATTGAATTCGGATCACACCTAAAGAAGTGATGCAAATTCAGTGCAACGGCTGTTGAAATGGAGAACTTCCGTCCTATCACAAGCCCATGTTAAATTCATCGCTTCTGCGTCAATTTTGCAACACTTCCGGATCCAAAAAGAACATTTTCATTACTTTTTCGGCGTCGCTTTTTTGCTGGGTAGGAAAGGACCGCTTTCAGAAGACATAGTACATATATATCTTCTAATAACGGATCATGTACCAAATTGAAACCGGATCGGATGAACTTTACTTCATCAGGAGCCTCCAGAAGTCTTATCCAGGGGTCAGTTTATAGACTAATAGAAAAAATGACGTTTCAAAATCGTCAACGTAAAAAAAGAAACGGGACGGTAACAAAATGAAATGGGAACGTTCACGAAAAATCAAAACGGAATATTCATGGTTTCGTCCACGGGTGTTCACGATTTAATGAATGCCTTTCCTTTTACTTTTGCCACGATAAGTCTTAAAATATTCGTTAGACTTTCTTATGGCAACTCCGTCGGTGGCGCAATATGCTAACGTGAATGTTAACGCGTATGGCGTAGACAATCCTGGTTCGAGTCACGGTAGTGTTTTTTTTATACCCTCCATTAACTTTGTATATTAACTTTGTCATTCCGTTTGTAACACATCGAAATATTGCTCTAAGACCCCATGAAGTATATATATAGTCGGGGTCGTGGTGAAATTCTGAGTCGATCTGAGCATGTTCGTCCGTCTCTTGAAATCACGCTAACTTCCTAACGAAACAAGCTATCGACTTGAAACTTGGCACAAGTAGTTGTTATTGATGTAGGTCGGATGGTATTGGAAATGGGCTATATCGGTCCACTTTTACGTATAGCCCCCATATAAACCGACCCCCAAATTTGGCTTGCGGAGCCTCTAAGGGAAGCAAATTTCATCCGATCCGCCTGAAATTTCTTACATGGTTTTAGTATATGGTCTCTAACAACCATACAAAAACCCACATCGGTCAATAATTATATATAGCCCCCATATAAACCGATCCCCCGAATTGGCTTGCGAAGTCTCTAAGAGAAGCAGAATTCATCCGATCCGGCTGAAATTTGGTACATGGTGTTGTTATATGGTCTCTAACAACCATGCAAAAATTGGTCCACGTCGATCCATAATTATATATAGCCCCCATATAAACCGATCCCCCGATTTGGCTTGCCGAGCGTCTAAGAGAGGGAAATTTCATCCGATCCGGGTGAAATTTGGTACATGGTGTTGGTATATGGTCTCTAACAACCATGCAAAAATTAGTCCACATCGATCCATAATTATATATAGCCCCCATATAAACCGATCCCCGGATTTAGCTTGCCGAGCGTCTATGAGAGGCAAATTTCATGCGATCCGGCTGAAATTAGGTACATGGTGTCAGCATATGATATCTAACAACCACGCAAAAATTGGTCCACATCGGTCCATAATTATATATAGCCCCCATATAAACCGATCCCCCTATTTGGCTTGCGGAGCCTCTAAGAGAACCACATTTCATTCGATCCGGCTGAAATTTGGTACATGGTGGTGGTATATGGTCTCTAACAACTGTGCAAAAATTGGTCAATATTGACCACATCGGTCAATAATTATATATAGCCTCCATATAAACCGATCGCCTGATTTGGCTTGCGGAGCCTCTAAGGGAGGCAAATTTCATCCGATCCGGCTGAAATTTGATACATGGTGTTGGTATATGGTCTTTAACAACCATGAAAAAAATGGTCCACATCGATCCATAATTATATATAGCCCCCATATAAACCGATCCGTAGATTTGGCTTGCGGAGCCTCTATGAGAAGCAAACTCCATCCGATCCGGCTGAAATTTGGTACATGGTGTTGGTATATGGTCTCTAACAACTATGCGAAAAGTGGTCGAAATCGGTCCATAATTATATATAGCCCCCACATAAACCAATCCGCAGATTTGACCTCCGGAGCCCCTTGGAAGAGCAAAATCCATCCGAGTCGGTAGAAATTTGGTGCGTGATGTTAGTATATGGTATACAACAACCTTGCAGGAATTGGTTCATATCGGTCCATAATTATATATAGCCCCCATATAAACCGATCCCAAGATTTGACCTCCGTTGCCTTTTGGAGAAGCAAAATTCTTCCGATGTGGTTGAAATTTGGTACGTGGTGGTAGTATATGATATTTCACAACCATGCCAAAAGTGGTCCATATCAGTCCATAATCATATATAGCCCCCATATAAACGATCCCGAGATTTGCTCTTGGAGGAGCAAATTTCATCCGAGTCAGTTGAAATTTGGCACATTGTGCTAGTATATGGCCGTTAAAAACCATACCTAGCTAGGTCCATATCGGTCTACAGTTATATATAGCCCTCAGATAAATCGATCCCCAATCACACAAAAATTGGTCCATATCAAGTTCATAATTCTATATAGCCCCCATATAAGCGACCCCCATATTTCAATTCTGGCTCTCTACGTACCGTGCAAAAGTCCATATCGATTCGTAATTATTTGTAGACTTACCTGTACATACCTTTTTTGTCTAAAATATATCACGTATGTACTAACTTACAATTTAGAAAACGATGTTAAGAAGTTTTAAGATACCACAACCCAAGTAATTCTATTGTGGATGACAGTTTTTTGTAGAAGTTTCTACGCAAACCATGGTGTATGGTACATAAGATTCGGCCTGGCCGAACTTACGGCCGTTTATACTTGTTATAATATTTGTTGCATTCGCCCTCGCTATATGTTCAGCTCACAAGTAAATTTTCTATCACTGCGGGGATCATTTTTCGAATCATTTCTGGTGCTGTTATCGTCTTTACCGTCCATTTTTTGGACGCGAAGTATCACTGCCAGTATCATGGTAACGAGTAATGGTACGAGAAACAACAAATTTATCCACATTTAAATGCTGAAGGGCTCTAGCGATAGGCAAATGTGGTTAGCCAACTATCACGCTTGAATTCCATCACAAATAACTTGATTTTTCAACGCAAAATATCAAAATGTTTATGTCAGATTGTAAATAATTAAATGAACTGTAACTGGAATAAATCTTTCAGACAAGCGGTTTAGAAATTATAACTTCACTTATATTTAACGTAATTTTAAAAACCATTTCCCTTTCATCTAACATACATTACAACTCTCAATAAAACTATTATTTCATTTCCTTAAAAGATTTCACTCTTTCAAATATTTTTTGTTTCCTCGTTGCCGACAATAATAGTGATATAATAATGCTTACTACTCTAAATCATGGGAATAATTCTCTGTTCGAGAAGAATAACAGCGCTGAAGTAGAACATTTCTTATCTCTGCATTTTGGGGGCACCAACAACAGCGACAAAAGAAAATCATGTAAAAGTACCTCCTAATGATGAGAAAGATGATTTTATTCCTCAAGAGGTTGATGTTGCTGACAAATGTTGTTGGTGTTGTTGCCGCAGCAGCCTCGACTACATGGTATTCTATTCATATTGTTGGCATTGTAGATAGCTCTTTAGATTTGTCGTCTTGATATCTCCTCCTCACTTAAACGACAATGAAATATTATTAAAGTTAATTCAGTTATGTCTTAATTATAACCTTTAAGCGTAAGCACAATTTGTTGTACTTGTTGGTCCGTACAATGTACTAGTCTACTCTCTCTCGTTAATAAGTATATCAACATTACACTGATACTGGATATTTCTCTTACATTCATCTTCAACTATTCAAGCATTCATTCGTGCATTCGTCCAAGCCTTAATAGTCATATCTTTACAAGACTTGCGTTATTGTAATGCGAGATAGTTTTACGAAAATTTCATGGGGATAAATAATACACAGGAAGTAAAGCAGTTTGATATGACGAAGAGAAGTTTTTTTTTTAATAGTAGTAGTTGTAGTATACTTCTTTATTTGTTTGAGTATTCAAGTAAATAAAATGTAATGCAAGAAGATAAAGTTCATAATTGTTTTATAAAAGGTGGTTAAAATTTCAAGGGCCGATGTTGATTTTGAATAAAACACAAACTATTTAGGAAATTATTGTAATTTAATTTTATTATGATATATTGGTATTACTCAATTATGTATGGAATAAAATATCGGCCAAATGGGCGCCGCGACCTCGGTGGCACACCTTCATCCGATGGTCCAAATTTTCGATGACGCTGAGGCATAATGGAGGTTCTATGCCGTTAATGTGCCGAATTATCTCATTCTTTAGGTCTTGAATTGTTGCTGGCTTATCGACATACACCTTTTCTTTCAAATAACCCCAAAGAAAAAAGTCCAACTGTGTCAAATCACATGATCTTGGCGGCCAATTGACATCGCCATTACGTGAGATAACACGGCCATTGAATTTGTTGCGCAAAAGAGCCATTTTTGCGTTAGCTGTGTGGCAAGTGGCACCGTCCTGCTGAAACCACATATCGTCCACATCCATATCTTCCAATTCGGGCAATAAAAAGTTCGTTATCATCTCACGATAGCGAACACCATTCACAGTAACTGCCTGACTGGCCTGATGATGTCGCCAGCCCATCAACCGCACCAAACAGTCACTCTTTGTGGGTGCATTGGTTTTTCGACAATCACTCTTGGATTCTCATTCGCCCAAATGCGGCAATTCTGTTTATTGACGAATCCACTGAGGTGAAAATATGCCTCATCAGTGAAGATGATTTTCTTCGAAAATTGATCATCCACTGTTGCCATTTCTTGGAACCATTTAACACGTTGTTGGATTGTGTATCTCTCCATGGTTCAAATTAAGTAAGTCTGAAATAGAGAAATGTCAAATAAAATTTGGAAAAAACATCGGTCCTAACAATTTAACCACCCTTTATAATTAAATAATTACATATTTAAATTTTTAATAATTTTATTATATTAATTTTATTAACCCTTTGACAATAAAGAATTAACCGATCCATAAAAGTACGTTTTTCTTGCGGGTTCATAGTCAAAATACACCCATTTACTAAACAAGTATATACGGCCGTAAATTCGGCCAGGCCGAATCTCATGTACCCTCCGCCATGGATTGCGTAGAAACTTCTACTAAAGACGGTCATCCACAATTAAATTACTTGGGTTCCGGCCGATGGCAAGGCATCTTTAAACTTCATAACATCGTCTTCTAAATTGTAAGTTAGTCCATGCGGGATATATAGTAGACAAAAGAGAAGTCGACTGAATACGTATATATTCAGTTCATGACCGATATATATAGGGAAGAAATAATTACGGACCGATATGAACTTTTGTGCGGTAATTATAGAGCCAGAATTGAAATATGTGGGTCGATTTAACAGGATGGCTGATAAGTCCCCGGTCTGACACATAGATGGCGTCGCTAGTATTAAATGCATATTATTTTTATATAGCACCAACTTTCAAATGATTCGTGTCAAAATTTGACGTCTGTAAGTCAATTAGTTTGTGAGATAGAGCGTCTTTTGTGAAGCAACTTTTGTTATTGTGAAAAAAAATGGAAAAAAGGAATTTTGATAAAAAACTGTTTTCTGAAAGGAAAAAATACGGTGGAAGCAAAAATTTGGCTTGATAATTAGTTTCCGGACTCTGCCCCAGGGAAATCAATAATAATTGATTGGTATGCAAAATTCAAGCGCGGTGAAATGAACACGGAGGACGATGAACGCAGTGGATGCCCGAAAGAGGTGGTTACCGACGAAAACATCAAAAAAAAATCTACAAAATGATTTTGAATGACCGTAAAATGAAGTTTATCGAGATGGCAGAAGCCTTAAAGATATCAAAGGAACGTGTTGGTCATATCATTCATCAATATTTAGATATGCGGAAGCTCTGTGCATAATGAGTGCCGCGCGAGCTCACATTTGACCAAAAATAACAACGTGTTGATGATTCTGATCGGTGTTTGCAGCTATTAACTCTTAATACCCCCGAGTTTTTCCGTCGATATGTGACAATGGATGAAACATGGCTCCATCATTACACTCCTGAGTCCAATCGACAGTCGGCTGAGTGGACAGCGACCGGTGAACCGTCTCCGAAGCGTGGAAAGACTCAAAAGTCCGCTGGCAAAGTAATGGCCTCTGTTTTTTGGGATGCGCATGGAATAATTTTTATCGATTATCTTGGGAAGGGAAAAACCATCAACACTGACTATTATATGGCGTTATTGGAGCGTTTGAAGGTCGAAATCGCGGCAAAACGGCCCCATATGAAGACGAAAATAGTGTTGTTCCACCAAGACAACGCAGCGTGCCACAAGTCATTGAGAATAATGGCAAAAATTCATGAATCGGGCTTCGAATTGCTTCCCCACCCACCGTATTCTCCAGATCTGCCCCCCAGCGACTTTTTCTTGTTCTCAGACCTCAAAAGGATGCTCGCAGGGAGAAAAATTTGGCTGCAATGAAGAGGTGAACGCCGAAACTGAGGCCTATTTTGAGGCAAAACCGAAGGAGTACTACCAAAATGGTATCAAAAAATTGGAAGGTCGTTATAATCGTTGTATCGCTCTTGAAGGGAACTATGTTGAATAATAAAAACGAATTTTGACAAAAAAATGTGTTTTTCTTTGTTAGACCGGGGACTTATCAGCCAACCTGTTATATGGGGGCTGTATACAATTATGTACACGAGTCTACCAAAAATGGCAGATTTTTTACTGTTAGGTAGATTGGTAGACTTCTTGATGTTTTGGAAGAATTTGCAAAATATTCCTCTCCAACTATGAAATCCTTCATAAATTTTCTATAGAAATTACATTTTGACAAAAATTTCTGTAGAAATAAAATGTTGACAAAATGTTCTATAGAAATAAAATACTGAAAAAATTTTCTATAGAAATAAAATTTTGAAAACATTTTCTATAGAAATAAAATTTTGACAAAATTTCCTATAGAAATAAAATTTTGACAAAATTTTCTACAGAAATAAATTTTTAACAAAATTTTCTATAGAAATAAAATTTTGACAAAATTTTTTATAGAAATAAATTTTTGACAAAATTTTGTATTGAAATTATATTTTGAAAACATTTTCTATAGAAATAAAATTTTGACAAAATTTCCTATAGAAATAAAATTTTGACAAAATTTTCTACTGAAATAAATTTTTAACAAAATTTTCTATAGAAATAAAATTTTGACAAAATTTTGTATTGAAATTATATTTTGAAAAAATTTCCTTTAGATATAAAATTTTTACAAAATTTTCTATGGCAATAAAATTTTGGTAGATTATTTTTGTCTCGAATAACAATCGTTATTTTTCTGTGATTTGTGATCGGTTTTTTGGGTGTTATATACAATAAAGATCGATACGGACCAATTTTGGCATGGATGTTATCTGCCATACACTAGCGAAATGTACCAAATTTCAACCGGATCGAATGAATTTTGCTCCTTCAGGAGGCTCCGGATGTCATATCTAGGGATCGGTTTATAAAAGGGCTATATATAAATATGGATTGATATGAACCAATTCTGGCATGGTTGTTAGAGACCAAATACTAACACCACGTACCAAATTTAAACCGGATCGGATGAAATTTGTTTCTCTTAGAGGCTCCGCAAGCCAAACCTGGGGATCGGTTTATATGGGGGCTATATATAATTATGGACCATGTGGACCAATTTTTGCATGGTTGTTAGAGACCATATACCAACACCACGTACCAAATTTAAACCGGATCGGATGAAATTTGTTTCTCTTAGAGGCTCCGCAAGTCAAATCTGGGAATCGGTTTATACGGAGGCTATATATAATTATGGACCGATGTGAACCAATTTTTGCACGGTTGTTATAGACCATATACCAACATCATGTACCAAATTTCAGCGGCTTCGGATGAAATTTGCTTGTCTTTGATGCTCCGCAAGCCAAATCTGGGGATCCGTTTATATGGGGGCTATACGTAACTTCCGAACGAACTAAGCTATCGATTTGAAACTGGGCATAAGTACTTGTTGTTGATGTAGGTCGGATGATATTGCAAATGGGTCACATCGGATCACTTTTAAGCATAGCCCCCATATAAACCGACCCCCAAATTTGGCTTGCGGATCCTTTTGAAGGAGCAAAATTCATCCGATCCGGTTGAAATTTGGTACGCTAACTTCCGAACGAGATAAGCAATCGACTTGAAACTTAGCACAAGTAGTTGTTATTGATGTCGATCGGATGGTATTGCAAATGGGCCATATGGGTCCACTTTTACGCATTGCCCCAATATAAACGGAGTTTGTTTGCGAACCCTCTTGAAGGAGCAAATTTCAATTGATCCGATAAAAATTTTGTACGTTACACGTTGTGTTAGTATATGGTACCTAACATTCATGCATAAAGTGGTCCATATCGGTTTATATGGGGGCTATAATTATATACAGCCCCCATATATACCGATCCCCAGATTTTTCTTGCAGACCCTCTTGCAGGAGCAAATTTCATCCGATCCGGTTGAAATTCGGTACGTGGTGTTAGCATGGTCCCTAAGATTCATGCAAAAATTGGTCATTATCGATCTATAATTTTTTTTTTTAAAGTACAAGAAAGTTTTTGTTAGCCATGACATCAATCTTGAAACGAAGATTCGATTTGTCAAAGCATATGTCTGGTCAGTACTACTGTACGCAATGGAGGTGTGGACTATAAAATCTACTGATACAAAAAAGTTGGAAGCCTTTGAAATATGGATATATCGGAGAATATTAAAAATTCCTTGGACTGCCCATGTCTCAAATACCGAAGTATTAAGAAAAATGCATTGCGAAAGAGAACTCATCGCAGCAATAAAAAGGAGAAAAACTGCGTATTTGGGACATATTATGAGGAATCAAAAATATAAATTATTACAAAACATTACCCGCATAAAAATTGAAGGAAAACCCATTAGAGGAAGAAAAGAATTAACATGGCTTGACAATATTACGGAATGGACTGGTATCCGAGATGTTACAAATCTATTAAGCATGGCGAGAAACAGGGAGCGTTTTGCGGATCTACTAGAAACATTATGAAGAACAAATTATATGTGTGTTTGAAATAGAATTAAATTGTATTGGTCGCAAATATTCGGAAAACGAATTTGCAAATAAAGAAGAAGAATCCCAATATTTGACGTCAAGAACCTCTTGGAGGAGCAAGTTTCAGCCGATTCGATTACAATTTTGTACGTTGAGTTAGTATATGGCCCCTAGCAACCATGCATAATTGGTTAATATCGGTCCATAATTATATATAGCCCTCATCATATCGGATCGTAATTAATGTATATATACACAGAAAAAATATCTCGAAAATATTCCCAATTAATAACTTGATTGAAGTTTAAAACTTTTTCAATTAAAAAATTAATAGATACTATTAACCTTTTAAACAAACTAGAAACAATAAGTCAATTACGTCAATGATTGAAAATTTTTAAATTTTTAATTAAAAAATTAATTGTATCAATTATTAACTTTTTTATCAAACTCAGAAAACTAACGACCGTTTTCATGTTTTTCTCCGTTAGGCTTTAACTGTCAGCTAACAGAAATATCTTTTCTCCGGTTAACTTTAACTGAAAAATTTTCAGCAGTTAAGTTTTTAACTGGCATATGGAATATATACGCAATATCACAGGTATGTAGATATCACAGTTTAAAAGTTCGTTAGCTAACGTAGCTCTAACAGAGCTTCATGAAAATGGAGGTAAGTCAGTTAAAACATTATGGATTTTTTTATTAATTTTTTTTAACAATCAATTTTTTAATCAAACTAATAAGTGAATAAAAATAGTTAGAACAAGTATAAACGGCTGTAAGTTCGGCCAGGCCGGATCTTATGTACCCTCCACCATGGATTGCATTGAAACTTGTACTAAAGACTGCCATCCACAATCGAATTACTTGGGTTGCGGTAACACTCGCCGATGGCAAGGTTTCTTAAAACTTCTTAACACCGTCTACTAATTGTAATTGTAAGTTAGTCCATACGGAGTATATATTAAACAAAACAAGTATATACAGCACTAAGTTCGGCCGGGCCGAATCTTAAATACCCACCACCATGAACCAAATATTAGGGTTTCCTTTGAAATTTCAGGGGGGCTCGAGGACTTGAGGACACTTCCCGAAGATAAATTTAAAGATTTCACCAGATTCTGGATTTATAAGAACCATTTTTGTTTGAGTTTTAGAGGAATCATTAACATCTCTTGTAAGTGTGCACGAAAATTGAAATCTTAAATCTGTAGAAGTAAAATTTTGAAATTTTACATTGAGTTTCAAGCAATTTTCATGATCAGTGCGCCTTCTACACCCTCGGTCTATATGGAGGCATTACCAAATGGACCGATAAAAACTTAATCCGATACACGTTTTTGTGAGCCAAAAATACCGGAATATTTACCATTTCAGGCAAATCATATAAAAACTACGGTTTCTAGAAACCCAAGGAGTTAAATCGGGAGATATGGGGGCTATACTAAAATATGGACCGATACTCACCGTTTTTGGCACACCTCTTTATGGTCCTAAAATACCTCCAGATTTCCAATTTCAGACAAATTGGATAAAAACTACGGTTTCTATAAGCCCAAGACCCCAAATCGGGAGGTCGTTTTATATGGGGACCATACCAAAACATGGACCGATACTAACAATTTTTGACACACGTATTTGGGGTCCTACAATACCTCTAGATTTCCAATTTCAGGTAAATTGAATAAAAACTGCGTTTTCTATAAGCCCAAGAAGTAAAATCGGGAGATCGGTCTATATGGGGGCTATACCAAAATATGGACCGATACTCACAATTTTTGGCACACGTATTTGTGGTCCTACAATACCTCTAGATTTCCAATTTCAGGTAAATTGAATAAAAACTGCGGTTTCTATAAGCCCAAGAAGTAAAATGGGGAGATCGGTCTATATGGGGGCTATACCAAAACATGGACCCATACTCACCATTTTTGGCACACCTCTTAATGGTCATAGAATTCCTCTAGATTTAAAATTTCAGGAAAATTGGATAAGAACTACGATTTCTATAAGCCCAGACCCCAAATCGGGAGGTCGGTTTATATGGGGACTATATCAAAACCTTGACCGATATAGCCCATCTTCGAACTTGACCTGCCTGCATACAAAGGACGAGTTTGTGCAAAATTTCAGCACGATTGCTTCATTATTGAAGACTGTAGCGTGATTACAACAGACAGACAGACAGACAGACAAACGGACATCGTTATATCGTCTTAGAATTTCTCCCTGATCAAGAATATATATACTTTATATAGTCGGAAATCGATATTTCCATGTGTTACAAACGGAATGACAAACTTATTATACCCCCGTCACCATTCTATGGTGGTGGGTATAAAAAGGTCGATTAAATACTATATAATTCAGTTTGACAAAATTTGTACAAAATTTTCTATAGAAATAAAATTTTGACATAATTTTCTATAGAAATAGAATTTTGACAAAAATTTCTATAGTAATAAAATTTTGACAAAATTTTCTATAGAAATAAAATTTTAACAAAATTTTCTATCGAAATAAAATGTTGACAAAATTTTCTATAGAAATAAAATTTTGCTAGCTTAATTTTGGGGATCGGCTATATATAACTATAGACGGATATGGACCAATTTTGGCATGGTTGTTAGCGGCCATATACTAGCACAATGTACAAAATTTCACCACGCACCAAATTTAAACCGGATCCGATGAATTTTGGCCCTCTAAGAGCTCCGGAGGTTAAATCTGGGGATCGGTTTAAATGGGTGTTATATAATTAAGACCGGTATGGACCAATTTTTGCTTGGTTGTTAGAGACCATATACTAACACCACGTACCAACTTTCAACCGGATTGGGTGAATTTTGTTCTTCCAAGGGGCTCCGGAGGTCAAATCTGGGAATGCGTTTATATGGGGGCTATATATAATTATGGACTGATATGAACTAATTCATGCATGGTTGTTGGATATCATATACTAACATCACGTACCAAATTTCAACCGAATCGGATGAATTTTGCTCTTCCAAGGGGCTCCGGAGGTCAAATCTGGGGATCGTTTATATGGGGGCTATATATAATTATGGACCGATTTCGACCAATTTTTGCATAGTGGTTAGAGACCATATACCAACACCATGTACCAAATTTCAGCCGGATCGGATGAAATTTTCTTCTCTTAGAGGGTCCGAAAACCAAATCGGGGATCGGTTTATATGGGGGCTATATATAATTATGGACCGATGTGGACCACTTTTTGCATGGTTGTTAGAGACCATATACTAACACCATGTACCAAATTTCAGCCAGATCGGATGAAATTTGCTTCTCTTAGAGGATTCCCAATCCAAATTTGGGGGTCCGTTTATATGGGGGCTATACGTAAAAGTGGACCGATATGGTCCATTTCCAATACCATCCGGCCTACATCAATAGCAACTACTTGTGCCAAGTTTCAAGTCGATAGCTTGTTTCGTTCGGAAGTTAGCGTGATTTCAACAGACGGACGGACGGACATGCTCATATCGACTCAGAATTTCACCACGACCCAGAATATACATACTTTATGGGGTCTTAGAGCAATATTTCGATGTGTTACAAACGGAATGACAAAATTAATATACCCCTATCCTATGGTGGAGGGTATAAAAAGTGATTGAAATATAGTATAGTGAGTAGAAATAGTTACGCGTTTCATTAGAAAATTAATTGAATTTTTCAATCAACATCAATTAAAGATTTTATTGAATCAATTAAAAAAAATTAATTGATATTTGCTAATGAAATCCATTAATTTTTTAATCAAGTATTCTTTTAATGCCCAGTTAAAACTGTGATTGATACTATCATTTTCGTGATTGAAGACATTTCAATTAAAAATTTAATTGGATCAGTTAATTTTGTGATTGAATCAGAAAAACATTTTTCTGATTTTAGACTCCTCTAAATAACGGCCAAGAACTGAATTATATAGGTATGTTATGTAATTCGCCTTGTTTATCTAACATATACCCCATATGGACTAACTCACAATGTAGAGGACAATGTTAAGAATCTTAAAAATATCTTGCCACCGGCGAGTTTTAGTTACCACAACCCAAGCAATTCGATTGTGGATTACAGCCTTTAGTACAAGTTTCTATGCAATCCGTGGTGGAGGGTACATGAGCTTCGGCCGTTCGAACTTACGGCCGTATATACTTGTTGTTTTTTTTATCATTTTCGCCTAAATAGAAATTTTGACGGATAATATTTAATGCATTTACATATCTGGATCTGATTTCTACTCATAAGCTCACGTATCTTAGATTTTCAACTTTTTCTTCCATTCTACAAAAAAAATTAAGATCCACGACGCAGAATATAAACACTATTTTTATGTGATACAAATCGAATGACAAAGTAAGTGTATTGACTTATTTTAGGTTGAAAAGATAGGTCGAATATTTTTTTATTGACTTACTTTAGGTTGAAGAGATAGGTCGAATATTTTCAGCCTCATGTCCGTAGATATACTCCTAAGCCATTATTGAGCTATGGGTTCTCGTAAACTCTTCCCGGCTTCAGCCTATTAGTCTAACTACGTCTTCCCTACAATAATTAGCAACTTAAAACTACGTTTCCATTTGCGAACCTAGCCGAATATGATCCATGACAAAGGGTATATAAGATTGTGAAGTTGCAGCCAAATTGCTTGGTTCTCTTAAATCTATCTGCATTATTTTTTGCCAGTGTATCGTAAAACAGAAACAGAATCTTCTTAAGCTAATCATTACCAAGAATGACGGACTAAATGACTGAATGCTTGCCAAGATATATCTAGGAAATATTCCTATGGAATTCTTCCAAGTGCAGCATGGGGAGCTTATAATAATTTGCCGTTGAATTGTTTTTCATGATCCATTTTTAATGTCTGGGGCACGTGTGACATTATTTCACGTTACCATTTAATTGAAGGCTAAAATGAAGAGTTCGTTCTACGCAATATAACGACGACAGCTCATACCGGCTCTCCATGCCATAGATGTTATGCCATGGCAGTTTTACCAGTATGGTAGTCTTATATGGCATTGGAATAGTGTCACTTTAAGGGTGCTTGTTTGCCTTTTTCTGTGATGGTTCTCTTGCAATTAAACAGAGAATGCCATAATTCAAAAAGGCTTAAAATAAGTTAAGAAAGTATGAAACTTAATTTGTATCAAATTATCTCGTTTTTCCTTTTATGGTTGATACTCTTTACCAAGGGAAAGTACAGAATACTTGGGGAATTGAAGCAATTATGTTTGGATTTTAATACCAAGATCAAAAGGTCTATGGTAAGAAAACATATCTTCTTGTAAGATTCTTTTTCTTTTTTGTTTTTTTTTCTGTTGTAAAGCGGGAGTGAGCATATGACAAAATTATCATCTTTAAGCTTTAAGGGGAGCTTAGATTTTGGCAATTAACTTAATTACCCCGGGGGCTTATACTACGTAGGAATTTACTTGCAATGACATCGTTTTGTTCTGCGCAAGTTTATGGTTTTCTACTTACATTAGTTCAGGAGTTAAGAATTTAGTTAAATATTATAAGCAAAGCACAATAGTAGTGACTTTACATCGGTAATATACTTGAGTGATATTCAGGCTAATAATACTGAGTTGCGAGTCAATTTATTTGCCCATTTTTATGCCCTCCACCATAGGATGGGGGTATATTAAGTTTGTCATTCCGTTTGTAACACATCGAAATATTGCTCTAAGACCCCATAAAGTATATATGATCTGAGTCGTGCTGAAATTCTGAGTCGATCTGACCATGTCCGTCCGTCCGTCTGTTGAATTCACGCTAACTTCCGAACGAAACAAGCTATCGACTTGAAACTTGGCACAAGTAGTTGTTATTGATCTACTAGGTTGGGTGGTTTTGCAAATATGGAGTCTTAGACCAATAATTCGATGTGTTTACAAACGGAATGAACAAGTATATACGGCCGTAAGTTCGGCCAGGCCGAAGCTTATGTACCCTCCAACATGGATTGCATAGAAACTTCTACTGAAGACTGTCATCCACAATCGAATTACTTGGGTTGCGGTAACACTTGCCGATGGCAAGGTATCTTAAAACTTCCTAACACCGTTTTCTAAATTACAAGGTAGTCCATATGTAGTATATATTAAACTAAAAAAGGCCTATTAAATACATATATAATTAAGTTTAAAGTTTCTATAGAACTAAAATTTTGACAAAATAAAATGTTGACAACATTTTCTATAGAAGTAAAATTTGGAAAAAAATTTTCTATAGAAATAAAAATTGGAAAAAATTTTCTACAGAAATAAAATTTTGACAAAATTTTCTATTGAAATAAAATTTTTACAAAATTGTCTATAGAAATAAATTTTTGACAAAATTTCCTATAGAAATAAAATTTTGAAAAAATTTTCTAAAGAAATAACATTTTGACAATGTTTTCCATAAAAATTAAATTTTGGTAGATTATTTTTGGCTCGAGTGGACACCATGAATATGAACCGATATGGACCAATTTTTGTGTGATTGGGGATCCGCTATATATAACTATAGACCGATAAGGATCAATTTTTGCATTGTCACTAGAGAACATATACCAACACCATGTACCAAATTTCAGCCGGATCGGATGAAATTTTCGTTTCTTAGAGGTTCCGCAAGCCAAATCGGGGGATCGGTTTATATGGGGGCTATATATAATTATGGACCGATATGGACCACTTCTTGCGTGTTTGTTAGAGATCACATTCTAACACCATGTTCCAAATTTCAACCGGATCGGATGAATTTTGCTTCTCCAAGAGGCTCCGGAGGACAAATTTGGAAATCGATTTATATGGGGGCTATATATAACTATGGACCGATATGGACCAATTTTTGCATGGTCACTAGAGAACATATACCAACACCATGTACCAAATTTCAGCCGGATCGGATGAAATTTTCATTTCTTAGTGGTTCCGCAAGCCAAATCGGGGGATCGGTTTATATGGGGGCTATATATATTTAAGGACCGATGTGGACCAATTTTTGCATGGTCGTTAGAGAACATATACCAATACCATGTACCAAATTTCAGCCGGATCGGATGAAATTTGCTTCTCTTAGAAGCTCCGCAAGCCAAATCGGGGGATCGGTTTATATGGGGGCTATATATAATTATGGACAGATGTGGACCAATTTTTGCATGGTTGTTAGAGACCATATACTAACACCATGTACCAAATTTCAGCCGGATCGGATGAAATTTGGTTCTCTTAGAGGCTCCGCAAGCCAAATCGGTGGATCGGGTGTATGGGGGCTATATGTAATTATGGACCGATATGGACCAATTTTTGCATGGTTGTTAGAGACTATATACTAACACCATGTTCCAAATTTCAGCCGGATCGGATGAAATTTGCTTCTCTTAGAGCGATCGCAAGCCAAATTTGGGGGTCCGTTTATATGGGGGCTATACGTAATATGGACCGATGGGGACCAATTATTGCATGGTTGTTAGAGACCATATACTAACACCATGTACCAAATTTCAGTTGGATCGGATGAAATTTGCTAGTCTTAGAGCAATCGCTAGCCAAATTTGGGGGTCCGTTTATATGGGGGCTATACGTAAAAGTGGACCGATATGACCCATTTGCAATACCATCCGACCTACATCAATAATAACTACTTGTGCCAAGTTTCAAGTCGATAGCTTGTTTCGTTCGGAAGTTAGCGTGATTTCAACAGACGGACTGACGGACATGCTCAGATCGACTCAGAATTTCACCACGACCCAGAATATATATACTTTATGGGGTCTTAGAGCAATATTTCGATGTGTTACAAACGGAATGACAAAGTTAATATACCCCCATCCTATGGTGGAGGGTATAAAAAGTATGGCGCTTTACTTTGTTGCATTATATGTCAGCCATTTTGCATATGACTAAAATTTGATTTATTTCCTTTAGTAGTAGTACTTAATACAACATGACAAGAAAAACAATTTCAGTTAAAAAACATCGATCTTAGTTTAAAATTTACAAATATTTGTCTGATTATAACCAATGATCTAATTTCTTTCAATTAGAATCACCCATAGGGGCCTGTCATAAATGTATTCAAAACAAGATGCAATTCAAATAAATTTTTTATTGGATCATACCATTTCTATTTGAGTAAACATCTGCGTAAAAGCAAAAACATTTCTATCATAAACAAGGCTAAAGCAATTTAAACATTAACACGTTTGTGTTATAAAATTATGGAATGTGAAATTTACCATAGGCATATAGAACATCCTGAAACAGCAGAAGGGCAACACAATGCGCCTACTTCAAAAAAGAAAAGCAACAAAGATATCAAAACAAACAGTAAACATCATGTGAAGAAAATTTTAACACCATTTTTGTCAACACCGGCAGCAATGAGAAAATATCACATATACCCCTGAAAGGTCAACGGTGTAAAGTACTCTTTCGAGAAGATGAAAACCCAATACAGCAGCAGCAGATGATTTGTTACGCAGCCTATTTCCCTTGAGTCTAGTGAGAGCAGCTCTCGACCATGCCCATGGATGTTTAAACGTTTTACAAGCAATAAAATTGAATTTTTCACATCATATGAGAAAGAAAACGATAAGATGAGAAGACTCCTTTCACAACATAGCATATGGGTAATATATGACTCAAAGAATACTCTTAAATTTGGGAGTCATTCGATTTATACAACATGATTCACTTAGTCTTGCATGCAGTATATTTATCAGCTTCCTTCTGTCTGGAAGTAAGTAAACATGGAATGCACAACACTGTGGTGTTTGACCATAAAACGGAAAAAACTTTACCTAGTCTCGTGAAGTCATAACTAACAACAATGTGAGAATTCTAACCAAAGCAGCTGAATTATTGTTGCTAACATCTTTGTTGTCAGATTAGAAAAAAATTACAATGGCTGTGTTTTTTGTAAATTTGCCCAAAAATTCCTCTTTGTCGGATAAATTATAAAAATATTGACGTAATTTCCTATAGAAATTAAATATTGACAAAATTTTCTATAGAAATAAAATTTTGAAAATATTTTCTATAAACAAAAAATTATAACAACATTTTCTTTAGAAATAAAATCTTGACAAAATTTTCTATAGAAATAATATTTTTGACAACATTTTCTATAGAAATAAAATTTTGACAAAATTTCCGATAGAAATAAAATGTTGACAAAATTTTCTACAGAAATAAAATTTTGACAAAATTTTCTAAAGAAATAAAATTTTAACAAAATTTTCAAAAGAAATGAAATTTTGTAAAAATTTTCTAAAGAAATAAAATTTTAACAAAATTTTCAAAAGAAATGAAATTTTGTAAAAATTTTTATGGAAATAAAATTATGACAAAATTTTGTAAAGCAATACAATTTTACCAAAATTTGCTATAGAAATAAAATTTCAACAATATTTTCTATAGAAAAAAATTTTGACAAAATTTTCGATAGAAATGAAATTTTGACAAAATGTTTTATAGAAATAAAATTTTGACAAAATTTTCTATAGAAATAAAATTTTAACAAAATTTCCTAAAGCAATGAAATTTTGGAGAAATTTTTATAGAAGTATAATTATGACAAAATTTTGTAAAGAAATAAAATTTTGACTAAATTTTCTGTGGATAGAAATATAATTTTGACAAAATTTTCTATAGAAATAAAATGTTGACAAAATCTTCTGTAGAATTGATAAAATTTTCTATAGAAATAAAATTTTGACAAAATTTTCTATAAAAAAAAAATTTCGACAAAATTTTCTATAGAAATGAAATTTTTACAATATTTCGGATAGAAATAAAATTTTGTCAAAATTTCCGATAGAAATAAAATTTTGACAAAATTTTGTATAGAAATAAATATTTGGCAAAATTTTCTATAGAAATAAAATTTTGACAAAATTTTCTATAGAAATGAAATTTTGACACAATATTCTATAGAAATAAAATTTTAACAAATTTTTCTATAAAAAAATTGACAAAATTTTTATAGAAATTAAATTTTGCGAAAATTTTGTAAATAAAATTATGAAATAATTTTCTATAGAAATAAAATTTTGAAAAAATTTTGACAAAATGTTCTATGGATAGAAATACAATTTTGAGATTTCTATAGAAATAACATTTTTATAAAATCTTTTATAGGAATAAAATTTTGATAAAGAAAATTTTCTATAGAAATAAACTTGTGAGAAAATTTTCTATGGAAGCTTTAGTCAAATATAGGGTTCACTTTTTTAAAAAAATTTAATAATTTTTGCGAGAAAAACTAATCTATTATGCATTTAAAAAAATCTACCCACTACAACCATATTCTTTGTTATTCTTAATTTCTATCAAGTTGTAAGAAGAAAAGAACTGACCTCTAACTTTTCATTTTCCGTAGTGAAAGAAATAAGCAACAAACTATCTCGGAGACCTCTAAGATTGTTCTTTTGGGGTCCTATAATGATGTGATGTTATTTTTTTATTATTTTTTCCATAAAAGTTTTCAGCAATAAACCCTGCGTTGGAAACTTTTGTGAAGAACAAAAAAAACAAAAAAGAGATAAGTGGAAAATCTCTAAAGACTAGCCCATTCACTTGCGCATTGTCCATGCAACAGTGTATATGTTTATGATTTTGTTAAAATTGTTTAAACACATAAAAATGGTAATATAAAATAATTTTCTAAAAAAAAATATACAACGAAAAATTCTTAGGATGTAGTAAGGTTAGAAACGATTATTGGAGGGAGAAATAATCAATGGAAACATATAGGGGCTCTGAATATGGGCCTTATGAAAATTAGGCCCAAAATCTAAATGAAATAAGACCCCAAAAAAGTGTATGTAAAACAACACCAATTTTTTCTGTTTTGTGGGGAGTAACATCAATTTATTTTTCGGGCACGTTGGCATTAAATAAATCCCAATATTTCAAATTTCCTTTTTGAGATTGTGCTTCGTTTTCAAGTGGACCTACTATATATACCGTTTTTGCTACTATAAACACATTTGTTGTTTTGAATAGCATTGTATGGCATCAGATTTGGATTTTCCGTGACCGGTCTTCGGCCGGGGTTTAAAACTTTCTTCTATGTACAGAGTCCAAAGTGGACTAAACGTCAGTTAATGTGGGTACTATGTTCCGTTTTCTTGACCAAAATACAAAATTAAAAGTGCTAAATATATATTTTTATCAAGTCAAATTAGGGATGGAAAAAATCCAATGTCCGAAACATTTAATGTTTCTAAATTAATTGATTAAAACAAATAAATACGGCCGTAAGTTCGGCCAGGCTGACTCTTATGCACCCTTCACTATGGATTGCGTAGAAACTTCTACTAAAGATTGCCATCCATAATCGAACTACTTGTGTTACTTACCGATGGCAAGGTATCATAAAACTTCTTAACATCGTCTTCTAAATTGCAAGTTAGTCCATACGTGGTATATATTAGACAAAAACGGTATATATAGATATTATTAAACAAAAAAAGCCCAATTAAATACGTATATAATTCAGTTTGCAAAATTTTCTATAGAAATACAATTTTGACACAATTTTTTATATAAAATAACATTTTGACAAAATTTTCTATAGAAATAAAATTTTGAAACAATTTCCTTTTAAAATAAAATTTTTAAAAAAATTTTCTATATTAAATAATTTTGTTAAATTATTTTTGGCGATAGGGACCAATTTTTGTGTGATTGAGAATCGGCTATATATAATTATAGACAGATATGGACCAATTTTGGCATGGTTGTTAGCGGTCATATACTACCCAGCAAAAAAATTAGGAAGTTCTTCCAAAGGCACAACTTTAAAAGCACTTCCAGAAGATGCACTCTCAATGATGTTCTTTATTTTAACTACCCAGGAAGTTATTTTACTTAATTAATTAATTATAAAAACAAATAAGGAAAGTCTAAAGTCGGGCGGGGCCGACTATATTATACCCTGCACCACTTTGTGGATCTAAATTTTTCGATACCATATCACATCCGTCAAATGAGTTGGGAGCTATATATAAAGGTTTGTCCCAACTACATTCATTTAAATATCACTCGATTTGGACAGAATTTGATAGACTTTTACAAAATCTATAGTCTCAAAATTTAAGTTGGCTAATGCACTAGGATGGAACACAATTTTAGTAAAAAAAATATGGGAAACATTTAAATCTGAAGCAATTTTAAGGAAACTTCGCAAAAGTTTATTTATGGTTTATCGCTCGATATATATGTATTAGAAGTTTGGGAAAATTAGAGTCATTTTTACAATTTTTCGACTAAGCAGTGGCGATTTAACAAGGAAAATGTTGGTATTTTCACCATTTTTGTCGAAATCAGAAAAACATATTTATGGGAGCTATATCTAAATCTAAACCGATTTCAATCAAATTTGGCACACATGACTATATTACTAAGTGTACTCCTAGTTCAAAATTTCAACCAAATTGGGCCAAAACTCTGGCTTTTAGGACCATAGTAGTCCATATCGAGCGAAAGATATATATGGGAGCTATATCTAAATCTGAACCGATTTCAATCAAATTTTGCACACTTGACTATACGACTAAGTGTTATGTTTGTACAAAATTAAAAGCAAATCGGTATAAAACTCTGGCTGCTGGGTCCATATTAGTGCATATCGGGCGAAAGATATATATGGGAGCTATAACTAAATCTGAACCGATTTCTACCAAAATCAATAGGGTTCTATTCTGACCCATATTAGAAACATGTGCCAAATTTGAAGGCGATCGGACTTAAATTGTGACCTAGACTGTGATCACAAAAATGTGTTCACAGACAGACGGACGGACGGACAGACAGTCATGGTTATATCGACTCAAGGACCCACCCTGAGCATTGTTGCCAAAGATACCATGTGTCTATCGCGTCTCCTTCTGTGTGTTACAAACATATGCACTAACTTATAATACCCTGCTCCACAGTGTGGCGCAGAGTATAATTATTTATTTGACGAAATATAACAGAATTTTTTAATTTACCTCCAAAGCATTGAATTCGGATCACACTTGAAGAAGTGATGCAAATTCAGTGCAACGGCTGTTGAAATGGAGGGCTTCTGTCTTATGACAAGCCCATGTTAAATTCATCGCATCTGCGTAATTTTGCACCACTTCCGGATCCAAAAAGAACATTTTCATTACTTTTTTGCCGACGCTTTTTTGCTGGGTAGCGTAACCAAATTTTAACCGAATCGGATGAATTTTGCTTCTCCAAAAGTTTCCGGAGATCAAATCTGGGGATCGATTTATATGGGGGCTATATATAAATATGGACCGATATAGACCAATTTTTGCATGGTTGTTAGAGACCATATACTAACACCACGTACCACAGTTAAACCAGATCGGGGGAATTTTGCTCCGCCAAGATGCTCCGGAGGTCAAAGCTGGGAATCGGTTTATATGGGGGCTTTTTGCATGGTTGTTATATAACACCTCGTACCAAATTTTAACCCGATAGGATAAACTTTGCTCCTTCAAGAGGCTTCGGAGGTTAAATCTGGGGATCGTTTTATATGGGGGCTATATATAATTATGGACCGATATCGACTAATTTTTCCATGGTTGTTACTGACCATATACTAGGTTAGGTCCACTAAGAGACTCCGGAGGTTAAAGCTGGGGATCGGTTTATATGGGGGCTCTATATAATTATGGACCGATACTGATCAATTTTTGCATGGGTTTTAGAGGTCGTAAACTAACACCACGTACCAAATTTAAACCGGATCGGAGGAATTTTGCTTCTTCAATAGGCTCCGGAGCTCAAATCTTGGGATCAGTTTATATGGGGGCTATATATATTTATGGACAGATACTGACAACTTTTTGCATGATTGTTAAAGACCATATACTAACACCACGTATCAAATTTTAATCGGATCGGATGAAGTTTGTGTCTCTATGTGTCTCATACACAAGGTCGTGGGTTCGATTCCTGCTTCGCCCGAACACCAAAAATTTTTCAGCGGTGGATTATTCCAGCTCAGTAATGCTGGTGACATTTCTGAGGGTCCGATATGGCCCAGTTGCAATTCCATCTGACCTATATCAATAACAACTACTTATGCCAAGTAGCTGTCGATAGCTTGTTTCGTTCGGAAGTTAGCGTGATTTCATCAGACGGATGGACGGACGTGGCTAGATCGACTCGCCACGACCGGGAATATATATACTTTGTGGGGTCGTAGAGCAATATTTCCATGTGTTACAAAAGGAATGACAAAGTTGATATACACCCATGGGAGTCACCGTGGTGCAATGGTTAGCATGCCCGCCTTGCATACACAAGGTCGTGGGTTCGATTCCTGGTTCGACCGAATACCAAAAAGTGGACTATCCCACCTCGGCTATAAAAATGAGGTCCCTTGTCATTTAGCTTAACATGGAATAGGGCAGCACTCAGTGATAAGAGAGAAGTTCACCAATGTGGTATCACACTGGACTGAACAGTCTAATTGAGCCTGATACATGGGGTTGCTACCTAACATAACCTAATACCCTCCCCCTCTCTCGGTCGTAGCAGGAATCGAACCCACGACCTTGTGTATGCAAGGTGGGCATGCTAACCATTGCACCACGGTGGCTCCCCAAGTAAAAGTAGACCGATATGGACCAATTTTTGCACGGTTGTTAGAGACCATATACTAACACGATGTACCAAATTTCAGCCGGATCGGATGAAATTTGCTTCTCTTAGAGCAATCGCAAGCCAAATTTGGGGGTCCGTTTATATGGGGGCTATACGTAAAAGTGGACCGATATGGCCCATTTGCAATACCATTCGACCTACATCAATAAAAACTACTTGTGCCAAGTTTCAAGTCGATAGCTTGTTTCGTTCGGAAGTTAGCGTGATTTCAACAGACGGACGGACATGCTCAGATCGACTCAGAATTTCACCACGATGTGTTACAAACGGAATAACAAAGTTAATATACTCCCATCCTATGGTGGAGGGTATAAAAAATGATAAATATATGTGTACCGCTTTACTTTGTTGCATTACATATTAGCCACCGATTTTGAGTGGCATCAAGATATAAAACAAATGTTCCATAGTTCTTCCAATCAAATATTTCATGAAATAGTTGCAGATATTTACAGCCTATATTGCTTAGTCAAAAGTATATGCGTCAAAAGACACGTTATATTCTAGATTCTAATGAATTTTTAAAAGAGATTTTTTTTCTTCATAGCTCTCTTTTTGTTTCTGTTTAAATTTCAAAATTTTCCCCATCACATATAATATAAAATGACAATCTCAATTAAGGCCATGCCATAATAGCGCATAATTTACTTTTTATAACTTTCAATTTCAATGAGCATAATTACATGAAAATGTTGTCGTTCGCTAGCTTCTCATTTTGTTCTGGCTCCATTTGGCCCCCATTGTTTGACCTGCTGTGTTCTGTTGCATTTAGTTATGATTATTGGTTAATTTTTAATAAATAATAACGAAAGCACATACATAAAACCACATAGCTAATTCCTAATTGTCAATGACCCAATTTGAAATTAAAACTTTGTAATATTTTCAAAAGTCTAATATACCCAATTGGAAATGGACATTAAAAAGACTCTTGTATCATTGCAAAACGTTCTTGGAATCAGGGGATCTGTTTTTATTTTTAATATTCTCTAATGTTTTCTGTTTCTTATACAATTAATCTGTTAATTATGGGCCCTTTGTGTGTCTCATGAACTGTAAGCTATTATGAGTGTATATTTGAAAAAAATATGGAATATAAATTTTAAACGTCTCATTTATTTCATTCACACTGTGAAATTAGATTATGGTAGAGAGTAATTATAATAATGCTCTGTACCAATATATGAAACAAAAAAGTATATACGGTCCTAAATTCAGTCACCATGGATGGTGTAGAAAGTTCTACACAATACTGCCATCCAATTTTGAAGTTGTTCTAACGGCACAACTTTAAAAGACTTCGAAAATGTTCTCGGATGGTATTGCAAATGGGCCATATCGGACCACTTTTACGTATAGCCCCCATATAAAGGACCCCCAGATTTGGTTTGCGGAGACTCTAAGAGCAGCAAATTTCATCCGATCCGGCTGAAATTTGGTACATGGTGTTAGTATATGGTCTCTAACAACCATGCAAAAATTGGTCTACACCGGTCCATAATTATATATAGCCCCCATATAAACCGATCCCCCGATTTGGTTTTCGGAGCCTCTAAGAGCAGCAAATTTCATCCGATCCGGCTGAAATTTGGTACATGGTGTTAGTATATTGTCTCTAACAAACACGCAAAATTGGTCCACATCGGTGCATAATTATATATAGCCCACATATAAACCGATCCCCAGATTTGACCTCCGGAGCCTTATGGATGAACAAAATTTGGTACGTGGTGTTAGTATATGGGCTCTAACAACCATTCAGGTATTGGTCCATATCGGTCCATAATTATATGTAGCTCCCATGTAAATCGATCCCCAGATTTGACCTCCGGAGCCCCTTGGAAGAGCAAAATTCACGCGATCCGGTTGAAATTTGGTACGTGGTGTTAGTATATGGTCTCTAACAACCATGCAAAAATTGGTCCTTACCGGTCTTAATTATATATAACCCCCATTTAAACCGATCCCCAGATTTGACCTCCGGGGCTCTTGGAGGAGCAAAATTCATCCGATCCGTTTGAAATTTGGTACATTGCGCTAGTATATGGCCGCTAACAACCATGCCAAAATTGGTCCATATCGATCTATAGTTATATATAGCCAATCCCCCAAAAAAATTTATTACTATAGAAAATTTTGTCAAAATGTTATTACTATAAAAAATTTTGTCAAAATTTTATTACTATACAAAATTTTGTCAAAATTTTTTTTATAGACAATTTTGTCAAAATTTTATTTCTATAGAAAATTTTGTAAAAATTTGATTTCTATAGAAAATTTTGTCAAAGTTTTATTTCTATTGAAAATTTTGCCAAAATGTTATTACTATAAAAAATTTTGTCAAAATTTTATTACTATACAAAATTTTGTCAAAATTTTTTTTTATAGACAATTTTGTCAAAATTTTATTTCTATAGAAAATTTTGTAAAAATTTGATTTCTATAGAAAATTTTGCCAAAGTTTTATTTCTATTGAAAATTTTGTCAAAATTTTATTTCTATAGAAAATTTTGTCAAAATTTTATTTCTATACAAAATTTTATCAAACTGAATTATATACGTATTTAATCGGCTTTTTTATACCCACCACCATAGAATGGTGAAGGGGGTATAATCAGAGATGGTCTGTATGAAACTGTTTTAGGTTGGCGACTGTCGCAAAGTTGTAAACGTCGTAAACGTCACATACGCCTCGTAAATGTAGAAAAAGTAACAAAAGTCGCAAACTGAAAATACTTTAGTCGCGTCAGCTAGGCAGCGAATTCGATGATATCCAAGACGATGGTATGTGCGAAAAAGTTTCAATTCTTAGGAATGTTCACAATTTTCGGTTTTAGTCCCCACATTTTCCCTATTGCCTTTTGCACGAGTTCAGGGTAACCGTGGATTTTCTCGTCCTTTCTCAGCTTTAAGTTCAGTCTCCACACTCACCAACGGGAATTTCGATACCACCTAAGAAAATAGGCTTGATCATGGGAAAACTTTCACAAATTTCGGCAGAAACTCACAGCGAATGCTGTCACACTAAATTAAAAAATGTTCAGGATTTCTTCTATTCAAAATTTGGTTTTCTACAGCAGGTTTACGACTTTTGCGACATACGTATTATACCGTCGCAAATGTATGTCGCAAAAGTCACAGTTTGTGACAGGCCAACCCTGGGTATAATAAGTTTGTCATTCCGTTTGTAACACATCGAAATATCGATTTCTGACTATATAAAGTATATATATTCTTGATCAGGGAGAAATTCTAAGACAATATAACGATGTCCGTCTGTCCGTCTGTCTGTCTGTCTGTCTGTCTGTTGTAATCACGCTACAGTCTTCAATAATGAAGCACTCGTGCACAAACTCGTCTTTTGGCTTCAGGCAGGTCAAGTTCGAAGATGGGCTTTATCGGTCCAGGTTTTGATATAGTCCCCATATAAATCGACCTCCCGATTTGGGGTCTTGGGCTTATAGAAATCGTAGTTTTTATCCAATTTGCCTGAAATTTGAAATCTAGAGGTATTTGATGACCATAAAGAGGTGTGCCAAAAAATGGTGAGTGTCGGTCCATGTTTTGGTATAGCCCCCATATAGACCGATCTCCCGATTTTACTTCTTGGGCTTATAGAATTTACCTGAAATTGGAAATCTAGAGATATTGTTGGACCACAAATACGTGTGCCAAAAATTGTGAGTATCGGTCCATATTTTGGTATAGCCCCCATATAGACCGATGTCCCGATTTTATTTCTTGGGCTTATAGAAACCGCAGTTTTTATTCAATTTACCTGATATTGGAAATCTAGAGGTATTGTAGGACCAAAGTGCCAAAAATTGTGAGTATCGGTCCATGTTTTGGTATGGTCCCCATATAAAACGACCTCCCGATTTGGGGTCTTGGGCTTATAGAAACCGTAGTTTTTATCCAATTTGTCTGAAATTGGAAATCCTGAGGTATTTTAGGACCATAAAGAGGTGTGCCGAAAATGGTGAGTATCGGTCCATATTTTGGTATAGCCCCCATATAGAGCGATTTCCCGATTTTATTTCTTGGGCTTCTAGAATCCGAAGTTTTTATCCTATTTGCCTGAAATTGGAAATCTAGAGGTATTTTCTGGTAATAAAGAGGTGTGCCGAAAACCGTGAGTATCGGTCCATATTTTAGTATAGCCCCCATAAGAACGATCTCCCAATTTAACTCCTTGGGTTTCTAGAAACCGTATTTTTTATCTGATTTGCCTGAAATTGTAAATATTCTGGTATTTTAGGCTCACAAAAATGTGTATCGGATTAAGTTTTTATCGGTCCATTTGGTAATGCCTCCATATAGACCGACTTCATTTCTTGAGGGTGTAGAAGGCGCACTGATCATGAAAATTGCTTGAAACTCAATGTAAAATTTCCAGATTTTACTTCTACAGAATTAAGATTTCAAATCAAGACGTTATTTTATAATTTTCTTGCACACTTACAAGAGATGTTAATGATTCGTCTAAAACTCAAACAAAAATGGTTCTTATAAATCCAGAATCTGATATAGTCCTCATAGGTGAAATCTTTAAATTTATCTTCGGGAAGTGTCCTCAAGCCCTCCTGAAATTTCATAGGAAACCCTAATATTTGGTTCATGGTGGTGGGTATTTAAAATTCGGCCCGGCCGAACTTAGTGCTGTATATACTTGTTTTTTGTTTAATATATACACTATATGGACTACCTTACAATTGAGAAGATGGTGTTAAGAAGCCATCGGTAAGTGTTACCGCAACCCAATTAATTCGAATGTGGATGACAGTCTTTAGTAAGAGTTTCCATTCAATCCATGGTGGAGGTACATAAGATTCGGCCTGGCCGATCTTACGGCCTTGTTTTAGTTCATTTAACTCACGTGCATGGAAGTTATTAATGCCAAGAAAACTTTCTCAAAATATAACTATTCTTGAACTAAAATAGAATTAAATTGGCTTTAGTGGCATATAGGATACACTTTTTTGGGGTACTTGAAAAGATCTTTGTAAAGGACAACGGGACAGATATGTAACCGCAATTACATTTACGTTACAAATATAAAAAGTGGGACACTTTTTATATTTTAAATGAATTTCTAAAGATTGGCGTATAAATATTATTATACTTCGCTTTTACACGTTCTATAACAAATTGTATAGTATCTGATTAATGAGGGAAAATATCCCCAGAAAAATCGCCAAACCACGGATTTATCCCCAGATTCGCAAAATCGAAAGATTTCTAGTTTGGGGAAAAATCCCCTTATCTGACAACACTGCCCATTATCCTTTGTATGCAAGTCTGGCATGCGAGCCACTGTACCACAGTGGCTCTCTTGCAGAGCTAATTCTACGTTTCGATATGTTTCACTCTTCTTTCTTGGTAGCTCCTTCCGTCTGTTTTCTACCCTCCACCATAGGATGGGGGGTTAATGGTCTCAGACCCCATAATGTATATATATTTTGGGTTGTTGTAAAATTCTAAATCGATCTAGCGATGTCCGTTCATCCTTCCGTTAGTTGACCATATCGTTGCAAATGGACCATATCGGAATATTTTTCAGGAGCCAATTTGTGGCGCAAAATTCATCCGAATTTGTTAAAATTTACGTGGCGTTCGCCTTTAAAAACCATACAATATTTGGTCTATATTGGTCTATAAATATATATATAGGCCCCATATAAAATAATTCCCAGATTTAGTTTTCGGAGCCACTTGGAGAAACAAATTTCATCCAATCCTGTTGAAATTTGTTGTTCATTATGTTACCATATGGCCTCTAACAAGAATGCAAAAATTTAGCCATATCGGTCCATAATTATATATGGCCTCCCCAGAGCAAAATTTGCACGATTTTGTTGAAATTTATTTGAGTGAAATACCAATAAATTTTTCTCTTATAGGGGCTCCTATGAATTGTTTTTTTTTTTTTAATATTTTTTAAAATACTCCCCAGAGCAAATTTAATTTTTAATACAACCCGGAAACTTGTTAAGGAAGTTATCATAGCAAATATTTATTTTTAATTTTACCCACGTAAGCTTCAAAGTAAACTCATCTGCTTCGTAAAAGCCAGATGTAAAGGAAACAACATTTTTGGTCACGTGCTGATAATTAAAACGACAATTCAAACAATGAGCTCTTCTACGTATCAGCTCTTTATTTTGCGTAAAGGATAACACGTCTTCTTTTTGAAAATTAAAAATTGAAATTGTTACATCAAAGCAATCCATAGGGTTCTAGAGAGAATTGACTATCAATTGTTGTGAAAATATATACTAGGATGGGTCGAAGAAGTAATATTTCACTACGACAATACAAAATATCATATCTTGCTCTTTGCAATTCTACCGAATTATGTTCAAGGTTCCTACAGTTTGACACAATTTTTTAAAGAAATATAATTTTGACAAAAGTTTATATAGAAATAAAATTTTTACACAATTTTATATGGAAATAAAATTTTGACCAAATTTTCTATACAAATAATTTTCTATAGAAATAAAATGTTCACAAAATTTCTATAGAAATAAAATTCTGACAAAATGTTCCCTAGGAATAAAATGTTTACAAAATTTTCCCTAGGAATAAAATTTGTACAAAATTTTCTATATATATAAGATTTTGACAAAATTTTCTATAGAAATAAAATTTTGACAAAATTTTCTATAGAAATAAAATTTTGACAAAATTTTCTATAGAAATACAATCTTGAGCTAATTTTCTATAGAAATACAATCTTGAGCTAATTTTCTATAGAAATAAAATTTTGTCAAAATTTTCAATAGAAATAAAATTTTAACAAAATTTTCTATAGAAATAAAATTTTGACAAAATTTTATATAGGAATAAAATTTTAACAAAATTTTATATAGAAATAAAATTTCGACAAAATATCTATAGAAAAAATGTTTGACAAAATGTTTTATATGGATAAAAGTTTTACAAAATTTCCGATGAAAATAACATTTTGACAAAATATTCTATATAAAAGTTGTTGACAAAATTTTCCATAGAAAAAAAATTTCGACAAAATTTTCCATAGGAATAAAATTTTGACAAAATTTTCCATAGGAATAAAATTTTGACAAAATTTTCTATATAAATAAGATTTTGACAAAATTTTCTATATAAATAAAATTTTTTTTAGAATAAAATTGTGACAAAATTTTCTATAGAAATAAAAATTTGTCAAAATGTTCTATAGAAACCAAATTTCAAAATTTTCAATAGAAATAAAATTTTGATTTTGATAAAATTTTTTATAGAATACAATTTTGACAAAATTTTATATAGAAATAAAATTTTGACAAAATTTTCTATGGAAATAAAATTTTGACAAAATTTTATATAGAAATAAAATTCTATAAAAAAGTTTTTGACAAAATTTTCTATAGAAATAAAATTTTGACTAAATTTTCTGTAGAAATAATTTTTTTTTAAAAATTTTGTATAGGGATAAAATTATGACAAAATATTCTATAGAAATAAAATTTTTAGAAAATTTTCTACAGAAATAAAATGTTGAAAAAAAATTCTGTAAAATTAAAATTTTGACAAAATTTCCTATGGAAATACAATTTTGACAAATTTTTTTAAAGAAATAAAAGTTTAACAAATTTTTCGATAGAAATAAAGTTTTGACAAAATATTATATAGAAATAAAATTTTGACAACATTTTATATTGGTATAAAATTTTAACAAAATTTTATATAGAAATAAAATTTCGATAAAAAATCTATAGAAACAATGTTTGACATAATTTTCCATATGGATAAAATTTTGACAAAATATTCTATAGAACTAAGATTCTGACAAAATTTTGTATCTAAATAAGATTTTGATAAAATTTTTGGTAGAATAAAATTTTGACAAAATTTTCTATAGAAATAAAATTTTCAATAGAAATAAAATGTTGATAAAATTTTCTATAGAAATAAAATTTTGACAAAAGTTTTTATAAAAATAAAATTTTGACAAAATTTTCCATAGAAATATAATTTTGACAAAATTTCTGATAGAAATAAAATGTTTACAAAATTTTCTATAGAAATAAAATTTTGTCAAAAGTTTTTATAAAAATAAAATTTTAACAAAATTTCCTATAGAAATAACATTTTAACAAAATTTTATATAGAAATAAAATTTCGATACAAAATCTATAGAAAAAATTTTTTGCCAAATTTGCTATATGGATAAAATATTGACAAAATATTCTGTAGAAATAAATTTCTGACAAAATTTTTATAGGGATAAAATTATGACAAAATATTCTATAGAAATAATTTTTTGACAAAATTTTCTATAGAAATAAAGCTTGACAAAATTTTCTAGAGTAATACAATTTTTAAAAAATTTCCTATAGAAATAAAATTTTTACTAAATTTCCTATAGAAATAAAATTAAAAAAAAAATGCTGAAAAATAAAATTTTTAAAATTTTTTCTATAGAAACAAAACTCTGACCGAATTTTCTATAGAAATAAGGTTTGGACCAAATTTTCTATAGAAATAAAATTGACAAAAGTTTTTATAAAAATAAAATTTTGACAAAATTTTCCATAGAAATAAAATTTTGACAAAATTTCCGATAGAAATAAAATGTTTACAAAATTTTCTATAGAAATAAAATTTTGTCAAAAGTTTTTATAAAAATAAAATTTTAACAAAATTTCCTATAGAAATAAAATTTTAACAAAATTTTATATAGAAATAAAATTTCGATACAAAATCTATAGAAAAAAATGTTTGCCAAATTTGCTATATGGATAAAATATTGACAAAATATTCTGTAGAAATAAATTTCTGACAAAATTTTTATAGGGTTAAAATTATGACAAAATATTCTATAGAAATAATTTTTTGACAAAATTTTCTATAGAAATAAAGCTTGACAAAATTTTCTATAGTAATACAATTTTTAAAAAATTTCCTATAGAAATAAAATTTTTACTAAATTTCCTATAGAAATAAAATTAAAAAAAAATGCTGCAAAAATAAAATTTTTAAAATTTTTTCTATAGAAACAAAACTCTGACCGAATTTTCTATAGAAATAAGGTTTGGACCAAATTTTCTAAAGAAATAAAATTTTGACAAAAAGAAATAAAATTTTGGATTATGTTACGAACTCGAATGGATCGAATTATTTGTAGACAAAATTTTCCATAGAAATAAAATTTTGACAATATTTTCCATAGGAATAAAATGTTGACAAAATTTTCCATAGAAATAAAATTTTGAAAACATTTTCCATAGGAATAAAATTTTGACAAAATTTTATACATAAATAAAATTTTGACAAAATTTTCTATATAAATAAGATTTTGAAAAAAATTTCTATACAAATAAAATTTTGACAAAATTTTATATAGAAATAAAATTTTAACAAAATTCCATATAGAAATAAAATTTCGGTAAAAATCTATAGCAAAAATGTTTGGCAAAATTTTCTATATGGATGAAATTTTGACAAAATATTCTGTAGAAATAAATTTTTGACAAAATTTTTATGGGGATAAAATTATGACAAAATGTTCTATAGAAATAAAATTTTTAGAAAATTTCCCACAGAATTAAAATGTTGAAAAAATTTTCTATATAATTAAAATTTTGACAAAATCTCCTATGGAAATAAAATTTTAACAACATGTTTTTATAGAAATAAATGTTTAACAAAATTTTCTATAGAAGTAAAGTTTTGACAAAATCTTCTATAGAAATAAAATTTTTACAAAATGTCCTATAGAAATAAAATTTTTACAAAAATTTCTGTAGAAACAAAACTCTGACCGAATTTTCTATAGACATAAAGTTTTGACCAAATTTTTATAGAAATAAAATATCGACAACATTTTCTAAGAAATAAAATTTTGGATTATGTTACGAACTCGAATGTATCGAATTATTTTACCGTATTCTCTTAACTTCTAATACTACGACTTCATATCATTTGGTCATGGATATGAAAAGGTGATATGCGTTTAAAAGCAATATCTCTGAAAATTCCAAAAATTCTGGGATATTTTAATTTTCATACACAAAATGCAAAAATCATAGGTCCATTCAGATCTCATCAAAAATAGGTTTCATAATACCTTCAGACCATAGTATACATTAACTCTCAATGAAATCTGGCATTTATGATATAGATGGCAAACAGTTGTAGTATTATTTACCTGATGACAGTTGAATTCACACCACGTCGGCGGGAAACTTCACTCGTATTTTTTGACTCATTTTCTCGCCATTATCGTCTTCGCTATCTATCCACAGCGGTGACAACAGCTTCAGACCAATGGCGGTTATAAAAACGTGTAACAACAAATTGACAAATATTTACATAGGATGCTGATGCAAAGATGTTGTGATACAAAAACAACTACAACAAGAGGCGAAAAAAAAACGGAAGGAGAAATGTTAACAGAGAGAAAAAAACCTCGTACCATCATCACTGATAGAAAAACGTGACGAGACGTAAAACAACGTAGCCAATATTTCAGTCATCCCAATGTACATGAGGTTTTCCCCTAGCTCAGATGATTTCAAGTATAATGTCCCAATGTCATTCGAAAGAAGTTCGGCTGTCGACCGGAAAATTCAAATGTAGATGATGAATTTTATCAAGTGATAAGTAAAAGGGGATTATTAGCACATTAAAAAAGATTAAACAATAAGGACAAGAAAATGACATTAATTTAAAATTGCCCAGGGGAAATGAGAAAAGTATGAAGTGTGGCAATATAATCGATATGTCTACATTAAAATTAAGGAAATTAATTGAGGAAATCCAAAATACTTTTGGAAATGCCCAAAAAATGTTGGATCCAAATATTTGAACTTGGTCCATCCAAATATTTGGTCTACTTTAAAATTAAGGAAATTACTAGAGGAAATATAAAATACTTTTGGAAATGCCCACTCATTGTATAATAAATTTGGCGTCTTTGGTGGATGGTCCAATAGAGCGAAGTCGATTAGAAAAATAAAAAGGACACGACTACATTTGAACAGAATTTGTTGGATTCAAATATTTTGTCTTTCTTTTAAGGATTTTGTTGTTAATTCCGAGCCAAATTCATTCTCCCCCAAATTTAAGATTTTATTAGGAAGTCATGCAGCTTTAAATCTAGCTTCTATAAATTAAACACAGACCAAATATAGCCAATATATTTCCAACTAAAAAGTCGCTTGAAACTGAAAAGGCATCTCAAAACTCTCTAACATCGTCTTCTAAATTGTATGTTAGTCCATATGGAGTTATATGTTACACAAAAACAAGTATATACGGCCGTAAGTTCGGCCAGGCCGAAGCCTATGTACCCTCCGCCATGGATTGCGTAGAAACTTCTTCTAAACACTGCCATCCACAATCGAATTACTTGAGTTGCGTTAACGCTTGCCGATGACAAGGTTTCTTAAAACCTCCTAACACCGTCTTCTAAATTGTAAGTAAGTCCATACGTGGTATATATTCAACTAAAAAAGACCGATTAAATACGCATATAATTCAGTTTGACAAAATTTTCTATAGAAATAAAATTTTGACAAAATTTTCTATAGAAATAAAATTTTGACAAAATTTTCTATAGAAATAAAATTTTGACAAAATTTTCTATAGAAATAAAATTTTAACAAAATTTTTTATAGAAATACAAGTTTGACAAAATTTTCTATAGAAATAAAATATACTAATATATATATAATATATACGTTCCAAATTTGAACCGGATCGGACGAATTTTGCTCCTCCAAGAGGCTCCGCAAGCCAAATCTGGGGATCGGTTTATATGGGGGCTATATATAGTTATGAACCGATATGAACCAATTTTTGGATGATTGTTATAGACCATATGCCAACATCATGTACCAAATTTCAGCAGGATCGGATGAAATTTGTTTCTCTTTGAGGCTCCACAAGCCAAATCTGAGGATCGGTTTATATGGGGGCTATATATAGTTATGAACCGAAGTCGACCAATTTTTGCATGGTTGTTAGAGACCGTATACCAACACTACGTACCAAATTTCAGCAGGATCGGATGAAATTTGTGTCTCTTTGAGGCTCCGCAAGCCAAATCTGAGGATCGGTTTATGTGGGGGCTATATATAGTTATTGACCGATGTCGACCAATTTTTGCATGGTAGTTAGAGACCATATACCAACACCATGTACCAAATTTCAACTGGATCGGATTGCTCTTCCAAGAGGCTCCGCAAGCCAAATCTTGGGGGCGGTTTATATGGTGATATACGTAAAATTGGTCCAATATGGCCCATTTGCAATGCCATCGAAGTAGTTGTTATTGATGTAGGTCGGATGGTATTGCAAATGGGCCATATCGGACCACTTTTACATATAGCCCCAATATAAGCCGACGCTCAGATTTGGTTTGCGGAGCCTCTTGAAGGAGCAACATTCATCCGATCCGGTTGAAATTTGGTACAAGGTGTTAGTATATGGTCTCTACTAACCATGCAAAAATTGGACCATATCGGTCCATAATTATATATAGCCCCCATATAAACCGATCCCCCGATTTGGCTTGCGGAGCCTCTAAGAGAAGTAAATTCAAAATTCATCCGATCCGGTTGGAATTTGGTACGTGGTGAAATTTGGTACATTGCGCTAGTATATGGTCGCTAACAACCATTCCAAAATTGGTCCATATCGGTCTATAGTTATATATAGCCGATCCCCAAAAATAATCTACCAAAATTTTATTTCTATAGAAAATTTTGTCAAAATTTTATTACCATACAAAATTTTGTCAACATTTTATTTCTATAGAAAATTGTGTCAAATTTTATTTCTGTAGAAAATTTTGTCAAAAATTTATTACTATACAATATTTTGTCAAGATTTTATTTCTATAGAAAATTTTATCAAAATTTTATTGCTATAGAAAGTTTTGTCAAAATTTTATTTCTATAGAAAATTTTGTCAAAATTTTATTTGTATAGAAAATTTTGTCAAACTGAATTATATACGTATTTAATCGGCCTTTTTTTTTGTTTAGTATGGACTAACTTATAATTGAGAAGACAGTGTGAAGAAGTTTTAAGAAATATTGCCATCGGCAAGTTAGATTAGGTTATATGGCAGCCCGATGTATCAGGCTCACTTAGACTATTCAGTCCATTGTGATACCACAGTGGTGAACTTACAAGTACAAGTTTCTATGCAATCCATGGTGGAGGGTACAAAAGATTCGGCCTGGCCGAACTTATGGCCGTATATACTTGTTTGTAGTACGTATCAACCACCTTGTCCACAGCCACAAAATTGGATAAACCCATCTCTACGCTATACTTCATTTGCGTGCTGTTTTCACTTTCGAATAATTGATCCAAAACTGGAAGCCGCCATTGTGCAATGGTTAGCATACATAGAGTCGTAGGTTCAAACCCAGTTTCGACCGAATACCAAAAATTTTTCAGCGGTAGATTATTCCCTCTCAGTAATGTTGGTGATATATACGTTTCAAAAAGTTCATATGTGTGGGCTAACGTCAACTTGACTATAATAATTCAGAAAAATTCTTTAAGTTTAGTGAAATGGTCTTTAAATTTGTAAAATTTGTTGTCTGTTTGCAACAAATATAGGACATGTTTTTTAACACTTTATTTTAAAGACGTTTTTTACTTGAAAAATAACATAATTTCTACACGAAGTCGAGTCTTAATTGCGAAAATAAAGTTGTCGTTAACTCGTTTTTAAAGGATTTTGATAGTATATGAAGAAAAAGGGTGAAACAGCGAACAATTAAAATTTGCTTCCTAAAAGGAAGAACACAAAACCGAAATTTAAAAGAGAATTGTGTCTTTAAAGTATCCTTACTTTTAAAAAAATTTTAAAGTAAAGACAAAATCTTTGGAACTGGGCATGTTGTTTTTCAGTGTAACCTAACCTAGATTATATCGGTGGTGGTGCGATTGCGAACTACCGGATTTGGTATAGATTCTGCCCGTTCCATCCTTTGCGGTATATATTAATTATCTTTAAAGAATCTGTCTTTACGTTAACGAAGATTTGATTTTTTTTAAAGGCGTAGGACTCAAATTTTAAAGATTACCCTAAATATAATGGAAAAAATATAATAATATAAAATTTACCTTATTTTAAAGATTTCTGTTATTTTTTATTGTAATATTTCCTCTTGTTTTGCAAAAAAAAGCCTCTGTAGCGGCGACGAACTCCTAACTCAACTGAAATTTGAAGTCTCCCGATGCCAAATAGGCGGAATCCTCTAAATGTGGCAGATATGGCAGTGCTGGAGATTTATTACGTTTTAAAATCCATCATATGTATTTAATGAACATTGCTTATTAAATCTTTAATCTCTATTCTAGAGAAAACTCCTTATGAAACTCTCGAAAAAAAAAATATCTTGAAGTACTCACAGCTTCATCCACTATGACTGACTGCAAGATAATTAATTAAATACGACCTCATTTAATTGGGCATAGTACAAAGCCACCCCAACATAAAGCTCCTATCAAAAGGAAGCAACAATCTTTATAAATTATTCGCTTTTTTCTTTCGTTTCATCTTTTTTTTTAAGACTAAACCAAAAAATCATTTTTATTCCAACAGATTTAGAAAAGTGAAAGAAGGCAGAAAAAAAAACTAAATATAAACAACATTTGCCAAAGAAGATACTTTTTCTGCATGTGTTTGTATGTCCTTCGGATAGCAAGAGGAAAAAAAACACAAACACAGAAACTCTCAAAAATACCAAAAGAAATCATATAAACCTTATTAAAGGCCAGCTTACCAACAGCATCAGAAATGCCGCGAATGAAATACCAACAAACGGCCTTTGAAACGTTCACACAACCTCCAAGTTATTGAGTGTGTGCAGTGTCCTTCTCCACATACTCGTACTCGAAATGGAAGTTTTCCAAATGTTTCATCCAACCGCAAAAGGAAAATGAAGTAGCCCCATCCATAGTGGGGAAGTATGAAAATGAATATGCGGTGTTTTTGGCCGATACGAATTTCGGGTACACTTTATTGCATAGACTTAAATCAAAATTTCTAAAACTGGGAGCCACCGTGGGGTAATTGTTAGCATGTCCAAGGTCAAGGGTAACAATTGCCACAGTTGGTAGAATCCTACCAAAATTGTAGATTTTTAACTCTTTGCTAGATTGCTAGAAATTTTAATGGTTTGGTAGATTTTTCAAATTATTCCTCTCCAACTAAGAGATACTTCATAAATTTTCTATAGAAATAAAATTTTGCAAAAATTTTCTATGTAAATACAGTTTTGACAAAAATTTTCTATAGAAATAAAATTTTGACAAAATTTTCTATAGAAATAAAATTTTGACAAAATTTTCTATAGAAATAAAATTTTGACCAAACTTTCTATGAAAATAAAGTTTTGACAAAAATTTTCTATAGAAATAAACTTTTACAAAAATTTTCTATAGAAATAAAATGTTGACAAAATTTTCTATAGAAATGAAATTTTGACAATTTTTTTTACAGAAATAATATTTTGACAAAATATTCTATGGAAATAAAGTTTTGCCAAAATTTTTCTATAGAAATAAAATTTTGACAAAATTTTCTATAAAAATAAAATTTTGACAAAATTTTCTAAATAAATAAAATTTTAACAAAATTTTCTATAAAAATAAAATTTTGACAAAATTTTCTATAAAAATAAAATTTTGACAAAATTTTCTATAGAAATAAAATTTTGACAAAATCTTCTATAGAAATAAAATTTTGACAAAATTTTCTATAAAACTAAAATTTTGACAAAATTTTCTATAGAAATAAAATTTTGACAAAATTTTCTAAATAAATAAAATTTTAACAAAATTTTCTATATAAATAAAATTTTGACAAAATTTTCTATATAAATAAAATTTTGACAAAATTTTCTATAGAAATACAATTTTGACAAAATTTTCTATAGAATAAAATTTTGACAAAATATTCTATGGAAATAAAGTTTTGACAAAAATTTTGTATGGAAATAAAGTTTTGACAAAAATTTTCTATAGAAATAAAATTTTGACAAAAATTTTCTATAGAAATAAAATTTTGACAAAATTTTCTATAGAAATAAAATTTTGACAAAATTTTCTAAATAAATACAATTTTAACAAAATTTTCTATATAAATAAAATTTTAACAAAAATTTCTATATAAATACAATTTTACAAAAATTTTCTATAAAAATAATATTTTACAAAAAGTAAGAGTGTTATGGCGCTGTGTCCTGTTAGAATTTTCACAGACAGTCGAAGGTGTACATTTCAAGCTGACTTCATTGTGTTTGTCCACAAACTGCTCAATTTACAATGGATCTGAAGATCGGCTATCGATGTGAAACTTAATACAAGTAGTTCTTATTGATGTAGGTCGGACGGTAGTGAAAATAGGACTTATCGGATCACGTTTAGGTAAAACCCCATATAAACCGATTCCCAGATTTGGTGGAGCCTTTTTATACCCTCCGCCATAGGATGGGGGTATATTAACTTTGTCATTCCGTTTGTAACAAATCGAAATATTGCTCTAAGACCCCATATATATTCTGGGTCGTGGTGAAATTCTTAGTCGATCTGAGCATGTCCGTCCGTCCGTCTGTTGAAATCACGCTAACTTCCGAACGAAACAAGCCATAGACTTGAAACTTGGCACAAATAGTTGTTATTGGTGTAGGTCGGATGGTATTGCAAATGGGCCATATCGGTATACTTTTGCGTATAGCCCCCATATAAACAGTCACCCAGATTTGGCTTGAAGACTTTCTAAGATAAGCAAATTTCATCCGATCCGGCTGAAATTTAGTACATGGTCTCTAACAACCAAGCAAAAATTGGTCCACATCGGTCCATAATTATATATAGCCCCCATATAAACCATTCCCAAATTTGGCTTGCGGAGCCTCTAAGAGAAGGAAATTTCATCCGAATGGCTGAAATTTGGTACGTGGTGTTAGTATATGGTCTCTAATGACCATGCAAAAATTGGTCCACATCGGTGCATAATTATATATAGCCCCCATATAAACCGATCATCAGATTTGACCTCCGGAGCTTCTTGGAAGACCAAAGTTCATCCGATTCGGTTGAAATTTGGTACGTGATGTTAGTATATGGTATCCAACAACCATGCAGGAATTGGTTCATATCGGTCCATAATCATATATAGCCCCCATATAAACCGATCCCCAGATTTGGTTTTGGAGCCTCGTGGAAGAGCAAATTTCATTCGAGTCAGTTGGAATTCTGTACATTGTGCTAGTAAGGACCGTTAACTAGCATGCCTAAATATGTCCATATCGGTCTATAGTTAATATAGCCCTCAGATAAATCGATCCCCAATCACCCAAAAATTGGTTTGGTACATGGGGTTCGTATATGGAATCAAACAACCTTGCAAAATTTATCCATATCGGTCCATAATTATATATAGCCCCCATATAACCGATCCTCAGATTTTATTTCTGAAACAATGGATCAAAGTGGTTTTGTGAGTTTTTCCGTTGAGGTATTCACTCTTTTTGTGAGATTTTCTGCCTGATGTAGGTTTTAAAATAAAATACTCTTTGGGGTATTCGAGTAATTGTCCAATGTCTAAAATTGATACCATATTAAATGAAGTTTTTCTTGGAGCGGGATTCTGGGAAATTTGAAAAAAAAAATCCCACTTTCCCGGCAATGGAAAAAGCCCGAAAAACTCCTAATCCAGACACAAAATACCTACCTGTACCTAGTTTTAAATCGATTGCACTAAAACAATGACGTAGACTTTAATAGCAAAAATGTGGTCACAGACAGAGAGATGGACATCACTAAATCAACTCAGCGGTCGGCCCTGAGCATTGTTGCCAAAGATACCATGTGTGTATCTAGATTACTTCTGTATCAGGATGTATCAGGCTCACTTAGACTATTCAGTCCATTGTTATACCACATTGGTGAACTTCTCTCTTATCACTGAGTGCTGGCCGATTCCATAGCTCAATGACAAAGGACCTCCTTTTTATAGCCGAGCCCGAACGGCGTACCACGTTGCAGTGAAACCACTTAGAGAAGCTTTGAAACCCTCAGAAATGTAACCAGCATTACTGAGGTGGGATACTCCACCGCTGAAAAACTTTTTGGTGTTCCGTCGAAGCAGGAATCGAATCCACGACCTTGTGTATGCAAGGCGGGCATGCTAACCATTGCACCACGGTGGCTCCCTTCTGTGTGTTGCAGTTATATGAAATTTTCAAATGTAGTGATTTTCCATGTGTCTCTCTAGCCTATCAACTCCAATACCTTGTTACAAATCAAATGATTAAATTAATATGATCCCCTTCCTAGCATAATGGAGAGAATCAAAACCCCATTCAGTTGAAATTGCAATAAAAATTTGTTTGTCTTAAAGAAGTAAATGGAGAGGATGATAAAAAACACACACACACAGCTATGAACCAAAGCAAGCAGAGCTAACCGCAGCTGAACTTGTCAGTGTTTTTTATATCCTCTACCATAGGACAGGGGGTATATTAACTTTGTTATTCCGTTTGTAACACATTGAAATATTGCTCTAAGACCCCATAATAGTATATATATTCTAGGTCGTGGTAAAATTCTGAGTCGATCTGAGCATGTCCGTCCGTCTGTTGAAATCACGTTAACTTCCGAACGAAACAAACTATCGACTTGAAACTTGGCATAAGTAGTTGTTATCGATGTAGGTCAGATGGTATTGCAAATGGGCCAAATCGGACCACTTTTACGTATAGTCCCCATATAAGCCGAACCCCAAATTTCCCTTGCGGAGCCTCTTGCGGGAGCAAAATTCTTCCGATCGGGTTGAAATTTGGTACGTGGTGTTAGTATATGGTCTCCAACAACTATGCAAAAATTGGTCCATATCGGTCCATAATTATATATAGCCCCCATATAAACCGATCACCAGATTTGAACTTCGGAGCGTTTAGGAAGAGCAATATTTATCCGTTCCGGTTTATATTTGATACGTGGTGTTAGTATATGGTGTCTAACAACCATGCAAAAATTGGTCCATATCGGTCCGTAATTTTATATAGCACCCATATAAACCGATCACCAGATTTGAATTTCAAAACCTCTTTGAGGAGTAAAATTCATCTGATCTGGTTGAAATTAGGTACGTGGTGTTAATACATGGTCTCTAACAACCATGCCAAAAATGGTCCATATCGGTCCGTAATTATATACAGCACCCATATAAACCCATCACCAGATTTGAATTTCAGAGCCTCTTTGAGGAGTAAAATTCATTCGATCTGGTTGAAATTTGGTACGTGGTGTTAGGACATGGTCTCTAACAACCATGTCAAAATTGGTCCATATCGGTCCATAATTATATATAGCCCCCATACAAACCGATCACAAGATTTGAACTTCGGAGCGTCTAGGAAGAGCAAAATTTACCCGTTCTGGTTTATATTTGATACGTGGTGTTAGTATATGGTCTCCAACAACCACGCAAAAATTGGTCCATATCGGTCCGTAATTATATACAGCACCTCTTTGAGGAGCAAAATTCATCCAATCTGGTTGAAATTTGGTACGTGGTGTTAGTACATTGTCTCTAACAACCATGCCAAAATTGGTTCATATCGGTCCATCATTATATATAGCACCCATATAAACCGAACTTCGGAGCCTCTTTGAGGAGCAAAATTCATCCGATCTGGTGGAAATTTGGTACGTGGTGTTAGTATGTGGCCGCTAACAACCATGCCAAACTTGGTCATTAACGGTATATATTTATATATAGCCGTCAGATAAACCGATCCCCAATCACCCAAAGTTGGTCCATGTCGGTTTATAATTGTATTTAGCCCCCATATAAAGCGACCGCCATATTTAAATTCTGACTCTCTAACTACCGCGCAAAAGTTCATATCGGTTCGTAATTATTTGTAGACTTCCCTATATATACCTTTTTTGCCTAATATATACCAAAAATGGACGTTTTAAGATACCTAGCCATCGGTAGGTATTACCACAATCACAATCTTTAGTAGAAGTTTCTACGCAATCCATGGTGGAGGGTACATAAAATTCGGCCTGGCCGAACTTACGGCCGTATATACTTGTTTTTACATTCGTGTGCCAGGATATGGTTTTTTGTTATGTGTGCCCTTAAAGTATGTGGCCTTCGTTGCCCCTTAAGTAGTGTATCTATATTTGTGTGAATGATATGGAGTTGTAGTAAGTGAATGTGTATGTGTGCGTGTGTTTGTATGGGTTTCTTCCACAACAACTTTGATTGAAATATTAATTTTTAATGAAGAAGACACGGAAACAAACAATGAAATACTACAGGGCCGAGTTATGATGTTACAATGTTGCAGTTACCGGATGCTACTCCGGAGCATGGCAGGAGCTTCGGTGTTTGGTTTTACCACACAAGCTTGGCATACACTTGTGTGTATGTTTTGTATTGAATAGAATATGTGAGAACCAAAGGATATGTGTGTAGCTTGTTGCCAATGTGTATATAACAACTTGCAGGAGTGAATGTATGTGTATGTGTGTGTGCGTGTGCATTTTTGTGTGAAGTAAAGTAAATCTTAAGTGTAAGGGGATTTTGAGAGTTGGCCATAAGGACGAAGATTCTAACACAAAAATGATACCTTAAAGACTAGGTACAATCTTTGTGTTTCTTTTTGTGTTCATATTTAAAAGGAAAGTAATTTTTCGAAAAGATTTTGAATCCTTTAAGATGTTCTTTCTTATTGAAATTGTGTACAATGAATTGTATGTCCTTGACTTGACTAAAGTGAAAGTTTAATTCTATTCGAAGAGAATAATATTCATAATGAAAAATTCATTCAATCTCCTACGTTGTAAAATTCTTATTAATGATTTGGCATTATAGGGAAATTAATGATTGCTTGAGATAATTATAATGTTCTATGTAGACAAAATTAATATTAATTTTTAATAACTGAAAATCAACAAGTATATACGGCCGAAAGTTCGCCAGATTCGAATTTTATACACAGTCCACACTGAGTAGAAAGTTCTATTAAAGACTGTCATCCACAATCGAATTAATTGGGTTGTGGTAGCAATTGATGAAAAGGTAGAGTTTTATTCCTTTATTTTATATAAAAAAGGCAGGTTAAATACCTATATAAGCCCCCTGGTTATTAATCGGCTTATTTAGAGGAGTTTATATAAATAGAAGAAGATAATATAAATGGTACAAATTATTTAAATTTAGTCGAAAAAAATGCTAAATCCAATCTGAAACAAGTATATACGGCCTTAAGTTCGGCCAGGCCGAATCTTATGTACCCTCCACCTTGGATTGCGTAGAAACTTCTTCTAAACACTGCCATCCACAATGGAATTACTTGAGTTGCGGTAACGCTTGCCGATCGCAAAATATCTTAAAACCTCCAAACACCGCCTTCTAAATTGTAAGTAAGTCCATACGTGGTATATATTAAATCAAACAAGTCTATACGGCCGTAAATTCAACCAGGCCGAAGCTTATATACCCTCCACCATGGATTGCGTAGAAACTTCTACTGAAGACTGTCATCCACAATCGAATTTCTTGGGTTGCGGTAACAATTGCCGATGGTAAGGTATCTTAAAACTTCCTAACACCGTAATATATACCACCTAGTCCATACGTGGTATATATTAAACTAAAAAAGACCGATTAATACGTATATAATTAAGTTTAAAGTTTTTATAGAATTAAAATTTTGACAAAATAAAATTTTGACAACATTTTCTATAGAAGTAAAATTAAAAAAAAAAAATCTATAGCAATAAAATTTGGATAAAATTTGGATTATGAACCGATAAGGACCAATTTTTGTGTGATTGGGGATCGCCTATATATAACTTTAGACCGAAATGGACCAACTTTGGCATGGTTGTTAGCGACCATATACTAACACCACGTTGCAAATTTCAACCGGATCGGATGAATTTTGCTCCTCTACGAGGCTCCGGAGTTCAAATCTGGGGATCGGTTTATGTGGATCAATTTTTGCATGGTCATTAGAGAACATATGGTTAGGTTAGGTTAGGTTATGTGGCAGCCCGATGTATCAGGCTCACTTAGACTATTCAGTCCATTGTGATGCCACAGTGGTGAACATCTCTCTTATCACTGAGTGCTGCCCGATTCCATGTTAAGCTCAATGACAAGGGACCTCCTGTTTATAGCCGAGTCCGAACGGCGTTCCACATTCCAGTGGAACCACTTAGAGAAGCTTTGAAACCCTCAGAAATGTAACCAGCATTACTGAGGTGGGATACTCCACCGCCGAAAAACTTTTTGGTGTTCGGTCGTAGCAGGAATCGAACCCACGACCTTGTGTATGCAAGGCGGGCATGCTAACCATTGCACCACGGTGGCTCCCTAGAGAACATATACCAACAACATGTATCAAATTTCAGCTGGATCGGATGAAATTTGCTTCTCTTAGAGGCTCCGCAAGCCAAATCTGGGGATCGGTTTATATGGGGGCTATATATAATTATGGACCGATATGGACCAATTTTTGCACGGTTGTTAGAGACCACATACTGACACCATGTACCAAATTTCAGTCGGATCGGATGAAATTTGCTTCTCTTAGAGCAATCGCAAACCAAATTTGGGGTCCGTTTATATGGGGGCTATACGTAAAAGTGGACCGATATGGCCCATTTGCAATATCATCCGACCTACATCAATAACAACTACTTGTGCCAAGTTTCAAGTCGATAGCTCGTTTCGTTCGGAAGATAGCGTGATTTCAACAGACAGACCGACGGACATGTTCAGATCGACTCAGAATTTCACCACGACACAGAATATATATACTTTATGGGGTCTTCGAGCAATATTTCGATGTGTTACAAATGGAATGACAAAGTTAATATACCCCCATCCTATGGTGGAGGGTATAGAAAGACCGATTAAATACCTATATAATTCAGTTTTACAAAATTTTCTATAGAAATAAAATTTTAACAAAATTTTCTATAGACATAAAATTTTCACAAAATTTTCTATCGAAATAAGGTTTTGACAAAATTTTCTATAGAAATAAAATTTTGACATATTTTTCTATAGAAATAAAATTTTGACAAAATTTTCTATAGAAATAAAATTTTGGTAGATTATTTTTGGCTCGAGTGGCAACTATGAACCAATTTTTGTGTGATTGGAGATCGACTATATATAACTATAGACCGATATGGATCAATTTTGGTATGGTTATTAGCGGCCATTTACTAACACCATGTTCCAAATTTGAACCGGATCGGATGAAATTTACTCCCCAAGCGGCTCCAGAGGTCAAATATGGAGAACGGTTTATATGGGTGCTATATATAATTATGGACCGATATGGACCAACTCTGGTGCGGTTGTTAGAGACCATATACAAACACCATGTTCCAAATTTCAACCGGATCGGATGCAAGCCAAATCTGGGGATCGGTTTATATGGGGGCCATATATAATAATGGAACGATGTGGACCAATTTGTGCATGGTTGTTAGAGACCATATACCAACACCATGAAATATGCTTCTCTTTGAGGCTCCGCAAGGCAAATCTGAGGGCCCGTTTATATGGGGGCTATACGTAAAAGTTGACCGATATGGACCATTTGCCATGTCATCCGACCTACATCAATAACAACTAATTGTGCCAAGTTTCAAGTCTATGGCTTGTTTCGTTCGGAAGTTAGCGTGATTTCAACAGACGGACGGACGGACGGACGGACATGCTTAGATCGACTCAGAATTTCACCACAACTCAGAATATATATATATATATACTTTATGGGTCTTAAAGCAATATTTCAATGTCTTACAAACGGAATGACAAAGTTAATATACCCCCCATCCTATGGTGGTGGGTATAAAAAGAGATCGGAAAATATCAATGGATATGGAATTATAAAGCAATTTAAATTAATAATTAAAATTCACGAAAAAAACCTAACTAGTTCACTTCCGTATGTGTATTTTAAATTGTACTTGGCATTGTGAATCTGCCGTTAGCGTCAAATCGTGTTTTTCAGCGTTACGGACTAGTTAGTGTATGGAAAAAGCGTATTTTTGTTATGCGGTGTTCACGTTACGGCACTGTATACCCAATATCAGCTAAAACTGTTTACTGGGTTGACTGTGGCGAGGAATTATTTTTTTTGATTTCTGATCGCTTATCATAACTTCGATTTGTATATAGCTAAATTTTTTTCTTTTACAGAATTCGTCTACTACTTGGTAAGTGGTTGTGATTCTAAGTGATAGGATACACCACTAACTTAAAATTGCACTCATACAATCATCTACCCTGTATGTTTGCTTGAACGTGTCCTTTCAAAGAATTGTACTTAACAATATGAATTATGACTATAACTACACCAAAAAAGTACAATAACATTTGGTTTTAACCCAGTACTATAAGTGTACTATTATGATCTCAATTACTCCAGATAAGAACGGGGCTATATCTCTGTACTTCTATGATATGTGTAAGTGAACAACAACAACAACAACAACAACAACAACAACAACAGCTAGTGGAACAAGTACTCCCATTGTAGATGATGATTATCCTAAATAGACTACATTTATGTATGCACCGCCATAGTGGATGTAGTTGGGCCAACGAGGTAAGTTTTAAAAGCGAAGGGAAAATGTGTCGATATTTGTAATTGAATTAAATTAAATTAAACAAGTACATACGGCCGTAAGTTCGGCCAGGCCGAATCTTATGTACCCTCCACCATGGATTGCGTAGAAACTTCTACGAAAGACTGTCATCCACAATCGAATTACTTGGGCTGTGGTATCTTAAAACTTCTTAACATCGTTTTCTAAATTGTGAGTTAGTCCATACGTGGTATATTAGACACAAAAGGTATGTATAGGTAAGTCCACAAATAATTACGAATCGATATGGACTTTTGCACGGTACATAGAGAGCCAGAATTGAAATATGGGGGTCGCTTATATAAGGGGGCTATATACAATTATGAACTTGATATGGACCAATTTTTGTGTGATTGGGGATCGATTTACCTGAGGGTTATATATAACTATAGACCGGTATGGGCCTAGTTAGGCATGGTTGTTAACGGCCATATACTAGCACAATGTACCAAATTTCAACTGACTCGGATGAAATTTGTTCCTCCAAGAGGCTCCAAAACCAAATCTCGGGAACGGTTTATATGGGGGCTATATATGATTATGGACTGATATGAACCGTTTTTGGCATGGTTGTTAAATATCATATATAACCAACACGTACCAAATTTCAACCAGATCGGATGCATTTTACTTCTCCAAAAGACACCGGAGGTCAACTCTGGGGATCGGTTTATATGTTGGCTATATATAATTATGGACCGATGTAGACCAATTTTTGCATGGTTGTTAGAGACCATATACTAACACTATGTACCAAATGTCAGCCGAATCGGATGAAATTTGCTTTTCTTAGTGGATCCGCAAGCCAAATTTGGGGGTCCGTTTATATAGGGGCTATACGTAAAAGTGGACCGATATGGCCCATTTGCAATACCATCCGACCTACATTAATAACAACTTATTGTGCCAAGTTTCAAGTCGATAGCTTGTTTCGTTCGGAAGATAGCGTGATTTCAACAGACAGACCGACGGACATGTTCAGATCGACTCAGAATTTCACCACGACACAGAATATATATATACTTTATGGGGTCTTCGAGCAATATTTCGATGTGTTACAATCGGAATGACAAACACAGCAAAAAAAGCGTTGCCAAAATCGTAATGAAAATGTTCTTTTTGGATCCGGAAGTGGTGCAAAATTGACACAGAAGCGATGAATCTAACATGGGCTTGTCATAGGACGGAAGTCCTCCATTTCTACAGACGTTGCACTGAATTTGCATCACTTCTGTAGGTGTGATCCAAATTCAACGTTTTGGATGTAAATTAAAGATATTTTGTCAAATAAATAATTTTTATAATTTTTTAAAATTTTTAATGGATTTTAACGCTTGTCGGAAACGTTTGACCTCAAATATTTTCAAAAATGCACAATTTTTTCAAATTGGATTTAGCATTTTTTCGACAAAATTTAAATGATTTCTACCATTTTATGAAATCTTACTCTGTTTTTAACCTCTTTGAAATAAAAAAAAATTAAAATTACCCATTAAAAGTATAAAAAACCAAGTTAAAAAAATTGAATTAAAAGAACTTCCTGGGTAGTTAAAATTAAAAACATCATTGGGAGTGCATCTTCTGGAAGTGGTTTTAAAGTTGTGCCTTTGGAAGAACTTCCAAACCATCCTATGGTGGAGGGTATAATAAACAAATACCGTAAATTATATTTAATTAAATTATGTTTTGCTATATTGGTTTTTTACATTTACTCGCCATCGATATCCTCCGAGTTTGGTGCATGTTTTAAGAATGTACCTGTGTTGGCTACCCTCATATTACTTATAGAGCCCATTTTGATGAGAACATTCTGTACATGTAGTAATGTTGGATAAGCTTAACAGTTCCTTAAATGACAAAACAAAAGTGTTGTTAGTTTGACACTAAAATGTCATAGTTAAAGATAATGATATGACATGTTTTTACTTTCCTCATTTTGTTTTTGTTTTTTTGTTATGTTCTGCTCCACTTTTTTATTTTGCAATTTTCCTTGTTGTTCCTGGCAGGGAATAAAGAAGTTAACAAATTTCGAGATTACTCGTCACAAGGACTCACAGATAGGTATGTGAGTTCGGGTGAAAATGGAAACATACGTACAGCAGTAGTGCATGAGCATAGTACAAATTTCCTTATGGGACAGAATTACACAAATGTCGCAACCCATGTTGAAGACTAGTTGAACATTCCATAATGATTATGACTTTATTCTTTGCATATTAAGATAAGACACAAATTTTGAATCTGATTAAATTACCCGGATTGTTGTTCAGGGTAGAGCTGAACAGAAATAATCAAACTTTTGAATTTCGATATTTCGAAGATTTTTCTATAATGAAATTCTACACCTATTTTCAAGTTTTCGTCAACTAGCTATATTTTTTCTGGTAGTTACGTTAGTTGCATATAGCAACGGGCTGATATGGACTAATTTTTACATGGTTGTTAGAGGACATATATTAACATTACGTACCACATTGCAGCCGGATCGGATGAGATTTGCTCTTCCAGGAGTTTATGTTATGGTTAAATTATGCTATGCTTCAAGTACAAATGTATTTAAAATATAGTATTGAAAAATATGTCCTATTTTTGAACGATTTTTTCCTTTGTAGTCTAGATGAAAAAAGACAACAAATTTAAAAACATTTAATTAATTTTAAAGAATTTTTCTGAATTTTTAATGTCAAGTTGACCTTACCCAAAAATTTTGTCTTTCATGTTATGATACCCATTTTTAAGTCAAATCGCTTTCTACAAAGTAAAAAACTTTATATTAGAGAAATGCGTCTTTTATGCTAAGCAAAATTTGCATTCGTATTTTAAGGACATGAAATCGTTGGCCTCACGACAATTTTTGCATAGGCATATAGTAATATCACGGAATTTAGCATGATTTCCACAGACGGACTGATATCCGGAAGGACGGAAAGTCAGTATACCCCCCATCCTTTGGTGGAGGCTTTAGAAATATTCAACTTTTCATTGGGTTACACCTTTTATGTTAAAAAAAAATTCTCACAGACACTTAATTTTTGTAACATTAATCTAATGAATAAATTCGAAATTATTTGTACGCTATTGCTAATTGGAATTTACGTGAATTAACTCATGTTTCTCAAGTATAAAATGCGCGAGCATTTTGTCATTTGGTCTGTGCATATCTAATTTAGTTATTTCCCCTTTGCACCCTCCCAAATAGGCAATGAAATTCTGTTAATGTAAACCAAGTGATGTGAGTGTAATGCTGATACTATTTTTTTCTTATTTTTCTTAAGAAGGCAAAGACAGCAAAAAAAAAAAATGTTAAACTGTAGTTAAATGTCAATTAAGTTTAACTTTGAAACTTTTCGCGATATACAACATAGCATAGGACAACATCAACAACAACAAATAGCATCAATGGTTATGAGGATAAAAGGAATAAGTCCACTTCGATAACTTACAGATGATGTTAATTTTTTTGCAAATCGAAAAGGTCAGAGTTAATCACCGAAGTAAATTATTATTGGAATGTTTTTAGTAGGAGCTACTATAACTGGCTTAAACCAATTCTAATAAAGCTGCATTAGCTTAACTATATGAGCCAAAATGTGCATTCTATTATTTCTATAGAAATTTTTTTCAAAATTTAATTTCTATAGAATTTTTCTTCAATATTTTATTTCTATAGAAAATTTTGTCAAAATTTTATTTCTATAGACAATTTTGTCAATATTTTATTTCTATAGAAAATTTTGGCAAAATTTTATTTCTATAGAAAATTTCGTCAAAATTTTATTTCTGTAAATAATTGTGCCAAATTTTATTTTTATAGAAAATGTTGTCACAATTTTATTTCTATAAAATTTTTTTTTTTCAAAATTTTATTTCTATAGAAAATTTTGTGAAATTTTATTTCTATAGAAAATTTGTCAAAATGTTATTTCTATAGAAAATTTTGTCAAAATTTTATTTCTATAGAAAATTTTGTCAACATTTCATTCCTATAGATTTTTTTTTCAAATTTTTTTAAATTTTATTTCTAAAAATAATTTTTGTCAAATTTTTATTTCTGTAGAAAATTTTGTCAAAATTTTGTTTCTATAGAAAATTGTGTCAAAATTTTATTTCTATAGAAAATTTTGTCAAAATTTTATTTCTATAGAAAATTTTGTCAAAATTTTATTTCTATAGAAAATATTGTAAAAATTTTATTTCTATAGAAAATTTTGGCAAAATTTTATTTCTATAGAAAATTTTGTCAAAATTTTATTTCTATAGAAAATATTGTCAAAATTTTATTTCTATAGAAAATTTTGGCAAATTATATTTCTATAGAAAATTTTGTCAAAATTTTATTTCTATAGAAAATTTTCTTAAAATTTTATTTGTATAGATTTCAATTTCTTTACAAAATGTCATTTCTATAGAAAATTTTGTGAAATTTTATTTCTATAGAAATTTTTTTCAAAATTTTATTTCTACAGAAAATTTTATTTTTATAGACAATTTTGTCAATATATTATTTCTATAGAAAATGTTGGCAAAATTTTATTCCTATAGAAAATTTTATTTCTATAGAATATTTTGTCAAAATGTTATTTCTATAGAAAATTTTGTCAAAATTTTATTAGTATAAAAAATTTTGTCAAAATTTGATTTCTATATACAATTTGGTCACAGTTTGATTTCTATAGAAATTTTTCTCAAGATTTTATTTCTTTAGAACATCTTATCAAGATTTTATTTCTATAGAAAATTTTATCAAATTTTTATTTCTATAGAAAATTTTGTCAAAATTTTATTTCTATAGAAAATTTTGTCAATTTTTTTCTATAGAAAATTTTATTATTAAAAAAAAAAATTGTCAAAATTTTATTTCTATAAAAAATGTGCCAAAATTTAATTTTTTTTGTCAAAATTTTCCCTCTAACAACCATGCCAAACTTGGTTCATATCGATCCATATTAATACATATCCCCCATATATCAGGGTTGGCCTGTCACAAACTGTGACTTTTGCGACATACATTTGCGACGGTATAATACGTATGTCGCAAAAGTCGTAAACCTACTGTAGAAAACCAAATTTTGAATAAAAGAAATCCTGAACATTTTTTAATTTAGTTTGACAGCATTTGCTGTGAGTTTCTGCAGAAATTTGTGAAAGTTTTCCCATGGCGAAGCCTATTTTCTTAGGTGGTATCGAAATTCCCGTTGGTGAGTGTGCAAAATACCTTGAGGTTATATTGGACAGGAGACTGAACTTAAAGCTAAGAAAGGACGAGAAAATCCACGGTTTCCCTGTACTCGTGCAAAAGGCAATAGGGAAAATGTGGGGACTAAAACCGAAAATTGTGAACATTCCTAAGAATTGAAACTTCTTCGCACATACCATCGTCTTGGATATCATCGAATTCGCTGCCTAGCTGACGCGACTAAATTATTTTCAGTTTGCGACTTTTGTTACTTTTTCTACATTTACGACGCGTATGTGACGTTTACGACGTTTACAACTTTGCGACAGTCGCAAACCTAAAAAAGTTTGATACAGACCATCTCTGCCATATATACCGATCCCGAAATGTGACCTCCGGGGCTTCTTTGAAAAGCAAATTTTTTCCCATCCAATTGTAATTTCCTACGCGATGTTCGTATACGCCCCCCATAACCATGCAACAACTGGTCCATTTCGGTCCATAATTATATATAGGGACCTCTATAGACAGATCCCCAGATTAAAAAACTTTGACAAATGTTTATTTCTATAAAAAATCTTGTCAAAATTTTATTTCTATAGAAAATTTTGTCAAAATTTTATTTCTATAGACAATTTTGTCAAAATTTTATTTCTATAGATAATTTTGTCAACATTTTATTTATATAGAAAATTTTATCAAAACTTTATTTATATAGAAAATTTTGTCAAAATTTTATTTCTATAGAGAATTTTCTTAAAATTTGAATTCTATAGAAATTTTTGTCAAAATTTTATTTCTATAGAAATTTTTGTCAAAATTTTATTTCTATAGAAATTTTTGTCAAAATTTTATTTCTATAGAAAATTTTGTCAAAAATCTACCAACTGTGGCAACCGTGTTTGAGATCCGGTGAATGGAGCCAGAAACCTCCGTGGTGAGTGCTATGGTGCAGTCCAATATATGTGTCAGAAATTATGGCGTTTGAGTTCCCATACCCAACAAAACTCATTGGAAATTAAAATCGACCATTTTGATTCTTTACAAATTTTTCAATTTGGAATGGCCACTTCATACAAGCGTATCAACTTCTGGCTCTTTCCAGCCTAGGTTAGGTATAGTGGCAGCCCGATATTTCAGGATCACTTAGACTGTTCAGTCTATCGTGATACAACAATCGTGGACTTCTCTCCGTTAACTGAGTGCTGGGTGCTGCTTGGGGAAGCTTTGAAACACTCAGAAATGTCACCAGCATTATTGGCAGGGGATAATTCACCATTGAAAAATTTTTTGGTGTTTGCTCGAAACTGGGGTTGAGCCCATTACACGTTGTATACCAGGCGGATATCCTAACCATTGCTCCACGGTGGCTCCCCTTTTCAGCCTAACTTTTTTCTGTGCATCGTAGTCCAAGCTCATCCATTCTCGCTATATGTTCACCTTACGAGCAAGTTGTCTACCACTGCGGCATTTATTTCAATCAAAACTGGTCTTCGCTTTTCGGATTATGAGGAGTGCTACGAGAAACAAAGATTTACTCACATTTTAAGGCTCTAGCGATAGCCACATGAGGTTCTCCATTATCACGCTTAAATTCTTTCACTAATAAATTTATTTTTGAAAGCAATAGATCAAACAGTATTTGTAAGCTTGTAAACTATGAAATGAACTGTCACTGGAATAAATTTTGTTGGGTCTCATACGAGAGGTTAGGAAATCATAGCAACTGAATACATTTCAGCCAGCCGTGTATACAACTTACTGATCTTCCGCCCGGAGAGTTTAGCTTCTGGACTAATATGTATCAGTATAAGTCTATCAAAAATATAAAATAATTTAGTAGACTTGTATCACTTACACTTTATCTCACCCGATGTAGCAACAACAAAAGCATCGTAGAGCTTAAATACCTTTGACTTTTTGCAAAAGACTTTTGTTGCTGACTTAAATAAAAGTGTTATTGTTATTTCTACTCCATATTGCATGTTGCTGCTAATTACTGTGGAAACTATTTTGTTCTGTGCCAATTTTTTTCTTTGCTTGTTGTTTTTTTCTCCATCATTTTGCTTTCTTGCTGCCAACGTTGGAGCACTACTAAGTGTAGTGAGCAACTATTGATGGCTCGATGTTGCTGTTGATATCTGCAATTGCTGCTTGCCTTTAATAATGCATGGAGTACGAGTATGGATGGGGCGGTGGAAGAAACGTGCAGACAAAATGTGAAGTGCCGGAGATCAAACCCCATAAAACATTGACTTGAAACATTAACGGGGACGGGAAGTTAACAAAAATAAAGCACTCTAAACAAGCAATAATGGCAAATGGAAACACAAAAAACAAAAACGAATAGTAAAGGCGAAACGCCACTTGAAATTGAATACTTGTACATAGATAGTTAAGATAAGGGTTTTTTTTTTGTTTTTGGGGGATTTTAGTAAAAAAACATGGCTACAGTGGAATTTCAAGGACGATTTAAAAATTCAATTGCTAAATTTTAACATGTTAATAATTATAAAAAATTCTCAAAAATTAATGAAATCGGCTTTAAATTTGTTGACATTTTGTATCTTCACTGCAAGCAAAATGGCGTTCAAAATAGGAGATGTTTTCCGAAACTTTAAAGGCTTTTTTACTTGAAGCAATGCATAATTTGTACTTGAAGTTGATTCTCAATTTGGAATATTAAGTTGTCATTAACACGTTTTTAAAGGACTTTGATAGCACATGATGAAAGAAGTTGAAAACAAGTATATACGAATCTTATGTACCCTCCACCATGGATTGCGTAGAAACTTCTACTAAAGACTGTCGTCCACAATCGAATCTTGGGTTGCGGTAACACTTGCCGATAGCAAGGTATCTTAAAACTTTTTCACACCGTATTCTAAATTGTAAATTACTCCATACGAGGTATATATTCAACAACAAAAAGGTCGATTAAATAGGTATATAATTCAGTTTGACAAAATTTTCTATAGAAATAAAATTTTGACAAAGTTTTCTATACGAATCAAATTTTGACAAAATTTTCTATACGAATAAAATTTTGACAAAATTTTCTATACGAATAAAATTTTGGCAAAATGTTCTATACGAATCAAATTTTGACAAAATTTTCTATACGAATAAAATTTTTACAAAATTTTCTATACGAATAAAATTTTGACAAAATTTTCTATACGAATAAAATTTTTACAAAATTTTCTATACGAATAAAATCTTGTCAAAATTTTCTATAAGAATCAAATTTTGACAAAAGTTTCTATACTAATCAAATTTTGACAAAATTTTCTATAAGAATAAAATTTTGACAAAATTTTCTATACGAATAAAATTTTGACAAAATTTTCTATACGAATAAAATTTTGACAAAATTTTCTATACGAATAAAATTTTGGCAAAATGTTCTATACGAATAAAATTTAGACAAAATGTTCTATACGAATAAAATTTTGACAAAATTTTCTATATGAATAAAATTTTGACAAAATTTTCTATACGAATCAAATTTTGACAAAATTTTCTATACGAATAAAATTTTGACAAAATGATCTATACGAATAAAATTTAGACAAAATGTTCTATACGAATAAAATTTAGACAACATGTTCTATACGAATAAAATTTAGAGAAAATGTTCTATACGAATAAAATTTAGACAAAATATTCTATACGAATAAAATTTAGACAAAATTTTCTATACGAATAAAATTTTGACAAAATTTTCTATAAGAATCAAATTTTGACACAATTTTCTATACGAATAAAATTTTGACAACATTTTCTATACGAATAAAATTTTGACAAAATTTTCTATACGAATAAAATTTTGGCAAAATGTTCTATACGAATAAAATTTTGACAAAATTTTCTATACGAATCAAATTTTGACAAAAGTTTCTATACTAATCAAATTTTGACAACATTTTCTATACGAATCAAATTTTGACAAAATTTTCTATACGAATAAAATTTTGACAAAATTTTCTATACGAATAAAATTTTGACAAAATTTTCTATACGAACAAAATTTTGATAAAATTGTCTTACGAATAAAATTTTGGCAAAATGTTCTATACGAATAAAATTTAGACAAAATGTTCTATACGAATAAAATTTTGACAAAATTTTCTATATGAATAAAATTTTGACAACATTTTCTATACGAATAAAATCTTGTCAACATTTTCTATACGAATCAAATTTTGACAAAATTTTCTATATGAATAAAATTTTGACAAAATTTTCTATTCGAATCAAATTTTGACAAAATTTTCTATACGAATAAAATTTTGACAAAATTTTCTATACGAATAAAATTTAGACAACATTTTCTATACGAATCAAATTTTGACAAAATTTTCTATACGAATCAAATTTTGTCAAAATTTTCTATACGAATAAAATTTTGACAAAATGATCTATACGAATAAAATTTAGATAAAATGTTCTATACGAATAAAATTTAGACAACATGTTCTATACGAAAAAAATTTAGAAAAAATGTTCTATACGAATAAATTTTAGACAAAATGATCTATACGAATAAAATTTAGACAAAATGTTCTATACGAATAAAATTTAGACAAAATGTTCTATACTAATAAAATTTTGACAAAATTTTCTATAGGAATAAAATTTTGACAAAATTTTGTATACGAATAAAATTTTGACAAAATTTTCTATACGAATCAAATTTTGACAAAATTTTCTATAGGAATAAAATTTTGACAAAATTTTCTATACGAATAAAATCTTGACAAAATGTTCTATAAGAATCAAATTTTGACAAAATTTTCTATACGAATCAAATTTTGACAAAAAAAAAATCCCGTAGAAATAAAATTTTGACAAAATTTTCTACAGAGATAAAATTTTGACAAAATTTTCTATGGAAATAAAATGTTGACAAAATTTTTTATAGAAATACAAGTTTGATAAAATTCTCTATAGAAATTAAATTTTGATAAAATTTTCTATAGAAATAAAATTTTGATGAAATTTTCTATAGAAATAAAATTTTGACAAAATTTTCTATAGAAATAAAATGTTGACAAAATTTGCTATAGAAATAATATTTTGATGAAATTTTCTAAGAAATAAAATTTTGATAAAATTTTCTACTGAAATAAAATTTTGACAAGTGTTTCTATAGAAATAAAATTTTGACAAAATTTTCTATATAAATAAAATCTTGGTAGATATGAACCGATATGGACCAATTTTTGTGTGATTGGGGACCGAAAATATAGACCGATATGGACCAATTTTGGCATGGTTGTTAGCGGTCATATACTAGCGCAATGTACCAAATTTCAACCGAATCGAATTTTTACATGGTTGTTAGAGACCCTATACTAACACCATGTACCAAATTTCAACCGGATCGGATGAAATTTGCTTCTCTAAGAGGCTCCGCTAGCCAAATCTGAGAGTCGGTTTATATGGGGTCTATACGTAAAAGTGGTGTAATATGGCCCATTTGCAATACTATTGAAAAAGTTAATATACCCCCACCCTATGGTGGAGGGTATAAAAAGGAATAAGTTTAAATTTGTTTCCTACAATCAAGTAGGCAAAACTCAAATTTAAAAGAGAAGTGTGTGTTGAATGTACCTTTTCCAAAAATCCAAAATCTTTGAAGCCGAGCACGTTTTTTTTCAGTGTAAATACTTGTGCCTTACCATCACAACTTTTACCACAATCCCATTCTGTCCCACTGTCACACAAATACTCCATTCTTTTCCGTCGCCCTGTGCCCTCTACCATGCGTCACTACAACATTGTGCTGTATTGTCAATCCTTTTTGGAAGTTGCAACCATGACAAGTATTTTTTGCATTTGTTTGGTAAAAAAAATCCCCAAAAAAATTTAGGTTAAAATTAGTTAAAATAGTTGTTTCTACCACTTTTAATTAAATGGTATTTCGAACAATAAACAGTGCAAAAACTCTTGCAGCAACCAGTGAAACATGTTACCACCAGTATGGTAGAGGAAAAAGAAATATATTCCCAGTTTGAGGCTAGTAAATCGAAAGAAAAGAAGCTCTCACATAACATAAAACATATTCAAATGTTTAGGAGTACGAGGAAATACTCCGAAATGCGTGTTGTACTTGACACTTTTCTTGAGTTCCATTACCAGGATCACAAGTCCAGCCATGAAAGGCAACATCACCACGACGACAGTGTCTAACTAGACATGATGGTGTTTTTCATGAAGAAACATTGATAGTAGGTTAATTGCTAGTTAACAGGACGCATGTTTTTGTCAACCAAGTAAGTATGTTTCTCGTGAACTTTAAAACACTAACCAAGATTCATGGATTATTCATATAATTAAGAATCGATTGGACAAAAATTGAGTCTTAGACTTAGGTTAGGTTCATGTCGTCTAACATACACATAAGCCACTATTCGTTTTTTTGTGAACTCTAGTTTCTTCTTTTCCAAGGAACTTTCTTTGATTCCACGAAATATGTGTCCTTAACCAATTCCCCAATTCATTGCCAGTTCCTGTTTCCAAGATGGGCAAAGCACCGAATCACCTCGTCACGAATATATTTAACACATTACCTAGTAAACGCGCTCTACATGCACCATCCTCTTCCTATTCGGCACTGATGTGCTCTCTATTTCAAGTGCATGATCATTATTCCAACGGTCTTCCTGACTGTCGTTCTACTCTACTTGAGTAGTTCTCCAGACTTTTTCTTGATTGGATCACCTCATAATATTTTCGTCCTCCTTCCGACCATTCCATTGGTCTATACGGAACCATCGTGGTGCAATGGCATGCGCGCTTTGCATACAAAGGGTCATGGGTTCAAACGCAGCTTAGTAATGCTGTTAAAATTTCGGATGATTCAAAGCCTATCAAAATGCTTTCAGTGCAACGCCGATCGGACTCGGCTATAAAATGTGGTCCCTTGTCATTGAGTTAACCATGGAATAGGTCAGTACCCATTAATAAGAGAGAAGTTCACCATTTTTGGTATCACAGTGGACGTTTCCTCTTATTCCGGCATGTCCCGACATCCATATGATGAAGATTCTGCCGCATTCTGAGAATTCTGATCACGGTTGCCATAGTTGGAAGAATTCTACCAAAAATGGTCGATTTTTTTACTATTTGGTAGATTGATAGAATTTTCGATGTTTTGGAAGAATTTGCAAACTATTTTACTCCTACTAAGAGTAACTTCAATTTTCCAAAAAAAAAAAAATTAAATTAAATTTTGACAAAATTTCCTATAAAAATAAAATTTTGACAAAATTTTCTATAGAAATAAAATTTTGACAAAATTTTCTAAAGAAATAAAATTTTGACAAAATTTTCTAAAGAAATAAAATTTTGGCAAAATTATCAATAGAAATAAAATTTTGGCAAAATTATCAATAGAAATATAATTTTTACAACATTTTCTATGGAAATAAAATTTTGACAAAATTTTCTATAGAAATAAAATTTTAAATAAAAGTCTTCTGTTTTTTCGAGCTTGAGATCGGTATATATTTATGTATTATTTTCTTTCAATATTTCGCAATTTCTTTGAATTGCTTCTTCAGGAAATATGTATATCGTCTACAATAACTAAACACTTATTCTTATTGGAGTCAGCGAAACATCACTGCTCTCGTCAGGTTTCATTATTGCACTGAGTGCAATAATGAAACCTGAAAATAAAGATCGAAAAACAACAAAAACATAGAAATAAAATTTTGACAAAATTTTGTATAGAAATAAAATTTTGACAAAATTTTCCATAGAAATATAATTTTTACACAATTTTCTATGGAAATAAAATTTTGACAAAATTGTCTATAAAAATAAAATTTTGACAAACTTTTCTAAAGAAATAAAATTTTGACAAAATTTTCCTTAAAAATAAAATTTTTAACAAAATTTTCTATAGAAATAAAATTTTGACAAACTTTTCTATAGAAATAAAATTTTCACAAAATTTTCCGTAGAAATAAAATTTTGACACAATTTTCTATAGAAATAAACTTTTGATGAAATTTTTTATAGTAATAAAATTTTGACAAAATTTGCTATAAAAATAAAATTTTGACAAAATTTGCTATAGAAATAAAATTTTGACAAAATTTGCTATAGAAATAAACTTTTGACGAAATTTTCTATAGAAATAAAATTTTGACAAAATTTGCTATAGAAATAAAATTTTGACAAAATTTGCTATAAAAATAAAATTTTGACAAAATTTGCTATTGAAATAAATTTTTGACAAAATTTGCTATTGAAGTAAAACTTTGACAAAATTTTCTATTGAAAAAAAAGTGGCAACATTTTCTATTGAAATAAAAAATTGACAAAATTTTCTATAGAAATAAAATTTTGACAAAATTTTCTATAGAAATAAAATTATGACACAATTTTCTACAGAAATAAAATGTTGACACAATTCTTTTATAGAAATAAAATTTTGGAAAAATTTTCTATAGAAATAAAATTTTGACGAAATTTTCTATTTAAATAAATTTTTGGCAAAATTTGCTATAGAAATAAAATTTTGACAAAATTTTCTACAGAAATAAAATTTTGACAAAATTTTCTATAGAAATAAAATTTTCTATAAAAATAAAATTTTGACAAAATTTGCTATAGAAATAAAATTTTCTATAGAAACAAAATTTTGACAAAATTTGCTATAAAAATAAAATTTTTGACAAAATTTGCTATAAAAATAAAATTTTGACAAAATTTGCTATTGAAATAAAATTTTGACAAAACTTTCTATAGAAATAAAATTTTTACCAAATTTACTATAGACATAAAATTTTGACAAAATTTGCTATAGAAATAAAATTTTGACAAAAATTTCTATAGAAATACAATTTTGACAAAATTTGATATAAAAATAAAATGTTGACAAAATTTGCTATTGAAATAAAATTTTGACAAAATTTTCTTTAGAAGTAAAATTTTAACAAAACTTGCTATAGGAATAAAATTTTGGCAAACTTTTCTATAGAAATAAAATTTCGACAAATATTTCCGTAGAAATAAAATGTTGACAAAATTTTCTATAGAAGCAACATTTTGATGAAATTTTTAATAGAAATAAAATTTTGATGAAATTTTCTACAGAAATAACATTTTGAGAAAATTTTCTATAGAAATAAAATTTTGACGAAATTTTCTATTTAAATAAAATTTAGACAAAATTTGCTATAGAAATAAAATTTAGACAAAATTTGCTATAGAAATAAAATTTAGACAAAATTTGCTATAGAAATAAAATTTTGACAAAATATTCTACAGAAATAAAATTTTGAAAATTTTTCTATAGAAATAAAATTTTTAAAACATTTCTATAGAAATAACATTTTAACAAATTTGTTTTTTGAAATAAAAGTTTGCAAATTTTTCTATAGAAATAAAATTTTGATGAAATTTGCATTAGAAATAAAATTTTGACAAAATTTGCTATAGAAATAAAATTTTCTATAGAAACAAAATTTTGACAAATTTTTTTATAATAATAAAATTTTGACAAAATTTGCTATAAAATTAAAATTTTTCCATTTGTTTTTGTTTTGTTATTGTTGGTTTTGTTCTTTAAGCATTGTTGTTGTTTTTTTTATTTCAGCTTAAAACCATACATTGACTAAACTACAAGAGTAGCTTAACCAACAGAGGAAAAGAATGTTTGTCAAATTTATTTGGGCAAAGCCCTATAGACTGCAAGATGGTTGGATGGACGCACGTTTCGGAATTACCACATTCCTCATCAGCATCCTCTACTTGCAGCAAAACTATCATACACATGGCTGGGTTTATTTTGAGCGTGCCTCCTCTTCTAGAAGAGAGGCACGCTCAAAATAAACCCAGCCATGTGAATTCAAATCGATGATTTGACAGTGGCATAGGAAAAGAGATATGTTTGTTTCGAATTTATTTCGGCATAAGCCGGCTATCAATGTAAACCTTTTTTTCGGAGGGTTCAAGTGTGGTTTTTGTTGGGTTTAATAAACTGCCTGAATTTATTCTGATAATTGGTTGATAGTTTTGCTGCAAGTAGAGGATGCTGATGAGGAATGTGGTAATTCCGAAACGTGCGTCCATCCAACCATCTTGCAGTCTATAGGGCTTTGCCCAAATAAATTTGACAAACATTCTTTTCCTCTATTGGTTAAGCTACTCTTGTAGTTTAGTCAATGTATGGTTTTAAGCTGAAATAAAAAAACAACAACAACAAATTAAAATTTTGACAAAATTTTCTATGGAAATAAAATTTTGACAAAATTTTCTATAGAAATAAAATTTTCTATACAAATAACATTTTGATGAAATTTCCTGTAGAAGTAAAATTTTGATGAAATTTTCTATAGAAACAAAATTTTCTATAGAAATAAAATTTTGACAAAATTTTCTACAAAAATACAATTTTGATAAAATTTTATATAGAAATAAAATTTTGACAAAATTTGCTATAGAAATAAAATTTTCTGTAGAAATAAAATTTTGACAAAATTTGCTATAGAAATAAAATTTTCTGTAGAAATAAAATTTTGACAAAATTTTCTATAGAAATAAAATTTTGACAAAATTTGCTATAAAAATAAAATTTTGTCAAAATTTGCTATTGAAATAAAATTTTGACAAAATTTTCTATTGAAAAAATTGGCAACATTTTCTATTGAAATAAAATGTTGACAAAATTTTTTATAGAAAAAAAATTTTGACAAAAATGTTCTATATACTCGTATATAAAATTTTGACAAAATTTTCTATAGTATTTCGGTAATCGGATTAGGATTTCGGTGTCTGGGTCCTCCACATATACGCACACTCAAAAAAGTGGATTCACTGATTTTTCAGTGCACAGTCCTCTCATCCATCTTAGGTCCATTGATATAGCAGTTATTTCCCTCCAGTCTCTGTACTAGTGTCCCATTCTTCCAGGACCATCTTAATGTCGTCAAAATCTCACATTTGACAGCTGTGCACACTTCAGATATACGATCATGGATTGTTGCAGCAGCCTCCATTACACCCACTGCCTTCCCTATTATCCGCTGATGGCATCCGTTATTACAACATCTTGAATTTCATCGTAGCCATGGCGGCTACGGTTTTGATCTGAAGCACTAAAGGTCTTAAGTCCACTATCGTTTTCAACGGTTTGGTTGAAGTGGTCTTTATTACTCCATTTATGCCAACAAGTCCGTTGGACCCGTTGTAAAGTTTCTGTGTTGCATTTTCTCTGCATTGATGTCCACCAGACTATTGACGCCTATGTTACAAAACTTACAACGTCGGCTTTCAGGATTTTCAAAAACTCAAATATTATGATCGATTCATATCGGCTATATAATTATGAACTAATATAGAAACAATTCTCCATAGTTGTATATTCCATATGATCACATCACGTATAAAATTCCAACTTCAATATCAATCAGATGAAATACCATCCATTAGGAAGCCATCTATTCATCAATAACTAACTGGAAATTATTTCCAAATTTTAAGGTGATATCAATTAAGAAAACCAATCTTAATTTAAATACATGATTGATATCTTTCTTTTGTCTTTCTACCTAATATGCAGACATGAGATGGCATAATGAGCATCAAACAAAAGAAAAACTTTCAATTTTAATAGGGTCATTTTCTTATCATATAATAGCCAAACATTAAACACACGAGAAAGTCACTATTTTTTGAAGAGACAACATTCGAAAAGAAAGAAAGAAATTTATTTCAATTTTCAGAGAAGAAAAAAAATCATTTTCACTCATCCCGACACTATGAAGTAATAAAGCGATTCATCTAACGATTGATGGAAGGTGTTACAAATGCGGGTTTACTACTTGCATTTATTTGATAAGAGGAAGCCCATGCATGAAAAATTCCACAATTCTCGTTAATTGATGCCATGACAAAAGACCCTCAATGAAAGAGGCATTGAAAGTGAAAACTGTTTTATCGGTGCAACGAAAATTAAAAAAAGAAACGTATATGGTAATTTTTATCAGTTTTTTTTTTTGTTTTGTTTAAGAATTCATGGAACAAAATTGAAACAATACCGTTTGGAGTGACTGTCAAGAAAAAAACGGCACTTCCAAACTATGAATCTGAATAGTTCGAACGCCTGAATATAAAAAATTATTAATATAGCCATAACAAAAAACATAAAACTTTAAAATCCATTAAGAGACAATAAACATAAACGTATGCTGAGTACAGAGCATTAACACATCGTGAAGTACTTGGGGCGAAAGTTGGAATTTTAAATAATTTATTGAAACGGATGTTAAAAAAAAAAACGTTTTTACGATTTTATTCAATTTGGAAACAGATTCAAAATGCATGTGTATTACAGTTTCCTGATTTAAATTTTCATCACAAGTTTGGGAAACTGTGGCTGCCGATGACTAGTTCTCAGTCAGTTTTATTGAGTCTGGCATCGAACCCGTTTGTAGACTGGGGACCTACCAAATAACAATTTATATTACTTACACAATTTTTTGTCATTTGTATCAATAAACAAGTTAGTAAAATAGATAGTCGGGCGGGACCAACTATAGCATACCTTAAACTACACATACTGCATTAGTAAAGATATGCATTTGAGAAGTATCAATGAAATAGGTTCGGGATATAAACCGTATTTCCATATCGAAGAAAATTACGGCGTCCAAGCTTGTTGGGACTGTATCCCTATCTGAACAGAAATGCCTGATATTAGGAGATATACTAGATTTTACACCTACAGAGTTAGTAGGCCACTAATATTGCGTCCATTATTAGGTTCGGCCGTAAGTTCAGCCGGGGCGAATCTTATGTACCCTCCACCATAGAACTTCTCCATACATAGAAACTTCTATTAACGGCTGTAATCCACAATCGAATTATTTGGGTTGTTGTAACACTTGCCGATGATAAGGTATCTTTAGGATTCTTAACATTGTCTTCTAAATTGTAAGTTAATCCAAACATACCTATATAATTCAGTTATTCACTGGCATATATGGTGGAGTTTACATACACCCAGAGAAGGAATATGATCACCTCAAACATATTTTAAGAGCAAAATGTTATTTTTGGGTGGTGACTATGTAAAATGGTTTTTGCAACCATGTTATATTTTCGGAAATCATCTGATTTCGGCAAGCAGGTTATATTTGAGGAGAAAATAATATTTTAGTGGCAAAATAATATTTTAGTGGCAAATAACATTTTGCTATTGAAACATGTTTGAGGTGATCATATTCCTTCTCTGCGTGTATACTTATGAACCGATATGAACCAATTTTTGCACGGTTTATATGGAGGCTATATATATTAACCAATTTATTCATGGTTGTTAGAGGCCATATACTAATTCAACGCACAAAATTGTAATCGAATCGGATGAAATTTGCTCCTCAAAGAGGCTCCGAAAGTCGAATCTGGGGATCGGTTTATATGGGGGCTATATATAATTATGGACCGATATAGACCACTTTTTGCATGGTTTTTTGAGACCATATTCTAACACCACGTACCAAATTTCAACCGAATCGGATGAAATTTACTCCTTAAAGAGGGTCCGGAGGTCAAATCTGTACATCGGGTTAAATGGGTGCTATATATAATTATGGACCGATATGGACCACTTTTTGCATGGTTTTTTGAGACCATATTCTAACAACACGTATAAAATTTCAATGGGACCTAGGTTAGGTTAGGTTAGGTTAGGTTAGGTTAGGTTAGGTTAGGTTAGGTAAGGTTAGGTAAGGTAAGGTTAGGTTAGGTTAGGTTAGGTTAGGTGGCAGCCCGATGTATCAGACTCACTTATACTATTCAGTCCATTGTGATACCACATTGGTGAACTTCTCTCTTATCACTGAGTGCTGCCCGATTCCATGTTAAGCTCAATGACAAGGGACCTCCTTTTTATAGCCGAGTCCGAACGGCGTTCCACATTGCAGTGAAACCACTTAGAGAAGCTTTGAAACCCTCAGAAATGTCACCAGCATTACTGAGGTGGGATAATCCACCGCTGAAAAACGTTTTGGTGTTCGGTCGAAGCAGGAATCGAACTACCGACCTTGTGTATGCAAGGCGGGCATGCTAACCATTGTACCACGGTGGCTCACCTATATGGCCAATTTGCAATACCATCCGACCTAAATCAAAAACACCTACTTGTGTCAAAATTCAAGTCTCGAAAGCCAGCATGATTTCATTCGGAAGCTAGCATGATTTCAACAGACAGACAGACGGACATCGCTAGATCGACTCAGAATTTCACCAGAATATATGTATATACTCTATGGGGTCTTAGACCAATATTTCGATATGTTACAAACTGAATGACAAGGTTAATATAATCCTATGGTGGAGGCTGTAAGAATATTGTGGTGAAATTAAAGATTTCAAAATTATTTAAATTGTCTTTAAATTTGTTGTCTTTTTGCATCTTGACAACAAAGCAAAAAAAAAAAACGTTTTTTAAGTTGGCGTTCAGAAGTTTTTAAAGCACTTTAATAGCCCATTAAGAATAAAACAGAAAGAAGTATATACGGCCGTAAGTTCGGCCAGGCCGAATCTTATGCACCCTCCACCATGGATTGCGTAGAAACTTCTACTAAACATGGTTATCCACAATTGAATTACTTGAGTTGCGGCCGATGGCAAGACACCTTAAAACTTCTTAACATCAGCTTCTAAATTGAAAGTTAGTCCATGCGGGATATATAGTAGACAAAAGAAAAGTCGATTAAATACGTATAAATTCAGTTCATGGCCGATATATATAAAGGGAAGAAATAATTACGAACCGATATGAACTTTTGTGCGGTAATTATAGAGCCAGAATTAAAATAAGGGGGTTGCTATTTATGGGGACTATATACAATCATGAATACAAGTCTACCAAAAATGGCAGATATTTTACTGTTTGGTAGATTAATAGAATTCTTGATGTTTTGGAAGATTTTGCAAAATATTCCTCTCCAACTATCAAATGCTTCATAAATTTTCTATAGAAATACAATTTTAAAAAAATTTGCTGCAGAAATGAAATTCTTACAAAATTTTCTATAAAAATAAAACGTTGACAAAATTTTCTATAGAAATAAATTTTTGACAAAATTTTGTATAGAAATTATATTTTGACAAAATTTCCTAAAGAAATAAAATGTTGACAAAAATTTCTATAGAAATTATATTTTGACAAAATTTCCTAAAAAATAAAATTTTGACAAAATTTTGTATAGAAATAAAATTTTGACAAAATTTCCTAAAGAAATAAAATGTTGATAAAATTTTCTATAGAAATAAAATTTTGACAAAATTTTTTATAGAAATATAAAATTTATAAAAATTTTCTATAGAAATAACATTTTGTCAAAATTTTCTATAGAAATATAAAATTTTGACAAAATTTTCTATGGCAATAAAATTTTGGTAGATTATTTTTGGCTCGAGTGGCAATCGTGATTTTTCTGTGATTGGGGATCGGTTTATTTGGGGGCTATATATAATATAGATCAATACGGGCCAATTTTGGCATGGTTGTAGATGTACCAAATTTCAACCGGATCGGATGAATTTCGCTTCTTCAAGAGGCTCCGGAGGTCAAATCTGGGGATCGGTTTATATAGGGTCTATATATAATTATGAACCGATATGGACCAATTTTTGCACGGTTGTTAGAGACCATATACTAACAGCACGTACTAAGTTTCAACCGCATGGGATGAATTTTGCTCCTCAAAGAGTCTTCGTAGGTCAAACCTGGGGATCGGTTTATATAGGGTCTATATATAATTATGAGCCGATATGGACAAATTCTGGTATGGTTGTTAGAGACACCATGTACCAATCGGATGAAAGTTGGTTCTCTGTGAGGCTCCGCAAGCCATATCTGGGGATCGGTTTATATGGGGGCTATATATAATTATGAACCGATGTGGACCAATTTTTGCATGGTTGTTAGAGACAATATACTAACACCATGTACCAAATTTCAGTGGGATTGGATGAAATATGCTTCTCTGAGAGGCTCCGCAAGCCAATTCTGGGGATCGATTTATATGGGGGCTATATATAATTATGGACCGATGTGGACCGATTTTCGCATGGTTGTTAGAGACAATATACCAACACCATGTACCAAATTTCAGCCAGATCTATGCTTCTCTTAAAGGCTACGCAAGCCAAATCTGAGGGTCCGTTTATATGGGAGCTCTACATAGTTATTGACCGATATGGACCAATTTTTGCATGGGTGTTAGAGACCATATACCAACACCATGTACCAAATTTTAGCCAGATCGGATGAAATATGCTTCTCTTATAGGCTCTGCAAGCCAAATTTGGGGGTCCATTTATGTGGGGGCTATACGTAAAAGGGGACCGATATGGCCCATTTGCAATACCGTCCGACCTAAATCAATAACAACTACTTGTGCCAAGTGTCAAGTCGATAGCTTGTTTCGTTCGGAAGTTAGCGTAATTTCAACAAACGGACGGACGGACATGCTTAGAGCGACTCAGAATTTCACCACGACCCAGAATATATACTTTATGGGGTCTTGGACCAATATTTCGATGTGTGACAAACGGAATGACAAAGTTAATATACCCCCCATCCTATGGCGGAGGGTATAAAAACGAATAAATGAAAAGTTCTTACCTAGAATCAAGTACGCAAAGCTTAATTTTAAAAGAGAACTCTGCCTTCGAAGTATCTTTACTTCAATTGTATGCTTTTTTAGCAGGAAATCAATACCAAAATCATATATTTGGAACCGGGCATGTTTCTTTTTCAGTGTTGGAAAATCCATATTTTTCATTTTCCCGTCCAGGTATACAATTTAGGTCTAGGTAATGCTTCAGAAAAATACTATCCACATAGGATATGTTTCGGACACTAGCCATTTAATACAGTTTACAAATTCTGAGTTGATTTAATATAGTCCCTCTATCTGTCTGTCTGACCACATATTTTTGTATTCTAAGTATAGCTCAAAACTACTACCCAAAATCTGGCCACAATTGACGTATTTGTTAACCCTATAGCTAACATATGCTAAATAAATTGGATATAATTTACAGAATTATTTGCTATGTACAACAACCTAGTGTTGCTATGAATTTATAGTCGCACTTATGTCATTAAAAGTCATTCATCATATTCTTCCGTTTATATGCCAAGCAAACAAAAAAAAAAACTATTGAATTTATGTCACTTTCAGTGCAATTTAATGTCAATCGTGTGTTTTTAAAGACATAATTTAAAATTATCGATTTTATAGAGAAAACTTTTTGCTGGTTTTTGTGGCTACTATTGTTCAATAATACTCTGATGATGATGTTAACCATGAAGACATTGATGTTGATGACTGGATGACAATGTACAATCAGATATTTGTGTGGTATACTTTCTTGCAATAATCAACCGCAGAACTCTGAGATCCCTTGCATAAGAAATATTGAATATGGTTATGTCATAAAATTGTGGGTCACTTGTGTATTGGAGTGGGGATAAAAAAGTATATAGAACTCAGCAAGCAAAATTAGATTTTTGCTATTTTTCATAATTTGGGGACATTTTTGTGTTTTTTTATACCCTCCACCATAGGCTGGAGGTATATTAACTTTGTCATTCCGTTTGTAACACATCGAAATATTGCTCTAAGACCCCATAAGGATATACATTCTGGGTCGTGGTGAAATTATGAGTCGATCTGAGCATGTCCGTCCGTCCGTCCGTCTGTTGAAATCACGCTAACTTCCGAACGAAACAAAGTCTCGACTTGAAACTTGGCACAAGTAGTTGTTATTGATGTAGGTCAGATGGTATTGCAAATGGGCCATATCGGTCCAATTTTGCGTGTAGCCCTCATATGAACGGACCCCCAAATTTGGCTTGCGATTGCTCTAGGAGAAGCAAAGTTGATTCGATCCGGCTGAAATTTGGTACATGGTGTTAGTATATGGTCTCTAATAACCATGCAAAAATTGGTCCACATCGGTCCATAATTATATATAGCCCCCATATAAACCGATCCCCAGATTTGACCTCCGGAGCCCCTTGGGTTCGTAGAGTTATTTTTAATTTTTCTTTGTACTATCTTATATCAATAGTAAGGACCACTCTTATCTACACAATTTACATAAATAACTGGAATTATTCTTATATGTAGTATTTCGCAGAAATTGTTCCTGCCCCTTAAGATATATACGCGTACATATGAATGTTCTGGATAATATATTTTATGTAGTTTTGAAATGATATGCATATACACATCTACATACATATATAATATAGATAATATTATTATACAATGCATTTATTGATGTTAACAATTTCCGTTTCCCACATGCATATATTTATATACATCTATGGATACAAGGACTTTTGTAGTTGTTCGTCTTAATTATAAGAACTAAGTTATGAATAATTATTTCCTTTCATTATTTTAAATTCAAGAAGGATATATTGGTCAAAGGTGGTCAATCATTTTAAAGGATTACAAATCCTTATGACATATGCATTTTAAACTAAAATACTAAAATATAAATTTTGAAGGATACCTATATATAATGTCCCAGCAAAAAAAGCATCGCCAAAAAAGTAATGAAAATGTTCTTTTTGGATCCGGAAGTGGTGCATAATTGACGCTGAAGCGATGAATTTAACATGGGCTTGTCATAGGACGGAAGTCCTCCATTTCAGCAGCCGTTGCACTGGATGTGCATCACTTCTTTAGGTGTAATCCGAATTCATTGTTTTGGATCAATCAAAAATATGAACAATAAAATCTTGACAAAATTTCTATAGAAAAAAAATTGTGACAACATTTTCTATAGAAATAAAATTTTGACAAGATTTTCTATAGAAATAAAATGTTGACAAAATTTCCTATAGAACTAAAGTCTTAACGAGTAAATACGGCCGTAAGTTCGGCCAGGACCAATCTTATGTACCCTCTACCATGGATTGTTTTCTAATTTGTGAGTTAGTCCATACGTGGTATATATTAGGGAGCCAGAATTGAAATATGGGGGTCGCTTATATGGGGGCTATATACAATTATAAACTTGATATGGACCAATTTTTGTGCGATTGGGGATCGATTTATCTGAGGGCTATATATAACTATAGACCGATATGGATATGGCATGGTTGTTAACGGCCATATACTAGCACAATGTACCAAATTTCATCTGACTCGGAGGAAATTTACTCCTCCAAGAGGCTCCAAAACCAAATCTCGGGATCGGTTTATATGGGGGCTATATATGATTATGGACTGATATGGACCACTTTTGGCATGATTGTTAAATATCATAAACTACCACCACGTACTAAATTTCAACCAGATCGGATGAATTTTGCCTCTCCGAAAGGCCCCGGACGTCAAATCTGGGGATCGGGTTATATGGGCGCTATATATGATTATGGACTGATATGGACCACTTTTGGCATGGTTGTTAAATATCATAAACTACCACCACGTACTAAATTTCAACCAGATCGGATGAATTTTGCCTCTCCAAAAGGCACCGGACGTCAAATCTGGGGATCGGGTTATATAGGGGGGCTATACATGATTATGGACTAATATGGAAAACTTTTGGCATGGTTGTTAAATATCATATACTACCACCATGTACCAAATTTCAACCAGATCAGATGAATTTTGCTTCTTCAAAAGGCACCGGAGGTCAAATCTGGGCATCGGTTTATATGGGGGCTATATATAATTATGGACTGATATGAACCAATTCCTGCATGGTTGTTGGATACCATATACTAACATCACGTACCAAATTTCAACCGAATCGGATGAATTGTGCTCTTCCAAGGGGCTCCGGAGGTCAAATGTGGGGATCGGTTTATATGGGGGCTATATATAATTATGGACCGATTTCGACCAATTTTTGCATGGGTGTTTGAGGCCATATATTAACACCACGTACCAAATTTCAACTGAATCAGATGAAGTTTGGTCTTCCAAGAGGCTCCGGTAGTCAAATCTGGTGATCGGTTTATATTGGGGCTAGAAATAAATATGGACAGATATGGACCAATTTTTGCATGGTCATTAGAGACCATATACTAGGTTAGGTTAGGTTAGCTTAGGTGGCAGCCCGATGTATCCGGCTCACTTAGACTATTCAGTCCATTGTGATACCACATTGGTGAACTTCTCTCTTATCACTGAGTGCTGCCCGATTCCATGTTAAGCTCAATAACAAGGATCTCCTTTTTATGGCCGAGTCCGAACGGCGGTCCACATTGCAGTGAAACCACTTAGAGAAGATGTGAAACCCTCAGAAATGTCACCAGCATTACTGAGGTGGGATAATCCACCGCTGAAAAACTTTTTGGTGTTCGGTCGATGCAGGAATCGGGGGATCGGTTTATATGGGGGCTATATATAACTATTGACCGATGTGGACCAATTTGCAAGCCAAATTTGGGGGCTCCGTTTACATGGGGGCTATACGTAAAAGTGGACCGATATGGCCCATTTGCAATACCATTCGTCCTACATCAATAACAACTACTTGTGCCAAGTTTCAAGTCGATAGCTTGTTTCGTTCGGAAGTTAGCGTGATTTCAACAGACGGACGGACGGACGAACATGCTCAGATCGACCCAAAATTTCACCACGACCCAGAATATGTATACTTTATGGGGTCTTACAGCAATATTTCGATGTGTTATGGTGAAGGGTATAAAAATTTTGGGCGTTGGGAAAAAAGGGAATTTTTAGGAGCCGCATAGGGAATTTTCAACAAATTTCCTAGCATCACTGTATGGGAGCTATTCCAAAACATAATTCGATGGACACCGTATTCGCCACACCCATTAATGTCTTCAGGCTAATCAGATAAAAATTGCGGTGTCTAGACGCTCCAGAAATAAAATCGTTAAAATGCTCTATTTGTGAACATACCAAAGCATGTACAGATACACACATTTCCGGAGAATCGGATAAAAATTTTCACCTTAAATTGGTTTATATGCGGGCTATACAAACCCTGAACCCATATAGCCCATCTCCGAACTTGACTTGTGTGCAGACAAAATACGAATCAGTGCCAAATTGCAGAACCATAGCATCGTTATTGAAGTTTATAGAGTGATTACAACATACAGACAGATAGACGGATATGGTTATATTATCTACATTAGTCAGAAATCGATATTTTGATGTGTTAGAAACGGAATGACAGACATTTTATACCCCCATCACCATTCTATGGTGCTGGGTATAAAAAAAGACCTGTTACAATGTGCGACTTGCTCAATGCTTCCGACCCCACATTGCACTACTTGGGGATCATAAATTTAATTTTTCCTCCACTTTTTAAAATTTTTCCTTTTTTCGTTGGATCTGGCTGCCCATTATTTGAATACAATATTAAAATATATGATATATAAGTACATGTTATAAAAATATAAATATATTGAAGTTAAGTATTAATAAATTTAATGACCACTTGGAAACAGTTGTGAAATTCATTACAAATTCTTCACATTATGAAGCTTCAATTTAAGATAAATTCCAGACTAGGAGTTTATATATATATATATATATATATATATGCAATGTCCTGCTATTGCTTTTGAAAAACTCACCTTAAGCATCTTAGCGAAACACTTTCGCTTTCCATACAACCATAATTTACTAGATTATCATGGCATTTACATAAAGATTATTTGCTATAACAAAGTATTATTATTATTATTTTTATTTTTTTTTGCCGTATTTACCTCAAACAGTTACTGCTGGGGTTCTTGTTCGACTTGAATCTCATTCCACCAGAAATATGGTCATGTCCTGTAAATCTTCTAAAGATGTTAACTACAATGGTGACTGGAATATTGAATACACATAGATAGACGACAATCAAGACAAGATTCAATAAAGTAGGACAAGGAAATAAAGAAAACCGCTAAGGAGGAAACAAGTAAAGTGCTCCAAGAGAGAGAAAAAAAATGTTACCTGGTGTATAAAATTACTATAGACTAACGTACTCCCCTGATTATAATTTTATCGTCATCATCAACCTTAGGATGGTAGCTGCCATTGAACGAACGAAAAAAACATGAATGAATACAAAATGGAGGCATAAAAAAGCAGCAACTTGCTTAACATAAAATAGAAAAAAAAACACAACAAATTGATAGACAAATAGAAAAAGAATGAGAAATAAAATGAAACTAGAGCATTTATGGAACCTGTATCACCCAGTAAACAAGAGAGAGAGAGAGAGAAAATTGAAAAAAATAGGACATATGAATAATACAATTTCTATGCTTCATAATTATAACTACAACAGCAGACGAATTTGTTTCTTACATGGATTATAAAAACATTTATATCAATACTTTAATTTCTTTATATCCAAAATGTTTGTTGGGTCATTTATTCTCCTTGGTTAGCAAAATATTTCTTGTTCTCCTACCATGTACTAAAGAACCTATTTGCAAGCAAATAAATAGAAATCAATTGTTCCCATTATTATAATGAGATTACTTTTTACCTCCCACTTAACTTCATAAGACTGCTCCCTCGCTAGATGGCTGACATGGCACATCACTTTCCTTCGTCTCGAAATACAAGCTTTTATGGGCCCATACCACAAAAACCGCAATAGAATAGTGGAAAATGTAGAGCACTAAGGACATGGATTTTATTGCATATTTTACAGTGTGAAAGAGAAACGTAATAAATAGAGATTTAAACGCGTCTATGTGAACTATTTTTTATTTCCAGAATTCAACCAAGCGATTTTTACGACGAAAACTTTTATATAGAAAAGTTTAAAACTGCATGAATTTAATCAATTTATTTAAGGACAAGCAAGTAGGGAAAAAATTTTGTCAAACAAATTCTGAAAAAAAATTCCCATAGAAATAAAATTTTGACAAAATCTCCGATAGAAACAAAAAATTTGACAAAATTTTGACAAAATTTTCCATAGAAATAAAGTTCTGATAAAATTTTCTATGGAAATAAAAGTTTGACAAAATTTTCCATAGAAAAGAAAAAAAAAATAAACCTTATGACAAAATTATGCATAGAAATAAAATTTTGATAAAGTTTTCTATAGAACTAAAATTTTGGCAAAATTTTGACAAAAATTTCTATAGAAATAAAGTTTTTGCAAAATTTTTTATAGAAATAAAAATTTGACAAACATTTCTATAAAAATTGCATATTGGCTTAATTTTCTATAAAAATAAAATTTTGACTAAATTTTCTATAAAAATAAAATTTTAACAAAACTTTCTGCAGAAATAAAATTTTGACAAAATTTTCTATAGGAATGAAATTTTAGTAAAAATTTTCTACAGTCATACAATTTTGACAAAATTTTCTTTAGAAATAAAATTTGACAACATTTTCTATAAAAATAAATTTATTTATTGTTTATTTTAATTATACAGTAAATGTATGATAAAAATAGAAAGTGGCTGCTAAGGCCATCAGCTATAGAAATAAAATTTTAACAAAAATTTCTACAGAAAAGAAATTTTGACTAAATTTTCTATAAAAATAAAATTTTGACTAAATTTTCTATAAAAATAAAATTTTAACAAAATTTTCAATAGAAATAAAATTTTGACAAAATTTTATATAGCAATAAAATTTTTACAAAATTTTCCTACGGAAATTTTGACAAATAAATAAAATTTTCTATAGAAATAAAGTTTTGCCAAAAAATGTCTATATAAAGAAAAATTTTGACAAAAAATTCTATAGAAATAAATTATTTCAAACATTTTTATAGAAATAAAATTTTGACAAAATTTTCTATAGAAATAAAATTTTTGCAAATTTTTTTTAGAAGTAAAATTTTGACTAAATTTTCCATAAAAACAAAATTTTGACTAAATTTTCTATAGAAATAAAATTTTGACAAAAAATTCTATAGAAATAAATTATTTCAAAATTTTTTATAGAAATAAAATTTTGACAAAATTTTCTATAGAAATAAAATTTTGACAAAATTTTCTATAGAAATAAAATTTTGACAAAATTTTCTATAGAAATAAAATTTTGACAAAATTTTATATAGAAATAAAATTTTGACAAAAAATTCTAATTCTAGTTTTGCTGTAAGTAGAGGATGCTGATGAGGAATGTGGTAATTCCGAAACATGCGTCCATCCAACCATCTTGCAGTCTATAGGGCTTTGCCCAAATAAATTTGACAAACATTCTTTTCCTCTGTTGGTTAAGCTACTCTTGTAGTTTAGTCAATGTATGGTTTTAAGCTGAAATAAAAAACAACAAAAATAAAATTTTGACAAACAAATAAAATGTAGACATTATTTTCTATAGAAATAAAATTTTGACAAAATTTTCAATAGAAATAGCATTTTGACAAAAAATTCTATAGAAATAAAATTTTTGCAAAATTTTTTATAGAAATAAAATTTTGACAAAAATGTCTATTGAAATGAAACTTTGACTAAGTTTTCTATAAAAAGAACATATATACTAAATTTTCTATAGAAATAAAATTTTAACAAAATTTTGTATAGAAATAAAATTTTGACAAAATTTTATATAGCAATAAAATTTTGACAAAATTTTCCGTAGGAATAAAATTTTCACAAATAAATAAAATTTTGATAAAATTTTCTACAGAAATAACATTTTGATAAAATTTTCTATAGAAATAAAATTTTTACAAAATTTTCTATAGAAATAAAATTTTGACAAAATTTTCTTTAGAATAAAAATTTGGACAAAATTTTATAAAGAAATAAAATTTCGACAAAATTTTCTATAGAAATAAAATTTTGACAAAAATTTCTATGGAAACAAAATTTTGACAAAATTTTTTATAGAAATAAAATTTTGACAAAATTTTCTATAGAAATTAAATTGTGACAAAATTTTCTATAGAAGTAAAATTTTGACAAAATTTCCTATAGAAACAAAATTTTGAAAATATCTATATATATAAAATTCAATTTATGTTTTTTTATTTGTTTGTTTGTTTGATTGTTTGTTTGTATGTTCCGAGTTGGCGCCGAAACAGTTGAACCGATTTACTTGAAACTTTCAGAGATCGTAGGGGGCGTTCATGTGGTGAAAATAGGGTACCTCATTTTTTGACACTTGGTCGCGGAGGGGGACCTCCCCTTTGTCGGACTTTTTGAAAATTGGACCAAAGTTGACCGATTTGCTTGAAATTTTCATTGAAGGTTGGGGTTGGCAACTAGACAAAGATCTGCTACTTTATATTTCGATATTTGGAGGCGGAGGGGGACCTCCTTTTGTTCGACTTTTTTTTAAAGTACAGTGAAAAAACTAAAATTCTCTAAATTATCTGAGATTTACAGAGAACATGTGGTGAGGTTATGGGATTAATATCGGGTACCCGATGATTTCATATGTGGATGGGGAGAGGGGTCTCCCCCTTGCCCTACTTTTTGAAACTTGGAACAAAATTATGCGATTTGCTTGAAATTTTCATTGAATGTAGACAAATATCAGCTACATTATTTTTATATCAGGTTCCTGACTTTTTAATAAAAATAAAAGGGCATAGGGTGACATCCGCTTCTCTTAAGTACATACAGAGAAACAAACTTTACCGAGTTACTTGAAATTTACAGAGGACTGGGGAGAGATCGTAACCTCTGTCAACCGTAATAGTTGATACCTGATTTTGTGATTTTTGGACGGAAGAGAGGCCGCCCCTTTAGGCTTATAATTTGCTTGACATTTTCTGGGACGTTTACAAAAGATATGCTTTTCGACATTTGGTCGGGGAGGAGGTCCTCCTCTAAAACTGCAAAAAAATAGCTCTATTAACCATGTTCCTTAATCTATATCTGTCCATAAAGCTCGAATAATAATTGTATAATTAGATATAATGCATTTGGACGTCAATTGCCTGTTTCGGTATCAGGCTAACATGAAATATAAAAAAATTTAAGTTTTCTTGAAATTTACAAAGGAAGCGGGGGAAAAGGTTATAAATGAAGAGGCAACCTTCATTGCCCCACACTTGAAGAAAAGTTTCAAGAATTTTCAGGGAAGGTTAGGGGTGCTATTCACTACGGTGTTTGTCGATATTGTATCGGGGAAAGTGACGTCCCTTTAAAACAATAGAGCAAAAATTAAACATCTCCGATCTACTTTAAATTTACAGGGAACGTGGGAGGAGGTGATGGAATTTATACATGATTTTTAAATTAATATATGATTTTTCGATATCTGGTTGGGGAAGGGGAAAATTGAAATAAACTTTGTCGATTTACTTCGATAGAATTTATAGGGACCATTGAGTAGTTTTGAAATTAATATAGGGTACGTGATAGTCCGATATCAGGTCAGAGTGGAGCGAAGGTGGGGAGAGAGTTCCCTTTTGTTGGTTTTTTCTCTTAAATTGAAAGTGGAGGGCTGTACGTAAATGGGAACTCGGTATATAATTTTATGATTTTTGCACAGGCTTCTTTCTTCTAGACTTCTTATTAGTAAAGAGAGGGTTCCTTTTTGTCCGTTTTTTTTTTTTTCTTAAGTTGAAAGTAGAGGGTTGTCCGTAAATGGGAACTCGGTACATAATTTTATGATTTTTGCACAGGCTTCTGCCAGACTTCTTTTTAGTAAAGAACTTAAATTTACATGAAATTGGCAGCCAACGTAGAGGGTGCATCATTTTCCAACATTTTAGCAAATGTTAATGTGGTAAAATTTTTTACTACTTTTGCCTTTTCCGATTTATTGGATGGGAAACAGTAATCCTTTGTATGTTATTATAATATAATGCTTAATTTTCAGATATGTTGAGGAGAAGGATACCTTTCCTTGACAAATCACACTTAAAATTCACAAGAAATATAGAAGAAGGTACACCCTCTCCCGCCGTATTTGTACCTATAAACGAAAAATCAAGTAGTCCGATTTGTTTAAAAGAATTCAAATCTTTTCGAATTTGTTTTCAGCACGAAGGATATAGTTGACTAAGTTAACGCAAAATGTTCTCCAAATATGCTTCGGAAGGCGCAGCGAAGCGGGCCGGGTTACGCTAGTAGAAAATAAATTTTGACAAAATTTTCTATAGAAATACAATTTTTACAAAGTTTTTATGGAATTAAAATTTTGACAAAAATGTCTGTAGAAATGGAATTTTGACTAAATTTTCTAAAAAAAATAAAATTTTGACAAAATTGTCTATAGAAATAAAATTTTGACAAAATTGTCTATAGAAATAAAATTTTGACAATTTTTTTCAAAAAATTTCTATAGAAATAAAATTTTGACAAAATATTCTATAGAAATAAAATGTTGACAAAATTTTCTATAGACATAAAATTTTGACAAAATTTTCTATAGAGATAAAAGTTTGACAAAATTTTCTATAGAATAAAATTTTGACAAAATTTTCTAAAAAAAAATTTATAAAATTTTTATAGAAGTAAAATATTGACAAAATCTTGTGTAGAAATCAAATTTTGACAAAATTTTCTATAGAAATCCAATTTTGACAAAATTTTCTACAGAAATAAAATATTGACAAATTTGATAACTTTTACCAAATTTAAAACTTCACAGACACTACCAAGCATGTCGTCATACCCTATTACAATGTTCGTTTCCTGAATGACCAGAAATGGTTGTTATGACATATGCGAAACCAAACTAATGAATGCAATTCATTATTGGTAGCCTGTGCTGATCCCCATATACATATCCATATTTGTAACATGATTGCAATGCAAATGCACGTGTTTGCTCTCTCCTGTCCCCTACTATGCAGTCACAAAGCTCACAATAGATGTAGTTCAAATCGATTTATATCCACATATTGAGCGATTTATGAATGTCACAAACATGGTGTTCATATGTCAGTATTTGAGGTCTATGGATGATGGTATAGTGAAATTTTGAATTGTTCTATTATTAGATTTGGGGGTTAGGACATTGTTAATGGGTGTCGGACATCTCTTCTCATCAGCAACATTAAGGCAACAAAATTGCTATGATGACCTACGTTTGCGTATATTTGGTATACCTAAAGCAAATTTAATTAAAATTGTTATTTTGCAATGAAATAATCAAACTTTTTATTAAGACAATAAAAATTTTCGTTAATCGAATGAAATATATATCGTTATAAAATGAAAAATTTATTACTATAACGAAAACTTTCATGATACTTGTAAAACTTTATCAGGAAATATTTTTAACAGTGTAAAATAGAGACAACGTGTCCAAACCTTAAAATTTGTGTCCTATAACATAAAAATCGATAAATGCGTCATCAGTATCGATTATGTCGTTTCGAAAAGTTATATAGCGACATTATTGGACGAATAAAGGTATAGAACGACTTATAAAATATTGGGTAGACGAAAATGTATTTTCGTATTTTGTCAATATGTTTAAGGATCGATAACATCTATAATTTTTGAAAGGATTGGGTCTCAAAATTTACAAAAATTATTAAAATAAAAAGAATTAATTACAATTCCAAAAAAGTGGTAGAAAATATTTGACAAATGACATTTAGTGGCACAAAAATCAACGCTTAAATAAAATGGCAAACTTATCATTAAAGTGGCACAGCGTTAACACTGGCAATGACGACACACAGGAACTAAACTTCCGTCATCAAACGGTTTTCAACCTTTTAAAAAATGGTTCAAAATGGGTGCGATGTTTAGATAGCACACGAACTACTTGTGCAAAATTTAATAGAGCGAGTTAACATCTGCGGTTCTTGATTGAACTACGGAAAAATCTTTTTGCGTACCCAATATTTTAAACTATTTAGTGAAGAAATTTACATTTGATTCATGCAAAGTAAATATATATGGTTTGGAAGAGAGGCGAGACTCAAAAGAACATCTCTCTTTTCAATTAGTCCAACACTATTAGTAGTTTAAGGCTTAATATTAAGAAATGTTCATTAAATAGGTGGTCACGACATTTTTGGATATTTCGGTGATGAGGACGGTTTCATCCGGTGCTTCATAAAAAAAATTAAATTTCTTTAAGTTTTTTTTTTTTTTTTTTTGCAAATTACATATAACTGCGGGGCTTGTTATATGGGCAAAATAGGGTATCTCTTTTTTCGATATCTGGTCGGAGAAAATGGTTTCTCCGTGACGATATGCATATTTGAAATATGAAAACCAGGATTTGAAAGGGATGACCCATAGCTATAGTTCGATACTTTAATATGTGTATGTGGATAACATTTCCTATTTGCTTGCCTGATTTACTTATCTTTACTTCCGGTATAGTTATGCCAGAAGCTGTAATAGATTCAATGAAATTCCGCAAATTTTTATGTAATTCAATAAATAATTTAACTTCTAAAATGCGATATTTAATTAAAAAAGTACACAAAAAACTTCAAGGATATGTGAAGACAGACATAGACTACTCTGCCAAATAAAGAAATTTTCGAAGTTCTTCACAATTGCCAAAAATGCAAATATGATTGCAAGTGAAGAGCATGCCATGTGACGGTTTTGTATGGACACATACAACCATCCGGCTATCTGGTTAGTTAGATTTAAGATGGATTGTTGCTTTTTGGTTAGTATGTCTAAGGACAACGAAACTATGAGATGACGATTTAAGAATTCACGAAAAAAAAAACGAAAATAATATCAGCGACTATTTTGGCATGGTGCTTTGCATATCGAATTCAAGATAAATATGTTGATTTATAAAGGTTTGAGGTTTTTATACCCTACAGCTCTAAGTGACGGAATATTGGGGGCTATCTTTTTTACCCTGCGCCACACTGTCCAACAGGGTATTATAAGTTAGTGCATATGTTTGCAACACCCAGAAGGAGACGAGATAGACACATGGTGTCTTTGGCAATAATGCTTGGGGTGGGTCCCTGACTCGATCTAGCCATGTCCGTCTGTCCGTCCGTCTGTCTGTGAACACATTTTTGTGATCAAAGTCTAGGTCGCAGTTTAAGTCCAATCGCCTTCAAATTTGGCACAAGTTCCTGTTTTGGGTCGGAATAGAACCCTAACAGGTTGGCTGATAAGTCCCCGGTCTAACATAAAAAACACATTTTTTGTCAAAATTTAGTTTTTATTATTCAACATAGTTCCCTTCAAGAGCGATACAACGATTATAACGACATTCCAATTTTTTGATACCATTTTGGTAGTACTCCTTCGGTTTTGCCTCAAAATAGGCCTCAGTTTCAGCGATCACCTCTTCATTGCAGCCAAATTTTTACCTGCGAGCATCCTTTTGAGGTCTGAGAACAAGAAAAAGTCACTGGGGGCCAGATCTGGAGAATACGGTGGGTGGGGAAGCAATTCGAAGCCCAATTGATGAATTTTTGCCATCGTTCTCAATGACTTGTGGCACGGTGCGTTGTCTTGGTGGAACAACACTTTTTCTTCTTCATATGGGGCCTTTTTGCCGCGATTTCGACCTTCAAACGCTCCATATATAGTCACTGTTGATGGTTTTTCCCTTCTCAAGATAATCGATAAAAATTATTCCATGCACATCCCAAAAAACAGAGGCCATTACTTTGCCAGCGGACTTTTGAGTCTTTCCACGCTTCGGAGACGGTTCATCGGTCGCTGTCCACGCAGCCGACTGTCTATTGGACTCAGGAGTGTAGTGATGGAGCCATGTTTCATCCATTGTCACATATCGACGGAAAAACTTGGGTGTATTACGAGTTAACAGCTGCAAACACCACTCAGAATCATCATCACGTTATTTTCGGTCAAATGGGAGCTCGCGCGGCATCCACTTTGCACAGAGCTTCCTCATATCCAAATATTGATGAATGATATGACCAACACGTTCCTTTGATATCTTTAAGACCTCTGCTATCATTTTGTGGATTTTTTGATGTTTTCTTCGGTAACCACCTCTTTCGGGCATCCACTGCGTTCACCGTCCTCCATGCTCATTTCACCACGCTTGTATTTTGCATACCAATCAGTTATTGTTGATTTCTCTGGGGCAGAGTCCGGAAACTCATTACTAAGCTAAGTTTTTGGTTGCACCGTATTTTTTCCCTGCAGAAAACAGTATTTTATCAAAACACGTAATTCTTTTTTCCATTTTTTTCACAATAACAAAAGTTGCTTCACAAAAGACGCTCTATCTCACAAACTAATTGCCTTACAGACGTCAAATTTTGACACGAATCATTTGAAGGTTGGTACTATATAAAAATAATATGCATTTAATACTAGCGACGCCATCTATGTGTCAGACCGGGTACTTATCGGCCAACCTGTTATTGATTGTGGAAGAAATCGGTTCAGATTGAGATATAGCTCTCGTATATATTTTTCGCCCGATATAGACTCATATGGCCCCAGAAGCCAGAGTTTTACCCTAATTTGCTTGAAATTTTGCACTAGGAGTACAATTAGTAGTGTAGTCAAGTGTGCTAAATTTTATTGAAATCGGTTAAGATTTAGATATAGCTCCCATATATATCTTTCGCCCGATATTGACTTATATGCCCCTAGAAACCAGATTTTTGGCCGAATTTGCTTGAAATTTTGCACTAGGAGAAAAATAAGTACTATAGTCAGGTGTACCAAATTTGATTGAAATCGGTTCAGATTGAGATATAGCTCCCATATATATCTTTCGCCCGATATGGACTAATATGGTCCTACAAGCCAGAGTTTTGGCCCAATTTGGTTGAAATTTTGCACAGGGAGTAGATTTAGCATTCTAGCTATGCGTACCAAATTTGGTTGAAATCGATTCAGATTTAGATATAGCTCCCATATATATCTTTCGCCCGATATGCACTTATATGGACCCAGAAGCCAGAGTTTTATCCCGATTAGCTTGAAATTTTGCAAAGGAGTACAATTGGTTGTATAGTCATGTGTGCCAAATTTGATTGAAATCGGTTCAGATTGAGATATAGCTCCCATATATATCTTTCGCCCGATATGGACTTATATGGCCCCAGAAGCCAGAGTTTTAGTCTAATTTGGATGAAATTTTGCACTAGGAGTACAATTAGTAATATAGTCATTTGTGCCAAATTTGATTGAAATCGGTTCAGATTTAGATATAGCTCCCATATATATGTTTTTCTGATTTCGACAAAAATTGTCAAAATACCAACATTTTCCTTGTTAAATCGCCACTGCTTAGTCGAAAAGTTGTAAAAATGACTCTAATTTTCTTAAATTTCTAATACATATATATCGAGCGATAAAACATAAATAAACTTTTGGGAAGTTTCCTTAAAATTGCTTCAGGTTTATATGTTGCCCATATTTTTTACTAAAATTGTGTTCCACCCTAGTGCATTAGCCAACTTAAATATTGAGTCTATAGATTTTGTAAAAGTCTATCAAATTCTGTCCACATCGAGTGATATTTAAATGTATGTATTTGGGACAAACCTTTATATATAGCACCCAACACATTTGACGGATGTGATATGGTATCGAAAATTTTGATCTACAAAGTGGTGCAGGGTATAATATAGTCGGCCCCGCCCGACTTTAGACTTTCCTTACTTGTTTTTTACTAACACAGTATACCATCCCAGGGCTTTAGCCGACTTAAATTTTAAGTCTATAGATTATAAATTTTGTTCAGATGGAGTCAGATTTAAATGTATGTATTTGGGACAAAAACCTTTATATATAGTACCCAACACATTTGACGGATTTGATATAGTATCGAAAATGTGGATTTACAAATTGGTGCAGGGTATAATATAGTCGGCCCCGCCCGACTTTAGACTTTCCTTACTTGTTTATGGATCGATTTTTGTATATGGTAATTAGAGAAAGTATTCTGGCATCACACACCAATTGTCAACTCAATCTGATGAACATTGCTCCTCCAAGAGGCTCCAAAATTTAAACGTGTGAGTCGGTTTAAATGGGGACATATATAATTTTGGACTCACTGATTTTATACTGACGTGATGTACCAAATTTCAATCGGACATTTTTTACTCCAGAAAGCTCAAGAAGTCAAATCAGGAGCTCGGTTTATATAAAGCCATATATAATTATGAATTATGGAGAAATTTTTGCAGAGTTGTTGGAAGGCATATACTGACATTACGTTCCATGTTTAAACTGGATCAAATGAAATTTGCTATTAAAAACGACTGCAGAAATCGGTTTGAATGGGACTATACCATTTGCAAAACCATCTGACCTACATCAATAACAGTTACTTGTGTCAAGTTTCAGGTAGATAGCTTGTTTCGTTCGTAAGCCACCGTGATTTCTATACACGGAAGAACGGACCGCTATCGCTAATTCGTCACTAAATTATTATTGAGGGTTTTATTAGTATTGCTAGATCTAAAAGCGATTTCGATGGCAATAAAATTATTGGAAAATAATTGCATATAATTTTGAATTTAAGTTGTTTCGAAATATTATGAAGTATGAATAGCATTAGAATGAAAAAATTATGTGGTCTGAAGAATAAAGTGGAGATATATAGTGTAACACTAAGGTTTCATCTATAAACCGAAAAAAAAAATCGCTAAATAATTTTCCAAAATAAAACAAGCAAGGAAAGTATAAAGTCGGGCGGGGCCGACTATATTATACCCCGCACCACTTTGTAAATCCACATTTTCGATACTATATCAAATCCGTCAAATGTGTCGGATGCTATATATAAAGGTTTTTGTCCCAAATACATACATTTAAATCTGACTACATCTGAAAAAAAAATATAATCTATAGACTTAAAATTTAACTAGGCTAATGGCCCGGAATGGTACACTATGTTAGTAAAAACAAGTATATACAGCCGGGCCGAATCTTAAATGCCCACCACCATGAACCAAATATTAGGGTTTCCTTTGAAATTTCAGGAGGGCTTGAGGACATATATATATATATATATATATATATATATATATATATATATATATATATATATATATATATATATATATATATATATATATATATATATATATATATATATATATATATATATATATATATATATATATATATATATATATATATATATATATATATATATATATATATATATATATATATATATATATATATATATATATATATATATATATATATATATATATATATATATATATATATGTGTGTATGCTACATCTAAATCTGAACCGATTTCAATAAAAGTTATCACACTTTACTTCACTATTAATTGCCCTCCTGGTGCAAAATTTCAAGAAAATTAGGGTAAAACTCTGGCTTCTGGGGCCATATAAGTCCATATCGGGCGAAAGATATATGGGAGCTATATCTAAATCTGAACCGATTTCAATCAAATTTTGCACACTTGACTATACGACCAAGTGTCATGTTTATGCAAAATTTCAATAAAACCAGGGTAAAACTCTGGCTTCTGGGTCCACATAAGTGCATATCGGGCGAAAGATATATATGGGAGCTATATCTAAATTTGAACCGATTTCCTGCAAAATCAATATGGTTCTATTCTAACCCAAAACAGGAACTTGTGCCAAATTTGAAGGCGATTGGACTTAAACTGCGACCTAGACTTTGATCACAAAAATGTGTTCACAGACAGACGGACGGACTTGGCTAGATCGACTCAGGGACCCACCCTGAGCATTATTGCCAAAGACACCATGTGTCTATCTCGTCTCCTTCTGGGTGTTGCCCGTTCCAATCGGGTTATCTTTTTCTTTTGTATTGATTCCGAGCCACAGAAGCGGAAAATTTTATAACTGATACATTTATGATGCAACTCACTTTTAAATGTAAGTCCTTCATATTTAATTCTTCTGTGGCTCTGCGATAATTTTGCCCATTCCAGGCGAAACACCATATTGACATGATCGACACTTTGGTATGCATAAGTGAGCTCTTCTACGTTTTGGAAAGGAACTTTAAAGGCTTTATTCCGTATGTTCACGTCGGAATTCCATCACGAATAACTTTATTACCGAATGCAATAGATCAAAATACTTATGTAGCATTGTAAACAATAAATTGTACTGTTACTGGAATAAATTTGTCAGCTAACAGATGAGCGGTTTAGAATCAAAATCATAGCCTGATGGTGGTGTAGGGTATAGCAATTTGGTAATTGTACACGTTGTGTTTCACTCTCACTGTAACTAGCCATATACCTCAGAATAACAATTTCCAGTGGATAAGTATGCTTGTTGTCTGCATAACTCTTCTTTGGATCTCACTATTATTGAAACAATTACGAAAAAAAAACATCATCACTTTTTGTCTTTGCATATTGAGAATATTTTCAGCATATTGTTAAGAATGTTGGTTTCTTCTATACAGACGTTTGATTTTAGTACTTTTTTAAGTTTCTATTTTTTCGGCCATTCTAAACCTAGAAATTGCTTAGTCATTGGTTTAAGGCTATCTGTTTTTTAGTGTTGGCTTCTCTGGACTATGATGGAAATTTTATGGACACCGAATTAGTGAGTGTGGTATGCCTGGTTTGAACAATGCAATTCTTTCATCCAAGTCTTTCCATCTTTGTCTGGTAGATTTTTTTATCCAGAAGGCCTCAAGTATCTTTTCGGAAATTCAAATTTCCGTTTTTCAAGAATGGTGCTTCCATATTATGCAAAATTTGTGTTTTATATCATTCTTCTCATTTTGTTTCACGTTCATAGCTTGGTTTGAATATGTAAAACATTTCTTCAGTAAAGTGGGTTGTATGGCTACGAACATTTACTTGTGTGAAGTGGAATAAAGTAAGTAACTAGTAGTCCATAGAATCTGTGAAGAATCCTATTTTGGCATTAAGGGGAATATTGTATAGATCAGTAAGTACTTACATCTTAGAGAAGAGAAAATAAGCAGAAAATTGTTGTAGTTGTTGCTATTGAAATGTTTTGGAAATTTAGCAAAAATTGGGAAATTAGTTGGGGTGATAAACTGATCACCAAGAGCATTTATGCTATACCCATAGCAGTAATGACATACCATCATCGGTCTTTTACGCTTTCAACCACGGTTGCCACTCGAGCCAAAAATGATCTACCAAAATCTGCAGAAAATTTTACCAAACTCTAACAAACAAATAAATCAAAGCTTGTAAAAATTTTATTTTTACAAAAAAAACTTTGTCACAATTCTATTTCTATGGAAAGTTTTGTCAAAATTATTGGCCTGTTCCTGTATATCGAACGAAAGCTTTCTTTCGTATTCCAAACGAAAGAAAATTGATTTTTGTTCTTTTATTTCGAAAGGCAAGTCACCTCGTATTTTGTTGTCGAGTAATAAACGAACATATACAATAAGTGTCAAGAAAAAAGTAAAAGCATTGTTAACATTTCAATGAATTCTCAGGCCAAAAATTTAAAAATACTCATTTTTAATAATCAATGTATTCTCATACAAACGAATCGAACTTTCAAAATAGAAAAACACAAATTCATTCGAATTCGAGTGACTGCCTTTCTTTCGAACTGGTTTTCGTTCGATATACAGGAACAGGGCATATATTTCTATAGAAATTTTTGTCATAATTTTATTTCTATAGAAAATTTTGTCAAGAAATTTGTCAAAATTTTATTTCTATATAACATTTTGTGAGTGCAATTGGCTGAGTTTATTTTGAACGTGCTCTTCTTACTTCATTCGTGTTTTGTTTTTTATACCCTCCACCATAGGATGGGGGTATACTAACTACGTCATTCCGTTTGTAACACATCGAAATATTGCTCTAAGACCCCATAAAGTATATATATATATTCTGGGTCGTGGTGAAACTCGTAGTCGATCTAAGCATGCCCGTCCGCCCGTCCGTCCGTCAGTCTGTCGAAATCACGCTAACTTACGAACGAAACAAGCTATCGACTTGAAACTTGGCACAAATAGTTGTTATTGATATAGGTCGGATGGTATTGCACATGGGCCATATAGGTCCACTTTTACGTATAGCCCCCATATAAACGGACCCCCAAATTTGGCTTGCGGGGACTCTAAGAGAAGCAAATTTCATCCGATCCGGTTGAAATTTGGTACGTGGTGTCAGCAACCAACAACCATGCAAAAATTGGTACATATAGGTCCATAATTATATACAGCCCCCATATAAACCGATCCCCCGATTAGGCTTTCGGAGTCTCTCAGAGAAGCAAATTTTATCCGATCCGGCTGAAATTTGGTACGTGGTGTTGGTATGTGGTCTCTAACAACTGTGCAAAAATTGGTCCACATCGGTCCATAATTATATATAGCCCCCATATAAACCGTTCTCCAGATTTGACCTCCGGAGCCTCTTGGAGGAGCAAAATTCATCCGATCCGGTTCAAATTTGGAACGTGGTGTTAGTATATGGCCGCTAACAACCATACCAAAATTGGTCCATATCGGTCTATAGTTATATATAGCCGATCTCCAATCACACAAAAAGTGGTCCATATCGGTTCATAATCATGGTTGCCACTCGAGCCAAAAATAATCAACCAAAATTTTATTTCTAAAGAAAATTTTGTCAAAATTTTATTTCTATAGAAAATTTTGTTAAAATTTTATTCGGTTCATAAACATGGTTGTCACTCGAGCCAAAAATAATCTACCAAAAATCAACCATTTGTATAGAAAATTTTGTCAAAATATTATTTCCAAAAAAATTGTCAAAATGTTATTTCCAAAAAAAAAAATTGTCAAAATTTTATTTATATAGAAAAGTTTGTTAAAATTTTATTTCTATAGAGCATTTTGTTAGAATTTTATTTCTGTAGAAAATTTTGTCAAATTTTTATTTCTAAAGAAAATTTTGTCAAAATTTTATTTCTATAACATTTTTTTTGAAAATTTTATTTCTATAGAAAATTTTATTAATTTTTTTTTTCTATAGAAAATTTTGTCAAAATTTTTTATGTCTATAGAAAATTTTGTCAAACTGAATTATATACGTATTTGATCGATCTTTTTTGATATAATATATACCACGTATGGACTTACATACAAGACGGTGTTAGGAGGTTTTAAGATACCTTGCCATCGGCAAGCGTTACCGCAACTTAAGTAATTCGATTGTGGATGGCAGTGTTTCTACGCAATCCATGGTGGAGGGTACATAAGCTTCGGCCTGGCCGAACGTACGCCCATATATACTTGTTTTTAATTAATTTTCTGTAGAAAATTGTGTCAAAATTTTATTATATTCTATTCTATATATTGAAAAATTTTATTTTTATTTTGCCAACATTTGTTTTTTATAGAAAGTTTTGTCAAAATTTATTTCTATAGAAAATTTTGTCATAGTTTTATTTTTATAGACAATTTTTTTTTTTTTAATTTTATTTTTATAGAAAATTTTGTAAAAATGTTATTTCTAAACAAAATGTTGTCGAAATTGGATTCCTATAGAAAATTTTGTCATAATTATATTTCTATAGAAAAGTTTTTTTTTTTAATATTATTTCTGTAGAAGATTTTTTCAAATTTTTATTTCTATAGAAAATTTCGTCAAAACTTTATTCCTTTATAGAAAGTTTTGTCAAAATGTTATTTCTATAGAAAATTTTGTAAACATTTTATTTCTATAGAAATAATTTATAATACCACGGTTCGTTCACAAAGTGGCGCAGGGTGTAGAAACGCCAATTAATTTATTAAACCAGATTTAGTTAAAATAAAAATTTGAAGCATAAACCTTCAATATCTATATGCTCTTGCACCTATGTATGTTACATTTGAAAAGAATACAAGTCCTTTCACGTAAAAACTAGTTGCCAAAGCTATGCCATCAACAGCAAAAAAGTGACACTGCAGTAAAAATGCCAAAGAGCATTTAAAAGCAAGCACGGCACAATTTAGGTGGAAATGTAACAGCACTCAAATTACCTTTCCACTTAGTGTGAAAGCATTCCGGCTTACATATCCTTGTACTTCTGTAAGAGTTTTCCTTTTACTCTCGTTTTGATTTCCTCCAAACACACACACACACATGCAGAAAGATACTCAATGACAAATGAAATTTAGAACAAAAGTGGGGAGAAGTGGTTGCCGTTCGTTGCTCTAAAATTTCAAATTCCTATAGTTTCGGTATTTGTTTGTCGCTCTTTTGAACTGATGCCTTTGGTAATAAAAGCCAACTAGGATAATGGGAAAAAATTGCTCCAAAAAGCCAAAAGAGAAGTAACAAACGAATAAACTAAATGTGACACAAATTTACTAAAGAGTGAAATCAAGAGAGGAGGTTTAGTTTACCAAAGGCCAAAGGGATGACCTGAAAAAATTAGGCCTAAATGATAAGTAAAATGATGTGAATTTACGGGCTTTCAAATGAAAGCTGGAAAATATAAAATTTAACTAATTAACCTAATTTGAGATGTTTGATTTTTACGAGAATTAATATTTACTTAAAATTATACTCTAAGGACACAATAGACGAAAATCAAAGATGTTTGCGGTGGTCTAAAAGGCTTGGACTGATAGCGGACGGAAAGACAAACAAACCGAAAAACTGACATTGTCAAATTGGGCCAATTTCTGATTCTGCGGCGATTGATATAATAGACTATTGATTTTGGTTTGGATGGTTCTTTGTAATACTTTCCCTTCTTCGTTATCTAATACGACCTTTCATAGTGATCCGCTTATTTTGAATTTGAAAACAAATTCAAATGTTAGTAACTAATTGGCTTATGACCACAAAGTGTTTAAACCATTTCTAAAACCATACATGATGTTAAACATGACAATTATTTAATTTAGTGCCAGAGCGAAAAACATAACAAGTTAACAGTGTGGAAAATTTGCCATTAGGAGGTTTTACTGCCTTTAGCCGTGAACGAATTGTCAAACGATGCCAGAAAGATTTTATTTGCCTATAAATGACAAAAGTACAACCCAGCAAAATAATTTGAAATTATTCCCTCTGTTTGTTAGTGGAAATAAACAAAACCCAATAACTAAAACATAATGGCAAGTTCGACAATGATATATATTTGACTTTATTCCAACTATCATTTAACAAATATTTTTATACAAGACCACACAAAAAAAATATTAGGATTCCCGAAATTAATTAATTCAATTAATTTTTTAATTGAAATGTGTTCAATGTCTTGGGTATAAAAAAATATTTGATGAAACAATTAATTGATTTGATTTTAAAATTTCAATTAATTTTTTAATTGATTCCATTAAAACTTTAATTGACGTTGATTGCAAAAAGTTTTTAATTGATTCAATCACAAATTTAATCGATTGAAAAATTCAATCAGTTTCTTAATTGATACATTTAATTATTTACACACCAATAATAATATTTGAATTCAATCACGAAATGAATTGATCCAATAAATTTTTAATTTAAATTTCTTCAATCAAGGAAATGATTGTATCAATCACCAAAGTCAATTAAACAATTCATTGATCCAATAAACAAATTAATTGATATTATTAATTGTGATTGGTTTTTGTTTTAATTAAAACAAATGTTGATACAATTAATATTTTAATTGAATACTTTTGAAAATTCAATTAAAACTTTAATTGAAAAAATTTTGGTGGAAATTTTTTCTGTCTAGTTAAACTTTAATCCGATTTTCAATTAACTTTTTAATTAAATCAGTTAGACTTTCAAAGGATTTTGCAGTCAACATTGATTACATTTTGTAATAAAATTGTTATTTGGCACAATTAATTGTTTAATAAAAACCGGGAAACTTTCCACAAATTATCTGATCTAACCTTGTGTTCTTAGTTTGATTAAAACAATGATTGCATCAATTATTATACCCTCCACCATAGGATGGGGGGGTATATTAACTTTGTCATTCCGTTTGTAACACATCGAAATATTGCTCTAAGACCCCATAAAGTATATATATATTCTGGGTCGTGGTGAAATTCTGAGTCGATCTGAGCATGTCCGTCCGTCCGTCCGTCTGTTGAAATCACGCTAACTTCCGAACGAAACAAGCTACCTGAAACTTGGCACAAGTAGTTGTTATTGATGTAGGTCAGATGGTATTGCAAATGGGCCATATCGGACCCCCAAATTTGGCTTGCAGATCCTCTAAGAGAAGCAAATTTCATCCGATCCGGCTGAAATTTGGTACATGGTGTTAGTATATGCTTTCTAACAACCGTGCAAAAAATGGTTCATATCGGTCCCCTTTTACGTATAGCCCCCATATAAACGGACCCCCAAATTTTGCTTGCGATCGCTCTAAGAGAAGCAAATTTCAACCGATACGGCTGAAATTTGGTACATGGTGTTACTATGTGGTCTCTAACAACCATGCAAAAATTGGTCCATATCGGTCCATAATTACATATAGCCCCCATATAAACCGATCCCCCGATTTGGTTTGCGGAGCCACTAAGAGAACCAAATTTCATCCGATCCGGCTGAAATTTGGTACATGGTAATAGTATACTGTCTCTAACAACCATGCAGAAATTGGTCCATATCGGTCCATAATTATATATAGCCCCCATATAAACCGATCTCCAGATTTGAACTCCGGAGCCTCTTAGAGGAGCAAAATTCATCCGATCCGGTTGAAATTTGATACGTGGTGTTAGTATATGGTCTCTAACAACCATGCAAAAATTGGTCCACATCGGTCCATAATTATATATAGCCCCCATATAAACCGATCCCCCGATTAGGCTTGCGGAGCCTCTAAGAAACGAAAATTTCATCCGATCCGGCTGGAATTTGGTACATGGTGTTGGTATATGTTCTCTAATGACCATGCAAAAATTGGTACATATCGGTCCATAATTATATATAGCGCCCATATAAAACGTTCCCCAGATATGATCTCCGGAGCCTCTTGGAGGAGCAAAATTCATCCGATCCGGTTTAAATTTGCAACGTGGTGTTAGTATAAGGCCGCTAATATCCATGCCAAAATGTGGCCATATCGGTCTATAGTTATATATAGCCGATCCCTAATCACACAAAAATTGGTCCATATCGGTTTATATTCATGGTTGCCACTCGAGCCAAAAATAGTTTACCAAAATTTTATTTTTATGGAAAACATTGTCAAAATGTTATTTCTATAGAAAATTTTGTCAAAATTTTATTTCTATAGAAAATTTTGTAAAAATTTTATTTCTATAGAAAATTTTGTAAAAATTTTATTTCTATAGAAAATTTTGTCAAAATTTTATTTGTGTAGAAAAATTTGTGAAAATTTTATTTCTATAGAAAATTTTGTCAAAATTTTATTTCTATAGAAAATTTTGTCAAAATTTTATTTCTATAGAAAATTTTGTCCAAATTGTACTTCTATAGAAAATGTTGTCAAAATTGTATTTGTGTAGAAAAATTTGTGAAAATTTTATTTCTATAGAAACTTTTGTCAAAATTTTATTTCTATAAAAAATTTTGTCAAATTAATTATATACATATTTAATCGGCCTTTTGTAGTTTAATATATACCACTTATGGACTACCGTGCAATTTAGAAGACGGTGTTAAGAAGTTTTAAGATACCTTGCCATCGGAAAGTGTTACCGCAACCTAAGTAATTCGATTGTGGATGACAGTCTTTAGTACAATTTTATATGCAATCCATGGTAGATAAAATTCGGCCTGGTCGAACTTACGGTTGTATATACTTGTTTAATTCTTTTGGTCGATCTCCCGATTTGAGTTCTTGAGCGTATATACACCCCAATTGTTACCCGATTTGGCTGAAATTCAAATGTTAAGGTATTTTAGGATCACAGAAAAATGTGGCGAATATGATGTATATGGGTCCACGTTTTGTTATAGCCCCCATATAGTCCGATCACCAGATTTGACTTTTTGGTCTTCTAAACACCGCAATTTTTTTTCGATTTGCCTGAAATTCAAAATCTAGATATATCCACAAAGAGGTGTACTGAACATTGTGTGTATCGGTCCAGTTTTTGGTATAACCCCCTCCCGATCTCCCGAAACGCCAATTATTATACGATTTGGCTGAAATTCACAATGTAAAGGTATTTTAGGTCCAAAAGGATTTGTGGCGAATATGATGTGTATCAGGCCACGTTTTGGTATAGGCGATCTCCCGATTAGACTTTTGGTACTTTAGGTTCACAACGAGATGTGCCGAATAAGGTATATACCGGTCCAGGCATTGATATAGCTCCGTATAAACCGATCCCCCGTTTTGAAATATTGAGCACCTCATATATGCTGCAATTTTCATGCGATTCGCTTGAAATTGGAAAACTAGAAATTCTTTAGGTCTACAAAGAGGTATGCCGAATATGGTGTTTTTCAACTTCAAGTTTTTATATAGACCCCATATAGGACGGGGATAGAAGGCACACTGGTCATCTAAATTGTACGAAACTAGAAGTAAACATTTTCCGAGTTTAATAGTCGTGCTCATTCGAGTAATGGGGTTAAACATCTATAGAATTTAGATTTCAAGTTATATGAAATTCTATCGGATTTTCGAGCACATTTTGACGAGAAACTCTAAATGTAACATCGGGAAGATTAGCATTTGCTAGATTGAACATCTGTCATTGAATCCACCTGAAATTCTGTTCCATTTGATTTAAGGTGGTGGGTATTTAAGATTCGGCCGGGCCGAACTTAATGACGTATTTACGTGTTTTCTGTGCAACGGACGTTGAAAAAATTGCATTAAAATTTTAAAACTATGAAATATTACTCCATAATATATTGAATGAATACTCGTATACTCACTTATTATTTAAATTTATTTCCCTAAAAATTCTTTTTTATATCTTTGCTGGTATATTCAAAAGAGAGATAACGAGAGAATATCTGTCATCCGTTTGGTGTATGAAGATTTCAATATGCTTGTTTACATAACTCATACAACGATTTAGCTTTTTAACATCGGCCAAAAGCATTTTTCCGCTTCATGTTTTTGGTTTTCCCCCCATCCAGTTTGTGCAACTGGCTTCCGTATCCTTTTGTATGTAACTGATTGTTTGGGAATATGGGACAATGGATGTTGGTACGTTGCATTGGGTGTAATTGAATTAGTCACACCTACATATTGCTAAAATGTTTGAGTTCATTTTTTTTGTTAATGGGAAAAATGACGCCCATTCTAATGGGAGGACACCAAACAAATTGAACAAATGCCAACCCAAAAATAGGACAAAAGAAATCTCTGCCTCAATAGGAGTTCTAAATCAAAGCAAAGGATTCGATAACGACCATAATTGCATTGAGTATTGTGTATTCTGAATATAGAATATCTAGGGCACGAGTACAAGGATCAATAGAGTAAAATATCAATGGGTGGGAGGATTTTGCAGCAGAAATCTATAATATGCAATATTTTCCCAAGAATTCATTCATAAATTTAGTCTTATCATAAAAAAACTTTTATGAACCCTTACTAAACACTGATACAATAAATTGTATTTGTTGCAATTTTTTTGTTGAAAATTTTGCTATAATCATAAAATGATTTTAGCATGTCTGTACGGAATATGCTCTTGGAGAGAAGGAAGGCTAAGTTTCTCTAACAGCAGAATTGTGTTACTGTGATGATAACAGGGATGATATAGGGGATGTTTCCTACCAAAAAATTGTTTACTTTGTTCTTTTGTATTGCAATGTCCAGGATATCTTAGTCTCTATAACATCTCAGGCGACAATATTGAGTCTTTTGGAAAAAAAGAAAGTGTGATAATGAAGATGAAATAGATTTTAAACTTTTCCTAAATTTCGGAGTGTCGACTTTTCGATTGTTCGAAATCTTAAAGATTCAACTATTGTTTCATTTCAAATTTGGTAAGGACGAATTTCCGAAATTTTAATTTTTTATTTAGTGTAAATGAATATAAAAAGAATATTACGACTGATTACCAGAAACTTTTCCCCTTTAAATTATGAAATAGTCGAATTTTATCATTTCGAATTTTTTATGAATTTTCAGTTTAAACAAGTATATACAGCAATAAGTTCGGCCGGGCCGAATCTTAAGTATCCTCCACCAGGGATTGCGTGGAAACTTCTACTAAAGACTGTCGTCCACAACCGAATTACTTGGGTTGCGGTAACACTTGCCGATGGTAAGGTATCTTAAAACTTCTTAACACTGTCAATGGTTAGCATGCGCGCCTTTCATACACAAGGTCGTGGGTTCGATTCCTGCTTCGACCGAACACCAAAAGGTTTTTCAGCGGTGGATTATCCCACCTCAGTAATGCTGGTGACATATCTGAGGGTTTCAATGCTTCTCTAAGTGGTTTCTCTGCAATGTGGAACGCCGTTCGGACTCGGCTATAAAAAGGAGGTTCCTTGTCATTGAGTTTAACATGGAATCGGGCAGCACTCAGTGATAAGAGAGAAGTTCACCAATGTGGTATCACAATGGACTGAATAGTCTAAGTGAGCCTGATACATCGGGCTGCCACCTAACCTAACACCGTCATCTAAATTGTACGTTAGTCCATACGGGGTATATATTAAATCAAAAAAAAAAAAAGAGGCCGATTAAATACGTATATAATTCAGTTTGACAAAATTTTCTATAGAAATAAAGTTTTGACAAAATTTTCTATAGAAATAAAATTTTGACAAAATTTTCTATAGAATATAATTTTGCGAACATTTTCTATCGAAGCAAAATTTTGACAAAATCTTCTATATAAATAAAATTTTGACAAAATTTTCGATAGAAATAAAATTTTGATAAAATTTCGATAGGAATAAAATCTTGACAAAAGTTTCGATTGAAATAAAATTTTGACAAAAAATGTTCTATAGAAATAAAATCTTGGTATTATTTTTGGCTCGAGTGGCAGCCATGAATATGAACCGATATGGACGTATTTTTGTGTGATTGGGGATCGGCTATATAAATATAGACCGATATGGACCAATTTTGGCATGGTTGTTAGCGGCCATATACTAGCCCTATATACCAAATTTCAACCGAGTGGGATGAAATTTGTTCCTCCAAGAGGCTCCGTACCAAATTTCATCCGGATCGGATGAATTTTGCTCCTCCAAAAGGCTCCGCAAGCCAAATCTGGGGATCGGTTTATATAGGGGCTATACGTAAAAGTGATCCGATATGGCCCATTTGCAATACCATCCGACCTACATAAATAACAACTACTTGTGCCAAGTTTCAAGCCGATACCTTGTTTCGTTTGGAAATTAGCGTGATTTCAACAGAGGGACGGACGGACATGCTTAAATCGACTCAGAATTTCACCACGCAATATTTAGATGTGTTACAAACGGAATGACACAGATAATATACCCCCATCCCATGGTGGAGGGTATAAAAAGGCCGATTAAATACGTATATAATTCAAATTTTCTATAGAAATAAAACTTTGAGAAAAGTTTCTATAGAAATAAAATTTAAAAAAAATTTCTATAGAAATAAAATTTTAACAAAATTTTCTATAGAAATAAAATCTTGAGAACATTTTCTATCGAAGTAAAATTGTATAGAAATACAATTTTGACAAAATTTTCTATAGAAATGAAATTTTGACAAACTTTTCGATAGAAATAAAATTTTGACAAAATTTTCTATAAAAAAAATTACAAAATTTTCGATAGAAATACAATTTTGACAAAAATTTCTATAGATACAAAATCTTGAGAAAATTTTCTATCGAAGTAAAATTTGACAAAATTTTGTATAGAAATAAAATTTCGACAAAAATTTCTATAGATATAAAATCTTGAGAACATTTTCTATCGAAGTAAAGTTTTGACAACATTTTGTATAGAAATCCAATTTTGACAAAATTTTCTATAGAAATAAAATTTTGACAAACTTTTCGATAGAAATAAAATTTTGACAAAATTTTCTATAAAAAAAAATTGACAAAATTTTCGATAGAAATAAAATTTTGACAAAATTTTCTATAGAAATAAAATTTTGACAAAATTTTCTATGGAAATAAAATTTTGGTAGATTATTTTTGGCTCGAGTGGCAGCCATGATTATGAACCGATATGGACGTATTTTTTGGTGTGATTTGGGATCGCCTATATATAAATATAGACCGATATAGGCCAACTTTGGCATGGTTGTTAGCAGGCATATACTAGCTTAATATACCAAATTTCATATACTAAATTTTTATATACCAAATTTCCGAATCGGATGAATTTTGCTCCTGCAAGAGGTTCCGGAGTTCAAATCTGGGGATCGATTTATATGGGGGCTATATATAGTTATGGACCGATATGGACCAAATTTTGCATGGTTCTTAGATACCATATAATTACACCGGGTACCAAATTACAACCGCATCGGGTAAATTTTGATGTTAAAAGATGCTCCGGACTTCAAATCTGGGGGGATCAGTTTATATGGGGGCTATAATTATGCCTCTAATGGCAGAATATTCGAACAGCAGGTAGGTTGGTTTAGATTAGGTTAGGTGGCAGCCCGATGTATCAGGCTCACTTAGACTATTCACTCCATTGTGATACCACGTTGGTGACATTCACCACGGAGAAATTATATCACTTCTTATTTGGAATTTTCCTGTAAACAATCTTTTGCTCTACGTTCTACGTATGATATATAGAACCAAGTAAACTAACGACAAGGAAATGGACGCGTGAGAATGGTCAAGTTTTAAATCCTGCAAAGACAGGACTAGTTATTTACTTTTAGAAGGATGTAAACTTTCCAAACTTAAAAAAATATCCTTAATTGAAAATCAAGTTCCCTTGATACTAAGTTGACAAAATTTACACTTTATCAATTAGCATGCCCGCCTTGCATACACAAGGTCGTGGGTTCGATTCCTGCTACGACCGAACACCAAAAAGTTTTTCAGCGGTGGATTATTCCACCTCAATAATGCTGGTGACATTTCTGAGGGTTTCAAAGCTTCTCTACGTGGTTTCACTGGAATGTGGAACGCCGTTCGGACTCGGCTATAAAAAGGAGGTCCCTTGTCATTGAGCTTAACATGGAATCGGGCAGCACTCAGTGATAAGAGAGAAGTTCACCACTGTGGTATCACAATGGACTGAATAGTCTAAGTGAGCCTCATACATCGGGCTGCCACATAACCTAACCTAACCTTCCACCACGAACTTTTACCAACAAAAGAGGTGATCGATTCTCAAAGACAGATATAATAATCCAAACCTAAATATGATATTAACAGACAACCTGTAATTTAATCTTTGATATCTACTTGCCTCCACTCGAAAACGGTCAGAGATTTCCGCAAATCTCTAATCGATATGACTGGGCAATAATCAACATTTATCTATTGTGGACACCTGGTTATAATAGACATCTTATGTGAGTGCACCGTTTTGCTTATTGGTCTGTACAATGGCTCTATAAATTCGATTTTACGGTCATACAAACATTTCAGTAAAAATTTTATAGTTTATTAAACCCAAAAAAATCCCTTAAAATTAACCACCAAAAAATTATCGCTTCATTGAAGAACTTGAGTTAATTCATGTTAATTCACTAAAACACTGATTAACTCATTCTTTTATTTATATCCTGTCCCACTTTTACCACAAAAAAAAAATGGTTCATTGTTGAAGAGAAAACTTTGCCTCAGCAATTTCTGTGTAATTGTTCATGGCTGCCATAATATCGGCAAAGCCTTTTGTCTTGTTCCAGAACATGTTTTCCGAAAAGTTTTTCTCCATGCACTTCCTTTAGTTGTTCTCTATAAAACCATAATGAAATTTAAGTAGAATTAAGTTTATTTTTTTGTTTTTCTCAATTACTTCTATTGTCTTGTACCAGTTTTCAAAGAATAGAGTAAGTTTTATATGCTTGCGTTTTACCTTAAATGTAAATTCTGTTGGCAGCAGGGGAACACGAGACTGAACAAGATACTGAAATGTAAGATAATCGAGACAGGGAGAGAGAGACAGAGAGGAAGATAATGAATAAATGCATTTTCCATAGTACAAGCTATGGATGGGTATGACAACTAATTAAAAACTAAATGGAGATATATAAAGAAAATCTTTATTAGATGATTAATGGAGAACAAGTACACACATGGTCGAAAGTGGAGAATGGCTGAATAATGGGTTGAGAACAAAATTCTACTAATTCTACTACTCGCTCATAATCCCAATGCTTTTTTTATACCCTCCACCATAGGATGGGGGGTATATTAACTTTGTCATTCCGTTTGTAACACATCAAAATATTGCTCTAAGACCCCATAAAATATATATATATATATATATATATATATATATATATATATATATATATATATATATATATATATATATATATATATATATATATATATATATATATATATATATATATATATATATATATATATATATATATATATATATATATATATATATATATATATATATATATATATATATATATTCTGAGTCGATCTATGCATGTCCGTCCACCATGCAAAAATTGGTCCACATCGGTCCATAATTATATATAGCCCCCATATAAACCGATCACCAGCTTTGCCTTGCGGAGCCTCAAAGAGAAGCAAATTTTATCCGATCCTGTTGCAATTTGGTACATGGTGTTGGTAACAGGTTGGCTGATAAGTCCCCGATCTAACAAAGAAAAACACATTTTTGTCAAAATTCGTTCCCTTCAAGACCGATACAACGATTATAACGACCTTCCAATTTTTTGATACCATTTTGGTAGTACTCCTTCGGTTTTGCCTCAAAATAGGCCTCAGTTTCGGAGATCACCTCTTCATTGCAGCCAAATTTTTTCCCTGCGAGCATCCTTTTGAGGTCTGAGAACAAGAAAAAATCGCTGGGGCCCAGATCTGGAGAATACGGTGGGTGGGGAAGCAATTCGAAGTCCAATTCATAAATTTTTGCCATCGTTCTCAATGACTTGTTGCACGGTGCGTTGTCTTGGTGGAACAACACTTTTTTCTTCTTCATATGGGGCCGTTTTGCCGCGATTTCGACCTTCAAACGCTCCAATAACGCCATATAATAGTCACTGTTAATGGTTTTTCCCTTCTCAAGATAATCGATAAAAATTATTCCATGCGCATCCCAAAAAACAGAGGCTATTACTTTGCCAGCGGACTTTTGAGTCTTACCACGTTTCGGAGACGGTTCACAGGTCGCTGTCCACTCAGCCGACTGTCGATTGGACTCAGGAGTGTAGTGATGGAGCCATGTTTCATCCATTGTCACATATCGACGGAAAAACTCGAGTGTATTACGAGTTAACAGCTGCAAACACCGCTCAGAATCATCAATACGTTGTTGTTTTTGGTCAAATGTGAGCTCGCGCGGCACCCATTTTGCACACAGCTTCCGCATATCCAAATATTGATGAATGATATGACCAACACGTTCCTTTGATATCTTCAAGGTCTCTGCTATCTCGATCAACTTCATTTTATGGTCATTCAAAATCATTTTGTGGATTTTTTTGATGTTTTCTTCGGTAACCACCTCTTCGGGCATCCACTGCGTTAACGGTCCTCCATGCTCATTTCACCACGCTTGAATTTTGCATACCAATCAATTATTGTTGATTTCCCTGGGGCAGAGTCCGGAAACTCATTATCAAGCCAAGTTTTTTCTTTCACCGTATTTTTTCCCTTCAGAAAACAGTCTTTTATCAAAACACGAAATTCCTCTTTTTCCATTTTTTCACAATAACAAAAGTTGCTTCGCAAAAGACGCTCTATCTCACAAACTAATTGACTTACAGACGTCAAATTGTGACACGAATCATTTGAAGGTTGGTGCTGTATAAAAATAATTTGCATTTAATACTAGCGACGCCATCTATGTGGCAGACCGGGGACTTATCAGCCAACCTGTTATATGGTCTCTAACAACCATGTAAAAATTGGTCCACATAGGTTCATAATTATGTATAGCCCCCATATAAACAGATGCCCAGATTTGGCTTGCGGAGCGTCAAAGAGAAACAAATTTCATCCGATCCGGCTGAAATTTGGTACATGATGTTTGTATTCGTGGTGAAATTCTGAGTCGATCTAAGCATGTCCGCCCGTCCGTCTGTTGAAATCACGCTAACTCCCGAACGAAACAAGCTATCGACTTAAAACTTGGCACAAGTAGTTGTTATGGATGTAGGTCGGATGGTATTGAAAATGGCCCATATCGGTCCACTTTTACGTATAGCCCCCATATAAAGGGACCCTCAGATTTGGTTTGTGGAGCCTCTAACAGAAGCATATGTTATCCGATCCGGCTGAAATTTGGTACATGGTGTTGGTATATGGTCTATAACAACCATGCAAAAATTGGTCCACATCGGTCCATAATTATATATAGCCCCCATATAAACCGATCCCCAGATTTGGCTTGCGGAGCCTTCCGGAGCAGCAAATTTCATCCGATCTGGCTGAAATTTGGTACATGGGGTTGGTATATGGTCTCTAACAATCATGCAAAAATTGGTCCACATCGGTCCATAATTATATATAGCCCCCATATAAACCGATCCCCAGATTTGGCTTGCGGAGCCTGAAAGAGAAACAAATTTCATCCGATCCGGCTGAAATTTTGTACATGATGTTGGTATATGGTCTCTAACAACCATGCAAAAATTGGTCCACATCGGTCAATAATTATATATAGCCCCCATATAAACCGATCCCCAGATTTGGCTTGCGGAGCGTCAAAGAGAAACAAATTTCATCCGATCCGGCTGAAATTTGGTACATGATGTTTGTATATGCTCTCTAACTGCAAAAATTGGTCCACATCGGTCCATAATTATATATAGCGCCCATTTAAACCGATCCCCAGATTTCGGTTGCGGAGCCTCAAAGAGAAGCAAATTTCATCCGATCCGCCTGAAATTTGGTACATGATATTGGTATATGGTCTCTAACAACCATGCAAAAATTGGTCCACATCGGTTCATAATTATATATAGCCCCCATATAAACCGATCCCCAGATTTGGCTTGCGAAGTCTCCAAGAGAAGCAAATTTCACCCATTCCGGTTGTAATTTGGAACATGGTGTTAGTAAATGATCTTTAACAACCGTGGCAGAATTGGTCCATATCGGTCCATAATTATATATAGCCCCCATATAAAACGTTCTCCAGATTTGACCTCCGGAGCCTCTTGGAAGAGCAAAATTCATCCGATCCGGTTCAAATTAGGAACGTGGTGTTAGTATATGGTCGCTAACAACCATACCAAAATTGGTCCAATCACACAAAAATTGGTCCATATCGGTTCATAATCATGGTTGCCACTAGAGCCAAAAATAATCTGCCAAAATTTTATTTCTATAGACAATTTTGTCAAAATTTTATTTCTAGAGAAAATTTTGTTAAAATTTTATTCGGTTCATAATAAAATTTTCATCATTGTCAAAACTTTATTTCTAATTATTAATTTTGTCAAAATTTTATTTCCATAGAAAATTTTGTTCAAATTTTATTCGGTTCATAATCATGGTTGCCACTCGGGCCAAAAATAATCTACCAAGATTTTATTTCTATAGAAAATTTTGTCAAAAGTTTATTTCTATAGAAAATTTTGTTAAAATTTTATTTCTTTAGAAATTTTTGTCAAAATTTTCTTTCGATAGAAAATTTTGTCAACATTTTTATTTCTATAGAAAATGTTGTGAAAATTTTATTTCTATAGAAAATTTTGTTAAAATTTTATTTCTGTAGAAAATTTTGTCAAAATTTTATGTCTACTTTGTCAAACTGAATTATATACGTATTGGATCGATCTTTTTTGATTTAATATATACCACGTATGGACTTACTTACAATTTAGAAGACGGTGTTAGGAGGTTTTAATATACCTTGCCATCGGCAAGAGTTACCGCAACCCAAGTAATTCGATTGTGGATGGCAGTGTTTAGAAGAAGTTTCTACGCAATCCATGGGGGAGGGTACATAAGCTTCGGCCTGGCCTCACATTGTTGAATTCGAATCCTCTATTAACAAAAAAACCAGTACATCCTCCATAAAGACATAGCAAATAATACTCATGAATTAAGTCATTGTCGAAAATAAATACACCGTCAATAATCTCTGCACAAGGACATATTTATTCCAACACTCCATAAATTTGCGACAAAACTTTAGCAGACATTAACTCGTACACTAGCATGTAACATATTGGCTAACAAAATATAAACAGGTGGCATTTCCTTCCAGGGTTCACCTCTGGCAAATGGGTAAAAAATATATAACTTTGTTAATTAAACTTCCGTTTGTAGGTGTCAATGTGTGAAAACTATAATAACATGTCCATTCAATATAAATGCATCTGCTCTCCTTTTGTTAAATCTAAATGGCCAATATTTTTCATTTTTCTTTTTCATGCTATCTGATCATTCAATGCACAAGAGATTTCAATAAAGTTATCGGAAGAAGGAGCCTTCTTTCGCCCGAGCTCTTGTCGCATCCTTTTTTCATGGAAGGCTAACCATTAAAAACAAAACTGCACAAATTTTACACAACACCAAAGTGAAACAGATTGCCAGTGAAACTGCACTACGTATTGCAGTAAAATAAAAAAGGGTGTCAACTCTAAAAGCCAATTTAATTTGTAAACCCACCAATGAAAAAAAACAAGGTTTATGCATAGGTATACTGTGAAAAATAGAGTGAAGTTTTTTTTATAATTTACATACCAAAAATATTGGTCCTTGCCCAAACATTAAGTCAGGATTTCCTCTTAAGTCGGTTGATTGGCTGGGAGGTTATCTAAAATTAAAGGATCTATTAATATAAAAAAAATCCCAAAATATTTTATTTTCTGTGTACATCAAACAAATATTGAGTGTGAAGGGTTACATATTGGAAAATCGAATTCCACATCTGCATGAATCCAAACTGCGTCCACAGAAATAACCAACCAACAACAACAACAACGCCTGAAATCGGAATTGCCAACAGGCCTTAATAGCAACGGAAATCTGTGTGCAACAAACTCATTCAGGATGATATTAAACGAAATTAAATAACATTTTTTATTGGTTGTAATTTTTACCCGCTATGTAACATGGCATTTTTTTTATTTTTGCAAGCGATTCGTTTTCATTCATTCTGAATCCTATCAACATGGACATTTTTGTCGTGCGAACATCGTGTGTTAACATCTTGTTATACTCACTGCGTATACATTAAGCATTCACAAAAAAGGATACTCAAGTATATTTAGTTGTAAATTTTGTTTGTAACAATTTACATCAATCAATTAAACATTTCTTAGTGAGGAAAAATTTTTTATACCCTCAACCATGGCATACTTACTTTGTCATTTCGTGTATAATGCATCGAAATATTGATCACAGACCACACTACTGTGCAAAATTTGTTTAACATCGATCAATAAATATTCATATAGTAGCCTCATACAAACCGATCCTCAGATTCAATTACTTGAGCCTCCTGGAAGAGAAAATTTCATCCGATCTGATTGATATGTGGTACATGATACAAATTGACGTTATATTCGTGTTGCAATGGATATGGTGATGGTGTTGTCCCGCACAAAATTCTACTTCACTTTTTTGTTATATTTATTTCGTTGGCGTTAATATGGATGTACATCTTTTTAAGTTACTATCCTTGTTTACATGGTTGCTATAATGAAATTTTAATTCGGTTGGAACTGATGTTGCTGGTATTCCATATCCACTAGGACAACTGGAGTCATTTGCAGCAATAATTGTAATAAAGTGCTGGAGTGTATTATATATACCTACACTGAAACAAAAACTTTATTTGGATCCAAAGATGTTGATATACCCTTAAGGATTTTGGTATTGATTCCGAGCCAAAAATGCTACTTCTCTTAAATAAAAAACATGTTTTTAAGGTTTATGTAGCTTTAAATCTAGTAAATAAAATTAAAACAAGTATATACGGCCGTAAGTTCGGCCAGGCCGAATCTTATCTACCATGGATTGCATATAAAATTGTACTAAAGACTGTCATCCACAATCGAATTACTTGGGTTGCGGTAACACTAGCCGATGGCAAGGTATATTAAAACTTCTTAACACCGTCTTCTCAATTGTAAGTTAGTCCAAATATATTAACCCAAAAAAAAAAAAAATGACCGATTAAATACGTATATAATTCAGTTTGACAAAATTTTCTATAGAAATAAAATTTTGACAAAATTTTCTATAGAAATAAAATTTTGACATACAAAATTTTGTCAAAATTTTACTTCGATAGAAAATGTTCTCAAGATTTTATATCTATAGAATTTTTTATCAAAATTTTATTTCTATAGAAAATTTTGTCAAAATTTTATTTCTAGCGAAAATTTTGTAATGTTTTTTTTTTTATAGAAAATTTTGTAAAGATTTTATTTGTATCGAAAAGTTTGTCAAAATTTTATTTCTATCGAAAATTTTGTCAAAATTGTATTTCTATAGAAAATTTTGTCAAAATTTTATCTCTATAGAAAATTTTGTATAAAATTTTATGTCTATAGAAAATTTTGTCAAAATTTTATTTCTGTAGAAAATTTTGTAAAAATTTTATTACTATAAAAAATTTTGTCAAAATATTATTCTTATAGAAAATTTTGTCAAAATTGTATTTCTATAGGAAATTTTGTCAAAATTTTATTTCTTTAGAAAATTTTGTCAACATTTTACAATTTTTACAATTTTACTACCACAGAAAATGTTCTCAAGATTTTTTCTATAGAAAATTTTGTTAAAATTTTATTTCTATAGAAAATTTTGTTAAAATTTTATTTCTATAGAACATTTTTTTTAAATTTTATTTCTATAGAAAATTTGAATTATATACGTATTTAATCGGACTTTTTATACCCTCCACCATGGGATGGGGGTATATTATCTTTGTCATTCCGTTTGTAACACATCGAAATATTTCTCTAAGACCCCGTAAAGTACATATGTATATTATGGGTCGTGGTGAAATTCTGAGTCGATCTAAGTATGTCCGTCCGTCCGTCTGTTGAAATCACGCTAACTTCCGAACGAAACAAGCTATCGACTTGGCTTACGGAGCCTCTTGAAGGTGGTGTTAGTACGTGGTGTTAGTATATGGTCTCTAACAACCATACAAAAATTAGTCTATATCGGTTCATAATTATATATAGCCCCCATATAAACCGATCCCCAGATGTGACCTACGGAGCCTCTTGAAGGTGCAAAATTCATCCGATCCGGTTGAAATTTGGTAAATTGCGCTAGTATATGGCCGTTAACAAACATACCAAGATTGGTCCATAGCGGTCAATATTTATATTTAGCCGATACCCAATCACACAAAAATACGTCCATATCGGTTTATAATCATGGCTGCCACTCGAGCCAAAAATAATCTACCAAGATTTTATTTCTATAGAAAATTTTGTCAAAATTTTATTTATATAGAAAATTTTGTCAAAATTGTATTTCTATGTAAAATTTTGTCAATATTTTATTTCTATAGAAAATTTTGTCAAAATTTAATTTCTATAGAATATTTTGTCAAAATCTTGGATTCCGTTTATATCGGGGTTATACGTAAAAGTGGTCCAATTTACCCCATTTACAATACCATACGACCTGCATCAATAACAACTACTTATGCCAAGTTTCAAGTCGATAGCTTGTTTCGTTCGGAAGTTAGCGTGATTTCAACGGACGGGCGGACGGACGGGCGGACGGACGGGCGGACGGTAAATTAAAGTCGGTTAATGCCATGGGGTGGAGTACGATGTTAGTAAAAAACAAGTATATACAGCACTAAGTTCGGCCGGGCCGAATCTTAAATGCCCACCACCATGAACCAAATATTAGGGTTTCCTTTGAAATTTCAGGAGGGCTTGAGAATTTGAGGACACTTCCCGAAAATAAATTTAAAGATTTCACCTATGAGGACTATATCAGATTCTGGATTTATAAGACCCATTTTTGTTTGAGTTTTAGAGGAATCATTAACTTCTCTTTTAAGCGTGAAAGAAAATTATAAAATAACGTCTTGATTTGAAATCTTAAATCTGTAGAAGTAAAATCTGGAAATTTAACATTGAGTTTCAAGCAATTTTCAAAATATGGACCGATAATCACCGTTTTCGGCACACCTCTTTATGACCCGAAAATACCTCTAGATTTCCAATTTCAGGCAAATAGGATAAAAAAACTTCGGATTTTAGAAGCCCAAGAAGTAAAATCGCGAAATCGGTCTATATGGGGGCTATACCAAAATATTTACCGATACTCACCATTTTCGGCACACCTCTTTATGGTCCTAAAATACCTCTAGATTTCCAATTGGATAAAAACTACGGTTTCTATAAGCCCAAGACCCCAAATCGGGAGGTCGTTTTATATGGGTACCATACCAAAACATGGACCGATACTCACAATTTTTGGAACACGTATTTGTGGTCCTACAATACCTCTAGATTTCCAATTTCAGGTAAATTGAATAAAACTGCGGTTTCTATAAGCTCAAGAAGTAAAATCGGTCATAAAATACCTCTAGATTTATAATTTCAGGCAAATTGGATAAAAACTACGATTTCTATAAGCCCAAAACCCCAAATCGGGAGGTTGGGTTATATGGGGACTATATCAAAACCTGGACCGATATAGCCCATCTTCGAACTTGAGTGTACCTATATAAATATATACGTGAATTTGTAAATATATATATCCAATGTGAATTCAGAAAACAATGTGAACGTATGTTGGATCATCATTAAGCAGATTTCCGTTGAGCAATTCCTGGGTTATATCAATATTAATATATGATAAGTGACCTAGTTTTGAGTGGTAATGTGTGTGAGAAAAAGCTCATGCCAAGTCAAACGTCAATTTTTCGACATTTTAAACTTTGGAAAATTCTACCAGAATTTTCTATTATGAAAAAAATTTTCGCATGATAATTAGAAAGCCACATTTCAACCGGATCGGATGAAATTTGTTCCTCCATGACGCCTGCAAAGTCAAATCTTGTTGGATTGGTCTATGAATAATATATTACGGGTTTTAAATTAAGAGCTAAAGCTCAAGGTGAGAAGTTGAGTGGAAAAATGGGGAACTAAGGTTCCTCGAGATTATGCTTTGGACGATGAAGCTTAGGCTCCTGGGCTAATGGGTCATCTAATTTATTACCTTCCCACGACCAATACTTACATGGGATTTACCGATTTTGTAAGAGGAGAGAGAGACAAAAGAAATTTCGTTGAGATGTACTATTTTATTGATGATGTTATCCCGTCGATGGCTGGATGAAGAAAGAGGCCGGAAACTTAGACTAAATTTGACAGATGAATTCAAAGTTTTTCAGAAAAAAAGAAAGAGGGAAGCAAATAGAAAGCAGGGTTGCTACTTCAAATTATGACATCTTAAAACTCTAATCTATTACATGTTAACGACTAGTCTAAAAAAGGTAAATTCATTTTAATTTATGTTTATAATAGAAATTCAATGTTAATTCAAGGTTAAATTCAATATTTTCAAAACTACACTAAACAGTCTATATGGGGCCTATATATAACTATTAACATTGCGCTCGTCTTACCTGCGTGCAACAATAGTATTGACAAGACCCAGAATTTGGGTCTTGAACGAGCGGTCTGGATGAGTCCAACCCGTAAAACTTTTGGGGAGCTGATTGTTGCCAACTAGAATTTCAATGTCTTTCGATTGAAAATTGTGAGGGTCTGCCAGATTGGTGAGATGTTACTTGGTAGACATCGGTAGTGCTGTGGGGAAACTGGACTGAACACGGCATATCATCTGTATCTCTATCAAACGGTCATGGTATGATTCTAAATTCAAAGTACCAAAGTTTCAACCCGACCTGAGCTCAAGAATAACCGGATTTTCGTCGGGCCGTTTGAGGTAACAGCGCGTACCAACATCGTTGGCAGGAAAACGTGCGTTCTCCATCGTTGATTTAGCCGCTCGTTGAAATGAGAACGTTGGTTGTAGTTGGCTACAGGTTCCTTATGTCGTGACTGGCAGTCAGTTCGTCGGTTGGAGCTTGCAAGACACCATTCGCTCGACCTACACCATTCACGAGTATGACCGTCGCAAAGGCAATTGTAACAGAATCCTCTAGTATAAAACAATTCGCGTCTCTCCGGTACTGGCATTCCTAAGATTCTGGGACAAAAAATTCAAGAAGAGTCTCCCTTGGCAGATGCGTGGCTAAAATACGTCAGCCTTATTTAATGTGTGAGCGGGTATAACTGAGAACTAAGCAGTAGACTGTATACATAGCTTAACTTGTGGACTAATTTACAGTCCCATTCTTTTTTCGGATTTCCGCAACACGCACCTTACAATCAGTACCAGAAAAAAACCTTAATAACTCTATCCAACCACCATTCAGTTGATGTAAGATTATCCTCTTTTATAATAACAATGTCATTTTCCAATTTTGAAAAAAAGTTGGAAAGTCGAATGGTGACTATTTCAAGTTTTGCAAAATGGAATGTCGACTTTTTGACTTCGATTACAATTTTAAATAAGACCGAAGTATCCACCAAATATACAAACGAGTACATACAACTATACTTGGTTTGTTGTTACAGTCAAAAGCTTTATTTTTATTGGCCAATAAAAACTAGAATCTGGTGTTCTTTGGCCTAAAGGATATTTTTGGGGTTTTCTTTTATTTATTGACGACATCTTTTGATTTCCATCCAATATTTTTAAATAGTTATATTGCTCCATATTGATATTGACTCCTGTGGGTTGTGTCATTTACTTATGTTTTTCTATGGGAGGGCATAACAGCTAACATACGGCCTGAAAGAATTTAACTCAATTGTTACATGGTTCTATTAGTGGACGTTTACTTTAAATGTAATTGCTTTGTGGAAAATGTAAGTAATTTTATTTTTTATTTATTCCATGTACATCACTAGTGCAAATACAAATATGCAGCACCGCATTGCATATTGCACTGATATTGATTCATAAATCCGCCAACATTAAAATATTTCGAATGTAGGCCGAGATCGAATGATGGCAATATTGTCGAGCATTGATGTTAATCGTATTATTGATGTTATCATTTAATGGTTTATCGATTTTGTCATGAAATGATTGCATACGTTAAATGCTATAACTGCATGCGATTTTTATTGATATACGTGACACATTTTATGAAGTATTAAACTGCATAATATCGATTACTTATATTCATTGTATATTAAATCAGTTCAGTACTATTACGAAAAATAAAGCATTTTAAATTCTAAAGACTTTAATTTGTATAAAACAAATGGTTCAATAATAAATCAAGAAAGGAGAAAAGAGTTATATTCGACTATGTAATATGTAAGACCAACGATAATAGAGTTTTACAATATTTTTTAATACTATCCACCATGCCCCCCATATATAATGTTTGTCATTCCATTTGTAGCACATCAAAATATTGGTCTCACACCCCATGTATTCCAAGTCGTGGGAAAATTCTGAGTCTATCTAATAATGTCCAACCATTCGTCCGTCATTTGGAAATCATACTTCTGAACGAATTGGACATTGTCACAAGTAACTGATGTAGGTCAGATTATATTGCAAGTGAGTCATATAGGATCACCATATGAACCATATCGGATTAGCACAGACGAAGACAAAAGTTTATCCAAAATTTTTAACTTTGATACGTTATGTTAGCTTACATATTTTGATAACTTTACCAAAAATCGATAAATAATTATATATTTAGGTTAGGTATAGTGGCAGATCGATATTTCACGCTCACTTAAACTATTCAGTCCATTGTGATACCATAGTGGTGAACTTCTCTCTTATCACTGAGTGCGATTCTATGTTAAGCTCAATGACAAGGGACCTCCTTTTTATAGCCGAGACCAAACGGCGCTGCACACTGCAGTTATTTATATCACAGGCGCTATGAGGACCAAAGCCACTGCCGCTTTGGAGGTACTGATGGGAGTTATCCCATTTGATTTACACGTAAGGAAAACAGCAGAGCTGACTTAAGAGCTTGAACACGCTGGAGAGGTCTGCCTACAGGCATATTGAAATTCTTACCGGGCATTATAGAGAGACGGACCAGATGGCCACGGAGCATGTTTATCATCACAAACCTGCACATAGTATACCAAGTATAGAGGAGTGGGAAGACAGGAGGATACCTTTCGGAACCCTGAACATGTAAAAGGTTGACTGATAAGTCCCCGGTATGACACATAGATGGCGTCGCTAGTATTAAATTCATATTATTTTTATTACTATATAAACCTTCAAATGATTCGTGTCAAAATTTGACGTCTGTAAGTCAATTAGTTTGTGAGATAGAGCGTCTTTTGTGAAGCAACTTTGGTTATTATTTAAAAAAGGAAAAAAAGGAATTTCGTGTTTTGATAAAATACTGTTTTCTGAAGGGAAAAAATACGGTGGAAGCAAAAACTTGGCTTGAAAATGAGTTTCCGGACTCTGCCCCAGGGAAACCAACAATAATTGATTGCAAAATTCAAGCGTGGTGAAATGAACACGGAGGACGGTGAACGCAGTGGACGCCCGAAAGAGGTGGTTACCGACGAAAACATCAAAAAAATCAACAAAATGATTTTGAATTACCGTAAAATGAAGTTGATCGAGGCCTTAAAGATATCAAAGGAACGTGTTGGTCATATCATTCATCAATATTTGGATATGCGGAAGCTCTGTGCAAAATGGGTGCCGCGCATGCTCACATTTGACCAAAAACAACAACGTGCTGATGATTCTGAGTGTGTTTGCAGCTGTTAACTCGTAATACACCAGAGTTTTTCCGTCTATATGAGACAATGGATGAAACATGGCTCCATCACTACACTCCTGAGTCCAATCGACAGTCGGCTGAGTGGACAGCGACCGGTGAACCGTCTCCGAAGCGTGGAAAGACTCAAAAGTCTGCTGGCAAAGTAATGGACTCTGTTTTTTGGGATGCGCAGGGAATAATTTTTATCGATTATCTTGAGAAGGGAAAAACCATCAACAGTGACTATTATATGGCATTATTGGAGCGTTTGAATGTCTAAGTCGCGGCAAAACGGCCCCATATGAAGAAGAAAAAAGTGTTGTTCCACCAAGACAACGCACCGTGCCACAAGTCTTTGAGAACGAAGGCAAAAAATTCATGAATTGGGCTTCGAATTGCTTCCCTACCCACCGTATTCTCCAGATCTGGCCCCCAGCGACTTTTTCTTGTTCTCAGACCCCAAAAGGATGCTCGCAGGGAAAAAAATGTGGCTGCAATGAAGAGATGATCGCCGAAACTGAGTCCTCTTTTGAGGCAAAACCGAAGGAGTACTACCAAAATGGTATCAAAAAATTGGAAGGTCATTATAATCGTTGTATCGCTCTTGAAGGGAACTATGTTGAATAATAAAAACGAATTTTGACAAAAAAATATGTTTTTCTTTGTTAGACCGGGGACAACCTGTTATACGGACGGATCAAAGATGGAGGAAGGAACGGGCAGCGGAATCTATTGCAGTGAATTGGGAATAAGGGAGTCTTACACACTGGATAGTGATTGCAATATTTTTCTGGCCGAGATTTTTGCGATCACAAAGCCGCTGAGTCGCTGTTTATGAGGCCGTTATTCAAACGCGATATCAGCTTCTTCATCGACAGTCAGGCAGCTATAAAAGCATTGTGCAGTGCTGACATAAGGTCAGCAAGTAGTAAGCCATTGTCGTAGAGAACTCAAGGTTCTCACTGAACAGCACACATTATACCAAGTATAGAGGAGTGGGAAGACAGGAGGATACCCTTCGGAACCCTGAACATGTATACGGATGGATCAAAGATGGATTAAGCAACGGGCAGCGGAATCTATTGCAGTGAACTGGGAATAACGGAGCCTTACACACTGGATAGTGATTGCAATATTTTTCTGGCTGAGATTTCTGCGATCACAAAAGCGCTGAGTCGCTGTTTATGAGGCCGTTATTCAGAAGCGATATCAGCTTCTTCATCGACAGTCAGGCTGCTATAAAAGCATTGTGCAGTGCTGACATAAGGTCAGTAAGTAGTCAGCCATTGTCGTAGGGTAAGCGGATGTGCTGGCTAAGGAGGGCGCTCGTGGAACGAATAATATCCTAGCGGACGTTTTTCCTCCACTATCTTCTTATCATTACAGGATAGAGGTCAAATATGATGAACTATGGCGAAGAAGCTGGATCTCTTCGGATGGTTGCGAGCAAACCAAGTTGATATGGGACGTGGAGAAACGTAGAAACTGCGAAATTTTAATATCGATGAACAGAGAGGAATTGCGGCCATTGATTGGCATCATAACAGGACATAACACACTTAGGAAACACATGGTAAAAATAGGCCTTAAAGATTATGATATCTGTAGATGGTGCCTGGACCCGAAAGTTACGGAAGACTCGTACCACTTCCTGTGCCAGTGTCTAGCTTTATCCTTTAGAAGAAACAAGATACTGGGCTCCTTTTTCTTTCAGGCTCTCACTGATCTGCGGGAGTGCAGCTTAAGGAACATACTTACATTCATCAAGGCCTCTGGTTGTTTGTTCTAACATGCTTTTTAAAGAAAACGAGCAGGTGGAAGTTCTGGGACTATTCCAAAGGGAACCGCATCGGAAGGAAGAAGATGAAAAGATCACATCGTGGAATCACAATGGACCTATACTGGTCTAAGTGGACATCAATTCAACGCAAAATTGGTGTCATCCTCTACAACCTAACCTAACACTGCAGTGAAACCACTTAGAGATGCTTTGAAACACTCAGAAATGTCACCAGCGTTGCTGAGAGAGATATGAGTATATGCTCTCCAACTACCATGCAAAAATTTAATAATATAAACCGAATCCCTGACTTGATTTCTGGAGTCTGGAAGACTAAATAAAGTTCATCCTATTCGGAAACCTTTTTTGCCAAACATCGGATATGGCCCAAAATCTCCGCTTCGGTCGAGCTCTAGTCTGTATATGCCTTTTAATAACTGTTTTCATATCAGTTAATAATTACAGGGTAGCTGATATGTAATGCAACGAAAGAAATATATAGGAAATAAAATAGAAATTTAGATTTTTTCGTATTGCCTATCTTTGCTACAAATTATGGGCTTCAAACATATGACACAGCCATGACACGCTTCATGAAAGTGCTTCCGTGGTATTTTGGCAAATAGGCCATATCGGTTCACGTTTACGTATAGCCCCATATAAACCGATCCCCAGATTTGGCTTGCGAATCCTCTAAGAGAATCAAATTTCATCCAATCAGGCTGAAATTTTGTACATGATATTTGTATATGGTCTCCAACAACTATGCAAAAATTGGTCCACATCGGTTCATAATTATATATAGCCCCCATATAAACCGATCCCATGATTTAGGTTGCGAGGCGTCAAAGAGAAGCAAATTTCATGCGATCCGGCTGAAATTTGGTACATGGTATTGGAATATGGTCTCTAACAACCAAGCAAAAATTGATCCATATCTGTTCATAATTATATATACCACCCATATAAACCGATCCGGAGCCTCTTGAAGGAGCAAAATTGGTCCGTATCGATCTATAGTTATATAACCCCCGATCCCCGATTACAGAAAAAGTACCATTTCCACTCGAACCAAAAATAATCTACCAAAATTTTATTGCCATAGAAAATTTTGTCAAAATTTTATATTTTTATAGAAAATTTTGTAAAATTTTTATTTCTATAGAAAATTTTGTCAACATTTTATTTCTGTAGAAAATGTTGTCAACATTTTATTTTTTTAGGAAATATTGTCAAAATATAATTCCTTTAGAAAATTTTGTAAAAAAATTATTGCTATAGAAAATTGTGTCAAAACTTTATTTTATAGAAAATTTTGTCGGATTTTATTTCTGTAAAAAATTTTTGTCAAAATGTTATTTTTATAGAAAATTTATTAAACACATCATAGTTGGAGAGGAATATTTTGCTAAATCTTCCAAAACATCAAGAATTCTACCAATACACCAAAAAGTAAAAAATCTGTCATTTTTGGTAGGATCGTGTTCATAATTGTATATAGGCCCCATATAAAGCGACCCCCATATTTCAATTCTGGCTTTATAATTACTGCACAAAAGTTCGTATCGGTTCGTAATTGTTTCTTCCCTATCCGGTTAATAACTGAATATATACGTATTTATTCGGCCTTTGTTTTGCCTAATATATATCCCGCATACACTATCTCACAATTTAGAAGATGATGTTAAAAAGTTTTAAGATGCCTTGCCATCGGTCGCAACCCAAGTAATTCAATTGTGGATGACCGTCTTTAGTTGAAGTTTCTACCCAATCCATGGTGGAGGGGGCATAAGATTCGGCCTGGCCGAACTTACGGCCGTATATACTTGTTTTCATATAATGTGGCCCCAGGCAAAAAAATAAAACTTTTTCCCAATAATTACATGTCCTCAACGTCCTTAATGAAGTTTTTCTTAAATTCTCTTGTCAAAATATAATCCACTTGCGTTTAACATCTACTTCAAAAGAAGAATTTGTCATTTCCCAAAAGGATTAAAGTTTGTTAACCTTGGTTGCTACATAAGAAACTGAATTAAATTTCATTCTCAACGAAAAAAAAAAAAACGATATACTCATGCGCATGTCTGAAGATCTAAATTACTGTTGGCGCTGATTAATCACTTAACAATCCATTTTGGATAATATGGACATGGACATTACAATCCCACCATAGTGTTCAAGAAAAATGACCGTCTGTGAATTTCTGTATATACTTTTTTCATACAAACTGGTATATAATCACATATGGACCTTAATTCATAAGGGTTCTTCCAAGATATTTCAAGTTAAAGCAAAAGAAACAACAATATACACAGAAACAACAGCTCTCTGCTAAAGCAGCCAAACTTGCTGCAATAAAATTCACATCCAATACCAGACAATTCACACATCAATTCAGGTGCCTGCGAAAAACTCTCAGCCAACGCGTCCAGGGTAATCATTATTACGCCTCAACGAAAATTAAGTTTAAATGGAAATATTCTTTTGAAATTCACCAATGAACACATGTGTTGCATATCGTTCTTGTTTTTGTTTCTTTGATGAAATTTTGTTCGTATCCTTTTTTATTTTATTTTTTTTTTTTACAAAAAAAAATTTTAACTCTAATTGTTAAATTGATATCAAGTTTAACAAGATTTTTGTTCCTTTCAACAAATAACAAAAATGCGATCAAGGGCAATAACTTGTTCTTTGGAGCCAAAGGCGACATTGTGGGGCACTACATTTGTATACCATCGACCATAGGATGAAAAATATATTATACCCTCCACCACAGGGTTACTTATTTTGTCATTCCGTTTGTAACACATAAAAATATTGGTATCAGACGTAGTGAAATTCTGAGTCAATATTGCGATGTCCGTCCGTCCTTCTGTAGAAAAAGTCCCCCAGATTTAAAGGGTGACACTGTCAAAATTTGGTCAAGGGAAAACGCGTGTAAATCGGTGAAATCGTTTATTGAACAAATCAAATTAAATTTCTTTTTCAAGTTCAATTAGTATAAAATTCAGGAAAAATATTCAGTTAGGCTTTCGCTTTTCCAAATCCGAATTGTCGGGCCTCACGCTTGACACCTGCCATCAGATTTTGTACAGCCACCTTGTCCACCTTCTTCGCCGCAGAAAGCCAGTTTGCCTTGAACTGCTGCTCGTCCTTAGCAGTTTTTTTGGTCTTCTTTAGGTTCCGCTTGACAATAGCCCAGTTTTTCTCAATTGGGCGGAGCTCTGGCGTGTTGGGAGGGTTCTTGTCCTTGGGAACCACCTGCACGTTGTTGGCGGCGTACCACTCCATGGCCTTTTTACCGTAATGGCAAGAAGCCAAATCCGGCCAAAACAGTACGGAACAACCGTGTTTCTTCAGGAAAGGCAGCAGACGTTTATTCAAACACTCTTTCACGTAAATTTCTTGGTTGCCAGTCACGGAAGCTATGAAAATGCTGCTTTTCAAGCCACAGGTACAGATGGCTTGCCAAACCAGATATTTCTTTGCGAACTTTGACAGTTTTATGTGCTTGAAAATATCTGCTACCTTTCCCCTTCCTTTTGCCGTATAAAACTCCTGTCCCGGAAGCTGCTTGTAGTCGGCTTTGACGTAGGTTTCGTCGTCCATTACCACGCAGTCAAACTTCGTCAGCATCGTCGTGTACAGCCTCCGGGATCGCGCTTTGGCCGTCGTATTTTGTTTATCATGGCGATTTGGAGTCACTACCTACGTGTAAGTCGATAGTCCGGCTCGTTTTTTGGCTCGATGCACGGTTGTAGACGATACACCCAGCTTATTTGCGGCATCTCGGTGAGAGAGAGAGGTAAGGGTTTCGCTTGAAACTACCGGCAACTCTCTTTGTTACTAATGAAAGGATCATTATGTTGAAATAAATTGAAATAACAATTCGTTGAAATTAATTGATTTTCTTTCGAGTGAGATTGTTTTTTGTCTCCATAAAAAAAAATCACAAAAATTCAAAAACCATTTAACATAATTTTTTTCCAACAACAATTAAGTGGACGTTTTTTTTTTAAGTAGCTCAATGAGAATTGAAAAAACCCAGGCAATTTGTCAAATGACCATTAGCTGGTCATTGATTTTTTTTATAGGTTTGAAGTTTGTTATTCTAGGGTTTGGGATATTTTCAAAGAATGATATTAAGATGTCTGGTTTTCGATAGTAATGCAAATGAAGTGAATTTGCTAACGCATCTCTACTATCTCAGGGAATAAAAAAAAAAAACTCTTGTTATCTCAATGAGAAGATTTAATTGAATGACAATGTCCCGGCTCGTATTGGAAAGAGTACTGCCTTTAATTGACTAAGAGTATGAGGCCGTTGTATGGCAAATGAGAGGAACAAAGCAAATATTTATAAAATCCCATCTGATAAATAATTGTGGGTTGAGAGAATTCAGAAGAAAGGAAATTTTCGCCATTTACATACAAATTTCAAAGGACATAAAGACAGATATGAGATTAGAAAAAGTTGAAAAAAAAATCACATAGAACATTTGGCCAGTATTTTTATGAAATTCTATACAATTAAACCACAGGAAATATTTTTCCATCACACACACACACGCACACTCACTTTCACAGGACACCAAAAATAGAGGAGACACAAACAAGTCCTTTGCAAATAGGCGTAGTTGAAATTAAACCTTTGTTTTATTTCACCTATATGAAAGAGCTCGAGTACAAAAGGAGCGAAAAAATGTCATTTGAAAATTTCCCAGTTGATATATGCCAAAATAGGTGTGGCCACACCATGGGTTTCTCTACTACTCCTCTACGTGAATTATGTCAAATAGCTTTGATTGTCGTTGTCCTTCGTTGTGGTTATATGGGTTGATATATTGGATAGCCATGGCTGCTTGTGGTTGTCACTGCAAAACCCACTGACTGATAGATTCCTTTCATAATATCATGTTACCAAACCACGTGGATTTAAGTATTAATGTCATTATTCCTGGAAGGGAATTCGTGGGGTTTTTGTCCCCTGCATTCACTTCCAATCACAATCGTATGGAAATCGTTATGTGAAAATAGGACAATTGTTTGCCATAGTAGAGAAAATGTCAACCGTATAATTATGTGTACGATTTTATCCCAAGCCCATTATCGACACAAAGGGGAATGAATATATGCGGAACAATATCTAAAAATTCATAGGAATTGCGATATTGTGGTTTAGCCCAAGCAATATTGTGGGTCTGTAATGGAATATCTTTGAATACTAAAGATCTTATAATTTATAGGTTTAGATAAAAGAAATTCACATAAAATGTTTTTATTCAAATATATAATTAAGATCTAATTGAGTTTAGAAGATCAAGACAAGGATTAGAATTGAAAGGTTTTGGGAAAAAAGAAATACCGCTTTTCAAACAATTAAATCTAAAAGTGAGTTATGACGTTAATACACTAGTAGCCACCGTGGTGCAATGGTTAGCATGCCCGCCTTGCATAGACAAGGTCGTGGGTTCGAATCCTGCTTCGACCGAACACCAAAAAGTTTTTCAGCGGTGGATTATCCCACCTCAGAAATTCTGGGGACATTTCTGAGTGTTTCAAAACTTCTCTAAGTGGTTTCACTGCAATGTGGAACGCCGTTCGGACTCGGCTATAAAAAGGAGGTCCCTTGTCATTGAGCTTAACATGGAATCGGGCAGCACTCAGTGATAAGAGAGAAGTTCACCAATGTAGTATCACAATGGACTGAATAGTCTAAGTGTGTCTGATATATCGGGCTGCCACCTAACCTAACCTAAATAAAATTGTTTGGAGAAAATCGTTCAATAATTTATTGTAAATACTGGTTTATCTGCTCTACAAGAAAATACTTTATAAGAAAGAGCAATTTCATTTGTATAAAATTTCGTTCACGAGGAAAATATTTTTTCTTTGCGTGTAGTAACTATGCATGTTAATTTTAGTTGAAATCGGCTCAGATTTAAATATTGCTTCTATATATATGTTGGAAAAAAATGGCCAAAATACCCACATTTTCCTTGTAAATCGCCACTGCTAAGTCCAAAACTTGTAAAAATACACTTTTGCGAATTTACTTCCAAATTGTTTCAGATTTAAATGTTTCCTATATTTATACCCTGCGCCACACTGTGGAACAGGGTATTATAAGTTAATGCATATGTTTGAAACACCCAGAAGGATACGAGATAGACACATGATGTCTTTGGCAAAAATGCTCAGGGTGGGCTCCTGAGTCGATATAGCCATGTCCGTCTGTCAGTGAACACATTTTTGTTATCAAAGTCTAGGTCGCAGTTTTAGTCCAATCGACTTCAAATTTGGCACAAGTATGTGTTTTGGCTCAGAATAGAACCCTATTGATTTTGGAAGAAATCGCTTCAGATTTCGATATAGCTCCCATATATATATATTTCGCCCGATATGGACTTATATGGCCCCAGAAGCCAGAGATTTACCCTAATTTGCTTAAAATTTTGCACAAGAAAAACAATTAGTACTATAGTCAAGTGTGCCAAATTTTATTGAAATCGGTTCAGATTTAGATATAGCTCCCATATATAGCTTTCTCCCGATTTACACTCATATGACCACAGAGGCCAATTTTTTTGCTCCGATTTAGTTGAAATTTTGCACAGGGAGTATAATAAGTATTGTTGCTATGCGTGCCAAAATTGGTTGAAATCGGTTCAGATTTAGGTATAGCTCCCATATATATGTTTTTCTGATTTCGACAGAAATGGTGAAAATACGAACATTTCCCTTTTAAAATCGCTTGGTCGAAAAGTTGTAAAAATTACAACGATAAAAGTTTGTGAAGTTTCCTTAAAATTGCTTCATATTTAAATCTTTCTCATATTTTTTTTACTATCATTGTGTTTCACCCTAGTGCATTAGACGACCTAAATTTTGAGTTTATAGAATTTGTGGAAATCTATAAAATTCTGTCCAGATCGAGTGATATCTAAATGTATGTATTTGGGACAAACCTCTATATATTCAGCACCCAACACATTTAACGGATGTGATATGGTATCGAAAATTTAGATCTACAAAGTGGTGCAGGGTATAATATAGTCGGCCCCGCCCGACTATAGACTTTCCTTACTTTTTTTTTTTAATTTTATTAAAATTTGAAAACAATCCATTTTGTAATCAAACTAAAAATCAAGTCGGTCAAGAACTCAATTGAAATTAGTTACGTTTTTAAAAATCGATAAAAAAAATTAATTGAGTTTTGCACTCAACATCAATTAAATTTTTAATTATATCAATTAAAAAATAATTAAAATTTGCTAATGAAATCAATTACTTTTTTAGTCAAGTGTTTTTTATGCCCAATTAAAACTGTGATTGATACTATAACTTTGGTGATTGAATTTTCATGATTAATTGGATCAATTAATTTCGTGATTGGATCAAAAAAAAATTTTTTGTGTACTGTTATACTGTCAGTGTTGCATCGCGCCCAAAAAGTGGAGAAGAAAAATTGTAATAACACCAGAAAATTTCCAATAAGTGGTGGCCTGAAGATTTGATTTGATCCACGCAGCAGTGTTAGAAATCTGGCTCTTGAGCGCAACTTTTTGCGGGAACGGTTTCGACACATATTGAACAATGAGCTTGGACTAAGACCATTGAAGTTTCAACAAGTATATACGGCCGTAAGTTCGGCCAGGCCGAATCTTATGTACCCGCCACCATGGATTTCGTAGAAACTTCTACGAAAGACTGTCATCCACAATCGAATTAATTGGGTTGTGGTAAACTTCTTAACATCGTTTTCTAAATTGTGAGTTAGTCCATACGTGGTATATATTAGACAAAAAAGGTATGTATAGGTAAGTCTGCAAATAATTACGAATCGATACAGACTTTTGCACGGTACGTAGAGAGCGAGAATTGAAATATGTGGGTCGCTTATATGGGGGCTATATACAATTATGAACTTGATATGGACCAATTTTTGTGTGATTGGGGATCGCTTTATCTGAAGGCTATATATAACTATATGCCGATATGGACCTAGTTAGGCATGGTTGTTGACGGCCATATACCAGAAACTGTACCAAATTTCAACTGACTCGGATGAAATTTACTCCTCCAAGTGGCTCCAAAACCAAATCTCGGGATCGGTTTATATGGCGCTATATATGATTATAGACTGATATGGACCACTTTTGGCATGGTTGTTAAATATCATATACTAACATCACGTACCAAATTTCAACCGAATCGGATGAGGTCCGGAGGTCAAATCTGTGGATCGGTTTATATGGGGGCTATATATAATTATGGACCGATGAGGACCAATTTTTGCATGGTTGTTAGAGACCATATACAGTATGCAAAATCCGTATTCGTACACCCTCGATGAAATAGGAAAATCGCTATAAACTTAAGGTGTGTAATAACAAAACCAAAAAGTTTTTCAAATTAATATTGTTTATGCAAAATACAAACGACACAAAAAAATATATCACCGTGTTACATCAATTCTAGTGTAGATGGCGCTTTTTTCATTTTATTTGAAACAAAACCCGTATTCGTACACTTGACATCCCTGTTTTTACTGTTCATTCTAATGGAAGTTTTTAACAAAACTTTGTTTCGGTGTTTTGCATTTTGGTTATAGAGCCCTGTGTTATCGAAATAAATCAAATTTAGTGTTGTTTCTGCAAGTAGCACGCGAAAATCGATATAGGTAAAAAATCAAGCGAACTTTCGGACGAACAACGAAAAATTGTAATAGATCTGCATAAAAGTAGAAAATCTTTACGTAAGATCGCAAAATTAATGAAGCGCAGTGCTTCTACAATACAATATATTATTTCAAAATTCAAAACTTGTGGCCAGTTAAAAAAACAACGTCGAAAAGTTAACCGTTCCAAGCTATCAAGGAGACACTGTTCATTCCTTCGCCATCAAATTCGCATCGATCCGACAGTAAATGAGGTATAACTGGCTGTAAGTTTAGAAAAACATTTTAGAATACGTGTTACCCTCCAGACAGTGAGAATTATTTAAAAAATATGGATTTAAGAGCCGGTATGCTGTCAGAAATCCTATTATCAGCAGGCTTCATAAGCAAAAGAGAATTACATTCTTTAAAAAATACAAAAATGAAGATTTTAACTTCTGGAAAAGAGTTATTTTTACTGATGAGTCAAAATTCAACATCAAAGTATACGATGGACGCATAAAAATTTGGCGAGAGAAAATACATGCTTATCACGCCATAACCTAATTCGTACATTCAAGCATGGTGGGGGATCAGTGATGGTATGGGGGTGCTTTTCCGCAGCATACGTTGGAAACCTTAATTTTGTGGATGGAATAATGACAGCAAAGGATTATATAAACATTTGGAAGCAAAACTTGAAACAGAGGGCCGTAAAATTAGGTTTGTCCCAGAACTTTATCTTCCAACAGGACAACGATCCGAAACACACCGCTCTAGATTCCAGACTTTGGATCCTGTACAACTGTCCAAAATATCTTAAGACACCACCCCAAAGCCCAGACCTCAATCCTATTGTGAACCAATTGTCAAGTTTTAAGAAAAATTAAAAAATACGATATTAGAAACGTAAAGGACCTCAAAACAGCATTAAAAACTGAATGGGATCAAATATCCCCAGAATTAACATCCAAACTTGTCGAATCCACTCCAAGATGTCTAAATGCGGTTCTAAAACAAAAAGGATATCCAACAAAATATTAACTTTAGTTATAATATATTGTAAAATAATTTTTTTTTATATATGTTATTGTGTACGAATACGGATTTTGTTTCAAATAAAATGAAAAACGCGTCATCAACATTAGAATTGATGCAATACGGTGCCATATTTTTTTGTATGGTTTGTATTTTGCATAAACAATATTAATATGAAAAAGTTTTTGGTTTTGGTATTACACACCTTAAAATTATAGCGATTTTCCTATTCCTCGCGTGTGTACGAATACGGATTTTGCATACTGTACCAACACCATGTACCAAATTTCAGCCGGATCGGATGAAATTTGCTTCTCTTAGAGGCTCGGCAAGCCAAATCGGGGGATCGGTTTATATGGGGGCTATATATAATTATTGACCAATGTGGACCAATTTTTGCATGGTGTTGGTATATGGTCTCTAATACCAACACCATGTACCAAATTTCAGCCGGATCGGATGAAATTTGCTTCTCTTAGAGGATCGGCAAGCCAAATTTGGGGGTCCGTTTATATGGGGGCTATACGTAAAATTGGACCGATATGACCCATTTGCAATACCATCCGACCTACATCAATAACAACTACTTGTGCCAAGTTTCAAGTCGATAGCTTGTTTAGTTCGGAAGTTAGTGTGATATCAACAGACGGACGGACGGACATGCTCAGATCGACTCAGAATTTCACCACGACCCAGAATATATATACTTTATGGGGTCTTAGAGAAATATTTCGATGTGTTACAAACGGAGGGTATAAAAAGTGCGAGAGCTCACCGATGCACAAAACACAAGTGGACTGGAAAGGACCAGGGCTTGTACAAATTTGACCAGTTACAAAATTCGGTATCCTCAGATGAGAAGTTTACTTGCAAACGAGGTCAGCTGAAATTGTACACCTTTGATTGGTAGTGTTTTTTTTTTTTTTTGGAAATAATTCTGCAACTTTTTAACGGGTAAAGATATCAACATAATTCTTTGTTTGAAAGCTGAGGTGTTTTCCTCTAAATTTGCAAATTTGTGGGTCGCTAGTTGGTCCACTGGCTGACGATGAAAGTTAGTCACATCCGGGAGATTAAATTTTGTTTTATCTGTCAAATCCATATTTATAAGCCAATTTCGACGATTTTTTCCTGCATAGAACTTGTAAAACCATTTTATAGTTTACAAGATTTCGGCCCCACATTTTTTTTTTGGAAAATTTTAACAATGTGTATTTTGAACCTCGTTTTTGGGCGGGTTCCTATTTCCTTTTCTTTACTGTATTTCCTACAAAATTTGACGCAGTTTTGAAGAAAAAATTGTGTACATGTGTGCTTTAGATTATAAGTTGTAGACTCTAAAATTTTTTGTTTCTTACAAAAAATCAAATAAACATATGTTTTAAGCTTTTATCGGTCATTTTGGTTAAATAGTCTATGAGTTCTTCCAATGAAGTCCTGTAATCTGTAATTTTTGAAAAATAAAAAATTGTGTTTTAAAAAATTCTAATTTGGCAAAGCCAATATCTTTTATACAAAAAGCCTCATATGTCTACAAACTAACTGTGAAAGGTTTCAAAATCGTATCGGTAAACAGCTGAGAAATGTGGAAATTGCAAAAAAATGTTTTTTTTTTCTAACATATATCCCCACTTTGGGGATTTTTGGGAATGGTATATTCAGCAATATTTTTAAAATAATTTTCCCTGCAAAACTAAATAAAAATCGTAATGATGTCATAATTTCAAAAAGTTTCAATTCACATTTGCAATTCCCAAAAACTTAGTAAATTTTTATCCTTCATTATACCCTGTGCCACACTGTGGAAAAGGGTATTATAAGATAGTACATATGTTTGAAACACCCAGAAGGAGACGAGATAGATATATGGTGTCTTTGGCAATATTACTCAGGGTTGGTCCCTGAGTCGATATTGTCATGTCCGTCAGTCTGTCTGTGAACACAGTATTATGATCAATGTCCAGGTCGTAGTATTAGCCCAATCGACTTCAAATTTGGCACAAGTTTCTGGTTTGGATCAAAATAGAACCCTGGTCCCAAAAACCAGAGTTGTACCCTGATTAGGTTGAAATTTTGCACAGGGAGTACAAATAGAAATGTAATCAAGTATGCTTAATTTTATTGAAATCGGTTCAGATTTATACATAGCTCCCATATATGTCTTTCGTCCGATTTTCCCACATATGTCCATAGAGGTCACAAAGTTGTACTCCGATTTACGTGAAATTTTACACAGGAAGTTGAATTAACATACACTGAAAGAAGAGTTTTCTTTTCTGGGGAACGAAATTTTAGACAAACGAAGTTTACATTTGACGCTAAAAAATTTTCTTTAAAAGCAAATAAAATTGGGAGCCACCGTGGTGCAATGGTTAGCATGCCCGCCATGCATACACAAGGTCGTGGGTTCGATTCCTGCTTCGACCGAACACCAAAAAGTTGTTCAGCGTTGGATTATCCCATTGCAATGTGCCATTCGGACTCGGCTATAAAAAGGAGGTCCCTTGTCATTGAGCTTAACATGGAATCGGGCATCACTCACTGATGAGAGAGAAGTTCAACAATATGGTATCACAATGGACTGAATAGTCTAAGTGAGCCTGATACATCGGGCTGCCACCTAACCTAACCAAACATAACCTAACCTAACCTAAATAAAATTGTTTGGAGACAATCGTTGAATCATTTATTTATGGGCCCAAAAATCAATATTTCTGGTAGGCACATTTTTTGGCAGAACTAAAATAGTATACCCTGACCACTATGTTATTTAGGGTATAAATATATGCGGTGACATTTGCCAATTAAAACCGCCTGAAAGTGCATATCCCAAAAGCAACGAATTAATGACATCCGCTATAGTGGGATTAGCATTTCTTCATTTCGGTTGTATGCAGCATATGCAGTGGAACATTCAAATTATTTCTTGTTATTAAATGTCAATGTAAAATTACACCCATTATCACGAAACGAGCCAATGTGAATGAAACATCCTTTGTCATTGTAGGTATATTGCTTTCTTTCTTTTGCTGGAAAACTTGAACCGAAAATTCTCATTATTGTTTTCAGTTCCAGTGCAAATGATATTACCTTCATACAAAGAAAAATATGGACATAAAGCAGGCGGCATACGTTTATGTCGTTACGATAGTAGGAATAAATAGGGACCATCTGAAATGAATAAAACCCTCAAAAAAAAAAAAAAGCTGAGTGAAGAGAACAGCCCAGAACTAAAATTGAAATAAATTCAAGCTTCAAACAAATGAAAATGGACAAACGAATGAAGTAGGCGGAGAGACGCAGTCACTTCACACAAAAACCAGGAAAGAACCCTTTGCTTAATTTTTTTTTTTTTTGGTATCATCCTTGAATCGCTATGGAGATCGCACAATGAAAATGAACCAAATGATATGTCATCATGTTGTCAGTTGCCAATAACAGACTTAAAAATATACCTTAAATATCTATGTTGTTGTTGTCGTTATTATTGCTATTGGGCCCCTGTCTTCCAGCGGAATGGTTGCTGGTACGACCGACCGATACCATTGGTCTTTCCGTCCCGTTCTCTTTGTACTTCCAACATCATCAGTGTAGAAATGAATGAAAGAAATGCTTTTGCAACACCCCAAATTGCAATTAAAGTTAATTTCAACAAATTGCATGCCACAAAGTGTTAAAGGGAATCTGGAAGCAACAACACTAGAATGGCCATGGCCATGGCAACAGAAACGCAGTGGAGAATGGTAATGCCTTGATAATGGATTTCCAAGTTGAAGGTAGAAAAGCAGAATAATGAGACATTCTATACAATTTTGGCCAAGTGGAGTTGGTATTGATTCTGTGCCGATCTATATGAAATTATGTACGTGACGTTAATATTCTTCCTAATTATCTTGCACTGAAAAAAAACAATGCCCGGTTCCAAAGATTTTGTTTTTACACTTAAGATTTTGATATTGATACCGAGCCAAAGAACGGAGAATTGGAGTAAGGGCATCTTTAAGACACGATTCGATTTCACGTACGTGATTCTAGGAAACAAATTTTAATTTATTCGTTTTTCAGCTTTTTTCTTTATGTATTATTAAAGATCCAAAAAGACAGCAGACTTAAAGACAATACAATTAATTTTGAAAAATTTTTCACAATTACCAAACACAAGATGAAAACCCGACTTTATTGAAAAGTTTATGAGAGAAAATAATATTTTTTTTTTTTTTTAGTTGTCGAAAAATATTTACTTATTTTTGTGATATCTGCTGCATGGTGTCGGGTTTATAATCACGGTTGCCACTCTTAATCAATCAAAATTTTAAGAAAATTATACCAGTTACATATGAGCTTTGCAAGGAGAAAGTCTATTACTTTGTAAAATATAATATTTCGCTGAAGATGATCACCGAAGGTGTATCGAAATATCCGAAATAGCAATATTTCAATAATAAAACAATGAAAAACAATTATAACAGCATTTTCCATTTATCATGACCTCAAGCCAAACGAAAAATTCCAATAATTATAAATTTTAAAACTATTATTTGGAAGGTTTCGATCCAATTTAAAAATGTTTTTTGTTTCGAATAAAATATTTTATTTTTGATTTTATTATATATTATGATATTATTAACGATTATAGCTTGCACTAACAAGGAAAAAATACTACTTTGATAGTATGGCTTAACACGTAAATTAAATTATATTAAACGAAAAATCCCAATAATTATAAATTTTAAAACTATTATTTTGAAGGTTTCGATCCAATTTAAAAATGTTTTTTTTTTTTGGAATAAAATATTTTATTTTTGATTTTATTATATATTATGATATTATTAACGATTATAGCTTGCACTAACAAGGAAAAAATACTACTTTGATAGTATGGCTTAACACGTAAATTAAATTATATTAAATTATTTATAGAGAATTTTCTCAAAATTTCATTTCAATTCAAAATATTATTTCTTACGAAAATTTTGTCAAAACTTTACTTCTATAAAAAATTTTGTAAAAATTTTATTTCTATTAAAAAATTTGTCAAAATTTTATATCTATTGAAAAATTTGTCAAAATTATATTTCTATAGAAAATTTTGTCAAAATATTATTCATATAGAAAATTTTGTCAAAATTTTATTTCTATTGAAAAATATGTCCAAATTTTATATCTATTGAAAATTTTGTCAAAATTTTAATTCTATTGAAAATTTTGTCAAATTTTAATTCTATTGAACATTTTGTCAAAATTTTAATTCTATTGAAAATTTTGTCAAAATTTTACTTCTATAGAAAATTTTTTGAATTTTTTTCTATTGAAAATTTTGTCAAAATTTTATTTCTATAGAAAATTTCGTCTAAATTTTATTTCATATTTGTTTTTTTGATCTCAGTTTAAAAACCATTGCGTTGAATAAACTACAAGAGTAGCTTAACCAACAGAGAACAATTATATACGGCCGTAAGTTCGGCCAGGACGAAGCTTATGTACCCTCCACCATGGATTGCGTAGAAACTTCTTCTAAACACTGCCATCCACAGTCGAATTACTTAAGTTGCGGTAACGCTTGCCGATGGCAAGGTATCTTAAAACTTCCTAACACCGTCTTCTAACTTGTATGTAAGTCGTCCATACGTGGTATATATTAAATCAAAAAAGATCAATTAATGTATATAATTCAGTTTGACAAAATTTTCTATAGAAATAAAATTTTGACAAAATTTTCTATAGAAATAAAATTTTCACAAAAATTTCTATAGAAATAAAATTTTCACAAAAATTTCCAAAGAAATAAAATTTTCACAAATTTTCTATAGAAATAAAATTTTCACAAAATTTTCTATAGAAATAAAATTTTGGTAGATTATGTTTGTCTCGAGTGGCAACCATGATTATGAAACGATATGGACCAATTTTTGTGTGATTGGAGATCGGCTATATATAACTATAGACCGATATGGACCTACCAAAATGGTTGTAAACGGCAATATACTAACATCACGATCCAAATTTGAACCGGATCGGATGAATTTTGCTCCTCCAAGAGGCTCCGGAGGTCAAATCTGGAGATCGGTTTATATGGAGGTTATGTATAATTATATACCGATATGGACCAATTATGGCACGGTTGTTAGAGATCATATACTAACCATGTTCCAAATTTCAACCGGATTGGATGAAATTTGTTTCTCTGTGAGGCTCCGCAAGCCAAATCTGGGGATCGGTTTATATTGGGGCTATATATAATTATGGACCGATCTGGACCAATTTTAGCATTGTTTTTAGAGACCATTTACCAACACCATGTACCAAATTTCAGCAAGATCGGATAAAATTTGCTTCTCTTTGGGGCTCCGCAAGCCAAATCTGGGGATCGGTTTATATGGGTCTATATATAATTATGGACCGATGTGGACCAATTTTTGCATGGTTGTTACAGACCATATACCAACACCATGTACCAAATTTCAGCCGGATCGGATGAAATATGCTTCTGTTAGAGGCTCCACAAGCCAAATCTGAGGGTCCGTTTATATGGGGACTATACGTAAAAGTGGACCGATATGGCCCATTTGCAATACCATCCGGCCTACATCAATAGTAACTAGTTAGCGTGATTTCAACAGACGAGCGGACGGACGGACATTCTTAGATCGACTCAGAATTTCACCACGACCCAAAATATATATACTTTATGGGGTCTTAGAGCAATATTTCAAACGGAATGACAAAGTTAATATACCCCCCATCATATGGTGGAGGGTAGAAAAAGAATGTTTGTCAAATTTATTTTGGCAAAGTCCTTAAGATTGCAAGATGGTTGGATGGACGCACGTTTCGTCCATCCAACTACCAGAACAAATTCTGGTAGTTCACCAAACCCAAAGTGAACCACACTTGAATCTTCCGAAAAAAGGTTTATTATAGTCGGCTTTTGCTGAAATAAATCTGTACAAACATTTCTCTTTTCCTTTGCCAATTTCAAATCATCGATTTGAGTGCAGTTGGCTGGGTTTATTTCGAGCGTGCTTCCCCATACTTAATTAGTTTTGTTTTGTTATTGTTGGTTTGTACTTCAATCATAATTGTTGTTTTTATCTCAGCTTAAATTTTAATTAAATGTTTTAAATTTTATTTCTATAGACAATTTGTCAAAATTTTGTTTCTATAGAAAATTTTATAAAACTTTTATATGTATATAGAAAATTTTGTAAAAATTTTATTTCTATAGAAAATTTTATTAAAGTTTTTTTCTATAGAAAAATTTGTCAAAATTTTATTTCAGTAGAAAATTTTGTCAAAATTTTATTTCTGTAGAAAATTTTGTCAAAATCTTATTTCTGTAGAAATTTTTGTCAAAATTTTATTTCTATAGAAAATTTTGTCAAAACTTTCTCTATTGAATATTTTGTCAAAATTTTATTTCTATAGAAAATTTTGTCAAAATTTTCTTTCTATAGAAAATGTTGTCAAAATTTTATTTCTATCGAAAATTTTGTAAAAATCTTATTTCTATGGAAATTTTTGTCAACATTTTATTTCTATAGAAAATTTTGTCAAAATTTTATTTATATAGAAAATTAAAAAAAAATTAATTTGTATAGAAAATGTTGTCAAAATTTTATTTCTGTAGAAAATTTTATTAAAATGTTACTTCTATAGAAAATTTGGTCAAAATTTTATTTGTATAGAAAATTTTGTTAAAAATTTTATTTCAATAGAAGATTTTGTAAAAATTTTATTTTAATAGAAAATTTTGTCAAAATTTATTTCTTTAGACAATTTGGAAAAATGTTATTTCTATAGAAAATTTTGTAAAAATTTTATTTCAATAGAGAACAGTGTTGGCTATACCCGTTTTCCGAACGATTTTTTTCTTTGCTTGTAGGTGGCTTCCCAAATAGCTATACGTTTTGCCTAATAATTTCGATTCTCTAACAAGGCTTTCATAACTATGACCATAATTTGACCAGAATCACGGTTTTAGTATTATATCACTATCGATGCATTCCTTTCGGGCATTGCTCACATGTCACACGTAATGAAAATAACACCAACCAAAACTGAAACATAAAATAATACCCGAAGTGTTTAGATATGATATGAAGTTGCAAGACGAACCTGACAGACCAAGTAGAACCTTTAGCGCTAAAGTCCAAGCAATGGAATACCAGGTTAACAATCGAAATGAACAACGGCAACAACAACATCAAGTAAATTACACCTCAGAAATTACCTTGTCTTCTGTTTTGGTGTTTGAAAGCAGGCGGCAGCTTTTTGGCCAAGTTGTTGCAACAAGCAGTAAAACTGAAAAAAACTAATGCAGCAGGAAGCACCCGTCTTTTCCGGCAAGAATTGAAACAAGAACAACAACAAGAAGACGCTGACGACGCTGAAATCAGTCGCAATGCAGCAACAAATAAAGAAACAGAAATGATAACTGAAATTATGATGAAGTTTAAACCTGGCACAATGATGTTACACCAAAAATAAATGAGTGACGGTATTAAGGAATACCAGTAACAAATGAATTTATACCGGCGATAGTGAAATCAGTGTGGGCAATTTTAAAAAGTCTCTACAATGGACAGTGAATGAAAATTTTTAGGGTTCATAATCGGAACCTGTGAGTTTCTTCCATATTCCACTAAAAGTTGTGTCCTATCGAATTATTGGCATTTTGCCGATGACAAGGATTTTATATACAAATTTCAACCGGATCAGAAGAAATTTGCACCTCCAGGAAGTTCCGGAAGTCAAATCTTGTGATCGATTTATATGGTATAAAAGTCGCCTTAGCAGATTGCCAAATCTGAGGGTCCGTTTATATGGGGGCTATACGTAAAAGTGGGTTCATAATCGGAACCTGTGTCCTATCGAATTATTGAGATTTTGCCGATGACAAGGATCCAAATTTCAATGGGATCAGAAGAAATTTGCACCTCCAGGAAGCTCCGGAAGTCAAATCTTGTGATCGATTTATACGGTATAACAGTCGCCTTTGCAGATTGCACCACCGAATTGCCCTTACGTCTAACGAATATTTTAAGACTTGGTTTCATGGTCAAAGGAAAACTAAAGCCGTTTATGAAATCGTGAACGCTCGTGGATCAAACAGTGAACATTCCGTTTTGATTTTTCGTGAACGTTTCCGTTTCATTTTGTTACCATCTGTTCACGATTTAAGAACGTAATTTTTTCTATTAGTTGTATCTCTCTGCTGTTTTCGTAATGATTGATTTTGGAATGATATTCGGTATTTTCTCTCAAACTCCTTCAAATTTTCACATAGTCCTCGTTGAAATAGAATTCGAGCATAAAACACTGTTTTTTTAGTTTAGCATTCGATATTGCCATTAAATGTAGTGTGCTGAACGTTGAAGGTTGGTTGGTTGGATGGATGGATCAGAAAGATGCAATTGCAACAGTCACTTTGGCCTGGATGGCATGATTATCATTCCATATAGCTCAACGATGGAAAGAACGGCAACCAGTCAACCAACGACTCGAAGTCATTCGTTTGTGAGTTCTTTTAAGACAATGATGACGACGTTTTAAGTACCCCCATCGGTGGTGGATGGATGAAACTACTAACGGACGGATGAATGGCTGGCCAAAATGACTGGTCGCAGAGAATGGCTGGTTGGTTGGTTGGTTAGTGGTGATGGTGGTGTGCCTTTGCTTGCCTGGTTGGTGCTGTTACAACTCCGCCCTAAATGTTGTTTTCTGGCTTTGACTTTTCAAAATTCCTTAGCATTTGGAATGGTGGTGTGTTGTTTTTTTTTCTGTTCCTTCAACTTTAGCTACATTGATCGCACGAATCAAGCGCAAGATTACTCACGCGAACCCAATTTGGAAATTGCTTATTAGCGCTGTTAGCTGCTTCTGCTGCTGCATCACCATAAGCACACTGATGGGTTCCCTTGACGTAGTTATGTTGGCAACATCAATCGAAAATCCAGCTAACAACACCCCAGCGCACAGCAGCAACAACACATTAAGCATTACGTACCACTTATATCACCTTCTCCTTGTTAGATTACTTCAGACCCAAAGAAACATTGACTGTAAATAAGCCTCTATATTTTTTCTCCAAAGGCAAAAGAGAGACGTAGAGCAGCAGAGAAATCCATATGGCACAAAAACGGAATTCAACTAACGGAATAAAGCCAAATTGAAGGATCATTAAGTAATGCTTCACTTGGCAGCTATTAATTATCCTTTTGTCAGGCAGGACCATCTTCCAGCCCATAATGTACCGCAAAGAATGATTGTTAATGAAATGCGGGTATTAACGATGTAGCAAGAAACGTGGACTATAAAAAGTTTTCTAAATTAGTTAATGCAAATATCAGCAAAGGCTTAGCATTCGCGTCCTGCATGAATTTTCTCCCTCTCGAAAAGGGAGAAAATTGTCGAAGAAGAAACAAGTATATACGGCCGTAAGTTCGGCCAGGTCGAATCTTATGTACCCTCCACCATGGATTGCGTAGGAACTTCTACTAAAGGCTGTCATCCACAATCGAATTACTTGGGTTGCGATAACACTTGCCGATGGCAAGGTATCGTAAAACTTTTTAACACTGTCTTCTAAATTGTAAGTTAGCCCATACGGGGTATATATTAAACAAAAAAAGGCCGATTAAATACGTTTATAATATAGTTTGACAAAATTTTCTATAGAAATGAAAACTTGACAAAATTTTCTATAGAAATAAAATTTTGACAAAATTTTCTATAGAAATAAAAACTTGACAAAATTTTCTATAGAAATAAAATGTTGACAAAATTTTCTATGGAAGTAAAATGTTGACAAACTTTTGTATAGAAATGAAATGTTTACAAAATTTTCTACAGAAATAAATTTTTTACAAAATTTTCTATAAAAATAAAATTTTGACAAAACTTTCTATGGAAATAAAATTTTGGTAGATTATTTTTGGCGATATGGACCCAATTTTTGTGTAATAAGTCATCGGCTATATATAACTAAAGACCGATATTGACCAATTTTTACATGGCTGTTAGAGGCCATATATTGACAAAATGTACCAAATTTCAACCGCATCGGATGACTTTTGCTATATATAATTATGGACCGATATGGACCAATTTTTGCATGGTTGTTAGATACCATATACTAACACCATGTACCAAATTTCAACTGCATCGGATGAATTTCGCTCCTCCAATAGGTTCCTGAGGTCAAATCTGGGGATCGGTTTATATGGGAGCTATATATAATTATGAACCGATATGGACCAATTTTTGCATGGTTGTTAGAGACTATATACTACCACCACGTAGTAAATTTCAATTGGATCGGATGAATTTTGCTCCTCCAAGAGGCTCCGGAGTTCAAATCTGGGGATCGGTTTATATGGGAGCTATATATAATTATGAACCGATATGGACCAATTTTTGCATGGTTGTTAGAGGCCGTATACTAACATCAGGTACCAAATTTCAACAGGATCGGATGAATTTTGCCCCTCCAAGAGGCTCCGGAGGTCAAATCTGGGGATCGGTTTATATGGGGGCTATATATAATTATGGACCGATATGGACCAATTTTTGCATGGTTGTTAGAGACCGAATCTTATATACCCTTCACCATGGATTGCTTAGAAACTTCTACTAAAGACGGTCATCCACAATTAAATTACTTGGGTTGCGACCGATGGTAAGGTATCTTAAAACTTCTTAACATCATCTTCTAAATTGTAAGTTAGTCCATGCGGAATATATATTAGGCAAAAGAAAGGCTGATTAAATACGTATATATTCAGTTCTTCACCGGTATATATAGGGAAAAAATAATTACGAACCGATATGATCTTTTGTGGGGTAATTATAATGTCTGAATTGAAATATCGGGGTCGCTTTATATGGGGGCTATATACAATAACGAACATGAGTGTACCAAAAATTGTAGATTTTTTACTGTTTGGTAGATTGGTAGAATTCTCGATGTTTTGGAAGATCTTGCAAAAAATTCCTCTCCAGCTTCATAAATTGCCTATAGAAATAAAATTTTGACAATATTTTCAACAGAAATTAAATTCTGAAAAAATTTTCTATAGATATACAAAATTTTGACAAAATTGTTTAAAGAAATAAAGTTTTAACAAAATTTTCTATAGAAATATAAAACTTTGACAAATTTTTCGATAGAAATAAATTTTTATCAAAATTTTCTAAAGAAATAAAATATTGACAAAATTTTCTAATGAAATAAAATGTTGACAAAATTTTCTTAGAAATAAAATTTTGACAAATTTTTCTAAAGAAATGTACAATTTTGTAAAAATTTTCTATGACAATAAAATTTTGGTAGATTATTTTCGGCTCGAGTGGCAATCGTGATTATGAACCGAAAAGGGCAAATTTTTCTGTGATTGGGGATCGGTTTATCTCGGGGCAATATATAAGTATAGAATGATACAGAATGGTTGTTATCGGTCATATACTAGCGCAATGTGCCAAATTTTAACCGGATCGAATGAATTTTGCTCTTTCAAGAAGCTCCGGAGGTCAAATCTGGGGATCGGTTTATATGGGGGCAATATATAATTATGGACCGATATGGACTAATTCTGGCATGGTTATTAGGGACCATATACTAATACCACGCACCAAATTTCAAACGGATCGGATGAATTGTGCTCCTCCAAAAGGCTCCACAGGTCAAATCTGGGGATCGGTTTATATGATGGCCATATATAATTATGAAACGATATGGACCAATTTTTGCATGGCTGTTAGAGACCATATACTAACATCACGTACCAAATTTAAACCGCATTGGATGAAATTTGCTCCTCTAAGAGGTTCCGGAGGTCAAATCTGGGGATAGGTTTATTAGGGGGCTATATATATATTTATGAACCGATATGGTCCAATTTTTGCATGGTTAGTAGAGACCATATACTAACACCACGTACCAAATTTCAGTCGGATCGGATGCAATTTGCTTCTCTTTGAGGCTCCGCAAGCCAAATCTGGGGATCGGTTTATAAAAGGGTGGTTAAAATTTCAAGGGCCGATGTTGATTTTGAATAAAACACACTCTATTTAGGAAATTATTGGTCCAAATTTTCGATGACGCTGAGGCATAATGTAGGTTCTATGCCGTTAATGTGCCGAATTATCTCATCCTTTAGCCAGGGATGGAAAATGCAGTACTATAGCACTTTTTTCAATACTGTTTTACCCAGATCAGTACCGTAGTACCCGCGCGAATAATTTAGTACCTTTTGTGTAGACATTTTTGAGCCGATAGCAGATTTATGGTACAATAGTTTTGACATAATACTCGAATTTTGAGAAAGTCTTTAACAAACTCATTTGCTAATAGTCTTTTGCAAATTTTTCAAAACAGACAAGTTCATGCGGGAAGAAAATCTCGATTTTGTAAAAGCCATGATCAAAAACACGTTCGAAACTTGAGACAAAAATAATCTATCAACATTTGGACAAAAACTTACCAAAAAATATTATTTTGCAAAAATGTAGTTTTGTCAAAATTTTATTTCGATAGAAAATTTTGTCAAACATTTTATTTCGATAGAAAATTTTGTCAAAATTTTATTTCTATAGAAAATAGAAATTTTATTTTTATCGAAAATTTTGTCAAAATTTTGTTTCTATAGAAATTTTTTTGAATACTTTATTTTTATAGAAAATTTTGTCAAAATTGCATTTCTATAGAAAGTTTTGTCAAAATTTTATTTCCATAGAAAATTTTGTAAAAATTTTATTTTTATTGAAAATTTTGTCAAAATTTTGTTTCTATAGAAAACTTTGTATATACTTAATTTCTATAGAAAATTTTGTCAAAGTTTTATTGTTATCGAAAATTTTGTTAAAATTTTATTTTTATCGGAAATTTTGTCAAAAATTTATTTATATAAATAAAATTGTCAAAATTTTATTTTTATAGAAAATTTTGTCAAAATTTTATTTTTATCGAAAATTTTGTCAAAATTTTATTTCGATAAAAAATTTTGTCAAAATTTTATTTCGATAGAAAATTTTGTCAAAATTTTATTTTTATAAAAAAAAATTGTCAAAATTTTATATTTATCGAAAATTTTGTCAAAAGCTTGTTTCTATAAAAAATTTTGTCAAAATTTTGTGAATACTTTATTTCTATAGAAAGTTTTGTCAAAATTTTATTTTTATAGAAAATTTTGCCAACATTTTATTTTTATCGAAAATTTTATTTTTATAAATTTTTCTTTCTATAGAAAATTTTGTGAAAACTTTATTTCTATAGAAAATGTTGTCAAAATTGTATTTCTATAGAAAATTTAGAGGTGCTCTTGGCAATAATATTCCAATGGAATTTTTGTTGAAGTTAGTGAAAAGTACTTTTTCGCTCAAAAAAATACATTTTTTGTACTTTCTTAAAATTTGTATTTTCCATCCCTGCCTTTAGGTGTCAAATCACATAATATTGGCGGCCAATTGACATCGCCATTACGTGAGATAACACGGCCATTGAATTTGTTGCGCAAAAGAGCCATTGTTTCGTTAGCTGTGTAGCAAGTGGCACCGTCCTGCTGAAACCACATATCGTCCACTTCGATATCTTCCAATTCGGGCCATAAAAAGTTCGTTATCATCTCACGATAGCGAACACCATTCACAGTAACTGCCTGACCGGCCTCATTTTGGAAAAAATACGGCCCGATGATGCCGCCAGCCCCTAAACCGCACCAAACAGTCACTCTTTGTGGGTGCATTGGTTTTTCGACAATCGCTCTTGGATTCTCATTCGCCCAAATGCGGCAATTCTGTTTATAGACGAATCCACTGAGGTGAAAATGTGCCTCATCACTGAAAATGATTTTCTTCGAAAGGTGATCATCCACTGTTGCCATTTCTTGTTCTGCCCATTCACGACGTCCATGGTTCAAATTGAGTAAGTTTGAAATAAAGAAATGTCAAATAAAATTCGGAAAAAACTTGGCGTTTAGGTGTGGTTCACATTCAACATCGGCCCTTACAATTTAACCACTCTTTATAATTATGCACCGATGTGGAATAATTTGTGCATGGTTGTTAGAGACAATATACCAACTCTATGTACCAAATTTCAGCCAGAGCGGATGAAAGATGCTTCTCTTAGAGGCTCCGCAAGCCAAATCGGGGGGTCCGTTTATATATGGGCTATACATAAAAGTGGTCCGATACGGCCCATTTGCAATACCATCCGACCTACATAAATAACAACTACTGATGCCAAGTTTCAAGTCGATAGCTTGTTTCGTTCGGAAGTTAGCGTGATTTCAACAGACGGACGGACATGTTTAGATCGACTCAGAATTTCACTATGACCCAGAATATATATAATTTATGGGGTCTTGGAGCAACACTTCGATGTATTACAAACGGAATGACAATGTTAATATACCCCCCCCCCCCCATCCTATGGTGGAGGGTATACAAATTTGTAAAATTTTTGGAAATCGGGTGATACTACAATTGGTGAGTGTGTCCAGACCTAGAGTGAGAAACTAAACAGATATATCGAACCGATTTTTTTCTGACATTATATTTTTAAGTAAACCCAGAGACGGAATATGATAACCTCAAATAAGTTTCAAGAGTAGATTCGTTTTTATACCCTCCCCTAGGATGGGGGTATTAACTTTGTCATTCCGTTTGTAACACATGGAAAAATTGATCTAAGACATATGTTTTGGGTTGTGGTGAAATTCAGAGTCGATCTAGCTACGTCCGTCCGTCTGTTGAAATCACGCTAAATTCCGAATGAAACAAGATATCGTCTTGAAACTTGGCACAAGTAGTTGTCGTTATTGCAAATGGGCCATATATGTAGATCGTTATTGCAAATGGGCCATATCGGACCACTTTTACGTATAGCCCCCATATAAATCGATCCCCATATTTGGTTTGCGTAGCCTCTAAGAGAAGCAAATTTCATCCGAACCGGTTGAAATTTGGTACGTGGTGTTAGTATATGGTCTCTAATAACCATGCAAAAATTAAACCATATCGGTTTATAATTATATATAGTCCCCATATAAACTGATCCCCAGATTTGACCTCCTTAGTCTCTTAGAGAAGCAAATGTGATATCGAATTTGGGAATCGGTTTTCATTAAAGCTATATAACATATAGTTGTAAAACGATATAGACAAATTTTTGCCTGATTGTTAGAAAATATTTTAACTGGAAAGGATGAAATTTGCTCCTTCAGAAAATTCAGGAAATTATGTTAAATCTGGGGACAGACTAGGGACTTCTCCCTATAACCTACCAATACTCACGAAAATCTAGTGAATGCTAGCCAAAAGCATTCATTAACAGTAAGTCATTCTTTCCAAGCATACGGTATTGCTGAAGGTAATAACGCAAGAACTTTTTGTTATCACTTTTCTCAAATGTCAAATAGAATATTTCCTAACGTCTTTGATCATAGCTCTTGGGAAATATTCGTAGAAAACCTAAACAGGATGATTTACCCATAACCTAACTAATATCTAGCAGGGCGATTGATTCACAAGAAAACTATGAACTCTCAATGTATTCTAGGTTTTCAAGTACCATCAAGACCAGCTATCAAATAACAGTTTGCCAAAAAAATAAAATAAAAACGTCTAGCACGACCTACGTCAATCTCAATAGCCTAAAGTGTGAAATAACCAAAAATCCATTATATGGACATGGTTGCCACCACCTCCATAGCAACGACCATTACTACTAAGTACTCCATGTAAAGGTGAGAAACCCACGCGCAAATACTTAACCAACAACATCGTCATAGTTGTCTACCCACAACCAGGCAGTCTGGCTAGCTGGTGGAATGTATCAACGTTGGAAAAGGAAAACCCTTCCATTAGGAGCAATGATTTGTTAAATTTCATGATGTAAAAGATGGCAATTGATTACTTCATACAATGCTCCGACAGAGATGTATAAGGCAAAAGGTCGTCTTGTATGGCGATACATGATTTTCAAAAAAAACAAAAAACAAAAAGATTTGTTTTCTTTTTTTCTTTTATTCCACTAAGTGCTTGACTAGCTTATTGGTTACTTGAAGCATTTTTGGTGTGCTTGGCCATACCATGCCAATGTAATACCACCAAAAGAGTATTGATTGAACTCTTTAGTTGTTAAGATATCACAGGAAATGAGGCATATATTGGCGAAACGGAAAACCATCAGCCAAATAATGGCAAATTACAACAACCTAATAACTAATATATCAGATATATCGTTAATGGTGTAAAGAAAGGCTCTTTTTTGGTTTCCATATAAAAAACTCATCTTGTCATTACATTAAGCGTCATCAGTCAGTGTCATCTGTGCTAGGGGGGACTTTTGGAAAAAAAAACCCCAAAAATATATCTGACATTACAAGTCAAAATCTTATAATGAAATTATAACCTCAAACTAGCTGGCCTACACTTTAAAATAATTCTCACAAAAATGCTCTATAGCTGATTGATCGATTAGCTATGAAAGGCCTGCCAAAAACAATGGAGTATAGTGGGGGTTTTCCATATATACCCTCTATGGAACAGGTTACTACACGTTAGAGCAAATGTTTGCGACACCCAGAAGAAAACAAAACACATCCAGAGAGAGAGAGAGAGAGAGAGAGAGAACTTCACGTTAAACATATGTTATTTGGGGTGATCATATTCCTTCTGTACGTGTACACACATGGTGCCTATGTAGCCGATTTAGCCATGTCCGTCTAGCCGTCTTCACCCAAAGAAAAAAAAAAACGCTTGGAAAACGATCAGGATCACTGGATTATTTAAACGACGCTTCTTGTATCTCTGGATTATACACAATAATTATACCCTAAACCACATAGTGGTCAGGGTATAATAAGTTTGATCGGCCAAAAAATGTGCCTACCAGAAATATTGATGTTAGACCCCATAAAATATATACCGATCGACTCAGAATCACCTACTGAGTCGATCTAGCGCTTGGTGTCCGTCCGTCCGTCTGTCCATGTATTTGTTGTTCACAGGATTCCGGTCGCAATTATTAACCGATTTTGATGACATTTAGTTCAGGTAGTTTTTTGGGCACAAGGACGAACGCTATTGAATTTGGAAGAAATCGGATCAAATTTACATATATCTCCCATATATATGTATCGCCCGATTTCGACAAATGGGGTCACGTTGCGCGTTTTTTCAAACGGATCGTCACCAAATTTGACAAAAGGTAATCTTTTCCATCGCCCTTCAAGTCTGCAAAATTTCATCCAAATCGGTTCAGATTTAGATATAGCTCTCATATATATGTATCGCCCGATTTTGCCAAATTTGGCCACAAAACCTTTATTTATCAACCGATCTTAATCAACGTTGGCTAAATATAATCTTCTATAGCACTAACTATATGTGCAAAAAATCATCGAAATCGGTTCAGATTTAGCTATAGCTCCCATATATATGTACCGCCCGATTTTTCTAAATTTGGCCATAAAACCCTTATTTATCAACCGATCTTACCCAAATTTGGCTAAATGTAGTCTTCTATAGCACTAACTACATGTGCAAAAAATCATCGAAATCGGTTCATATTTAGATATAGCTCCCATATATATGTATAGCCCGATTTTCCCAAATTTGGCCATAGAACCCTTATTTATTAACCGATCTTACTTAAAGTTGGCTAGATCCAGTCCTCTATAGTACTAACTACATGTGCAAAAAATCATCGAAATCGGTTCATATTTAGATATAGCTCCCATATATGTATCACCCGATTTTGAAAAATTCGCCCCTAATAACCTTATGTTTGACCATACAGGCCTCATTTCGTGACTGATCTTACTCAAATCTTCCACAAGGTAACCTTTTGTGGTATTAATCAAACCCGCAAAATATTATGAAAATTGGTTCAGATTTAGATATAGCTTCCATATATATGCATCGCTCGATTTTCCCAAATTTGGCCATTATTTATTAACCAATGTTACTCAAATTTCAAATTTTGATGTATTAGCCGATCGTACTTATACGTACTTGTAGCTTTTACATAAGAATATTGCTCGATTTTTACAAATTTGGATTTATTACCCACACTAATGTAACGATTTTCTGTTATTTAATAATGGACTCAATATTAGTGGCATACTAACTCCGTAGGCGCAATATTAACACAGCCATTGTTTCTAGAAGTAGGGGAAATTCCCTATATGTAGGGTTTTTCTAATATTTAGCATCTTGTAGGGACGTAGGGCCACAATTTAGGGCATTTTCACTCAACACATTTTGTAATAATTCTTACATTTTGGTGGCTCTAGAGGAGGAAATTAGAAGCCGGCAGGGCTTGATCTTTAACAATGTGTGGTAAACTTTATTCCTGTAGAGAATTTTGTCAACATTTTATTTCTATAGAACATTTTGTCAAAATTGTATTTATATAGACATTTTTTTCAAAATATTATTTCTATAAAAAAATTTCTCAAAATTTTATTTCTGTGGAATTTTTTCTCAAAATTTTATTTCTATAGAATTTTGTGTCAAAATTTTATTTTATAGAAAAATTTCTCACAAAAATTTGTTTATAGAAACTTTTTTCAAAATTTTATTTTTATAGAGATTTAACAAAAACGATTACTAATTTGGGTAGAATTCTACCAACTGTGGCAACCGTGGTGGTAATACAAATTTATATTCTAAGTTATATACGTTGCATATTCAGGTTTTAAGATAATAAAGTACTTAGAACCATTTTTGTTTTGTAAATTTTTTTAAATTTAACGAAAAATATAGTAGGGAAATTGTTTGGGAATGTATGGGAAAGTAGGGAACTTTTTTTGTCCTTGTAGGGTAAACCGAAACTTTTCCGTGGCAACATTGACTATGAGCTATAGTCAGATTGACACAAAGCACCCATAGACATGTACCCCTTAATTTTCTTAAATATGCAACTGCGGTTTATCTCCCAGACCTATATGTTACCCCACAAATGCTTATGATTACTAATTCTGTAATGGTGGTTTAGGGTATGATATAGTCGGCCCCGCCCAACTTTCTACTTTACTTACTTGTTATACCCTCCATCATAGGATGGGGGTATATTAACTTTGTCATTCCGTTTGTAACACATCGAAACATTGCTCTAAGACCCCATAAAGTATATATATTCTGGGTCGTGGTGAAATTCTGAGTCGATCTAAGCATGTCCGTCCGTCCGTCCGTCCGTCCGTCCGTCCGTCCGTCCGTCCGTCTGTTGAAATCACGCTAACTTCCGAACGAAACAAGCTATCGACTTGAAACTTGGCACAAGTAGTTGTTATCGATGTAGGTCGGATGGTATTGAAAATGGGCCATATCGGTCCACTTTTACGTATAGCCCCCATATAAAGGGACCCTCAGATTTGGCTTGTAGAGCCTCTAACAGAAGCATATTTCATCCGATCCGGCTGAAATTTGGTATATGGTGTTGGAATATGGTCTCTAACAACCATGCAAAAATTGGTCCATATCGGTCCACTTTTACGTATAGCCCCCATATAAACGGACCCCCAAATTTGGCTTGCGATTGCTCTAAGAGAAGCAAATTTCATCCGATCCGGCTGAAATTTGGTACATGCTGTTAGTATATGCTCTCTACCAACCATGCAAAAATTGGTCCACATCGGTCCATAATTATATATAGCCCCCATATAAACCGATCCCCAGATTTGGCTTGCGGAGACTAAAAGAGAAGCAAATTTCATCCGATCCGGCTGAAATTTGGTACATGATGTTGGTATATGGTCTCTAACAACCATGCAAAAATTGGTCCATATCGGTCCATAATTATATATAGCCCCCATATAAACCGATCCCCAGATTTGGCTTGTGGAGCCTCTAAGAGAAGCATGTTTCATCCGATCCGGCTGAAATTTGGTACATGGTGTTGGTATATGGTCTCTAACAACCTTGCAAAAATTGGTCCACATCGGTCCATAATTATATATAGCCCCCATATAAACCGATCCCCAGATTTGGCTTGCGGAGCCTAAAAGAGAAGCAAATTTCATCCGATCCGGCTGATATTTGGTACATGATGTTGGTATATGGTCTCTAACAACCATGCAAAAATTGGTCCATATCGGTCCTTAATTATATATAGCCCCCATATAAACCGATCCCCAGATTTGGTTTGTAGAGCCTCTAACAGAAGCATATTTCATCCGATCCGGCTGAAATTTGGTATATGGTGTTGGTATATGGTCTCTACCAACCATGCAAAAATTGGTTTACATCGGTCCATAATTATATATAGCCCCCATATAAACCGATCCCCAGATTTGGCTTGCGGAGCCTAAAAGAGAAGCAAATTTCATCCGATCCGGCTGAAATTTGGTACATGGTATTGGTATATGGTTTCTAACAACCATGCAAAAATTGGTCCACATCGGTCCATAATTATATAAAGCGCCCATATAAACCGATCCCCAGATTTGGGTTGGGGAGCCTCAAAGAGAAGCAAATTTCATCCGATCCGGCTGAAATTTGGTACATGATATTGGTATATGGTCTCTAACAACCATGCAAAAATTGGTCCACATCGGTTCATAATTATATATAGCCCCCATATAAAACGATCCCCAGATTTGGCTTGCGAAGTCTCCAAGAGAAGCAAATTTCATCCAATCCGGTTGTAATTTGGAACATGGTGTTAGTATATGATCTTTAACAACCGTGCCAGAATTGGTCCATATCGGTCCATAATTATGTATAGCCCCCATATAAAACGTTCTCCAGATTTGACCTCCGGAGCCTCTTGGAGGAGCACAATTCATCCGATCCGGTTCAAATTAGGAATGTGGTGTTAGTATATGGTCGCTAACAACCATATCAAAATTGGTCCAATCACACAAAAATTGGTCCATATCGGTCCATAATCATGGTTGCCACTAGAGCCAAAAATAATCTACCAAAATTTTTTTCTATAGAAAATTTTGTCAAAATTTTATTTCTATAGAAAATTTTGTCAAAATTTTATTTCTAGAGAAAATTTTGTTAAAATATTATTCGGTTCATAATAAAATTTTCATCATTGTCAAAATTTTATTTCTATAGAAAATTTTGTTCAGATTTTATTCGGTTCATAATCATGGTTGCCACTCGAGCCAAAAATAATCTACCAAGATTTTATTTCTATAGAAATTTTGTCAAAAGTTTATTTCTATAGAAAATTTTGTTAAAATTTTATTTCTGTAGAAATTTTTTTCAAAATTTTCTTTCTATAGAAAATTTTGTCATACAATTTAGAAGATGGTGTTAGGAGGTTTTAAGATGCCTTGCCATCGGCAAGCGTTACCGCCGATGGCAAGGCATCTTCGATTGTGGATGGCAGTGTTTAGAAGAAGTTTCTACGCAATCCATGATGGAGGGTACATAAGCTTCGGCCTGGCCGAACTTACGGCCGTATATACTTGTTTTTGTAATGAGTTTGTCCACAGAGATTTCCTATGTTATTAGATTTGGATTCCATTCCGTCAATAGCTATATCGATAAGTTCTTGCTCGTCGATTTCGGCAGGCGCAGCTATAGTTTGCTTTGTTACAATATATGATTAGGTTGGTTTTAATTTACGCAAGCGTAACCTGCGATAATTTTCATACCCTCCACCATAGGATGGGGGGTATACTAACTTTGTCATTCCGTTTGTAACACATCGAAATATTGCTCTAAGACCCCATAACGTATATATATTCTGGGTCGTGGTGAAATTCTGAGTCGATCTAAGCATGTCCGTCCGTCCGTCCGTCTTTTGAAATCATGCTAACTTCCGAACGAAACAAGCTATCGACTTGAAACTTGACACAAGTAGTTGTTCTTGATGTAGGTAGGATGGTATTTTTTTTTTATTATTTAAGTCTATAGATACAATATCCTTACAGACTAATACATAGAACTACATATATACACAATAAATATGGGAAATATATTATAAATGCCATTCATTCATTCAAGTAAAGAATCATTTTAAGTTTTAACATATTTCTATCCTCAGAAAGATTAATGAGTGATAATACCTATTAAAATCATCACATAAGTGGCGAAGGGAATCATTATTTGCAAACTCTCTCTGGAAAAATTGTATACTTAATAAACGGAAGTTACTTGTTGGTCTAAGAGGTACAGTTAGACTAATACGACTCAAAATAAGTTTTCCATGTATAATATTCATAATAAACGTAATATTTAACATTTTTCTTCGACTAATTAATGACGGAAGTTTAATTAGTCCAAGTCTAAATTTGCACGAAGGTAGTGTAAGATAAGTCCATTCTCGATTTCTCAGGCAAAAAATAAGGAATTGTTTTTGAACTGATTCAATTTTATCCGAATATATTTTATAAACAGGGTCCCATATAACTGTGCCATATTCTAGGGTACTACGAACAAGAGAAATGTACAGACTTTTGGTGATACAGTGATCATCAAATTCTTTACACCATCTCTTCATGAAACCAAGCGAGCTGTATGCTTTATTAATCATCATAGTGAAATGTTGTTTAAAATTTAATCTATTATCTAAAAGAATACCAAGATCAAGAAAAGTCTCAACCCTTTCAAGTTCACGACTGTAAAGAAAGTAACTAGTATTAATGCGTTTAACTCTATAAAATGACATCTGCTTACATTTTGAGATATTTAATTGCATCAAATTTATATCACACCACAATGAGAAATTTTCAAGATCAGACTGTAATAAAGTTTGATCAATAGGGTCATTAAAAGAATAGAAGATTTTGATATCATCAGCATACATTAATACATGAGCATTTTCAATAACACAGGGTAAGTCATTTATAAAGAGTGTAAAAAGGACAAATGGGCCATATCGGACCACTTTTACGTATAGCCCCCATATAAACCGACGCTCGGATTTGGCTTACGGAGCCACTTGATGGAGCAAAATTCATCCTATAAGGTTTAAATTTGGTACATGGTGTAAGTATATGGTCTCTAACAACCATGCAAACTTTGGTTCACATCGGTCCATAAATATATATAGCCCTCATATAAACCGATCCCCAGATTTGAATTCCGGAGCCTCATGGACGAGCAAAATTCATCCGCTTCGGTTGAAATTTGGAACGTGGTGTTAGTATATGGTCTCTGACAACCATGCAGGAATTGGTCCATATCGGTACATAATTATATGTAGAGCCCATATAAACCGATCCCCAGATTTGACCTTCAGAGCCCCTTGCAAGAGCAAAATTCACCCGATCCGGTTGAAATTTGGTACAGGGTGTTAGTATATGCTCTCTAACAACCATGCAAAAATTGGTCCATATCGGTCCATAATTATATATAGCCCCCATATAAACCGATTCCCCGATTTAGCTTGAGGACCCTCTAAGAGAAGCAAATTTCATTTCATTTGGTACGTGGTGTTAGAATATGGTTTTTAACAACCATGCAAAAATTGGTCCATATCGGTCCATAATCATATATAACCACCATATAAACCGACCCCAATTTGGCTTGCGGATCCGCTTGGAGGAGAGAAATTCATCCGATCAGGTTTAAATTCGGTACGTGGTGTAAGTATATAGTCTCTAACTACAATGAAAAAATTGGTCCATATCGGTCCATTATTATATATAGCCCCCATATAAACCGGTCCCCAGATTTGACCCCCGGAGCATCTTGGAGGAATAAAATTCATCCGATTCGGCTGAAATTTGATACGTGGTGTTGGTGTATGGTCTCTAACAACCATGCGAAAATTAGTCCATATCGGTCGATATTTATATATAGCTCCCATATAAATCGATCCCCAGATTTTACTTCCGGTACCTTTTAGAGAAGCAACAATTCTATTAACAATTTACCATAAACCAATTTACAGGGGAGGTAGGTAGAGGAGCTGGAGCTCCACCGGATGTTCACCTGATTACCTATGCGGACGACTGTTCCATAGTGGCATCAGGGAGCTTGAGGTGAAGATTAATGGTTACGTACCTGCACTCAGGGACTTCTTTGTCAACAGAAATCTGAAACTTTCTGCCCCTAAATCGACAGCGACAATTTTCACATCGTGGACCAAGGAAGTGAACCTGGACATCGATATCCCCATACGTGGCCAGAGTATCCCCACATCTAAGAACCCCAAAGTTCTTCGTGTGACGTTTGATAGTTTGTTCCTCTTTGGTAAACATGCGGAAATGGTAGCTAAAAACGTTGGGAGTAGAAACAAGATCCTGAAGGCATTGGCTGGTAGCACCTGGGGGAGAGATAAAAGACGATACAAAAGACCTACGAGTCTATTGGGCGTCCCCTTATCGATTATGCGGCCCCTGTTTGAATTCCCAGTATTAGCGATTCCCAATGGAGAAATCTTCAGACGGTGCAAAACACTGCGTTGCGGATTGCCACTGGATGTCACTCTAAGACGCCAGAACAGCATCTACAACATGAGACCAAAATGCTATCGGTGAGGCAACACTGCACCCTCCTCACCCAACAGCACCTGATAAAGTGTAGGAGTGTAAACCACCCAAACCATGCCACATCCAGGAGGGTGCCATCCGAAAGTGCCAAGCCCATTCGTTCTGATTTTAGGAAGGATATAAGGTTAATAGAATATATGATCGGCGATGACAGTGATGAGGGAATAAGGATGGCACTGATGGCGGCACACACGGCAGCGGTTCGGAAGGCGATTGACTCCTACTGGGAAGACCACCACCAATCAGCGACGATGAGAGACGGCTTCCTAGAAAAACCAGGTCGGTGCTATGTCAGCTAAGATCGGGTATCTCCATGTACTTGAATGTCACCTCTCCCTTTTGAACCCAGCAATCCAGGATGTTTGCCCGAACTGTAGACAATCGCCTCACATCACGAGGCCTCTCTTCGCGTGTCCTGCTAAGCCAGCAGACCTGACACCTACTTCACTCTGGACTCATCCAGTAGAGGCAGCTCGCTTCCTCGAGCTGGATGATGATCTTATCCCTAATAATTTGTTTGTTTTGTCTACTTTCATACCCAGGACTACAACAACAAACATATTCATAGTTTTTACTACACTTCATCCAGTAAAAATTTGTGATAATTATCATAATGGACTGAATAGTCAAATTGAGCCTGAAACAATTCGGCCTGCCAATTTAACCTAACCTAATGCTGTACTAACGTTTTACAATGAAACTTCAAAATGTTTCTTATTAAAAACTTAAAGTTAGAAAAGAACAAATAGACAAAAATATTTTTTTTTTGTATTTCAAAAATAAAAATTTTGTATCAAAAAAAATTAGTTTGGTAACAAAAAAAAATTAAATTTTCGCAGAAATTGAAAAATACTCTAACAAAACAACAATGTTTTCGATACACGTTCTTCAAACGATTTTTTTTTTCTTTGCATGTACATAATGCTATCACATGGTTGTGCCAACACAACATTTTTCTCAGAAATGAGAAATAATTTTTTCCATACTATATTCCATGATTACTAAAACTCAAACCGCGAATAAATTGTAAATTTATATAAAATGGCAAATTATTTTTAGAACTCGCAAAAAAGACAAATGTTCATAAATCTTAAGCCAAGGCATTCACTAAATGATAGACTATTTCCATGTTTTTCCTTAAAACCGGATTCTTTTAACATCAATTTTTATTGATAATAGCCTGGTTCAAGTGCTATTCCATCATAATCGATTGAATACATTAAATACTAGAGACAAGAGACGTAGTTCATAACAAATATCCGACTGAAGCCGCTATATTTCTCAGATCTTCCAGTGGGGAACACTTGTTATGCCCATGTAATTATTAGAGCAGACATTTAAACGCTTATTGCAAAATCACCAAAGAGAAGAATGTGTATTTTTATAAACAATTCCTTTAGTCATTGCATTGCACCCCGCATGTTGCAAGGCATGCATGTATATAGCATGACGTTACAACAAGTTTTTCAGCAGCCATGTCAAAAGGAGCTTCCCCACATTCACACAGTATCGTTGCCCCAAACACAATGCACCATAACCATCGCCATCATCATCATCATCATCATGTAATGAAAATGAAGTGTCCTCATCTTCATCCGTTGGAGATGGTGACGATCGTCTTCTATGCGATGAGTATTTGTTGCACTGGTGGCGGCATCTTTTCATTTGGAAGCAGTGATGTGTTACTGCCAACTAGGACTTTCGATAATATTTGTTAAAGCCTGTTGTGTTATGGTTTAAAAAGGCTTTTGTATTAACTTAAGACTAGGAACTAATGCGTACATTTATTACTCAATATGTTGTTGTAATAGGGTGTCCTGTATTGTAATTTATTATATCCAAGACCAACCGAGCCAAAGATGCAGCTACTTCCAAATTAATAAATTGTTCACGAAGCTCCTGTTTTAAATCTGTGTTCTAAAAAATTTAAATTGCGATACGGATTTCATTTACCGAGATATCCATTTTATTTTTGCAAATGAAGTATATGGCTAAGATACCCCACTTTAATCTCAGAATCATTTCCTGAATTAATTTATCCCTTGCTGTCCGCCTGTCATATCAGATCAAATTTTGTTATCTGATCTATTTGAAAACTAGTATAAGATTTTTTAACCCTGATTTCATTATTGGGTCCTACTGCAGAAGGACCCAACAACCTCAGCTATGGCCATCCATTAACAGCAACAGTTGGCTCTTCTGTGCCAGCACATTCTACAGTACAGTCAAGTACGCCGTGTGCAGCAACCTAATCCCTCTAATAGGAACCAGTTGAGTGGCCTCAAGATCCTTCAGTGGAACTGTAACTATTATGACCTGACAAGGAAGATTACAGAAATCACAGATTTCGTGGACAAAGAGAGAAGGAACTCTCTTTACCACTTTACTCTCTTTACTGTGTTCCAGGAGACTAAACTCTCCAGTGGGAATGGTCTTACCAGATCATTCTGCGACTCTGCTCATAGGCATGATAGAGAGAAACCCCTGTGGGGAAATAGCCTTAATTGTTAATGGCTCTGCAACATACAGGACTCTGGCACTAACCAGGACTGATCCCCATTCGGAAATACAGGGGATAACTATCGCGGTGAAGAAGGCAGACATATGCGCGCTAGGCATATACATCTCTTTCGATGCTGTTTTCCAGGCAGGATATAAGCCAGTACTAAGTCAATATCTCAGTAGTGAGCAAACTATCCATTTAAAATGCACATCTGCTACTTGGTTCTTAGAGCTTGGATGTAACACGAGAATATATTACGAATCAGGTGGATGACATAAATTTCTTGGCGTTTTAAATGAAGACTACCCAACCCGCAAAACGGCATGATGCCCAAGCTTCCCGGATGCCACCATCGTTAGCTCTGACCTCGTGGTGCAGGCAACATGGCATATAGACAAAGCCATGGACTGTGACCACTTCCTGATTATGGTGCAAATTGATTAAGGGACTGATACCGTTATTCCAGAAAAGAGAACGTTTATGAACTTCGGTAAGGCTAATTGGTAGCTATTCACCTCGCTAAAGAAGTACGAATTTGCCACTGTCTCACAGCCAATGTCAGCGCCGGCTGAAAAGAAGATTTTCGGAGATGTCTTAAAGAAAATGTATACCAGTAAATCGCCGATATCCATCCGAATCTCTCCATGTAAGCATCAACGTTGACAGATAAAAGGTACGTGATCCCTAAAGAAAACTACGAATCAGATGGATGACATAAATTTCTTGGCGTTTTAAATGAAGACCACCCAAACCGCAAAACGGCCTGATGCCAAGCTTTCCGGACGCCACAATTGTTAGCTCTGACCTCGTGGCACAGGCAACATGGCATATAGACAAAGCCATGAACTATGACCACCTCCCGATTATGGTGCAAATTGATTTAGGGACTTGCACCATTATTCCAGAAAAGAGAACGTTTATGAACTTCGGTAAGGCTAATTGGTAGCTATTCACTTCGATACGGAAATACGAATTTGCCACTGTCTCACTGCCAATATAAGCGCCGGCTGTAAAGAAGATCTTCGGCGATGTCTTGAAGAAAATGTATACCAGTAAATCCCCGATATCCATCCGAATCTCTCCATGGAAACATCAACCTTGACAGATAAGAGGTACGTCATCCCTAAAGAAAACTACGAATCAGGTGGATGACACAAATTTCTTGGTGTTTTAAATGAAGACTACCCAACCCGCAAAACGGCCTGATGCCCAAGCATTCCGGACGCCACAATTGTTAGCTCTGACCTCGTGGCACAGGCAACATGGCATATAGAAAAAGCCAAGAACTCTGACCAACTCCCGATTATGGTGCAAATTGATTAAGGGACTGACACCGTTATTTCAGAAAAGAGAACGTTTTTTTTCGGTAAGGCTAATTGGTAGCTATTCACCTCGATAAGGAAGTACGAATTTGCCACTGTCTCACTGCCAATGTCAGCGCCGGCTGAAAAGAAGATTTTCAGCGATGTCTTGAAGAAAATGTATACCAGTAAATCCCCGATATCCATCCGAATCTCTCCATGGAAGCATCAACCTAGACAGATAAGAGGTACGTGATCTCTAAAGAAAACTAAGCTGATCCTTCGAGACTCGCTGAGGACATCGATCGCCTTGTAGACACCCATCTTCCTTAAATTAGCTTAAAACATACGGCCAGAGGCCGTGATGAAGGCGTGCATGTTCCTTAAGCTACACTCACGCAAATCGTTGAGATACTGGGGAAAAAATAGCCCAGTATCTTGTTTCATCTAAAAGATAATTCGGGGCAATAGCACACGAAGTGGTACGAGTCTTCCGTAATTTCCGCGTCCAGGCACCATCTGCAGATGTCATCATCTTTAAGGCCTATTCTTCCCATATGATTTCCAAGTGTGGTATGTCTAGTTACAATGCCAATTAAAGACCCAAACATCCCCGCCATAGTTCATAATATTCGACATGAATCCTATAAATATATGAAGACAGTGGAGGAAAACATGTCGGCAAGTACATTATTCGTTCCACGAGCGTTTTCCTTAGCCAGCCCATCCGTTCATCAGTTCTCATTATACCAACGTCTGAGTTACATTATGCTTTTCAGTAAGAGCCCTAGGTATGTATGCATTTCCCAAGGTCTTTATAGCTGCTTTTGTGATCGCATAAATTTCTGCCTGTAAGACACTGCAATCCCTATCTAACGTGAAGGATTCCCGTATGGGAGCCACAGTGGTGCAATAGTTAGCATGCCCGCCTTGCATACACAAGGTCGTGGGTTCGATTCCTGCTTCGACCGAACACCATAAAGTCTTTCAGCGGTGGATTATCCCACCTCATAATGCTGGTGACATTTCTGAGGATTTCAAAACTTCTCTAAGTGGTTTCACTGCAATGTGGAACGCCGTTCGGACTCGGCTATAAAAAAGAGGTCCCTTGTCATTGAGCTTAACATGGAATCGGGCAGCACTCAGTGATAAGAGAGAAGTTCATCAATGTGGTATCACAATGGACTGAATAGTCTAAGTGAGCCTGATACATCGGGCTGCCACCTAACCTTCCCGTATTCCTAGTTCACTGCAAGAAATGCCGCTACCAGTTCCTTCAACCATTTTCAATCCGTCTGTATACATATTAAGAGTTCCGAAAGGTATCCTCCTTTCCATCCACTCTTCCTTACTTGGCATGATATATCCTGGCTTTTGATGGCAAACATGATGATCGCCATATAGTTAGTTTCTCTGGCCCGCATGTCTGCAACCAGTGATCTCCAGTATACAAACTTCTAAGTCTCATGGGTGTCACCTCTGATGTTTTCTTTATGTGCAAATCAAGTGGACATACTCCCATTAGTACATCCAATGCGACAGTGGTTGTGGTCCTCATAAAAGCCGTTTCCATTTGTTTTCAATATATGACTTTGGTAGTTCGAGATTATCTACCAAACGTCCAAAAGGGAACGTCGCATTGTCCTTCGTTCCCCGAACAATTTTTGACAAGAGCCCAATCTTGGATCTAAATGGTTGTGGTCGGAACGTATTGAACTCCAAAGACAACATCTTCATTACATTTGGGGTGGCAAACTCCGAAGGATGATGCCCGTAAAGCGAATACATCACCAATGTCATTAAGTTAAACCTAGAATCGGGTTGCACTTATTGATATTAAAGAAGCTCAACGCCTGTGGTTCCACTACAGCATAGATAACAATTGTGACCACATAGTAGTTTCCCGGACACCCTATTAGATAAGATTGTATGTTTGAATCTATAACTTGACTTCCTACAACATTGCAGTTTTTTGCTCAGAAAAAAAGTTTTTTCTTGTTCTCCTCCATAAATGCCAAAACTAAATCAACAACGGGAGCCGCTAAAACGGGCTCTCACTGTGTGAATGGCGGCAACACAGAGTGGCGAATGAAGTCAAGTAGTCGCTTGGACTTTCAGTGGTGGGGTCCAGAGTTCTTTATTTCGTTTTTTTGGCTTAAGTGGAAGCGCATTATGGCCAACACCATGGTACACAATGACTAAGCTTCCTGGTTTGTTGTTGCTTTTTCTCTGGCATTGATTCGGATGTTGTTGGTGTTATTGTTGTCTATAATAAATGGGTTTTAAAATATTTTGTAACGGCAATATTCTCTTCTTGGTGGTGGTGGTGGCTGCTGCTGCTGGGTAATAGACTCCATAGCAAGTTGCCGCAACAACTAGAACGGCTAGATTAACACCAATACTAGATCAGAAACACACACATACAAAATCTAAACGATACAAAAACATAAATTATGAAAAAGTCAATTATGACAAAATAACTAGAGTGGGAATAAATGGTTGTTGAACTTCAGTCATAGTTCTTGTGCAAAAGTGCTAAACACTTGTAATTTGCCACATAATCCATTGAAATCCTTCAAATGGTTTATCAGATATTGGTTGGTGTATTTACCATAACATGGCTTTGACTTGTTGATGCCATATTTACTGCAAAGGTTGCATGGAGGGAAATGTTGCAAAGAGAATTATTAGAATGTTTATACCGTCAGGACTCAGGATAGGGACCGTATCCATAGATTTCCAGATATACGAAATAAACAATTGCTTGATTCATCCATCCAGGGATATCTATCAAATCCTCCAAAAACATAATTAATACCCTCTTCAATCCAATATTAGCTGATCTAGAGAAAACTAAACTACCAATTACAAATGCGCCAAGTCATTTTACCCTTTGATGCTTCAATTTTCTTTTGACTTGTTTTCTCATTTCTTTTTTAATTTTGGGTATCGCTTGTAAACAATCTTCAAAAGAAGTCGTTCTTTACTTATGTTTAAGCTTTTATCCAAGCCGGAAGTTTGCTTATCAACAAGAAGAACATCTTCTTGTCAGTTCACTTGCTTATTAGTCGGTACATATTCGTAGTGTTTGTTAATGTCTTAATTATTATAAGAAAAATCCCAAAACAAATTATTAATGGCTCTTCAAAAAGAAATGTACAAGAAAATGCTTCCTTTTTGTTGTACCAACTTCATCCAACATAATGGAAGAAGAAGTTTAGTGTAGTTGTTCCAGAACAACAACAGTGGTGGAGAAGCATTAACATCAAATTCGTCGTCGTCTTCGTCGTGGAGTTATCATACTCAAGTCAAAGGAATTTCAATGAGATTTTTATAAACCTAAAACGACGAAACAGTGGTAATTGAATAATAAAATGAGGCGGAGAAAATAATAAAATTTTTCTGCCTAATTAGATTATATTCATAGAGATTTCAATTGAATTAGTTTAAATTCCATATGATTCATATAAGGTTTACAATTAGAACCCACTGCCCTTGCATACCTATGAGTCGGGATTTCAAACTCATGGATGAAAATATCGTATTCACAGATACCAAACGAAAATATCTCATAAAGGTGTGATGTTCTAGAATTTTATGAATTAGGAAAACGAGTGGGATACCCAATTACTCCGAGATGGAGTAATCCTCTCTGTTTTTCCTTTGTAGTTTACAGGCTATCCAATCAAATTTTCTTTCGCAGTAAATAGACACTTTGAGATAGCTCTCTTCTCGCGATATCATATTTTCAATCATATTCGAAAACGAGTGGGTTCCTTCATAATTGAGTATGCCTACTAAAAACCAGCCATTTTGGGAGATGTAACTTCTTTCTACATTATAGCGGGGTGGCTCCTCCATGGCCATTTTGTCAACTCGTTCGCTTTTTTGTCCTCTGTAGCCTTTACAGTCTATCCAAGTCAAATGTCTTTGTCCTCATTATTGGTTCCCATTAACGGGACACTTTTTGCCAGCACTCCCCTCGCACGTCGTTTCTAGTTTTGCTTCCATTTCCTGAATTGAGTCCGTTCATCCGAATTCTCTGATTGGAAATATTCGCATATGCTCACCTATCTGTAGATCTATTGGGAGTAATCCCGCTATTACCTGCACAGCTCCAGCTACTATCTATGATGTTGTTCTCTTTACCGATATTAGCTTCTCCGTCTGCCCTCATATTTATTTCAGTAGTAATTCCACATCCAGTTAATACAATGAGCTCTTTCTTGTACGTGGATATATCTAAACCGTGAGACTGCAACCAGCACCTCGTCCATGCCATCACTTGATTCAAAGCCACTGAGGTTCTTCTACTGAACTTACCACGAAAACACCAGAAACCTGCGACTCATACAAGAAGAATCTAAGCATTTTAAAGACTGAATCGAGAAGGGATCCAAGTGGACATAATAAAGAAAACTCTTGAACAATAAAATTTCAAGAGAACACCGAATATCTATCTATTCGGTGTTCTCTGAAAACTTCCAAAGCTGAAAACTTTCAAAGTTAGAGTTGGGAGGATTGCAAATAAATCCTGAGTTAGTTTTTTAGCAGTGGGGAAAAACACGTCCGATGTTATAAACCTAACCCAGAATTACTAAAGGACTGCGAACAAAAAAAATGATATGGGGCGACGATTAAGAATTTCTCGATTTCTAATAGCGACACATAGAGAAGATTTGAGACAATTAATAGGCATCATAACAGGATATAATACTTGGACCAGGATCCTACGGAAGGCTCCCACACTTTTCTGTGCCAGTGTCGAACACTATTATTATGAAAACTACCCAGCAAAAAAAGCGTCGCCAAAAAAGTAATGAAAATGTTCTTTTTGGATCCGGAAGTAGTGCAAAATTGACGCAGAAGCGATGAATTTAACATGGGCTTGCCATAGGACGGAAGTCCTTCATTTCAACAGCCGTTGCACTGAATTTGTTTCACTTCTTTAGGTGTGATCCGAATTCAATGTTTTGGATATGAATTAAAAAATTCTGTGATATTTTGTCAAATAAATAATTTTTATAATTTTTAATGGATTCTAACGCCTGTCGGAAACGTTTGACCTCAAATATTTTTAAAAATTCACAATTTTTTCAAATTGGATTTAGTATTTTTCGACAAAATTTAAATGATTTGTACCATTTTATAAATTCTTACTCTGTTTATAACACCCAGAGAAGGAATATGATCACCTCACACATGTTTTAAGAGCAAAATGTTATTTTTGGATGGTGACCATGTAACATGGTTTTCGCAACCATGTTATTTCCTCGGAAATCATGTATCTGATTTCGGCAAGCAGGTTATATTTGACGAAAAAATAACATTTTAGTGACAAACATGTTACATGGTCACCATACAAAAATAACATTTTGCTCTTGAAACATGTTTGAGGTGATCATATTCCTTCTCTGCGTGAACCTATTTGAAACAAAAAAAGTTAAATTTATCCATAAAAAGTATGAAAAAATCAAGCTATAAAAAATTTAATTAAAAGAACTTCCTGGGTAGTTGAAATAAAGAACATCATTGGGAGTGCATCTTCTGGAAGTGCTTCTAAATTTATGCCTTATGAAGAACTTCCAAATTTTTTTGCTGGGTAGTGTATACGGCCGTAAGTTCGGCCAGGCCGAAGCATATGTACCCTCCACCATGGATTGCGTAGAAACTTCTTCTAAACACTGCCATCCACAATCGCATTACTTGAGTTGCGGTAACGCTTGCCGATGGCAATGGCAAACCTCCTAACACCGTCTTCTAAATTGTAAGTAAGTCTATAACTATATACCGATATGGACCAATTTTGGTATGGTTGTTAGCGGCCATATACTAGGTTAGGTTATGTTAGGTTATGTGGCAGCCCGATGTATCAGGCTCACTTAGACTATTCAGTCCTTTGTGATACCACAGTGGTGAACTTCTCTCTTATCACTGAGTGCTGCCCGATTCCATGTTAAGCTCAATGACAAGGGACCTACTTTTTATAGCCGAGTCCGAACGGCGTTCCACATTGCAGTGAAACCACTTAGAGAAGCTTTGAACCCCTCAGAAATGTCACCAGCATTACTGAGGTGGGATAATCCACCGCTGAAAAACTTTTTGGTGTGCGGTCGTTGCAGGAATCGAACCCACGACCTTGTGTATGCAAGGCGGGCATGCTAACCATTGCACCACGGAGGCTCCCGGCCATATACTAACACCACGTTCCGAATTTCAACCGGATCGGATGAAATTTGCTTCTCTTAGAGCCTCCGCAAGCCAAATCTGGGGACCGGTTTATATGAGGGCTATATATAAATATGGACCTATGTGGACCAATTTTTGCATGTTTGTTAAAGACCATATACCAACATCATGTACCAAATTTCAGCAACATCGGATGAAATTTGCTTCTCTTTGAGGCTCCGCAAGCCAAATCTGGGGATCGGTTTATATGGGGGCTATATATAAATATGGACCTATGTGGACCAATTTTTGCATGTTTGTTAAAGACCATATACCAACATCATGTACCAAATTTCAGCAACATCGGATGAAATTTGCTTCTCTTTGAGGCTCCGCAAGCCAAATCTGGGGATCGGTTTATATGGGGGCTATATATAATTATGGACCCATGTGGACCAATTTTTGCATGTTTGTTAGAGACCATATACCAAAACCAAGTGCCACATTTCAGCCGGATCGGATCAAATTTGCTTCTCTTTGAGGCTCCGCAAGCCAAATCTGGAGATCGGTTTATATGGGGGCTATATATAATTATAGACCGATGTGGACCAATTTTTGCATGGTTGTTAGAGACCATATACTAACATCATGTACCAAATTTCAGCAACATCGGATAAAATTTGCTTCTCTTTGAGGCTCCGCAAGCCAAATCTGGGGATCGGTTTATATAGGGGCTATATATAATAATGCACCGATGTGGACCAATTTTAGCATGGTTGGTAGAGACCATATACCAACTCCATGTACCAAATTTCAGCAGGATTGGATGAAATATGCTTCTCTCAGAGGCTCCGCAAGCCAAATCTGAGGGGGCTATACGTAAAAGTGGACCGATGTGGACCAATTTTTGCATGGTTGTTAGAAACCATATACCAACTCCATGTACTAAATTTCAGCCGGATCGGATTCTTAGAGTCTCAGCAAGCCACATCTGAGGGTCCGTTTTTTTTTTTTCAATACCATTCGACCTACATCAATAACAACTACTTGTGCCAAGTTTCAAGTCGATAGCTTGTTTCGTTCGGAAGTTAGCGTGATTTCGGACATGCTTAGATCGACTCAGAATTTCACCACGACCCAGAATATATATATTTTATGGGGTCTTAGAGCAATATTTTGATGTGTTACAAACGGAATGACAAAGTTAATATACCCCCCATCCTATGTTGGAGGGTACAGAAATGCAGATTAAATACTTATACAAGGTAGTATACAAATAACTACGAACCAATGTGAACTTTTGCGCGATAATTAGAGAAGTGGGGATCGGATTATATGGGGGCTATATATAATTATGGACCAATATGAACCTATTCTGCATGGTTGTTAGACATCATATACTAACACCATGTACAAAATTTTAACCGGATCGGATGAATTTTACTCCTCCAAGAGGCTCCGGAGGTCAAATATGGGGATCGATTTATATGGGGGCTATATATAATTATGCACCGATATAGACCAATTTGTGCTTGTGCATATAGTAACACCACATACCAAATTTCAACTGGATCGGATGAAATTTGCTTCTCTAAGAGGCTCCGGAAATCAAATCAGGAAATCGGTTTATATATATTTATGGACCCATATGGACCAATTTTTGCATGGTTGTTACAGAGAATATACGAACATCACGTACCAAATGTCAACCGGATCGGATGAATTTAACTTCTCCAAGAGGCTCTGGAGGTCAAATCTGGGGATCGGTTTATATAGGGGCTGTATATAATTATGCACCGATATGGACCAATTTTTGCATTGTTGTTAGGGACCATATGCTAACACTACATACCAAATTTTAACTGGATCGGATGAATTTTACTCCACCAAGAGTCTACGGAGGTCAAATAGGTTTATATGGGGGCTATATATAATTATGAACCCATATGGACCAATTTTTGCATGGTTGTTAGAGAGAATATACTAACATCACGTACCAAATTTCAACCGGATCGGATGAAATTTGCTTCTTTAAGAGGATCCGTAAGGCAAATCTGGGGGTCGGGTTTTACGTAAAAGTGGTCCAATAAAGCCCAGTTGCAATACCATCCGACCTACATCAATAACAATTACTTATGCCAAGTTTCAAGTCGATAGCTTGTTTCGTTCTGAAGGTAGCGTGATTTCAACAGACGGACGAACGGACATGGTTAGATCGACTCAGAATTTCTCCACGACCCAGAATATATACTTTATGGGGTCTTGGAGTTGTTACAAACGATACTGGGTTTCTTTTTTTTCAGGATATTACTGATGTACGCGACTATAGTCTCAAGAAGGCTTCTGATTGGCTTCTGATTGGAACACTCCTGGAAAACTCCTTTGAAAGCGCAATTTGATGGTATCAAACGTGGCGGAGGAAGATAGATGATGAAGAAGAGAGAAACAACTATGGGGGATCACAATGGGCCAATATGGTCAAAGTGGAAACCAATTCCTATTCTTCGGGTTGGTGTTATAACCTATAACTTCTGTAAGCCAAATATAACCTAATGAACACCTGGAGTTACTTTTGTAGCTTCTGATGTGTCAAGACGCTATTGCCAACATCTTACTTCACGACGTCCTGTGAGGAAACTCTGGCTCAATGGTTAAGTTCGCTGAGGTAAATGTTGATATGTTTGTACTTTGAGTGCTTGTCTAAGTCATCCCATGGATTTTGACGATATACACTCACTGACTACTTTTGTTGGTCTTACATTTCTAAAAATTCTGAGTTCACAATTTGGTAAATATCTCGAAAGCAAAAATATCCACTCGTTGATAATTTTTTTTTACGTCCAACAAGTGAATCGATATTATTCTTCAGGATACTAGAGATGCTGGCCGATATCAAATGCTCATGAATTTCAAACATAGGATCATCTTAGCACATACTCTAAGGAAAACATCGGTAGTCAATGGTTTAAACTAACTCATCATTAAATTAGGTTTCACATGAAATGTAGTAGGCGACTTTCCTTATTTAATATCTCCCTTAATCCACTGTGTCGGTGTTTTTGTCAGTCATTCTGACTCTGATGATGAGTTTGTATGCAGATAAAAGACTACATGACTAAAAATGTTGATGCATTATTAAATTTATGCAACATTTTGAATGGTCGGATGATTTTCAAAAAGAAAATAACAACAAGTTTTGTTAATTGAAAATTAGCATATTCTCAACTATCTCCGAAAAAAAGACAAAAACGAAAAAGACTAAGACCAGAAAATAATGAAAGGAAGACCATGACGCCACTGCCAACATATCTGACTTTAATTAATAAAACACTCACAGGAAAATTCATTCCAAAAAGGTGATGAAAATGTAATAAAATTAAAATTTTATTGCAAAACAAACTTTATGTATAGAGTACAGGGCATGGGAGAGCATTAACCCCTAATGGCATACTCCTTTCAATTTTCTTCCGCCACCATTAGTTAATGTGAAACCATTGCCCAAGAGAGAATTATGCAAATAATCTGAATCTGAATATTCTAGGAATTCACCAAAACAAGAAATAAAATCAACTTGAAGGCAATCTTGATTTCTTTGGCTCAAAGTAAATCGAAGGTAACAAAACCATTGACCAGGACTCAGATGAGAACGAAGTGATCATGTCAAAATTCAAAACTTAAGCATTCCTCTTTTTGAAAATCTTAGCCTGAAACAACAAAGCAGGGAAGTGTCTAAATTGTCAAAAAATCAAAGTTGGCAACCAAAAAAAGTTAAACTTCTGTTTAAATCGTTTCCCCAAAAACAAAAGTGGAGATCTATACAGGCGCAGTCACTAAGCACTAACTAGCCCCGAAATGCAATAAGAACGAACAAAAAGACGGTAAGTTACACCGACTCAAATGTTCCTTAATCAAGAAGGTAATTTAGCAAGAAAAGAATATAATTCAACATAGGCGCTCGTTGGTTTTTGATAAGTCACGTTGAGGGTCACCGAAAGTGGCTGCCACTCAAAAAAGAATTGATTCTTATTATACAAGTTCAAGTCCTTTTTTAGCGATGTTTGCTAGTAATAGTGCTCCATATAGTCCTACCCTTGATAATGAAATGGGTTTTAAAGGGGCAGCCCTCGATTTTACAATCAGCAACCAGTGAGCTATTTCATCCGCGGCAGTGATAACAATCCAATTCGAACAAGTCATGATTATCGAAGGACTTAATGGACGTGCGTAAATTTAAAGGAAACTGAAAATCAATACAAAGACCATGAGAGCACTGGGGATCACGGTTGCCACTAAAGCGTTCTACACCAATCTGCGGATTAATTTTTATGGGATATAGTTTTAACTTTAGACTAATATAGAAAATATTTTTCTCGATTGTTTAAAAGCAAGAATTCTTCACTATGGTACTGTTGAAGAGGATGATAATATATATACTGACATTAACGTACCAAATTTCAATTGGATCGGATGCAATGCGCTCTGGAAATTAGGTTCAAGTTTATATGGGGGCTATATAATTACGAATTCATACGGACCAAATTTTGCAAGGAATTTTTCTTTCCTGGAGACTCCAGAAGCACGATTGCCGCAGTTGGTAGATTTCTACCACAAATGGTAAATATTTCACAGTTTGCTATATTGGTAGAATTTTTGATGTTTTGGTAGATTTTGTAAAATATTCCTCTCCAACTTAGAGGTACTTCAATTTTTATAGAAATAATATTTTGATAAAATTTTCTATAAAAAAAATTAAAATTTCCTATAGGAATAAAATTTTTATAAAATTTTCTATAGAAATAAAACGTTGACAAAATTTCCTACATAAAAAAAATTGACAAAATTTCTACAGAAATAAAACTTTGACAAAATTTTTCTATAGGAATTAAATTTTGACAACATTTTCTATAGAATTAAATTTTTGACAACATTTTTTTTAGAAATTAAATTTGGACAAACTTTGTATAAAAATAAAATTTAAACAAAAATTTCTCTAGAAATAAAATTTTGAAAAAAGTTGCTATAGAAATAAAATTTTGACACAATTTTCGATGGAAATAAATTTTTGACAAAATATTCTCTAGAAATTAAATTTTGACAAAATTTTCTATAGAAATAAAATTTTAAGAAAAATTGATATAGAAATAAAATATTGACAAAATTTTCTATGGAAATAAATTTTTGACAAAATTTTCTCTAGAAATAAAATTTTGACAAAATTTTCTATAGAAATAAAATATTGACAAAATTTTCTATAGAAATAAAGTATTGACAAAATTTAGACAAAATTTTCTATAGAAATAAAATTTTGACAAAATTTCCTATAAAAATAAAATTTAGACAAAATTTTCAATATCAATAAATTTTTGACAATATTTTCTCCGGAAATTAAATTTTGACAAAATTTGTATAAAAATAAAATTTTGAAAAAAATTTCTATAGAAATAAAATTTTGAAAAAATTTTCTATAGAAATAAAATTTGGAAAAAAATTTCTATAGAAATAAAATTTTGAAAAAATTTTCTATAGAAATAAAATTGCGGCAGTTGGTAGAATTCTACCAAAAATGGTAGATATTTACCAGTTTGGTAGATTAATGTTTTGGTAGATTTTGTAAAATATTCCTCTCCAACTAAGAGGTACCTCACTTTTTATAGAAATAATATTTTGATAAATTTTTTTATAGAAAAAAATATAAAATTTCCTATAGGAATAAAATTTTGACAACATTTTCTTTGACAGCATTTCCTATAGAAATCAAACTTTGACAAAATTGTCTACAAAATAAAATGTTGACAAAATTTTTACAGAAATAAAAAAAAAATTGCTATAAAAATTAAGTTTTGACGAAATTTTTTGTAGAAATAAATTTTTGACAAAACTCTTTGTAGAAATAAAATTTTGACAAAATTTTTATCAAAATAAAATTTAAAAAAAAATCTATAGAAATAAAATTTTAACAAAATTTGCTATAGAAATAAAATGTTGACAAAATTTTCTATAGAAATAAAATTTTAACAAAATTTGCTATAGAAATAAAATGTTCACAAAATTTTCTATAGAAATAAATTTTTGACAAAATATTCTCTAGAAATTAAATTTTGACAAAATTTGTATAAAAATAAAATTTTAAAACAAATTTTCTATAGAAATAAAATTTTAAAAAAATTTTAAAGAAGTAATATTTTGATAAAATTTTCTATAGAAAAAAAAAATCATAAAATTTCGTATAGGAATAAAATTTTTATAAAATTTGCTATAGAAATAGAATTTTGTTATAGAAACCAAACTTTGACAAAATTTTCTATAGAAATAAAATTTTAAAAAAATTTTCTATAGAAATAAAATTTTGACAAAATTTTCTATAGAAATAAAATTTTGAAAAAAATTGTATAAAAATAAAATTTTCAAAAAATTTTCTATAGAAATAAAATTTTGACAAAATTTGCTATGGAAATAAAATGTGAACAAAATTTTCTATAGAAATAAAATTTTAACAAAATTTGCTATAGTAATAAAATTTTGACAAAATTTTCTATAGAAATAAATTTTTGACAAAATTTTCTATAGGAATAAAATTTTGACAAAATTTTCTACAGAAATAAAATGATGACAAAATGTTCTCTAGAAATTAAACTTTGACAAAATTTTCTATAGGAATATAATTTTGACAAAATTTTCTATAAAAATAAAAGTTTCAAAATTTTCAATATCAACAAATTTTTGACAATATTTTATTATTAAATTTTGACAAAACTTGTATAAAAATAAAATTTTGAAAAAATTTTCTATAGAAATAAAATTTTGAAAAAATTTTCTCTAGAAATTAAATTTTGACAAAACTTGTATAAAAATAAAATTTTGAAAAAATTTTCTATAGAAATAAAATATTGAAAAAATTTTCTATAGAAATAAAATTTTGACAAAATTCAGTATCGAAATGAAATGTTGACGAAATTTCTAATAGAAATAAAAAATTAGAAATGAGTTTTTAAATTTAGTAGATTTTTTGAAAAATTTTGGTAAATTATTTTTGTGCAACCGTGTCCAGAAGTCAAATCATAGGATCGGTTTATATAGGCGCTATACGTAAAAGTGGGCCGTTATGGCCGATTTGCAATATCATCCGACCTACATAGCATAGCAACAGCTTGCAAAATTTGCATTCGTATTTTAAGGACATGAAATCTTTGGAATGCACAATATTTTTTAGATTCATATTTCATTCAGTCTATCACTCCCAGTGGTATTGGTTTCAATGTAATCCCATCATCGCAGCTGTTACAAATGAGGTAACACAGGCACTATCCACCAATCGAATAATGTAGGACATAAGAAGGCATTAAACCTAAAATGCAGCCACAAACAAAATCTCAGAACATTTTGAAGATCTTTTTCGGCTGATATGTCAGCCAGACCATAAACAATCTTATAAAACACCAGGTATTCTAAAGTCATCGAGGCAAAAAAGGAGTCAACAAGCTAACCATACACATTCAAAAGCAGTAATGCATTTCCCTGCGAGACTTCAGTACCAACAACAACAAAAAACAAGATCCTTAAAACCTTCCTTAGCTGGTTGGTTGGTATTTTTTTGTCTCTTAGCAATGAAGCTAATCTAAATCTTTAAACAAAAATATCAAGATCTTTGGTTTTTCATACGCTGTTTTTTTTTTTGTCTTGCTGCTCGCTCCCAGCTCATTGTGTGACTCGCTTGAGAGCTGCAGTGGCTAACAACAGCATCAATTTTTTGGGGTTTATTTTTGGAATTCTTTCAAGGATTTAATGCAAAATTTTCTGACTTGATTTCAATACAATTGATTTTGCATATTGCTTTTGCCTAAGTTTAAATGAAATGATCTTTTGTAGTCGCATTTTACGTTTGTGTCACATCACCATAAAACGATCGCTCTTGGAGAGACCTCAAGGAACCCAAAAAAAAAAAAACGGAAGACAACCAACAGACAGCCGGGCTGGAATAAAAAGGATAAAGAATGGTAGGCAAATCAATGCTGTCGCATCATCATCCTCACTTCACAGTAGTATGGTAATGTCCAATGTGGTGGGAGGAGTATAGCAAATCGCAATGAAAAAAAGGCAAAGAAGTAGAAAAAGAATAAGAAGATGCCTTTTGAATGATGACCTTACAAATCACGCTCCAATTTATAAGATCGATGAGTTTAATAAGAAAAACGTATAGAAGTCAATTACATGATCCAGCAAAGACGACAAACTACCAGCACCCAGAATAGCTACGCCACGACTATGGTATATCTCCAAGGAAGGCAGATAGTTATTACAAGATTTTCAGTACAGTCAATGGGGATAGGCCTTTTAAATCCAGGCTCTAATGAAGGCCTTTGTAAAATTTCTTATACTAATAAACCGACTAAAGGTAAGAAATCTAGATTACGATTATAAACAACTACTTGTTAGAAACCAAATATCAGTCGATTGAAAAGGTCATCACAAATTCTCATATGTTTCCGTAGGTTAAAAAGAGGATCCAACTTTCCATGTATTGAACACAAATCGATTCTCAGTGAGTCCAAATATCAGTCGCAGTTACGAGAAAATTAAAAAAACGCAAGTAACGATGAGCCCAGTGTATCAAGTTAAGAGGAGATTGTGTTTCAAAATAAATCGCCGTTAACCATATGTAATTAACCTACAATTAGGTTGAAGAGAGGATCCTCGTTTCCGTGTCAGCTGGCATATTATTAACCCAGTATTCGGCTTTCGTTGCCGGTAAAGTTAGGTTAGGCGTAGTGACCACGGTTACCACAGTTGGCAAAATTTTTTATAGGAATAAAATTTTGTCAAAATTTTCTATAGAAATAAAATTTTGGCAAACTTTTCTATAGAAATAAAATGTTGGCAAAATATTCTATAGAAATACAATTTTGGCAAAATTTTCTATAGAAATACAAATTTGGCACAAATTTTTATAGGAATAAAATTTTGACAAATTTTTCTATAGAAATAAAATTTTGGCAAAATTTTCTATAGAAATAAAACGTTGGCAAAATTTTCTATAAAAATAAAATTTTGCAAAATTTTCTAAAGACAAAAAATCTTGGCAATATTTTGTATAAAAATAAAATGTTGGCAAAATTTTCTATAGGAATAAAATATTGACAAAATTGTCTATAGAAATAAAATTTTGCAAAATTTTCTATAGAAATAAAATTTTGACAAAATTTTCTACACAAACTAAAATTTTGGCAAAATATTCTATAGAAATAAAAATTTTGGCAAAATTTTATATAGAAATAAAATTTTGGAAAAATTTTCTATAGAAATAAAATGTTGGCAAAATGTTCTATAGAAATAAAATTTTGACAACATTTTCTATAGAAACAAAATTTTGACAACATTTTCTATAGAAACAAAATTTTGACAAAATTTTCTACACAAAATACAATTTTGGCAAAATATTCTATAGAAATAAAACTTTGGAGAAGTTTTCTATAGAAATAAAATTTTTACCAAATTTTTTATAGAAAATGGGAGCCACCGTGGTGCAATGGTTAGCATGCCCGCCTTGCATATACAAGGTCGTGGGTTCGATTCCTGCTACGACCGAGCACCAAACAGTTTTTCAGCGGTGGATTATCCCACCTCAGTAATGCTGGTGACATTTCTGAGGGTTTCAAAGCTTCTCTAAGTGGTTTCACTGGTATGTGGAACGCCGTTCGGACTCGGCTATAAAAAGGAGGTCCCTTGTCATTAAGCTTAACATGGAATCGGGCAGCACTCAGTGATAAGAGAGAAGTTCACCACTGTGGTATCACGATGGACTGAATAGTCTAAGTGAGCCTGATACATCGGGCTGCCACATAACCTAACCTTTTATAGAAATATATAAAATATATAGAAAAAAAAAAACTTTGGCAAAATTTTCTATAGGCATAAAATTTTGACAAAATTTTCTATAGGCATAAAATTTTGACAAAATTTTCTATAAAAATAAAATTTTGACAAATTTTCTATAGTAATAAAATTTTGGCAAAAATTTCTATAGAAATGAAATTTTGACAAAATTTTCTATAAAAAATAACATCTTGGAAAAATTTTCTATAGAAATAAAATTTTGGCAAACTTTTCTATGGAAATAAAATTTTGGCAAAACTTTCTATAGAAATAAAATTTAGGCAAAATTTTTTATAGGAATAAAATATTGCAAAATTTTGCAAAATTTTCTACAGCAATAATCACAATTTTGACAAAAATAACTATAGAAATAAAATTTTGACAAAAATTTCTATAGAAATAAAATTGTGGCAAAATTTTCTATACAAAATAACAATTTTGGTAAAATTTTCTATAGAAATATAATTTTGAAAAATTTTCTACACAAAATAAAATTTTGCAAAATATTCTATAGAAATAAAATTTTGACCAAATTTTCTATAGAAATAAAATTTGGCAAAATTTTCTATAGCAATAAAATTTTGGCAAAATTTTCTATAGAAATAAAATGTTGGCAAAATTTTCTATAGGAATAAAATTTTGACAAAATTAACTATAGAAATAAAATTTTAACAAAAATTTCTATAGAAATAAAATTTTGGCAAAATTTTCTATACAAAATAAAATTTTTTTAAAATATTCTATAGAAACAAAATTTTGGAAAAATTTTCTATAGAAATAAAATTTTACCAAAATTTTCTATAGAAATTAAATTTTGGCAACATTTTCTATAGGAATAAAATTTTGCAAAATTTTGGTAAAATGTTCTCCAAATTTGGTAGATGATGTTTGGTTCGAGTGGCAAACAGGATAGTGACACCCCTTCTTTCCCATTCAATGAGTGCTGCTCGAGTCAATGATTAGCTCAATGACAATGGACCTCTTTTATAGCAAAGTCCAAACGAATTTGAGTTTTAAAAAATATTCAATTAAAGATTTAATTGATTCAACAAATTTGTTAATTGAAACGAAAATCAATCACAAAAATTAATAGTATCAATTAATTTTTTAAGTGGAACAACTAATTTTTTAATTGAAATTCAATTAATTTTTTAATTGATACTATCATTTCTGTGATTGAAGATATTTGAATTAAAAATTAATTGGATCAATTAATTTCGTGATTGAAGACAAAAACTACTTTTTGTGTGTGTGTGTTGTAAAGTTATAATATAATAGGGCCCTATATTCCCAAAACCGCATCTTATATGCTACCATCACTAACCACCTCACGGTTGCTGCCTTCAACATCATCATGCTCAAGATTTTGGAATGGAAACGGAACAGGTTTCCATTGTCGTTCCAAATAGAATGATGGTGATGATGGTGCTGGTTTTGAAAATCTATTTTAAATAATCATTCTTGGGATTTTCTTCATCACCAAGAACGCCATCACCAGATTTCCAAGAATAGTAAAAGCAATGGCAAAATAGTTTCCAGTAAATTCACGTTTGCCAAACTGATAAGCAGCGATAGAAGTTCGATTTGCAGTTAAGCAGAAATACATAATTAATTGTTATCGTCAACGATGTTGGATAGTTCGATGAACGAGACAACTATCGGAGGCAAATGTTGACAAATCGTTGAAAATGTTTTATAAGCCACAGTACCATGTGATCGGGGTGTAAATACTTTGATATATAAGGAAATGTAACTAACAGAAGTATTGTAACTACCACTTGACAGTATATTTAAATCGATCTAAGGTCATTTTTCAATACGATGTCGAAGTCAAGAAATTTTGCACAGATTTTTGTTGTTTGTCTACTTCGAATATTTGTTGCATCGGACTATTTTATCGTATATACTTATTTTATAAATATTTTATTTATAACATGTTATAAACAAAATTTGGAATTTTGGATTAACCCTTTAATGTCGGAATTTATAATCTACATGCTTCTTCGTTTAAACAAAGACCGCCTAAACGCGGGCTTGGCCTTAGAGGGTTAATTCGGTTCCATAAAGTAATATTCTCAACTCATATTCGATCTCATTCGTGCCGTTCGGTGTTTTTGGAAATAGTACTCAGAGCCGGCCACTAAGTCGATGTCGCCGTGTCCGTCTGTCTGTCACATCCAGGTCACAGTTTTAGTCCAATCAAATTCAAATTTATCACAAGTATCTATTTTGAGTCAGAAAAATATCCGGATTAAATTTTAACTCTGAAGATATTTTAGAAGTATACAAATTTTATACCCTCCACCATAGGATGGGGTATATTAACTTTGTCATTCCGTTTGTAACACATCGAAATATTGCTCTAAGACCCCATAAAGTATATATATTCTGGGTCGTGGTGAAATTCAGAGTCGCTCTGAGCATGTCCGTCCGTCCGTCCGTCTTTTGAAATCACGCTAACTTCCGAACGAAACAAGCCATCGACTTGAAACTTGGCACATGTAGTTGCTATTGAAGTAGGTCGGATGGTGTTGCAAATGGGCCATATCGGTCCACTTTTGCGTATAGCCCCCATATAAACGGACATCCAAATTTGGCTTGCGATTGCTCTAAGAGAAGTAAATTTCATCCGATCTGGCTGAAATTTGGTACATGGTGTTAGTATATGGTCTCTAAAAAAAATTGGTCCACATCGGTCCATAATTATATATAGCCCCCATATAAACCGATCCCCCGATTTGGCTTGCGGAGCCTCTAAGAGAAGCAAATTTCATCCGATCCGGCTGAAAATTGGTACGTGGTGTTGGTATATGTTCTCTAACAACCATACAGAAATTGGTCCATATCCGTCCTTAATTACATATAGCCCCCATATAAACCGATCCCCCGATTTGGCTTGCGGAGCCTCTAAGAGAAGCAAATTTCATCCGAAATTTGGTATATGGTGTTAGTATATGGTCCGTAATGACCATACAAAAATTGGTCCACATCGGTCCATAATTATATATAGCCCCCATATAAACCGATCCCCAAATTTGACCTCCGGAGCCTCTTATAGGAGTAAAAGTCATCCGATCCGATTGACATTTGGTACGTGGTGTTAGTATATTGTCTCTAACAACCATGCCAAAAGTGGTCCGTATCGGTCGATAATTATATATAGCCCCCATATAAGCCGATCCCCAGATTTGACCTCCAGAGCCTCTTAGAGGAGCAAAATTCATCCGATCCGGTTGAAATTTGGAACATGGTGTTAGAATGTGGTCTCTAACAAACACGCAAGAATTGCTCCATATCGGTCTATATATATATGTAGCCCCCATATAAACCGTTCCCCAGATTTGATCTCCGGAGCCTATTGGAGGAGCAAAATTCATCCGATCCGGTTGAAATTTGCAACGTGGTGTTAGTATAAGGCCGCTAATAACCATGCCAAAATTGGTCCATATCGGTCTATAGTTATATATAGCCGATCCCCAATCACACAAAAATTGGTCCATATCGGTTCATAATCATAGTTGCCACTCGAGCCGAAAATAATCTACCAAAATTTTATTTTTATAGAAAACATTGTCAAAATTTTATTTCTATAGAAAATTTTGTCAAAATTTTATTTCTATAGAAAATTTTGTCAAAATTTTATATCTATAGAAAATTTTGTCAAAATTTTATTTCTATAGAAAATTTTGTCAAAATTTTATTTCTATAGAAAATTTTGTCAAAATTTTGTTTCTATAGAAAATTTTGTTAGCATTTTATTTATTTTTCCAAATTTTATTTCTATAGAAAATTTTTTCCAAATTTTACTTCTATAGAAAATGTTGTCAAAATTTTATTTTGTCAAAATTTTATTTCTATAGGAGCTTTAAACTTAATTATATACGTATTTAATCGGCCTTTTTTAGTTTAATATATACCACGTATGGACTATGTGGTATATATTACGGTGTTAGGAAGTTTTGAGATACCTTGCCATCGGCAAGTGTTAACCCAACCCAAGTAATTCGATTGTGGATGACAGTCTTCAGTAGAAGTTTCTACGCAATCCATGGTGGAGGGTACATAAGCTTCGGCCTGGCGGAACTTACTGCCGTAGGTTAGGTTAAAGTGGCAGCCCGATTAAAATTCAGGCTCACTTAGACTATTCAGTCCATTGTGATACCACATTAACTAAAAGTACCTATTACATATGGGCACTTCTAGTTTTAACCGCTGAACCTTCTTGATTATTTTTCTTTGTTGAACCAACCAGATTGTTCCAAAAACAGTAGCAGACTGCTTAAGTTAACGTTTTCCAGATCCGCCAGTAATCTGAAGCTATATGCTCCTAAAAGTTGCTTGCGCTTTACACAAAATGCAGGACACTCACACAAGAGGTGTTTAATTGATTCTTTTTCCTCCGCATCATGACAGCTCATACAATAGTCATTATACTTCGCGCCAATAGTTTTTGCAAAATCGCCTATCAGGCAGCGACCCGTTATAGCAGATATCAGGAGTGATATCTGACGTCTCGAGAACATTAGCATATCTAGTGTGCGGTTTAAGTTGAAATGGGGCCATATTTGCTTGGTGTCGTTACAACCCTTGCAATTCTCCCATCGAACATTTGCCATCATAACAGCCTTCTCACGCAGCATGAGCTTGCAGGTAGCTAAGGGCATACCAACAAATTCTAGTTCCCCTGGAATATGTAAGGTAGTCCCTAGCCTTGCCAACTCATCGGCTTCGCAGTTCCCCGGTATGTTCCTATGGCCAGGCACCCATATTAGGTGAATATTGTACTGCTCAGCCATCTCATTGAGAGATTTACGGCAGTCGATGGCCGTATATACTTGTTTTAATTGATTCAGATTAAAATATATTTTTATGGAAATAAAAACCTTTATATATTACACCCAAGTTATTTGGAGGATTTGAGATGATATCGAAAATGTAGAAAAATGTCCGTCCCACACGACTTTCGATTTTCCTTATTTGTTAATATAGAACTCAAGTTGACGGACCTTCCGATTCATGGATTTATATACAATTAACTTTAATATTAAATTAATCGGTTTCTTCTTCTCTCCAGCAGATCGTACAATACACATTCTTGGTAGAATTCATATGAGCATAGGTCTGCTCCATTTTTTTTATCTGTTCCACTGATGTTTTCTCCCAATTACATTTCCCTCAACTAAAATTTAAACTGCCTTAACACATATTCACTATTAACATAAAAAATTTTTGTATATTTTATGCAAATATAGATATTTAGGAAACCATCAAGAGAGTGGTGAGAGATAGACCTATTAACAAATAAAAGTATCCGGTTTGTATTTTCTTATTTCCGAAGCCTTGGGAAAATATTCAAATTATTTCCTTTGTATTTCGGAAGAAAAGCGAAAAAACGACGAAGAAAGAAAACAAAAGAAGTCCTTTTTATAGAAAATTTCCCCCAAAAAATGTCACCATGGATGACTGAGGTATACGGATACTTATACCTTAGCAAGGAAATGATGTATAAAAACCTCTATGGTTTTTGTTCTTTAATAAAATAATAGGCAGTTAAATCTAATATGCATACAAACCTACATAGTACATACATACAATTATTTTCGAAATACCATCAACCGTCATACATCATACCGATACATCATATATCATCAAATTAAAATGAATACATATATACCTTCGATAAATGAAATAACAATAGCGACAACAACAAAAGGTTAAGTAAGGATCCTTAGAAATACCTTTACACACACACACACGCGCGCGAGCGAATATAATCAAAAACAATCGACATAAATGGTACAGAGGTATCACTACAGACACTGGCGAGTGAATTATAACCGTACAAGCGAAGCATTTGGTTGGCTATGCAAATATCACTTATAATAAACAATCTATCAAGGTCTCCTACCTAAAGGAAGAAAATAGTTATTGGAGGATACAAAAACAATTCGAAATCCAGTTTGTGATTTGTTTCGAATTAATGCCAGGTATTTGATTGTTGTTGAGAAAAAATGTGTTTTTTTTTACAAAATTTATATTTTTGGCGTAAATAAAAAAGTGTTGATTAGTGCTTAAGATCTTTTCTGAAAACGAGTAGAATTCTTGATATTTTGATCAGTAGCGTAGCTAGACAATTTTCCTATAGGGGGGGGGCTATATCCCCCCTAGCTAAAAATTAATAGACTGTAGTTATAGATTCACTTAACCCTCTAATGCCCAATCCTGCCTTTAGGCGGGCTTCGTTATATGAGGAGGCCTTTAGTAAAACACGCCTTAAGCCAACAAAACTGGGTAAAATAAAAAGAAAATTTAAAACTGTTCAAGAGGCTTTGTAGCATATACTGAATTTTACCGTATACATTTTTCTTGTGTCGTTTTCTTGACTTTGTATCGTTAACATTGAGTTTTAGTCAGCTGGAAAAAAATTGGGGCATTAGAGGGTTAATATTTTATTTTATAAAAATAAATAAAAAGTCAGACTTCAACATAACTAGACAATTAATTTATAATAAAGCAACTAATATTTCCATAATTTTTCCCAGCAAAAAAACATTGGAAGTTGTTCTAAAGACACAATTTTATGGTAAAAGCACTTCCAAAAATGTCCTCATTAAGATGCTAATTGTTTTAGCTATACAGGAAGTTTTTAATTTCAATTTCTATAACTTTTTGAATGGGTATTTTTTTAAATACATTAAAAAAGGGTAAACATTAATAACATTTTGCCGCAAAACAGCCAAATCTATTGTAGAAATATCGATAATTTTTGGAAATGTTCGAGGTCAAACGTTTCGGTGTAAGAACACATTAAAAAAATAAAAATTATTAATTTCACACAAACTTTTAATTCACATTCAAAACACTGAATTCAGATCACACCCTCGAAAGTGATTCAAATTCAGTGCAACAGCTGTTGAAATGGTGGACATCCGTCCTAGTTAAATTCATAACTTCTGCGCCAATTTTCCACCACTTCCGGATCCAAATATAACATTTTCACTACTTTTTTGGTAACGCTTTTTTGCTGGATTTATAAAAACAATGGAAAATCGTAAATAGGCTTTCAAATTCTGGGGGAGAGGGCTAAAACTTTTCTGGAGGGGTCTAAGCCCCCTCCCCAGAGGCCTTCCTACGCTTATGATTTCGATAGATTTTGCAATATGTTTCTTTCACTTTCTGTAAAAATAAAATTTTCACAAAATTTTGTATAGAAATGAAATTTTTAAAAAATTTTCTATAGAAATAACATTTTGACAAAATTTTTCATAGAAATAAATTTTTGACTACATTGTCCATAGAAATAAAATTTTGACAAAATTTTATATAGAAATGAAATTTTGACAAAATAGTCTATAGAAATAAAATTGTGATGAAATTTTCTATAGGAATAAAAACTTTCTATAGAAATAAAATTTCGACAAAATCTTCTATAGAAATAAAATTTTGACAAAACTTTCTATAGAAATAAAATTTTGCAAAAAAAAAAAAATTATAGAAATAAAGTTTTGAAAACACTTTCTATAGAAATAAAATGTTGGCAAAATTTTCTATAGAAACAAAATTTTGACAATTCAATTCAATAGAAATAAAGTATTGACAAATTGTATAATAATACACGTTTTAATGTTTTGAAAGATTTTGCTATATACTCCTCTCCAAATAAGAGGTACTTTCTGTAAAAATAAAATTTTCACAAATTTTTCTATAGAAATAAAATGTTCACAAAACTTTCTATAGAAATAAAATTTTCTATAGGAATGAAATTTTGACAACATTTTCTATAGAAACAAAGTATTGACAAATTCTGCTATATATCCTTCTCCAAATAAGAGGTACTTCAATTTATAACATAAAATTTTTACAAAATTTTCTATAGGAGTAAAATATTGAAAAAAAAATTCTGTAGAAATCACATTTCGACAAAATCTTCTATAAAAATAAAATTTTCACAAAATTTTCTATAGAAATAAAATTTTGACAAAATTTTCTATAGAAATAAAATTTTGACAAAATTTTCTATAGAAATAAAATTTTGATAAAATTTTCTATAGAAATAAAATTTTGACAAAATTTTCTAAAGAAATAAAATTTCCACAAAATCTTCTATAGAAATAAAATTTTGACTAAATTTTTTATAAAAATAAAATTTTGAAAACAGTTTCTATTAAAATTATATTTTGACAAAATTTTTTATAGAAATAAAGTTTTTACAAATGGTTTACAAGTCCAATAATTTTAAAATTTTTATACCCTCCATCATAGGATGGGGGTATATTAACTTTGTCATTCCGTTTGTAACACATCGAAATATTGCTCTAAGACCCCATAAAGTATATATATTCTGGGTCGTGGTGAAATTCTGAGTCCATCTAAGCATGTCCGTCTGGATGGTATTGAAAATGGGCCATATCGGTCCACTTTTACGTATAGCCCCCATTTAATATTTCATCCGATCCGGCTGAAATTTGGTATACGGTGTTGGTATATGGTCTCCAACAACCATGCAAAAATTGGTCCACATCGGTCCATAATTATATATAGCCCCCATATAAACCGATCCCCAGATTTGGCTTGTGGAGCCTAAAAGAGAAGCAAATTTCATCCGATTCGGCTGAAATTCGGTACATGGTGTTGGTATATAGTCTCTAACAACCGTGCAAAAATTGGTCCACATCGGTCCATAATTATATATAGCCCCCATAAAAACCGATCCCCAGATTTGGCTTGCGAAGCCTCAAAGAGAAGCAAATTTCATCCGATCCGGCTGAAATTTGGTAAATGATATTGGTATATGGTCTCTAACAACCATGCAAAAATTGGTCCACCTCGGTTCATAATTATATATAGCTCCCATATAAACCGATCCCCAGATTTGGCTTGCGAAGTCTCCAAGAGAAGCAACTTTCATCCAATCCGGTTGTAATTTGGAACATGGTGTTAGTATATGATCTTTAACAACCGTGCCAGAATTGGTCCATATCGGTCCATAATTATATATAGCCCCCATATAAAACGTTCTCCAGATTTGACCTCCGGAGCAAAATTCATCCGATACGGTTCAAATTAGGAACGTGGTGTTAGTATATGGTCGCTAACAACCATACCAAAATTGGTCCAATCACACAAAAATTGGTCCATATCAGTTCATAATCATGGTTGCCACTAGAGCCAAAAATAATCTACCAACATTTTATTTCTATAGAAAATTTTGTCAAAATTTTATTTCTAGAGAAAATTTTGTTAAAATTTTATTCGGTTCATAATAAAATTTTCATCATTGTCAGAATTTTATTTCTATAGAAAATTTTGTCAAAATTTTATTTCTATAGAAAATTTTGTTCAAATTTTATTCGGTTCATAATCATGGTTGCCACTCGAGCCAAAAATAATCTACCAAGATTTTATTTTTATAGAAAATTTTGTCAAAAGTTTATTTCTATAGAAAATTTTGTTAAAATTTTATTTCTGTAGAAATTTTTGTCAAAATTTTCTTTCTATAGAAAATTTTGTTAAAATTTTTATTTCTATAGAAAATTTTGTGAAAATTTTATTTCTATAGAAAATTTTGTTAAAATTTTATTTCTGTAGAAAATTTTGTAAAAATTTTATGTCTACTTTGTCAAACTGAATTATATACGTATTGGATCGATCGTTTTTGATTTAATATATACCACGTATGGACTTACATACAATTTAGAAGATGGTGTTAGGAGGTTTTAAGATACCTTGCCATCGGCAAGCGTTACCGCAACTTAAGTAATTCGATTCTGGATGGCAGTGTTTAGAAGAAGTTTCTACACTAATAGAAAAAATTACGTTTCACAATCGTGAACGGACGTTGTCAAAATGAAACGGAAACGTTCACAAAAAATCAAAACGGAATGTTCACGATTTCGTCCGCGGGCGTTCACGATTTCATGAACGGCAGTCGTTTTTCTTTGGCCATGAAACGTTTTAAAATAATCGTTAGACGTTGTTATGGCAACTCCGCCGTTGGTGCAATGTGCTAAGGCGACTGTTAACGCGTATCGTGCAGGCAACACAGGTTCGAGTCACGGTAGCGGAAATATTTTTTTTTTTAATTTTGTTTATAAATTCGTAACTATTACGTTCTCAGATCATGAACGCTGGTTGTTGTCTTGACAACGTATGGTGTCATTTTTACGTTGTCGGATTGACCCCATCTGTTCTCAGTTTGACAACACATGTGTGTTGATTCACTTTCATGAACGGATCGTTTCGAAATGACCACGCCGTTCATGATTTTTTCTATGGGTGTACGCAATCCATGATGGAGGGTACATAAGCTTCGGCCTGGCCGAACTTACGGCCGTATATACTTGTTTTTTACTAACTTGTGTTCCACCCAAGTGCATTAGCCGACTTAAATTTTGAGTCTATAGATTTTGTAGAAGTCTATCAACTTCTGTCCAGATCGAGTGATATTTAAATGTATGTAGTTGGGACAATCCTTTATATATAGCCCCCAACACATTTGACGGATGTGATATGGTATCGAAAATTTAGATCTACAAAGTGGTGCAGGCTATAATATAGTCGGCCCCGCCCGACTTAAGGCTTTCCTTACTTGTTTTTATACCCTCCACCATGGGATGGGGGGTATATTAACTTTGTCATTCCGTTTGTAACACATCGAAATATTGCTCTAAGACCCCATAAAGTATATATATTCTGGGTCGTGGTGAAATTCTGAGTCGATCTGAGCATTTCCGTCCGTCTGTTGAAATCACGCTTACTTCCGAACGAAACAAGCTATCGACTTGAAACTTGGCACAAGTAGTCGAAACACTTTACTATAAGGACAAAACGACTTTATATTTACCATACTGTTAACCACAATATGGGTTATAATAAAATTTCCCAAATTTAGTCATATTCCATTTACTCGTGGCTGTAAGCACATTTTGACGTATCCTAACAAATGATATTAGACGGTTTCCTACCACTAATGCCCTCCCCTTATACAATGGTCGTACACAAAGGACAAAATGAAATCATGCATAAATATCAAAAGGAAATAAATATCTTTGAGCGTTGAGAAAAAGAACAAAAAACCAAACGAATTAGAAAAACATGAACCGAAACACGCATCAAAAAAAAAAAAAATGTCACCCGTGTAGTTTTCAGATGACATTCTATGTTTCTGTCATCATTCTCGTAGCCTTCATGTGAGTTGTATGATACCTTGAAGGAATATTTTTTCCCAAGAACTCTGGGAATGCTTTGAAATGTTAATCTTTTGTGTTATTTAACCATAAGATAACAAACAGTTCAATGATTTCGGCTACCGGTTTGGTCCTTCTTTACATTTGTGTATAGGTTTGCGTTTTGTTTTTCTTCCTTATTCAATATTGCAAATGGTTGTTATCAAGTTGCCTGCCCCGAGCTGATTTCCATTCGTTTTTTTTTTATTGAAAATTGAAACCATAAATTTTCATATTATTGAATTTATAAAGATTTTTTTTGAGGGAGATGGTATTTTGGAACGCATTTAGCCATTAATTGGAGAATACACGCAATTCATTTGGAGGTAAATTATGTTTTTCTTTTATGAGACACGTGTAGTTATTGTATGAAATATTCGAGTGAATAGTAAATTGCTAAGAAAACATTTTGCATATTTGGTTCCGTAAAATTAGGAAATCAAATTTCGTAACCAAAAAAAAAAAATAAAGTTTTGCAAGTGATAGAAAAATAGTATGTGGCTACAGACTCATTGAGTAATACTATAAATGCGGAGTTTTTCTGGCGCAATCAGTGCTGCCAAAAAATGCTTGAAGCTAAATGTGTTTGGGCTATATGTTACAGAAAAGTTTTTTTTTTTTTAAGGTGCGGTTGAAATTCGGTACCTGGTGGTTATTTATGGCCTCTAATATCTATGCAAAAATTGGTTCAAATCGGTCCATAATTATGATATTTTGTTCTATGCGAGAGTGCTGAGATTGCCCTCAGAAGCAGAGTTGGATATTCTGTTTGACTCTCTGAATTCTTTTCTGGCCGCTGAAATGATAGCATTTTTGTGAGGTTGCTGGCAATATTTTAAAAATGCGCATTCTTTTCCGACAAAAAGAAGGTAAGCACTTTTTTCAGAAGCAGAGTTGCCCTCAGAATCATAGTTTTATACCATCCACCATAGAATGGGGAGTATATAAACTTTGTCATTCCGTTTGTAACACATCGAAAATTGCTCTTAGACCCCAAAAGTATATATATATACATTCGTGGTGAAATTCTGAGTCGATCTAAGCATGTCCGTCCGTCTGTTCAAATCACGCTAACTTCCGAACGAAAGGAGCTATCGACGTGAAACTTGGCACAAGTAATTGTTATTGATGTTGGTCAAACGGTATTGAAAATAGGCCATATCGGACCAATTTTACGTATAGCCCCCATATAAACCGATCCCCAGATTTGGCTTGCGGAGCCCCTAAGAGAAGCAAATTTCATCCAATCCGGTTGAAATTTGGAACGTAGTGTTAGTATATGACTTCCAAAAATCATGCATAAATTAGTCCACATCGGTCCATAATTATACATAGCCCCCATATAAACCGATCCCCAGATTTGGCTTGCGGAGCCTCTAAGAGAAGCAAATTTCATCCGATTCGGATGAAAATTGGTACATGGTGTTAGTATATGGTGTCTAATAACCATGCAAAAATTGGTCCATATCGGTCCATAATTATATATAGCCCCCATATAAACCGATCCCCAGATTTGGCTTCGGAGGCATCCGATCCGGCTGAAATTTGGTACATGGTGTTAGTATATGGTCTCTAACAACCGTGCAAAAATTGGTCCACATCGGTCCATAATTGTATGTAGCCTCCATATAAACCGATCCCCAGATTTGACCTCCGGAGCCCCTTGGAAGAGCAAAATTCACCCGATCCGGTTAAAATTTGGTACGTAGAGTTAGTATATGGCCTCCAAAAATCATGCATAAATTGGTCCACATCGGTCCATAATTATATATAGCCCCCATATAAACCGATCCCCAGATTTGGCTTTCGGAGCCTCTAAGAGAAGCAAATTTCATCCGATCCGGTTGAAATTTGGTACATGGTGTTAGTATATGGTCTCTAACAACCATACAAAAATTGGTCCATATCGGTCCATAATTATATATAGCCCCCATATAAACCGATCCCCAGATTTGACCTCCGGAGCCGCTTGGAAGAGCAAAATTCACCCTATCCGGTTGAAATTTGGTACGTGGTGAAATTTGGGACATTGGGCTAGTACATGGCCGCTAACAACCATGCCAAAATTGGTCCGTATCGGTCTATAGTTATACAAAGCCTATCCCCAAAAATAATCTACCAAAATTTTATTACTATAGAAAATTTTGTCTACATTTAATTTCTATAGAAAATTTTGTAAAAATTTTATATCTATAGAAAATTTTGTCAAAATTTTATTACTATACAAAATTTTGTCAACATTTAATTTCTATACAAAATTTTGTCAAAATTTTAGTTCTATAAAAAATTTTGTCAAAATTTTAGTTCTATAGAAAATTTTGTCAAAATTTTATGTCTATAGAAAAATTTGTCAAAATATTATTGCTATAGAAAATTTTGTCAAAATTTTATTTCTATTAAAAATCTAACAATCGTGCAAAAATTGGTCCACATCGGTCCATAATTTAAATAGCCCCCATATAGACCGATCCCCAGATTTGACCTCCGGAGCCCCTTGGAAAAGCAAATTTCATCCTATCCGGTTGAAATTTGGTATGTGGTGAAATTTGGGACATTGGGCTAGTACATGGCCGCGAACAACCATGCCAAAATTGGTCCGTATCGGTCTATAGTAATACATAGCCGATCCCCAAAAATAATCTACCAAAATTTTATTTCTATAGAAAATTTTGTCAAAATTTTATTACTATAGAAAATTTTGTCAAAATTGTATTATTATAGAAAATTTTGTCAAAATTTTATTACTGTATAAAATTTTGTCAACATTTTATTTCTATAGAAAATTTTGTCAAGATTTTATTTCTGAAGAAAATTTTGTCAAAATGTTATTTTTATAGAAAAATTTGTCAAAATTTTATTTCTATAGAAAAATTTGTCAAAATTTTATTGCTATAGAAAGTTTTGTCAAAATTTTATTTCTGTAGAAAATTTTGTCAAAATTTTACTTCTATTAAAAATTTTGTCAAAATTTTATTTCTATTAAAAATCTAACAATCGTGCAAAAATTGGTCCACATCGGTCCATAATTTAAATAGCCCCCATATAAACCGATCCTCAGATTTGACCTCCGGAACCCCTTGGATGAGCAAAATTCAACCGATCCGGTTGAAATTTGGTCCGTATCGGTCTATAGTTATACATAGCCGATCCCCAAAAATAATCTGCCAAAATTTTATTTCTATAGACAATTTTGTCAAAATTTTATTACTATAGAAAATTTTGTCAAAATTGTATTATTATAGAAAATTTTGTCAACATTTTATTACTATACAAAATTTTGTCAACATTTTATTTCTATAGAAAAATTTTTCAAAATTTTATTTCTATAGAAAATTTTGACACAATTTATTACTATACAAAATTTTGTCAAGATTTTATTTCTGTAGAAAATTTTGTCAAAATTTTATTTCTATAGAAAAATTTGTTAAAATTGTATTGCTATAGAAAGTTTTGTCAAAATTTTATTTCTATTAAAAATTTTGTCAAAATTTTATTTCTATTAAAAATCTAACAATCGCGCACAAATTGGTCCACATTGGTCCATAATTGTATATAGCCCACATATAAACCGATCCCCAGACTTGATCTCCGGAGCTTCATGGATGAGCAAAATTCATCCGATCCGGTTGAAATTTGGTACGTGGTGTAAGTATATGGTCTCTAACAACCATGCAAAAATTGGTCCATACCGGTCTTAATTATATATAACCCCCATTTAAACCTATCCCCAGATTTGACCTGCGGAGCCCCTTGGAAGGGCAAAATTCATCCGATCCGGTGGAAATTTGGTATGTGGTGAAATTTGGGACATTGGGCTAATACATGGCCGCTAACAACCATGCCAAAATTGGTCCGTATCTTGTCTATAGTTATACATATCCGATCCCCAAAAATAATCTACCAAAATTTTATTTCTATGGAAAATTTTGTCAAAATTTTATTACTATAGAAAATTTTGTCAAAATTGTATTATTATAGAAAATTGTGTTATTATAGAAAATTGTTTCAAAATTTTCTTACTATACAAAATTTTGTCAAAATTTTATTAAAATTTTGTAAAATTGTATTATTATAGAAAATTTTGTCAACATTGTATTATTATAGAAACTTTTGTCAAAATTTTCTTAATATACAAAATTTTGTCAAAATTTTATTTCTATAAAAATTTTTGTCAAAATTTTGTTGCTATAAAAAGTTTTGTCAAAATTTTATTTTTATAGAAAATTTTGTCAAAATTTTATTTCTACTAAAAATTTTGTCAAAACTTTATTTCTATTAACATTTTATTTCTATTAAAAATTTGGTCAAACTTAATTGTATACGTATTTAATCGGTCTTTTTTTGTTTAATTTATACCCCGTATGGACTAACTTACAATTGAGAAGACGATGTTAAGAAGTTTTAAGATACCTTGCCATCAGCAAGTGTTACCGCAACCCAATTACTTCGATTGTGGATGATAGTCTTTAGTACAAGTTTCTACGGAATCCATGGTGGAGGGTACATAAGATTCGGCCTGGCCGAGCTTAAGGCCATATATACTTGTTTCCTCTGAATTCTTTTTGGTCGATGAAATTATAGTATTTGTTAACCTATTTAAATTTTGATAGAAGAGAAGTTGTAGAAGTGTAAAATATTTTGTTCAAAACGCTACATGTACATACATGTATATTTGAATTTACACTCAAAAAAAAAAAGTGAACTCTCTATTTCACTAAAGCCAATTTAACTTTATTTTAGTTCATAGAATTATTATGCTTGATGAAAGTTTCCTTTACTCTAATAATTTTTCGCGTACGTTAGTTAAATTAACTACAACCGAGGAAAAAAATATACTCAAATGAAGCATAAAGATTAACTAAATTCGTGTCTTCCACAAAATAGTTCAGAATTTCTTTAAATTTGCAAATTTTACTAGAAATGCGTTCATCATTAACTTCGTATGTCACTAAAGACATTCTTGCAATTTTGAACTCCAATTTTTTCCTTCAAACTACAAATTTTTCTTTAACAAGTGAAAAAACTTAATTATGTCTAATAAATTTTCTTGAATTTTTCGAAAAATATTTACTTATTTTAATGACATCGGCGTGATGCCAGCGTTTGTAATACTGTTTTGTTAAAATTTTCTAAAAATATTCAAAATTTTCTAAAATTTACCGAAAATTATCTTCCTAGTGGGTTCACTGTTTTTTCAGTGTAGACAGGTTTGAGGTGGTACCAAAAATGTTGGCATACGCAGCGGTAATGTTGGTATACGACTTCACTTGTTTTTGATTAAATTTTAAAATTTTTTTTTATTTACTATTCTTGTTGTGTTTTTTAAGTCTTAGCTAACGCAGAGTTTCATTTCAAAACGACCATTAAATAGCAAACTGTTTCACCTCTTTATGGATCTTCATATACAATGCCCATTTATTCAGTCTCTCTTAAGCGCAAATAAATCCTTTTGTGTAATATAAATATCTCGCATATATGATCTAAACCCTTTAAAAATATCTCCTCCCTTAATAATCGTTTACCATAGAAATATTCCCAATTTTATTTTATATTGCCGAAGTCTGTGACATAAAATCCACTTTTTGTTTGTTTAATGTCATCTAATACGGTTGTTGTTGGTTGTGAAGAACTTCTTAGACTACAATACATGGCTGATAGGATGGTTGACGATTTTCTTAGAAGCGTTTTTTTTAAGAATTATAATGGGATTTTATTGTACTTGCTCGGCTCTACACATAGATTTACAGTAAAACCTGTCCAAATAGAATACTCTTCAAGATAGAAAAATTTTGACCGAGGTTTGCTATGTTATAACATTAAAATTAATCTTTCATCGGTGGTTATCTCACACACACGAAGAAAAAATACTTTTCTCAGGAACGAAATTTTAAACAAACGAAGAATTACAAATAAATAAAAAGCATATAAATTCGAATTTATGATAAGCGTTGCAAAGATTTTGGCAAATAATTTTTATTTTTGATTATTATTATTATTTTTCCTCAAAAAAGAAAACCTTTTAATCAGTGTAATTGAGTAGAAAATGTAGACAATCGTAGGTGGCTACATTTGGGAGGCTTCACTGTATATGGCTATGTAAGCAAATATCACGTATTGTATTGCGGTTATTATTTGGGGGTTTTTATATACAGTACTAGCGTAACCCGGCCCGCTTCGCTGCGCCTTCCGAAACGTATTTTGAGGAACATTTTGCGTTAACTTAGTCAACTATATCCTTCGTGCTGAAAACAAATTCGAAAAGATTTGAATTCTTTCAAACAAATCGGACTACTTGATTTTTCCTTTATAGGTACAAATACGGCGGGAATGCATATGTAAAACGGTTCGTCTTAAGGAGAGGGTGTACCCTTTCCTCCAAATTTTTTATATAATGTTTTGTATTCAAGTAGTTGGGCAATCTTCGATATTTCTTGTGAATTTTAAGTGTGGTTTGTCAAGGAAAGGTATCCTTCTCCTCAACATATGTGAAAATTAAGCACTATATTGTAATAACATACATACAAAGAATTACTGTTTCCCATCCAATAAATCGGAATAAGCAAAAGTAGTAAAAAAATTTACCACATTAACATTTGCTAAAATGTTGGAAAATGATGCACCCTCTACGTTGGCGCCAATTTCATGTAAATTTAAGTTCTTTACTAAAAAGAAGTCTGGCAGAAGCCTGTGCAAAAATCATGAAATTATGTACCGAGTTCCCATTTACGGACAACCCTCTACTTTCAATTTAAGAAAACAAAAAAACGGACAAAAGGGAACCCTCTCCCCACCTTCGCTCCACTCCGACCTGTATTAATTTCGCAACTACTCAATGGTCCCTATAAATTCTATCGAAGTAATCGACAAAGATTATTTCAATTTTCCCCTTCCCCAACCAGATATCGAAAAATCATATACTAATTTAAAAGTCATGTATAAATTTGATCACCTCCTCCCACGTTCCTTGTAAATTTCAAGTAGATCGGCGATGTTTAAATTTTGCTCTATTGTTTTAAAGGGACGTCACTTTCCCCGATACAATATCGACAAACACCGTAGTGAATAGCACCCCTAACCTTCCCTGAAAATTCTTGAAACTTTCCTTCAAGTGTGGGGCAAGGAAGGTTGCCTCTTCGATCATAACCTGCTTTTGCAAATTTCAAGAAAACTTAATTTTTTTGCAGTTTTAGAGGAGGACCTCCTCCCCGACCAAATGTCGAAAAGCGTATCTTTTGTAAACGTCCCAGAAAATGTCAAGCAAATTATAAGCCTAAAGGGGCGGCCTCTCTTCCGTCCAAATATCACAAAATCAGGTATCAACTATTACGGTTGACGGAGGTTACGATCTCTCCCCAGTCCTCTGTAAATTTCAAGTAACTCGGTAAAGTTTAATTGTTTCTCTGTATGTACTTAAGAGAAGCGGATGTCTCCCTATGCCCTTTTATTTTTATTAAAAAATCAGGAACCTGATATAAATTGCATAACCCATTTTTTCCGTAAAATTTCAGTCGGGGGAGTTTTGTTTTGTTTGAACTTTAAAAAAAAATCGGGCAAAGGGGTGGTCCCCCTCCCCGAAAAAATATCGAAAAATAATGTAGCGGATTTTTGCCTAGATGCCAACCCCAACATTCAATGAAAATTTCAAGCAAATCGCATAATTTTGTTCCAAGTTTCAAAAAGTAGGGCAAGGGGGAGGTCCCCCTCCCCATCCACATATGAAATCATCGGGTACCCCATATTAATTCCATAACCTCACCATATGTTCTCTGTAAATCTCAGATAATTTAGAGAATTTTAGTTTTTTCACTGTACTTTAAAAAAAGTCGAACAAAGGGGAGGCCCCCCTCAGCCACCAAATATCGAAATAAAAAGTAGCGGATCTTTGTCTAGATGCCAACCCCAATCTTCAACGAAAATTTCAACCAAATCGGTCAACTTTGGTCCAATTTTCAAAAAGTCCGACAAAGGGGAGGTCCCCCTCCGCGGCCAGGTGTCAAAAAATGAGGTACCCTATTTTCACCACATGAACGCCCCCTACGATCTCTGAAAGTTTCAAGTAAATCGGTTCAGCCGTTTTGGAGCCAACTCGGAACATACAAACAAATAAACAAACATAGATTGAATTTTATATACAGTAGAATTCGGTTATAGCGACCGCCAAGGGACCTTAATTATACGTCGTTATAAACGAACGTCGTTGTATCCAAATAAGTGTACACAATATTTTTAAGTTTTTTTTTATCATATTTATTGAGATTGAAAATAGTTTAGAATTGTGGTTTGTTTTCTACTTACAAGAATTTCTTTTAATAATTTACTTTCAATAATTTCAACGGAACTATATAAACTCTCTGATATATCAGAACCCCCAAATCGTAAATACTGTTTTAATGTGTGCACCGCACTCAAGGTTTCTGTCCTAGTTGGAATTTTGATTGGCTCATCTTCGTCATCTGGTTCATTATCGCTGTGAGTTTCATCATTTGCTTTTGTATACTCCACTATTTCTCTCAATGAAGGCTCTTCTAATGTCACGACGTTGTCATCGACATTTACGAACTCATCCCAGTCCTGGTTTGAACTCGAACTCACCCCAAACTGGTTTGAATATTTCTTCTTTGTCATTTGCACCTCTGTTTGGGATAGTCGAAAACAAATCCTGTGATTCCCCGCAGTATATGTTTCTTTATTTAGTATTGGCTGACGACAAAAAATGGAATGAAAAAAAATAAAAATTAGTACACAGAACTTACATGGTCGTTATAACCGAATGTCCATTCCAAAACCGACGTGCAAATTGGTCGTTAAAAGCAGATTGTCGCTAAAACCGGAGTCGTTCTAAGCGAATGCTTGCGCATGTACAAACTATTAAGAACCAAACTTGCTTTGAAAATCCGTTGTTATAAATGAATGGTCGTTATAACCGAGGTCGCTATAAATGAAATCTACTGTATATAGATTAACCCTCTCTATACATATTTTTTGTTTGAAAATAGAACTCATACATGTTGATTAAAATCAGTGATGAGTGTCCTGGATGAAAGTTGGTATTGCATTACAAAAGACGTGTGGAGATTAAGATATTAATGAATTGATGATTTTTTTTTAAATATGTAGGAATATATTACAACGAACTCAATCTCTACCTAAGGTCTGTTTCATTCACACAATCAATGCTTCTTCTTTTCCATATATTAGCCCTATGAAATTATTTAGCTTATCACCCAATTATTTTAAAAACAATTATTCTCTACAGCTACCATATTTAAAATGGCGCCATCTATTGCAAATGCCTAACATCATGCACTGTGTTCCAATACATCAAAGAAATTGACACCACATCTCTCCAATTAACACGATTTCTAAACTCTTATACAGCAGGCAAGTGGAAACCTGGGTAATCAACACTCACTCACTCTTCTACAAAAATCTCTCCATAGTATAGAATACCACCCAATAAAAGCCATAATACAAAACAAACCATTTTACATACGAATCCAATGCGTTGTGAAGACCATACACAACCAACCAACCAAACACAATCAGCCTACGAATGGAGAGAGAAAGACCATTAACACCAAGCACACCACACAAGGCAACGTTAGCTAACCAAACAACACTTTTACTTTTACTTGCCAACAACCTGATTGTTGCTCTCATGGCGTATGTGGTATAAGTCAACACGCACACACACACACACACCCATCCACTACACCACTGATATAGTAGATAAGAGGAAAAAGAAAGAAATTTTTACTCGGGCCTAAAAGTATGCTAAGGAAAACTACATACTTTCTATGGGCAAAAGAAAGCTAGAAAAATGCTACCATCGGCATATCGAACAATAAAAATGTGGAAAATTTTAAAGTATACCTTGAAGAGCCACAGGCAAATGACTATCGACAATAGCCATTTTATTCCCACATAGCGCAACAGGAAAGTAAGTCCAACAATTCAAAAAGAGTTTATGAATTTTTCATAAATCAATTATTATCGTTTCTTTGTTATGATAAATAATTAAAATTGTAATAACATCGTCTTGTAAGTAATATTGTAAAAAAAAAAGTCGGGTAATTGCATAATACCATTTGATATTGGGCCAAAGGGTTGCTGTTGCTGAACGTGAAACATCGTTCCTCAGTGAAGTTGAACGATATCACATACAACGAAGTCTTCTGAGTTTGTTTTCCATTTCCACATTCATTCTTTGCTTTTAAACGAGATATCGATTGTGTGCCAACAACTTGGGTATGTGAAAACTAATTACTTCGGCATTTACTACCTTGTTACATTAAAATGTCCGTATTTGTTAACTCCCACATATAACATGCAAATGTAACTACATAGGTTTGTTATTGGTGTGATTGAGAGCTCTGGATTGTTGCATAACTGAGTGAATTTGTGGGGAGGAAACAAATGTGCTATCCTGATGAATACAAGGGAAACAATTTCAATACTGAATGAATTGGCAAAAATATGAATAAAACGAATATATAGAATAAAATGTAGTTTTTTGCAAATATCTTAATCGATAAGCTAAAATTTGCTTATATACCCAAAGAGAAAATACTTTCCTCTGGAACGAAATTTTCGACAAACGAAATTCTACTTTCTTATAAAGTATTTTCTTTAGGGAAAAAAAAACGAATTTATAATAAGCGATTTGACGATTATGTTTAATCCTTGTTATACCCTCCACCGTAGGATAGGGGGTATATAATGTCCGTCCGTCCGTCCGTCCGTCCGTCTGTTGAAATCACGCTAACTTCCGAACGAAACAAGCCATAGACTTGAAACTTGGCATAAGTAGTTGTTATTGACGTAGGTCGGGCGGTATTGCAAATGGGCCATATTAGACCACTTTTACGTATAGCCCCATATAAACCGATCCCCAGATTTGGTTTGCGGAGGCTCTTAGAAACGTCATCCGATGCGGTAAAATTTTGGTACGTGGTGTTAGCATATGGTCTGTACCATATATCGGTCCATAATTATATATAGCCCCCATATAAACCGATCCATAGATTTGGCTTGCGGAGCCTCTAAGAGAAGCAAATTTCATCCGATTCAGCTGAAATTTGGTATATCATGTATGCAAATGGTCTCTAATCACCATGCAAAAATTGGTCCACATTGGTTAATAATTATATATAGCCCCCATATAAACCGGTCCCCAGATATGGCTTGCGGATCCTCTACGAGAAGCAAATTTCATCCGATCCGGCTGAAATTTGGTACATGGTGTATGCAAATGGTCTCTAAACACCATGCAAAATTTGGTCCATAATTATATATAGCCCCCATATAAACCGATCCCCAGATTTAGCTTGCGGAGTCTCTTGGAGGAGCTGGAAATTTGGTACGTGGTGTTAGTATATGCTCTCTAACAATCACGCAAGAATTTGTCCACATCGGTCCATAATTATATGTAGCTCCCATATAAACCGAATCCCAAGATTTGAACTCCGGAGCCTCTTTGAAGGAGCAAAAATCATTCGATCCGATTGAAACTTAGTACGTGGCGTAAGTATATGGTATCTCACAACCATGCAAAAATTAATCCATATCGGTTCATAATTACACAGAAAAAAATTTCACGAAAAATTTTCCAATTAAAATTTTAATTGAGTTTTAAAAAATATTCAGTTAAAAATTTAATTGAATCAACAAATTTTTAATTGAAACAAAAATCAATCACGAAAATTAATAGTATCAATTAATTTTTTAATTGAATCAATTAATTTTTTAATTGACCTTCAATTAATTTTTTAATTGATACTATCATTTCTGTGATTGAAGACATTTCAATTAAAAATTAATTGGATCAATTAATTTCGTGATTGAATCAGATTTTTTTTTGTGTGTATATATAACCGCCATATAAACCGATCCTCAAATTTGATCTCCGGAGCCTCGTGGAGGAGCAAAATTCCTCCGATCCGATTGAAACTTAGTACGTGGTGTAAATATATGGTCTCTAAAAACCATGCAAGAATTGGTCCACATCGGTCCAGAATTATATATAGCCCCCATATAAACCGACCCCGAGATTTGACCTCCGGAGCCTCGTGTAGGAACAAAATGCATCCGATCCGATTGAAACTTGGTACGTGATGTTAATATATGGTCTCTAAAAACCATGCAAGAATTGGTCCACATCGGTCCAGAATTATATATAGCCCCCATACAAACCGATCCCCAGATTTGGCTTGTGGTGTCTCTTGGATGAGCAAAATTCATCCGATCTGGTTGAAATTTGGTACATGATGTTGGTATATGGTCTCTAACAACCATGCAAGAATTGGTCCACATCGGTCCATAAATATATGTAGCTCCTACATAAACCGAATCCCAAGATTTGAACTCCGGAGCCCCTTCAAAGGAGCAAAAATCATCTGATCCGATTGAAACTTAGTACTTGGTGTAAATATATGGTCTCTAAAAACCATGCAAGAATTGGTCAACAACGCTCCATAATTATATATAGCCCCATATAAACCGATCCCGAGATTTGAGCTCCGGAGCCTCGTGGAGGAGCAAAATTCCTCCGATCCGAATGAATCTTGGTACGTGATGTTAGTATATGGTCTTTAAAAACAATGCAAGAATTTGTCCACATCGGTCCTTAATTGTACATAGCCCCCATATAAACCTATCCCCAGATTTGATCTCTAGAGCCTCTTGGAGGAGCAAAATGCATCCGATCCGATTGAAACTTGGTACGAGGTGTTAGTATATAACACCCATGCAAAAATTGGTCCATATCGGTTCATAATTATATATAGCCCCCATATAAACTGATCCCTAGATTTAGCTTGCGGAGCCTCTAAGAGATGCATATTTCATCCGATCCGGTTGAAATTTGGAACGTGGTGTTAGTATAGGGTGTCTCACAACCAACCGATCCCCAGATTTGACATCCGGAGCCTCTTGGACGATCAAAATTCATCGGATTCGGTTGAAATTTGTTACATTTCGCTAGTGTATGGCCGCTAACAACCATACCAAACTAGGTCAATATCGGTCTCTAGTTATATATAGCCCTCAGATAAATCGACCTCCAATCACACAAAAATTGGTCCATATCCCCAAAACTAATCTACCAAAATTTTATTTCTATATAAAATTTTGTCAAAATTTTATTACCATAGAAAATTTTGTAAAAATTTTATTACCATAGAAAATTTTGTCAAAATTTTATTACCATAGAAAATTTTGTCAAAATTTTATTACCATAGAAAATTTTGTCAAAATTTTATTTCGTCAAAAGTTTATTTCCATAGAAAATTTTGTCAAAAATTTATTTCTATAGAAAACTTAATTATATACGTATTAAGTCGGCATTTTTGGTTTAATATATATGGACTAACATACAATTTAGAAGACAGCAAGTGTTACCGCAACCCAAGTAATTCGATTGTGGATGACCGTCTTTAGTACAAGTTTCTATGCAAACCATAGTGGACAGTACATAAGATTCGGCTTTGCCGAACTTACGGCCGTATATGCTTGGTATTTCTTGTTTAAGAAATAATTTTAGCGTCAAAAGAAAACTTTGCTTGTCTAAAATTTCGTTCCTCATTTTGATTCGGAAATATTATTTGAATTGTCTAAATTTTTATACCCTTCACCACTATAATAAGTTTGTGCATTTGTATGTAACGCCAAGAAGGAGTAATCATAGACCAACCAACCATAGACCGTACATCCAAATATTTTATGAGTCTCGAAAAACTTGCAAAATATCAGCAAAATCGGTTCAGATTTAGACATAGCTCCCATATATAGCTTTCGCCCGATTTACACTCATTTGCCCACAGAGGCCAATTTTTTGCTCCGATTTAGTTGAAATTTTGCATAGGGAGTAGAATTAGCGTTGTAACTATGCGTGCCAAATTTGCTTGAAATCGGTTCAGATTTGGATATATCTCCCATATAAAGCTTTCGCCCGATTTACACTCATATGACCACAGAGGCCAATTTTTAACTCCGATTTAGTTGAAATTTTGCACAGAGAGTAGAATTAGCATTGTAGCTATGCGTGCCAAATTTGGTTGAAATCGGTTCAGATTTAGATATAGCTCCCATATATATGTTTTTCTGATTTCGACAAAAATGGTCAAAATACCAACATTTTCCTTGTAAAATCGCCACTGCTTAGTCGAAAAGTTGTAAAAATGACTCTAATTTTCCTAAACTTCTAATACATATATATCGAGCGATAAGTCATAAATAAACTTTTTCGAAGTTTCCTTAAAATTGCTTCAGATTTAAACGTTTCCCATATTTTTTTACTAACATTGTGTTCCACCCTAGTGCATTAGCCGACTTAAATTTTGAGTCTATAGATTTTGTAGAAGTCTATCAAATTCTTCCAGATCGAGTGATATTTAAATGTATGTATTTGGGACAAACCTTTATATATAGCCCCCAACACATTTGACGGATGTCATATGGTATCGAAAATTTAGATCTACAAAGTGGTGCAGGGTATAATATAGTCGGCCCCGCCCGACTTTAGACTTTCCTTACTGGTTTTTTATTAAAATTGTGTTCCACCCTAGTGCATTAGCCAACTTAAATTTTGAGTCTATAGATGTTGTAGAAGTCTATCAAATTCTGTCCATATCGAGTGATATTTAAATGTATGTATTTGGGACAAACCTTTATATATAGCACCCAACACATTTGACGGATGTGATATGGTATCGAAAACTTAGATCTACAAAGTGGTGCAGGGTATAATATAGTCGGCCCCGCCCGACTTTAGACTTTCCTTACTTGTTTTAATTAATAGTGCCCTTCCTTGTGCAAAACATAGCGAACAAAGCAAGATATTCTGCCGTAGGTTAGATATATTGCCGTAGGTTCGGCGAGGCCGAATATTGTATACCCTACACCATTGATTGCGTAGAAACTTCTACTAAAGGCTGTAATCCACAATCGGAAACTTCTTAGCCTATCAATGAAAGAGAATAGTTAGTTTTTCAAAAATATTTTTATTTTTCAATATAATCTCCTGAAACTCCAATACACTTAGTCCAACGCTTTTCTAGCAATTCTATCCCTTGATTAAAATAGTTTTCCTCAAGGTCTTCAAAATAGTGGTTTACAACTGTAATTGCATCTTCATTTGAGGTAAAACGCTTGCCTGCAAGGAATTTTTTTAGATTTGGGAAAAGTCACTGGGAGCTAAAATAAGGTGGGTGGTCAAGCAACTTGTACTTTAATTCGTTGATTTTAGCCATTGTTAAAACACTCTTGTGCGCTGGTGTGTCTTGATGAAAAATTATTTTTTTTTGTGTTGTAAACCAGGACGTTTTTCTCGAATTTGTACATTTAATTGATCCAAAAGGTTGTAATAGTACTCTGAATTTATTGTTTTACCCTTTTGCAGATAGTCAATCAATAAAATACCTTTGAAGTCCCAATAAACTGTTGCCATAACCTTTTCAGCCGATTGAATTGTGTTTGCCTTTTTTGGGGCACTTCCTCCAGCTTCAGTCCATTGCTTGGATTGTTCTTTTGTCTCTGGTGTGTAGTGGTGGATCCATGTCTAATCAACAGTTATGAAACGACGCTTAAAATCCATTTTATTTCGCCTAAAACGATCCAAACAAGCTTCAAAAAAGTTCATTCTTATGCGTTTTTGATCGACTGTTAACAAATGCGGCACTCATCTTGCAGAAAGCTTTTTCATCTGTAGTTCTTCTTGCAAAATTAAATGGACTCGATCATTTGAGACGCCCATGATATTAGAAATTTCACGCATTTTATTCGTCGATCATTTAATACCATATCATGCACTTTGACTACAATTTCTGTTGTTGTTGATATTTTTGGACGTCCAATACGTGGTTCATCTTTAATGCATGTACGACCACGTTTAAATTCAGCAACCCAATTTTTTACTGTTGCATATGATGGAGCACTTTCACCTAACACATTCACCATATCATTATGAATTTCTTGTCCCGATAAACCTTTTTTATGTAAATATTTAATGACAGCACGCATTTCTAATTTTTCCATTGTAAAAAAATTGCGGATGCGTCTTTTTTGAACACCTGTTTCTGTATGAAGGAGTTGCCAGATCTAAACAAAATTTAACATGTGTTCATACAGAGATGGAAGTTTCCAAAACACTTAACTTTTTTCTGTTTATACCGCGCTTTTGGTGCTAGGCTAAGAAGTTTCCGAACTGCCCTCGTATAGAAAAACAATTTTGACAAAATATTCCATAGAAATAAAATTGGACAAAATTAGCTATTTAAGAAATAAAATTTTTGCAAAATTTTCTAAGAAATAACATTTTGAAAAAATTATTTATAGAAATAAAATTTTTACAAAAATTTTCTATAGAAATAAAATTTTTACAAAAATTTTCTATAGAAATGAAACTTTTACAAAATTTTCTACTTTCTTGACACCTTCTAAGAAATAAGATTTTGAAAAAATTTTCTAAAAAATAAAGTTAGCTATAGAAATAAAATTTTGACAAAAGATATCGGTGAGAAATTGCTTTTCCATTTCATAATTTCTTTCAATATCATTCACAAATCATAAAATTTCATTATTCAATTTATTCACCGTAACTTTTGATCCATGTCAAGATTCAATGATCCCGCCTGACCATAAATCTCTTTCCATAGTAGTTCAATATAGGCCCAATTCTGTTTATATTTCGAATATTCCATGTCACAATAACAACTTGATAGTAATACAACTGATGGTGTCCTCATACGGCCAAATTTACAAATCGTGCCTTTTGAAGTACATTAGTGAAACTACAACTATGGTCTTTGTTGTGACTTTTTGTGCAAAAATTAGACTTGCATTAAATGAACAAATAATGAACCTGCAAAATGCAAGAGAAAACAGAGGGAAATCGAAAATGAATTTAATTATTTTAAATAAAATAATGAAAAATTGAATTAGCAATGAGATAACAGATACTACTACAGACACTCTCTATTAGCAACGAAAATTAATTAATTGAATTCGGAGACAATCATGATTTCGCGTTTATGTTTTTCCTACACTATTGTGGGTTTATGCAACTAGCACAGATTCAGTCTAGTTTACCAAATAAAAAGCGAAAAGTTTTTCCCCCTTCCTACTCAAAAAAAAAAAAAAAAAAAAAAAACAAGTATATAAGGCCGTAAGTTCGGCCAGGCCGAAGCTTATGTACCCTCCATCATGGATTGCGTAGAAACTTCTTCTATACACTGCCATCCACAATCGAATTACTTAAGTTGCGGTAACGCTTGCCGATGGCAAGGTATCTTAAAACCTCCTAACACCATCTTCTAAATTGTATGTAAATCGTGGTATATATTAAATCAAAAAAGATCGATCCAATACGTATATAATTCAGTTTGACAAAGTAGACATAAAATTTTGACAAAATTTTCTACAGAAATAAAATTTTAACAAAATTTTCTATAGAAATAAAAATTTTGACAAAATTTTCTATGGAAAGAAAATGTTGACAAACATTTCTACAGAACTAAAATTTTAACAAAATTTTCTATAGAAATAAACTTTTGACAAAATATTCTATAGAAATAAAATCTTGGTAGATTATTTTTGGCTCGAGTGGCAACCATGATTATGAACCGAATAAAATTTGAACAAAATTTTCTATAGAAATAAAATTTTGACAATGATGAAAATTTTATGATGAACCGAATAAAATGTTAACAAAATTTTCTCTAGAAATAAAATTTTGACAAAATTTTCTATAGAAATAAAATTTTTGACAAAATTTTCTATACAAATAAAATTTTGATAGATTATTTTTGGCTCTAGTGGCAACCATTTTGGTATGGTTGTTAGCGACCATATACTAACACCACGTTCCTAATTTGAACCGGATCGGATGAATTTTGCTCCTCCAAGAGGCTCCGGATGTCAAATCTGGAGAACGTTTTATATGGGGGCTATATATAATTATGGACCGATATGGACCAATTCTGCCACGGTTGTTAAAGATCATATACTAACACCATGTTCCAAATTACAACCGGATTGGATGAAATTTGCTTCTCTTGGAGACTTCGCAAGCCAAATCTGGGGATCGGTTTATATGGGGGCTATATATAATTATGAACCGATGTGGACCAATTTTTGCATGGTTGTTAGAGACCATATACCAATATCATGTACCAAATTTCAGGCGCATCGGATGAAATTTGCTTCTCTTTGAGGCTCCGCAACCCAAATCTGGGGATCGGTTTATATGGGCGCTATATATAATTATGGACCGATGTGAACCAATTTTTGCACGGTTGTTAGAGACCATATACCAATACCATGTACCAAATTTCAGCCGGATCGGATGCAATTTCTCCTATATTCCTCCTGGTTCTTGTAACGATGTTTATAATGCTCATTTGACTGCTATCCAATCGGTCCTATCTACTGCGAGATCCTCTGATTTGATTGTTTTGTCTGGTGATTTTAACATTCCATCTATTACATGGAAATATTGTGAGGAAATGAATTACTCCGTACCAATGCTAAGAAATGGATATCAATCTGAATTTGTTGAAAACTTGTTAAAAGATGGTCTTTTTCAAATTAGCAACATACAAAATTCGAATAATAAATTACTTGATTTATTTTTTACAAATGAACTAAAAGATGTGTTTTTATCACGCGTCAATGCCGTTGTAAATCCTGAAGATGTTCATCATCCCACTGTCTGTATGGATATAAATATGTCTTTTTCGAGATCTATGCGAAATAAACTCGTATTGAAAACTGATAAAATATTCTCTTTTAATAGAACTGATTATGAAAAACTGAACTCATTACTATTAAATGTGGATTGGAATAAAATCTTACCAGCGAGAAATCTTGATGAATCAATAAATACATTTTATGAAACTTTGAATTCATTCATAGCCCAATCTGTTCCATTAATTCGAATAACTTCTCACACTGGTCCACCTTGGAATGACAGTAAATTACGTAACTTGAAGAATAGAAAGAATAAACTTTATAAAAAGTATAAAAAATCTGGATCTGTGACTGACTATGCAAACTACTCAATTGCTCGTTCAGAATACAACCTGTGGAATAAACACTCCTATAACAATTATTTATCGAAAATTAAAAATGAACTGAAGCTTAATCCAAAGTCATTTTACAGATTTGTTAATTCTAAACGTCAATCAAATGTGTATCCAAGAACCCTTCGCTATGGTGCTGTTGAAGGGGATGATAATGAATCTATATGTAATTTGTTTTCAAAGTTCTTTGCAACAACTTACTGCCATAAGGATTTCAAGCAATCTGATGCGTACCCATATATGATACAGGAATATTCGACATTCACTACACCATTTATTTCTCCTGATATTGTGATGAGTTATATGGAAAAGATAAAATGTTCATATCGCCCGGGCCCTGATGGGATTCCCAGTAACATCCTCAAATATTGTGCTCATTCTCTTTCGACTGCTCTTTCATTTCTGTTTAATGAATCCTTGCGCACAGGTCACTTTCCTACATTGTGGAAGAATTCATTTATCATTCCGCTATTTAAAAATGGAAGCAAGTCAGATATTACGAATTATAGAGGCATTGCTAAATTAAGTGCTATTCCAAAACTGTTGGAGAAAATTATTTCTGATAGTTTGAATCATCAAGTCTCCTCTCTTCTATCGCCTAAACAACACGGATTCCGTAAATCTTGTTCGACCATAACAAATATCTTGGAATTGACTACAATGGTTAATGAAGGCTTTAGAGATCGTTTACAGACTGATGTCATTTATACTGATTTTAGTAAGGCGTTTGACAAAGTAAACCATTCACTTTTACTGTACAAACTGCATCGCATGGGCTTCAGTGAATTAATGGTATCCTGGTTTGAAAGTTATCTAAAGAATCGTACACAATTTGTAGTATTTGATAACATTATTTCAAAATCAATACATGTGCCTTCTGGTGTTCCACAAGGCAGTCATCTTGGCCCTCTATTGTTCTGCTTATTTATAAATGACCTTCCCACAGCCATTAAATATGGTTACACTCTCATGTATGCTGACGATGTTAAAATTATAAAGGTTATTCGGAATAGTGATGACCAATCCTTACTCCAATCTGATCTGAATAGCATGTACAGATGGTGCTCATCAAATATGATGGAACTGAACATAAGGAAATGCAAGCATATCTCTTTTTATAGATTAAATTATATCGACACGAATTATAACTTGAATGGCACAACGCTTGAAACTGTTGAATCCTTTAAAGATCTTGGAATACTTTTGGATCGCATGCTAAATTTTAGATCTCACATTTCTATGACTGTAAATAAGGCCTATGGATCATTTGGATTTGTCAAGCGCTGGAGTAAGGAATTTTCTGACCCATTTGTTACAAGAAATTTATATACTTCACTTGTGCGTCCTATCCTGGAATATGGATCTGTAATTTGGGACCCACAGTACCAAATTCATTGCAATCGTATTGAATCTGTTCAGAAACAATTTTTACTGTTTTGTTTACGTCGGAATAACTGGACACCTCAAACCTTGCCGTCTTACAAAGAAAGACTATCGCTCATCAAATTACCTACACTGAAAAGTAGACGTACCATGCTGAATATCTGTTTTATGGTTGATTTAATTAACGGAAGATTTAAATCTGACTTCCTTATTAACAGCATATCATTCAATGTTCCCTTTAGACCTACCCGCAACTTTGAACTGCTCCACATTGAATACTTTCGAACGAACTTTGAAAACAACGATCCACTTCGCCGTCTTTGTAAAGAATTCAATAAATTTTATTATTATCTTGATTTGTCAGAAGAGAAATACAATGTAAAGAAAAAGATAACATTATTATTAAATACTTGATATATTAACAAACAATATGTATATAATGTAATATATTACTGTTAGTCTGTAAGGGTTTAATCCATAGATGAAAATAATAAAAAAAAAAAAAAAAAAAAAAAGAGGCTCCACAAGCCAAATCTGGGGATCGGTTTATATGGGGGCTATATATAATTAAGGACCGATATGGATCAATTTTAGCACGGTTGTTAGAGACCATATACCAACACCATGTACCAAATTTCAGCCGGATCGGATGAAATTTGCTTCTCTTTTAGGCTCCGCAAGCCAAATCTGGGGATCGGTTTATATGGGGGCTATATATAATTAAGAACCGAATCGGACCAATTTTTGCATGATTGTTAGAGACCATATACCAACACCATATACCAAATTTCAGCCGGATGGGATGAAATATGCTTCTGTTAGAGGCTCCACAATCCAAATCTGAGGGTCCCTTTATATGGGGGCTATACGTAAAAGTGGACCGATATGGCCCATTTTCAATACCATCCGACCTACATCGATAACAACTACTTGTGCCAAGTTTCAAGTCGATAGCTTGTTTCGTTCGGAAGTTAGCGTGATTTCAACAGACGGACGGACGGACGGACGGACGGACGGACGGACGGACATGCTTAGATCGACTCAGAATTTCACCACGACCCAGAATATATATACTTTATGGGGTCTTAGAGCAATATTTCGATGTGTTACAAACGGAATGACAAAGTTAATATACCCCCATCCTATGATGGAGGGTATAAAAATTGAAAACACTTTTGTTTTCATAGAAACTATCGCAGACGAATGGAGGACGAATGTCGTGTTAAATCGCAACCATATTGAAAATGTAAACCATGGTGTTATATCGTGTGAATACAACTCCATACAGAATAAGGAGGAGAAAAAAACACATGCAACTTAAATAATGCATAAATTTTATTTTTGGAAATTTTATTCATGCATCAAAGAAACCAAGAAAAAGTTTTAAAATAATGTAATATGGTTTATTCATATTTATTTGCCACATCAGAAATTTTATGGAAAATGTGAATTGTAGTATGATGGTTCTGTGGTACAATGGCCTAGGGTGTTGAAGTATTTTCGATTGTAGTCTAAACGAAACAGTGGGGGTGGTCACAATTTCAAATGAATAATCTACTTTCTTGACAATGTATTCCACATCAAAGCAGGTTTCCCTTAGACCGGCATCCCGGGAAATTCGAAAAAAAAAATCCCGTTTTCCCGGGAATGCAAAAAATCCGGGAAAAAAGAAACCCTAAACGCGATGTCCGTTTGTTACAATTTGTATACCCTCAACCATAGGATGGGGGGTATAACAGGTTGGCTGATAAGTCCCCGGTCTGACACATAGATGGCGTCGCTAGTATTAAATGCATATTATTTTTATATAGTACCAACCTTCAAATGATTCGTGTCAAACTTTGACGTCTGTAAGGCAATTAGTTTGTGAGATAGAGCGTCTTTTGTGAAGCAACTTTTGTTATTGTGAAAAAAATGGGAAAAAAGGAATTTCGTGTTATGATAAAATACTGTTTTCTGAAGGGAAAAATACGGTGGAAGCAAAAACTTGGCTTGATAATGAGTTTCCGGACTCTGCCCTAGGGAAATCAACAATAATTGATTGGTATGCAAAATTCAAGCATGGTGAAATGAGCACGGAGGACGGTGAACGCAGTGGACGCCCGAAAGAGGTGGTTACCGACGAAAACATCAAAAATATCCACAAAATGATTTTGGATGACCGTAAAATGAAGTTGATCGAGATAGCAGAGGCCTTAAAGATATCAAAGGAACGTGTTGGTCATATCATTCATCAATATTTGGATATGCGGAAGCTCTGTGCAAAATGGGTGCCACGCGAGCTCACACTTGACCAAAAACAACAACGTGTTGATGATTCTGAGCGGTGTTTGCAGCTGTTAACTCGTAATACACCCGAGTTTTTCCTTCGATATGTGACAATGGATGAAACATGGCTCCATCACTACACTCCTGAGTCCAATCGACAGTCGGCTGAGTGGACAGCGACCGGTGAACCGTCTCCGAAGCGTGGAAAGACTCAAAAGTCCGCTGGCAAAGTAATGGCATCTGTTTTTTGGGATGCGCATGGAATAATTTTTATCGATTATCTACAGAAGGGAAAAATCATCAACAGTGACTATTATATGGCGTTATTGGAACGTTTTAAGGTCGAAATCGCGGCAAAACGGCCCCATATGGAGAAGAACAAGTATATACGGCCGTAAGTTCGGCCAGGCCGAATCTTATGTACCCTCCACCATGGATTGCGTAGAAACTTCTACGAAAGACTGTCATCCACAATCAAAATACTTGGGTTGTGGTATCTTAAAAACTTCTTAACATCGTTTTCTAAATTGTGAGTTAGTCCATACGTGGTATATATTAGACAAAAAAGTTATGTATAGTTAAGTCTACAAATAATTACGAATCGATATGGACTTTTTGCACGGTAAGTAGAGGGCCAGAATTTAAATATGGGGGTCGCTTATATGGGGGCTATATACAATTATGAACTTGATATCGGCCTATTTTTGTGTGATTGGAAATCGATTTTTCTGAGGGATATATATAACTATAGACCGATATGGACCTAGTTAGGCATGGTTGTTAACGACCATATACTAGCACAATGTACCAAATTTCAACTCACTCGGATCAAAATTTGCTCCTCTAAGAGGCTCCAAAACCAAATCTCGGGATCGGTTTATATGGGGCTATATATGATTATGGACTGATATGGACCACTTTTGGCATGGTTGTTAAATATCATATACGATCACCACGTACCAAATTTCAAGCAGATCGGATGTATTTTGCTTCTCCAAAAGGCACCGGAGGTCAAATCTGGGGATCGTTTTATATGGGAGCTATATATAATTATGGGCTGATAGGAAGCAATTCCTGCATGGTTGTTGGATACCATACACACAAAGAAAATTTCATTAAAAGTCAGCCAACGAAAAATGTTCATTAATATAACGAAACATTTTCATTAATACAATGAAAATATTCGTTAATTGTACGAAACGTTACGTTGATTTGCAGAAAATTCGTTATAATAACGAAACATTTCGTTGTATTAACGAATTTGTTTCATTGGCTGACTTTTAACGACACATTTCGTTAATACAACGAAACTTTTTCTATTAGTGTAGACTAACGTCACGTACCAATTTTCAACAGAATGGGAAGAATTTTGCTCTTCCATGGGGCTTTGGATGTAAAATCTGGGGATCGGTTTATATGGGGCCTATATATAATTATGGACCGATTTCGACCAATTGTTGCATAGGAGTTTGAGGCCATATATTAACACCACGTACCAAATTTCAACTGTATCAGATGAAATTTTGTCTTCCAATAGGCCCCGGAGGTCAAATCTGATGATCGGTTTATATGGGGGCTATATATAATTATGGACCGATGTGGACCAATTTTGCATTGTTGTTAGAGACCACATACTAACACCATGTACCAAATTTCAGCCGGATCGGATGAAATTTGCTTCTCTTAGAAGCCTTGCAAGCCAAATCGGGGGATCGGTTAATATGGGGGCTATATATAATTATGGACCGATGTGGACCAATTTTTGCATGGTTGTTAGAGACTATATACTAACATGAAATTTGCTTGTCTTAGAGGCCTCGCAAGCCAAATTTGGGGGTACGTTTATATGGGGGCTATACCTAAAAGTGGACCGATATGGCCCATTTGCAATACCATCCGACCTACATCAATAACAACTACTTGTGCAAAGTTTCAAGTCGATTGCTTGTTTCGTTCGGAAGTTAGCGTTATTTCAACAGACGGACGGACGGACGGACATGCTCAGATCGACTCAGAATTTCACCACGACCCAGAATATATATATACTTTATGGGGTCTTAGAGCAATATTTCGGTGTGTTATAAACGGAATGACAAAGTTAATATACCCCCCATCCTATGGTGGAGGGTATAAAAAAGTTTTGTTCCACCAAGACAACGCACCGTGCCACAAGTCATTGAGAAAGATGGCAGAAATTCATGAATTGGGCTTCTGATTGCTTCCCCACCCACCGTATTCTCCAGATCTGGCCCCCAGCGAATTTTTCCTGTTCTCATACCTCAAAAGAATGCCCGCAGGAAAAAAATGGCTGCAATGAAGAGGTGATCGCCGAAACTGAGACCTATTTTGAGGCAAAACCGAAGGAGTACTACCAAAATGGTATCAAAAATTGGAAGGTTGTTATAATCGTTGTATCGCTTTTGAAGGGAACTATGTTGAATAATAAAAACGAATTTTGACAAAAAAATGTATTTTTCTTTGTTAGACCGGGGACTTATCAGCCAACCTGTTATGTCATTCCGTTTGTAACACATCGAAATATTGCTCTTAGACCCCATAAAGTATATATTCTGCGTCGTGGTGAAATTCTGAGTCGATCTAAGCATGTCCGTCCTTCTGATGAAATCACGCTAACTTCCGAACGAAACAAGCTATCTACTTGAAACTTGGCACAAGTAGCTGTTACTGATGTAGGTTGGATGGTATTGCAAATGGGCCATATTGGACCACTTTAACTAGCCCCCATATAAACCGACCCCCAGATTAGGCTTGCGGAGCCTCTTAAAAAAGCAAATTTCATCCGATCCGGTTGAAATTTAATACGTGGTGTTAGTATATTCTCTAACCACCATGCCAAAATTGGTCCATATCGGTTCATAATTTATATAACCCCCTTATAAACCGATCCCCAGATTTGACCTCCGGAGCCTTTTGAAAGAGCTAAATTCATCCGATCCGGTTGAAATTTGGTACGAGGGGTACGTATATAGTTTCTAATAACCATGCAAAAATTGGTCCATATCGGTCCATAACTATATATAGCCCCCGTATAAACCGATCCCCAGATTTAACCTCCAGGGTATCTTGGAAGAGCAAAGTTCATCCAATCCGGTTGAAATTTGGTACGTGGTGTTAGTATACGGTCTTCAGCATCCATGCAAAAATTGGTCCATATCGGTCCATAATTCTATATACCCCCTTATAAACCGATCCCCAGATTTAACCTCCGGAGCCTCGTGGAAGAGCAAAGTTCATCTAATCCGGTTGAAATTTGATACGTGGTGTAAGTATACGGTCTTCAGCAACCATGCAAAAATTGGTCCATATCGTTCAATAAATCTATATAGCCCCCATATAAACCGATCTCCAGATTTGAACTCCGGAGCCTCTTAGAGAAGCAAATTTTATCCGATTCACTTGAAATTTGGTACGTGATGTTAGTATATGGTCTCTAACAACCATGCAAAAATTGATCTATATCGGTCTATAATTATATATAGCACCCATATAAACCAATCCCCAGATTTTGCTTGTGGAGCCTCTTGGAGGAGCAAGTTTCATCCGATCCGTTTGAAATTTGGTACATTGTGTAAGTAAATTATTGCCTCTAACAACCATAAAAAATTGGTCCATATCGGTCTATAATTATATATAGCCCCAGATAAACCGATCCCCAAATTTTACTACTTGGGCCTCCTGTTCAAAATCATTTATAGACTCCTTTATATAAACCGATCAAGAACTAACAAGTATATACGGCCGTAAGTTCGGCCAGGCCGAAGCTTATGTACCCTCCACCATGGATTGCGTAGAAACTTCTACTGAAGACTGTCATCCACAATCGAATTACTTGGGTTGCGGTAACTTTTGCCGATAACAAGGTATCTTAAAACTTCCTAATACCGTAATATATACCACGTAGTCCATACGTGGTATGTATTAAACTTAAAATGGCTGATTAAATACGTATATAGTTAAGTTTGACAAAATTTTCTATAGAAATACGATTTTAACAAAATTTTCTATAGAAATAAAATTTTTACAAAATATTCAAAAGATTTAAAATTTTGACAACATTCTCCATAGAATTAAAATTTTGGCATTTTCTACAGAAATAAAATTTTGCCATAATGTTCTATAGAAATCAAATTTGACAAAATTTTCTATAGGAATAAAATTTCGACAAAATTTTCTATAGAAATAAAATTTTGCTAGATTATTTTTGCTCGAGTGGCAAGCATGATTATGAACCGATATGGACCAATTTTTGTGTGATTGGGGATCGGCTATTTATAACTATAGACCGATATGGACCAATTCTGGCATGGTAATAACACCACGTTGCAAATTTCAACCGGATCGGATGAATTTTGCTCGTCCAAGTGGCTCCGGAGTTCAATTCTGGGGATCGGTTTGTATAGGGGCTATATATAATTATGGACTGATATGGACCAATTTTTGAATGGTTCTTAGAGACTATATACTACTACCATGTACCAAATTTCGGCCGGATCGGATGAAATTTGCTTCTTTTAGAGGATCCGCAAACCAAATCTGGGAATCGGTTTATATGGGGGCTATATATAATTATGGACCGATATGAACCAATTTTTGCATGGCTGTTAGAGACCATATACTAACACCACGTACCAAATTTCAACCGGATCGGATGAATTTTGCTCCTCTAAGAGGCTCCGGAGTTCAAATCTGGGAATCGGTTTATATGGGGGCTATATATAATTATGGACCGATATGGACCAATTTTTGCATGGTTGTTAGAGACCATATACTAATACCATGTACCAAATTTCAGCCGGATCGGATGAAATTTGCTTCTCTTAGAGCAATAGCAAGCCAATTCTGGGGGTCCGTTTATATGGGGGCTATACGTAAAAGTGGACCGATATGGCCCATTTGCAATACCATACGACCTACATCAATAACAACTACTTGTGCCAAGTTTCAAGTCGATAGCTTTTTTCGTTCGGAAGTTAGCGTGATTTCAACAGAGGGACGGACGGACGGTCGGACATGCTCAGGTCGACTCAGAATTTCACCACGACCCAGAATATATATACTTTATGGGGTCTTAGAGCAATATTTCGATGTGTTACAAACGGAATGACAAAGTTAATATACCCCCATCCTATGGTGGAGGGTATAAATAGGCTTATATTGGTATTTAATCTGCCTTTTTTGTCTAACATATATCCCATATGGACAAACTACAATTTAGAAGACGATGTGAAGATGTTTTAAGATACGTTGTCATCGACAAGTGTTACCACAACCCAAGTAGTTCAATTATGGATTACAGCCTTAGTAGAAGTTTCTAAGCAATTCATGGTGGAGGGTACACAAGATTCGGCCGGGCCGATCTAAGGCTGTTTTGTATCTATTTTGTTACAATTATTTTGTATCATCACTATCCTATGGTTCATGATATAATAACTCGCCAAACAAATAACCCACTGTGCACATTACAAGGAATTGCAAAAATTGCCAAAAGGACCGAGGTTGTATCACTCCCCAATGATGGCGTTGGTGATGATGATGATGATGCAGGGAAAGGGAAAATCACACCAACATGCATTTTGAAAGTTATTGACACCTACTCGTGATCATGGCGATTATTGTTAAACAAAATACCTTCCTTTTTGTTAGTCGTTGCCAAAATTTTACAAAACAAAAGAACGTTGTTTTCTTTTTTGTCTTCATGGGATTTTTGGTGTTTTTTTTCGTCTTTGACATAAGGGAAAAAATGTTAATGCACCACTACCAAAGGTGGAATCAAATTGAGGATATTTGCAGTTGATGCAGTTGTTGCTTCTGCAACACCATCAAAAGGTGTTGGTCTTATAGCAAGTCTAGCAAGAAACTTTTGAAGAAATTCAAAATAAAATTACAGACATCGAATAAAAAAAAAAGTTATACCCAAAAGCAGTCTAAATCGTGCATTTAGGCATAATTCGTGTTTTCATTTTTCAAAACAATTTTTAGTTTTTGTTGGTGTTAGTCCAGTGGTTCGCTGGCAGATAGTTTGAAAAATACCAATCATGTGATGTTGGTTGGTTGGTTTGTATTGGTTTGTGTTGTTGTTGTTGCATTGCATATTAGTTGCTTATTAGGAATTGATGTGTCAGTTAGTTAGTAACTAGTGACCAAAGTTTAAAGTTTTTTTGTTTGGTGGGGAATAGGGTGTTCTAGTGGTATGATGATGGATTTTATGGGGTTCATAATGGGAGGGAATTTACAACACCTTAGCGTATAATCCCATGTAAAGCGGATGCGAAGACGATTTAAGTCATTCTTAGCTGTGCCGATTTTACAAGGAAAATGTTGGTATAGTGGGCATTTTTACCGAAAAAACAGATGTATGGGAGCTATATCTAAATCTGAACCGATTTCAACCAAATTTGGAATGCATAGTTACAACCTGTGTAAAATTTCACGTAAATCGGATTACAACTTTGACCTCTGTTGTCATATGAGTGTAAATCGAGCGAAAGATATATATGGGAGCTATATCTATCTCTGAACCGATTTCAACCAAATTCGGTATACTTTACGACACTATCAATTTCACTTCTTGTGCAAAATTTAAAGTAAACCTAGCTGAAATTCTGGTTTCTGGGGCTATATTAGTAGATATCGAGCGAAAGATATATATGGAGGCTATATCTAAAACTGAACCGATTTTTTCTATAATCAATATTCAGACCCACAACATATACTTGTGCTAAATTTGAAGACGATTGGACTAAAATTGCGACCTAAACTTTGATTACAAAAATGTGTTTGATTACAAAAATGGTACAACAACCCAATTAATTGGACGGAGGATGACAGTACTTACACTGAAACAAGTAAGAAAAGCCTAAAGTCGGCCGGAGCCGACTATATTATACCCCTGCACCACTTTGTAGATCTAAATTTTCGATACCATATCACATCCATGTGTGTTGTTGGGTGCGATATATAAAGATTTGTCCCAAATACATACATTTAAATATCACTCGATTTGGACAGAATTTAATAGACTTCTACAAAATCTATAGACACAAAATTTAAGTCGGCTAATGCACTAGGGTGGAATACAATGTTAGTAAAAAAAATATGGGAAACATTTAAATCTGAAGCAATTTTAAGAAAACTTCGCAAAAGTTTATTTATGATATATCGCTCAATATATATGTATTAGAAGTTTATGAAAATTAGAGTCATTTTTACAACTTTTCGACTAAGCAGTAGCGATTTTACATGGAAAATGTTGGTATTTTGACCATTTTTGTCGAAATCAGAAAAACATATATATGGGAGCTATATCTAAATCTGAACCGATGTCAACCAAATTTGGCACGCATAGCTACAATGCTAATTATAGTCCTTGTGCAAAATTTCAACTAAACCGTAGTTAAAAATTGGCCTCTATGGTCATATGAGTGTAAATCGGGCGAAAGCTATATATGGGAGATATATCCAAATCTGAACCGATTTCAACCAAATTTGGCACGCATAACTACAATGTTAATTCTACTCCCTATGAAAAATTTCAACTAAATCGGAGCATGAAATTGGTCTCTGTGGGCAAATGAGTGTAAATCGGGCGAAAGCTATATATGGGAGCTATATCTAAATCTGAACCGATTTGGCTGATATTTTGCAAGTTTTTCGAGACTCATAAAATATTTGGATGTACGGAATTTGAGGAAGATCGGTTCATATACACGCCAATTATGACCAGATCGGTGAAAAATATATATGACAGCTATATCTAAATCTGAACCGATTTTTTCCAAAATCAATAGGGATCGTCTTTGAGCCGAAACAGGACCCTATACCAAATTTTAGGACAATCGGACTAAACCTGCGAGCTATACTTTGCACACCAACAGACAGACAGACGGACAGACAGACGGACATCGCTAAATCGACTCAGAATTTAATTCTAAGACGATCGGTATACTAAACGATGGGTCTCAGACTTTTCCTTCTTGGCGTTACATACAAATGCACAAACTTATTATACCCTGTACCACAGTAGTGATGAAGGGTATAAAAATTATTTACGTGATTATAAACATTACGCATCCTAAATTTTTTGATGCACAATTTACAAAATATAAACGACAAATGGAGCAAAATCATGCCTTGCTAATTTGTAACACTCTTTTCCACACAAATAGTTTCCCTTTTCTAACCACATAGTATTTCCACCTATTTTTTATTACATTCAAAACACCCGAAAAAAGTACAATAATGAACACCATGGTTTTTGCATTATTAAGCTCCTCTCGTAGCCATAGCGAAAAATGTATATGAACAATTTCGATTTTCATATTTTTCACTTTGAGGCAAATCAAAAATACAGAAAACAAAATCCGGCCTTTTTTTATCATACATTCAATGCTGTCATCGGCTGATGCTTTGGAAGTTTGTCAGCTATGCCAATAAGTATGAAACGAATGGAGGAGTGGGAACATTTTACAAAACAAAAAAAAAAAAAAATAAAGAATAATAATTTGCAACGTGATATGTTAATCAAAATGTCGAGCATTACAAAACAGCTAACACATGCATTATGTAATGAATAAGTAAGACCAAATGTAAGTAAGCATGAGTTTATGTTAACAAGATTTCAATAAATAACTAAAAATTAGAGGGACGTCAAAGAGCAATTGTCTTCATAGGAAATATCAACGTTTTTATACCTTCGGCCATAGGGCGGGAGTACACTACCTATGTCATTTCGCTTGTCACATATGGAAATATTGGTCTCAGGACTCACACAGAATATATATTCGGGCTGGTTCTGAAATTCTGAGTCGATCTAGCGATGTCCGTCCGTTCGTCTGTTGAAATCACGCTAACTTCCGTACGAAACAAGCTTTTAAACTCGGTATGAGTGGCTTCTATCAATGTATTGATGGCATTGCAAAAGGGTCATATCGGAGCACTTATAGGGTATAGACCGCAAATGAACCGACCGACTTACGGAACCTAATCCTCCTATTTTCACCCGATCCGATTGAAATTTGGTACATGATATAGAATACGGTTTCTAACAAACGTGCAAAAATTGGTCCATATCGTTCCAAGGCTATATACAGCCCCCATATAAACCGATCCACAGATTTTTATTCCGGAGCCTCTTGGAAGAGCAAATTTTATCCGATCCATTTAAAATTTGGTGCACGACGTAGTAATATGCGTTCTACGTACCATGCACAAATTGGTTCAACTATATATAGCCCTCATATAAGTCGTTACCCAGATTTGATTCATGGAGCCTTTGGGAGGAGCAAATTACATTCGATCCGGCTGAAATTAAGTACTCGTACAATACATAAGTACATAAATTGATCTATATCGGTTCTTAATTGTATATAGCCTCCATATAAACCACCCTCCAAGATTTGAATTCTGAAATCTTGTTGATGAACAAGTTTCATCAGGTCCGGTTGAAATTTGGCGTTGATATCGGTTCATAATTATTTATGGATACCTCTATATAAACCGAAAAAGGACTAAAAGGGCTTATATAGATATTTGCCATCGACATCTGTCACCACAACCCCAGTCTTTATTAGTATTTTTGTACGCAGACCGTGGTGGAGGATACATAAGATTCGGGCCATCCACTATAAGATGAGGGTATATTAACTTTGTTATTCCGTTTGTAACACATCGAAATATTGCTCCAAAACCGCATAAAGTATATATATATATATATATATATATATATATATATATATATATATATATATATATATATATATATATATATATATATATATATATATATATATATATATATATATATATATATATATATATATTGTGGGTCGTGGTGAAATTCTGAGTCGATATAAGCATGTCCGTCCGCCTTTTGAAATCACGATTCCCAGATTTTGCCTCCGGAACCTCTTGGCGGAGCAAAGTTCATTCGATCTCTAACAACCATGCCAAAAATGGTCCATATCAATCCATAATTATATATAGCCACCATATAAATCGATCCCCAGACTTGACCTCCGGAACCTCTTGGCGGAGCAAAATTGATTCGATCTTGTTGAAAATTGGTACGTGGTATTAGCATATGGTCTCTAACAACCATGCAAAAAATTGCCCATATCGGTCCATAATTATATATAGTCACCATATAAATCGATCCCCAGATTTGACCTCCGGAATCTCTTGGAGGAGCAAATTTCATCCGATTTGGTTGAAATTTGGTACATTGCGCTAATATATGGCCGCCAACAACCATGCCAAAATTGGTCTATATCGGTCTATAGTTACATAAAGTCGATCCCCAATCACACAAAAATTGGTCCATATCGCCAAAAATAATCTACCAAAATTTTGTCAAAATTTTATTACTATAGAAAATGTTGTCAAGATTTTATTTCTAAAGAAATTTTTTCAAAATTTTATTTGTATAGAAAATGTTGTCAACATTTTATTTCTATAGGGAATTTTGTCAAAATTTTATTACTATAGAAAATTTGGCCAAAATTTTATTTCTATAGATTTTTTTTTTCAAAATTTTATTTCTATAGAAAATTTTGTCAAAATTGTATTTCTAGAAAATTTCGTAAAAATATAATTACTATAGAAAATTTGGCCACAATTTTATTTCTATAGAAAATTTTGTCAAAATTTTATTTCTACAGAAAATGTTTCCAAAATTTTATTCTTATAGAAAATTTTTTCTAAATTTTATTTCTGTAGACACTTTTTCAAAATTTTATTTCTATATGAAATTTTGTCAAAATTTTATTTCTATAGAAAATTCCGTAAAAATTTTATTCCTTCAGAAAATTTCGTAAAAATTTTATATCAATAGAAAATTTTGTCAAAATTTTATATCAATAGAAAATTTTGTCAAAATTTTATATCAATAGAAAATTTTGTCAAAATTTTATTTCCAAAGAAAATGTTGTCAAATTTTTTTTCTATATGAAATTTTGTCAAAATTTTATTTCTATAGAAAATTCCGTAAAAATTTTATTCCTTCAGAAAATTTCGTAAAAATTTTATATCAATAGAAAATTTTGTCAAAATTTTATATCAATAGAAAATTTTGTCAAAATTTTATATCAATAGAAAATTTTGTCAAAATTTTATTTCCAAAGAAAATGTTGTCAAAATTTTATTTCTATAGGAAATTTTGTCAAAAGTTTATTTCTATAGAAAATTTCGTAAAAATTATATTCCTATAGAAAATTTTGTCAAAATTTTATTTGTATAGAAAATTTTCTCAACATTTTATTTCTATAGAATTTTTTTTTTCTAAATTTTATTTCTAAAGAAAATGTTGTCAAATTTTTGTTTTTATAGGAAATTTTGTCAAAATTTTATTTCTATAGAAAATTTCGTAAAAATTTTACTTCTATACAAAATTTCGTAACAATTGTATATGTATAGAAAATTTTGTCAAAATTTTATTTCTAAAGAAAATGTTGTCAAAATTTTATTTCTATAGAAATTTTTTTCAAAATTTTATTTCAATAGAAAATTTTGTCAAAATTTTATTTCTATAAAAAATTTTGTCAAAATTTTATTTCTATAAACAATTTTGTCCAAATTTTATTTCTATAGAAAATTTTGTCAAAATGCGACAAGTGTTACTGCAATTCAATTATTCGATTGTGGATGACAGTCCTTAGTAGAAGTTTCTATGCAATGCATGGTGGAGGGTACATAAGATTCGGCCTGGCCGAACCTACGGCCGTATGTACTTGTTTATTCTTGTTGTTTTCAAATGAGATCCGAAATACTAAATAACATCACATAGGAAGAATTTGTACGAAACTAGTGCAGCGGATGTCAAAAATTCATGTACAAATGCATTGCGTCTGATCCGATTTTGCTCCACATTCGGATTGAAAAAGGAATATTTTTATACCGTCGACCATAGGATGGGGGGTATATTAACTTTGTCATACCTTTTGTAACACATCGAAATATTGCTCTAAGACCCCATATATATATATTCTGGTCGTGGTGAAATTCTGAGTCGATCTGAGCATGTCCGTCCATCCGTCTGTTGAAATCACGCTAACTTCCGAACGAAACAAGCTATCGACTTGAAACTTGGCACAAGTAGTTGTTACTGATGTAGGTCGGATGGTATTGCAAAAGGGGCATATCGGTCCACTTTTACGTATAGCCCCCATATAAACGGACCCCCAAATTTGCCTTGCAGAGCCTATAAGGGAAGCATATTTCATCCGATCTGGATAAAATTTGGTACATGGTGCTAGTATATGGTCCCTAACACCCATGCAAAAATTGGTCCATATCGGTCAATAATTATATATAGCCCCCATATAAACCGATCCCCCGATTTGGCTTGCGGAGCCTCTAAGAGAAGCAAATTTCATCCGATCCGGCTGAAATTTGGTACATGGTGTTGGTATATGTTCTCTAATGACCATGCAAAAATTGGTCCCATAATTATATATAGCCCCCATATAAGGCGATCTCCAGATTTGACCTCCGGAGCCTCTTGGAGGAGCAAAATTCATCCGATCCGGTTCAAATTTGCAACGTGGTGTTAGTGTATGGCCTCTAATAACCATGCCAAAATTGGTCCATATCGGTCTATAGTTATATATAGCCGATCCCCAATCACACAAAAATTGGTCCATATCAGTTCATAATCATGGTTGCCACTCGAGCCAAAAATTATCTAGCAAAATTTTATTTATACAGAAAATTTTATCAAAATTTTATTCCTATAGAAAATTATATTTCTATAGAAAATGTTGTCAAAATTTTAATTCTATAGAGAATGTTGTCAAAATTTTAAATCTATTGAAAATTTTGTCAAAATGTTATTTCTATAGAAAATTTTGTTAAAATCGTATTTCTATAGAAAATTTTGTCCAAATTTTACTTCTATAGAAAAATTTTGTCAAACTCAATTATATACGTATTTAATCGGCCTTTTTAAGTTTAATACATACCACGTATGGACTACGTGGTATACATTACGGTATTAGGAAGTTTTAAGATACCTTGCCATCGGCAAGTGTTACCGCAACCCAAGTAATTCGATTGCGGATGACAGTCTTTAGTAGAAGTTTCTACGCAATCCATGGTGGAGGGTACATAAGCTTCGGTCTGGCCAAACTTACGGTCGTTTATACTTGTTATTGATGTTTTGGCAACATTTGTTTTGCTGAGTTATCGATATTTAGTCCATTATATTCCGACCTGGTTTTCGTTAGAATTAACAATTTCTGTTTTTTTTTTTGCAAGGAAATGCAAGATCCAAACATGTTGTTATTTTTAATATGAACACAAAAAAATATTTTGATTGGGTCAATATTATACAATTACTTTTCCATCGTAGCCATCTGTTCTATATTTATGAGCTTAATCGATAAATTAAAATGAACAACAAATATTGTCAACCTTTTCATTACAAACGGAAATAAAAATTTCAATTTTCGTCCTGTAACATTCATTTATATCAACTACACCTGCCTCTTACGTTTGTGGACAACAGCTGTTGGAATCCGAGTACAAAAGAAACAAAAAGCAGAAACAAAGGAGGTATTAATTTACAATTTGTCTTCATTTGGATTTTTTTTCATCTTCAAATTGTACCTTGTTATCCCAATCAGTAGATATAAAAAACAAAAATTGCTTTTGCAGTTGTTGGGTCAACGAATGTTTTATAAGCTCGTGGAGTGTCCGTGCTCAATTTTATACAAATCATCATTTTTAACAATTTGCGTTTTTTCTTTATAAAAGAGCATCAAACAAATTGCAGTATTGTCTTTCTTTTTGGAGGTGTTTGAGTGGATGTGATTATACCCGTATCTTTGAAATTTTGTAATTCTTTTTAGGTCTCTTTATTGGAGGAATTCTTGGCAAGACGTTCTTGGGCTCTATAGTGGTACTAACATCCGCTTCATCTCACAGATATCGTCCAATGTTCACAGTTAATTAGAGTTTTCAACACCTGCTGCGTTTTTCTGTTGGTCAGTTTTTTTTTTCCAATTATTGGCCATCAAACAGTGAAGGAATGTTTATTGATGAGTTAGTTGAACGGAAAATTAATATTTATGAAGATAAAAGGAATCCTGAGAAAAATCACAACTATATTGAAGGCATGATCATGTTAAGGGTAAACGTCTTAATAATGATAGGACGAATGACATAAACCCTTCTAGGCCGTTGCAAAATTTAAAACCTTAGCGTATGTTTCTCTATATACAGGGTGGTTGATATGTAATGCAAAAGAGAAAAGCGCTCTATTTTATATTAATTTTATTGTTCAAAAGAAAACAAACTGTCGAAAATAAAATCAAATTTTAGAATCAGTTTAGATTTGTTCGATTGGCTATCTTTGGCGCTAGTTATGCACTTCAAACGGCGGAGGCCAAGGCCATCAAATGCTGCACGAAATTGACTCTGTGCCATTATGGCCCATTCCCGATTAAGCACCGTCTTGAGAAGATTGGTATCATTGATATTTTTTTACTCTTCAAAATGCCCCAGGCATCTACAAGTAACAATAAAGCGATACACAGAAAAAAAATATATCACCAAAATATCTCCAAATAAAAAGTTGATTGAAGTTGAACAAATTTTCAAATAGTAAATTAATTGATACAATTAACTTTTAAATCAAAATAGAAACATTAAGCTATTAAGTCAATGATTGAACATTTTTAAATACTTAATTAAAAAATTAAAATTTGTACTCAAACTCGGAAGGCTAAGTCAGTAAAAAACAAGTATATACGGCCGTAAGTTCGGCCAGGCCGAAGCTTATGTACCCTCCACCATGGATTGCGTAGAAACTTCTACTGAAGACCGTCATCCACAATCGAATTACTTGGGTTGCGGCCGATGGCAAGGTATATATAGTAGATAAAAGAAAGGTCCATTAAATACGTATATATTCAGTTCTTGACCGATATATATGGGAAAGAAATAATTACAAACCGATATGAACCTTTGTGCGTTAATTATAGAGTCAGAATTGAAATATGGGGGTCGCTTTATATCGGGGCCATATACAATTATGAACACGAGTCTACAAAAATGACAGATTTCTAACTGTTTGGTAGATTGGTAGAATTCTTGATGTTTTGGAAGATTTTGCAAAGTGTTCCTGTCGAACTACGAGGTGCTTCATAAATTTTCTATAGAAATAACATTTTGAAAAAATTTTGTACATAAATAAAATTGTGACAAAATTTTCTATAGAACTAAAATTTTGAAAAAATTGTCTATAGAAATAAATTTTTGACAAAATTTTGTATAGAAATTATATTTTGACAAAATTTCCTAAAGATATAAAATGTTGGCAAATTTTCTATAGAAATAAAATTTTGACAAAATTTATTATAAAAATATAAAATTTTGACAAAATTTTTTATGGCAATAAAATTTTGTAGATTATTTTTCGCTTGAATGGCAATTGTGATTTTTCTGTGATTGGGGATCGGTTTACTTGGGGGCTATATATAACAGGTTGGCTGATAAGTCCCCGGTATGACACATAGATGGCGTCGCTAGTATTAAATGCATATTATTTTTATATAGTACCACCCTTCAAATGATTCGTGTCAAAATTTGACGTCTGTTAATCAATTAATTTGTGAGATAGAGCGTCTTTTGTGAAGCAACTTTTGTTATTGTGAAAAAAGTGGAAAAAAAGGAATTTCGTGTTTTGATAAAATACTGTTTTCTGAAGGGGAAAAATACGGTGCAAGCAAAAACTTGGCTTGATAATGAGTTTCCGGACTCTGCCCCAGGGAAATCAACAATAATTGATTGGTATGCAAAATTCAAGCGTGATGAAATGAGCATGGAGGACGGTGAACGCAGTGGATGCCCGAAAGAGGTGGTTACCGAAGAAAACATCAAAAAATCCACAAAATGATTTTGAATGACCGTAAAATGAAGTTGAGCGAGATAGCAGAGGTCTTAAATATATCAAAGGAACGTGTTGGTCATATCATTCATCAATATTTGGATATGCGGAAGCTCTGTGAAAAATGGGTGACGCGCGAACTCACATTTGACCAAAAACAACAACGTGTTAATGATTCTGAGCGGTGTTTGCAGCTGTTAACTCGTAATACATCCGAGTTTTTCCGTCGATATGAGACAATGGAGGAAAGATTTCTCCATCACTTCACTCCTGAGTCCAATCGACAGTCGGCTGAGTGGACAGCGACCGGTGAACCGTCTACGAAGCGTGGAAAGACTCAAAAGTCCGCTGGCAAAGTAAAAAGTACAATTCATGAATTGGGCTTGGAATTGCTTCCCCACCCACCGTATTCTCCAGATCTGGCCCCAGTGACTTTTTCTTGTTCTCAGACCTCAAAAGGATGCTCGCAGGGAAAAAATTTGGCTGCAATGAAGGGGTGATCGCCGAAACTGAGGCCTATTTGGAGGCAAAACCGAAGGAGTACTACCAAAATGGTATCAAAAAATTGGAAGGTCGTTATAATCGTTGTATCGCTCTTGAAGGGAACTATGTGGAATAATAAAAACGAATTTTGTGTTTTTCTTTGTTAGACCGTGGACTTATCATCCAACCTGTTGATATAGATCGATACGGACCAGAGATGGTCTGTATCAAACTTTTTTAGGTTTGCGACTGTGCCAAAGTTGTAAACGTCGTAAACGTCACATACACGTCGTAAATGTGAAAATACTTTAGTCGCGTCAGCTAGGCAGCGAATTCGATGATATCCAAGACAATGGTATGTGTAAAGAAATTTCAATTCATAGGAATGTTCACAATTTTCGGTTTTAGTCCCCACATTTTCCCTATTGCCTTTCGCACGAGTACAGGGTAACCGTGGATTTTCTCGTCCTTTCTTAGCTTTAAGTTCAGTCTCCTGTCCAATATAACCCCAAGGTATTTTGCACACTCGCCAACGGGAATTTCGATACCATCTAAGAAAATAGGCTTGACAATGGGAAATCTTTCACAAATTTCTGCAGAAACTCACAGCGAATGGTGTCAAACTAAATTAAACAAGTATATACGGCCGTAAGTTCGGCCAGGCCGAAGCTTATGTACCCTCCATCATGAATTGCGTAGAAACTTCATCTAAACACTGCCATCCACAATCGAATTACTTAAATTGCGGTAACGCTTGCCGATGGCAAGGTATCTTAAAACCTCCTAACACCATCTTCTAAATTGTATGTAAGTCCATACGTGGTATATATTAAATCAAAAAAGATCGATCCAATACGTATATAATTCAGTTTGACAAAGTAGACATAAAATTTTAACAAAATTTTCTATAGAAATAAAATTTTCACAAAATGTTCTATAGAAATAAAAATTTTGACAAAATTTTCTATAGAAAGAAGATTTTGACAAAAATTTCTACAGAAATAAAATTTTAACAAAATTTTCTATAGAAATAAACTTTTGACAAAATTTTCAATAGAAATAAAATCTTGGTAGATTATTTTTGGATCGATGATCGGATGAAATTTGCTTCTCTTTGAGGCTCCGCAACCCAAATCTGGGGATCGGTTTATATGGGCGCCATATATAATTATTTACCGATGTGGACCACTTTTTGCACGGTTGTTAGAGACCATATACCAATACCATGTACCAAATTTCAGCCGGATCGGATGCAATTTGCTCCTCTTTGAGGGTTCGCAAGCCAAATCTGGAGATCGGTTTATATGGGGTCTATATATAATCATGGACCGATATGGACCAATTTTTGCATGGTTGTTAGAGACCATATACCAACATCATGTACCAAATTTCAGCCGGATCGGATGAAATTTGCTTCTCTTTGAGGCTCCGCAAGCCAAATCTGGGGATCGGTTTATATGGAGGCTACATATAATTATGGACCGATGTGGACCAATTTTTACATGAATGTTAGAGACCATATACCAACACCATGTACCAAATTTCAGCCGGATCGGATGAAATATGCTTCTCTTAGGGGCTCCACAAGCCAAATCTGGGGATCGGTTTATATGGGAGCTATATATAATTATGGACCGATACGGACCCATTTTTGCATGGTTGTTAGAGACCATATACCAACATCATGTACCAAATTTCAGCCGGATCGGATGGAATTTTCTTCTCTTTGAGGCTCCACAAGCCAAATCTGGGGATCGGTTTATATGGGGGCTATATATAATTATGGACCGATGTAAACCAATTTTTGCATGGTTGTTAGAGACCACATACCAACACCATGTACCAAATTTTAGCCGGATCGGATGAAATTTGCTTCTCTTTTAGGCTCCGCAAGCCAAATCTGGGGATCGGTTTATATGGGGGCTATATATAATTATGGACCGATATGGCCCATTTTCAATACCATCCGACCTACATCGATAACAACTACTTGTGCCAAGTTTCAAGTCGATAGCTTGTTTCGTTCGGAAGTTAGCGTGATTTCAACAGACGGACGGACGGACATGCTTAGATCGACTCAGAATTTCACCACGACCCAGAATATATATACTTTATGGGGTCTTAGAGCAATATTTCGATGTGTTACAAACGGAATGACAAAGTTAATATACCCCCATCCTATGATGGAGGGTATAAAAATGTTCAGGATTTCTTCTATTCAAAATTTGGTTTTCTACAGTAGGTTTACGACTTTTGCGACATACGTATTATACCATCGCAAATGTATGTCGCAAAAGTCACAGTTTGTGACAGGCCAACCCTGATACGGACCAATTTTGGCATGATTGTTATCGGCCATACACTAGCGAAATGTACCAAATTTTAAACGGATCGGATGAATTTTGATCCTCCAAGAGGCCAAATCTGGGGATCAGTTTATATAACATAAGAGCTATATACAATTATGGACCGATATGGACCAATTCTGACATGGTTGTTAGAGACCATATACTAACACCACGTATCAAATTTCAACCGGATCGGATGAAATTTGCTTCTCTTATAGGCTCCGCAAGCCAAATCTGGGGATCGGTTTATATGGGGGCTATATATAATTATGAACCGATATGGACCAATTTTTGCGTGATTGGTAGAGACCATATACCAACACCATGTACCAAATTTCAGCCAGATCGAATGAATTTTGCTCCTCCAAGAGGCTCCGGAGGTCAAATCTGGGGATCGGTTTGTATGGGGTCTATATATAATTATGAACCGATATGTACCAATTTTTGCATGGTGGTTAGAGACAATATACCAACATCATTTACCAAATTTCAGCCGGATCGATGGAAATTTGCTTGGCTTTGAGGCTCCGCAATCCAAATCTGGGGATCGGTTTTTATGAGATCTATATATAATTATGCACCGATGTACGAGTAGTGCACTTTTTGGATAAACCAGTACCAAATTTCAGTCAGATCGGATGAAATATGCTTCTCTTAGAGGCTCCGCTAGCCAAATCTGGGGTTCCGTTTATATGGGAGCTATACGTAAAAGTGAACCGATATGGCCCATTTTCAATACCATCTGACCAACATCAATAAAAGTTTCCCGGCCCAGATCCTCGACACCAAGAGGCTGGTTGGTATCAAGGACGATTCAAGCTAGTCGCATTTGAGGACCAGAGGTCTATAGAATGTTTTAAAGCTGCTCTGATACTAATTGGTGAAGTTTGGGAAAGAGCTGCTCTAGAGTTAGTCGAGAAGAAAGACATACCGGCTAGACCAAGAGCACATGCGTGGATACCTGCAAACCCTCCTGACCCTGAATCTATTTTAAATAGACTGAAACAATGCAATCCAGATCTTCCAACAGCTGATTGGAAGGTTGGCCGTTTGGATGAAGTGGATGGGCCAAGACGGCATGCAGTGTTTATATTGAACACTCAGTCTTTGCCACATCTAGCAAAGTCCCAGGGCCGTGTATGTTATGGCTTTCATTATATCCAAATGAAGGTGTATAAAAACGATCAGCTAAAGGATTCAGAAATGGACAAGCCTCTGTCTGAATCAGAAGTAAGCGGATCCTCTTGCGAAGTCGAGGGGGATACCAAGACATTTGAAGGCATGGATAGATACCGTATGCGTGAGGAGGCTTCTACTGCATCAGAACTCACCAAAGTTGAACCTATGGTTATTGCGAGAGTCACCGATATCTCTGAAGAGGACATTCTTGATGACTCGATTGAAGCGGCTGATGTGACGGTTGTTGAAAATCTCGATGGTCCTACGGATCCTCCAGATAAATCTTCATCATTGTAAGGCTGCATGTGCTGCCTTAAAAGTTCTCCTGATGAAAGGGGACATAGATATAGTTCTTATTCAAGAACCATATGTTTATAAAAACAAAATATGTGAATTAAGTACTCCGGGGTTCAAACTATTGCAGTATACTGGTAATGATGTAAATCGAGCCTGTATAATTGCTAAAAACGAGCTCAACTTGTTTCTGCTTCCTTCAATGTGCAATACAGACACTGTCGTTGCAAGTTTAGAAATAGCCAAATGCAAATATTGGGTATCTTCGGTCTACATGGGACATGACAGGGAGATGCCTCCATATGCCGTTAAGACCTTAGTGGAGGAGTCACTGAAAACAAAGACGAAACTCATTATGGGATGCGATGCGAATGCACATCATAGTATATGGGGAAGTAGTGATACTAATGCAAGGGGAGACTCGCTAATAGAGTTTATTTTGCGTACTAATCTGGTAGTTTGCAACAAGGGAGATGTCCCAACCTTTGTCACTAAAAACAGGCAAGAGGTTTTGGACATCACCTTGGCCTCGCAAGAACTGAATGAAATGATATCTGAGTGGCAGGTTTTAAGTGAACACAGCTTCTCAGATCATCGCTGCATCAGTTTCAAATTTGATGTTCATATCACCAAGATCATATTTCCGCCAAATGTTAGGAAAGCTGACTGGAATAGGTATAGGGAATCGTTCAATATGATGATACCGGAAATAACAGAAACAAATATGAGAAATGTGCAAGATATCGAACACGCAGTGGAGCGGATTACTAAGGCCTTCAACATCTCACTGAAAGCTGCATGCCCTAGAGGAAAGCCAAGGGGGAAACATCGACCATCATGGTGGTCTACGGAATTAAGTAATATGAGGAAATCCTGCAGGAAGCTCTTTAACAAGGCAAAGTCCACCAGAGCCCCTGAGGACTGGGACGCTTACAAGAAGAATCTGAGAGGATACAAGCGAGAACTGAGAAAGGCTCAGCATAACTCTTGGAATGCTTACTGCAGCAGTATTGAGAATACGTCCGAGGCTTCCAGACTACGGAAGGTTCTAGCATCCACCAACTCCGCTCCAGGTTTCATTAAAACATCGGAGGGCAATTGGACAACGTCCAGTGAGGAGACGCTGGAGGTACTATTGGACACACATTTTCCTGGAAATCAGACGGTTGAACCATGTACTGGCGGTGCCACAGTTGCTCAGCGGTCGTTTCCTGTCGAGGAAATTGTATCGGAAACTAGAATAAGATGGGCGCTAAATAGCTTTGGACCATTCAAATCCCCTGGACCTGATGGAATTACTCCGGCGGAGTTACAAGCTGTAACTGACAAAATTATCCCCTGGTTGTCGGTGATATATAAAGGATGTATCAACTTATCATATATCCCAGGAAAGTGGAGGGAAACAAAAGTCGTCTTCATACCTAAAGCGGGAAAAGCCTCTCACTCGAGGGCGAAGGATTTCCGACCAATCAGCTTATCCTCATTCCTACTTAAGACTCTGGAGAGGATGATAGATATTTATCTTAGAACTAGCATCGATTCAAGTTTGTTCTCGAAACGACAGCATGCATACTCGAAGGGCAGGTCTACTGAGACCGCACTACATGAACTAGTCAGCTTTATTGAAAGCTCACTATCTGTCAAAGAATACACAATCGTGGCGTTTCTAGACATCGAAGGGGCGTTCAATAATGTCCATCCGAGCTCGATATTAAATGGACTGACAACTCTGAATGTTGATCCATGTATACTCAGGCTGTTAGACGAACTGCTAATGAAGAGACGTATTTCAGCCACACTAGGACAAGCAAACATACAAAAGTATGTGAACAGAGGCACTCCCCAAGGAGGAGTTCTATCACCTCTTCTTTGGAATGTTGCTATAAATAGCCTTCTGGTTACTCTAGAAAAAGAAAGGATAAAAGTGGTGGCATACGCAGATGATGTAGCTCTGGCAGTCAGGGGAAAATTCCCATCCACAATCAGAGATATTATTCAGAGGGCCCTCCGGATGACTGAAAAATGGGCGAAAGACAATGGTCTTGGGGTAAATCCCGCAAAGACAGAATTAGTCATGTACTGCAAAGATCGCAAAACTCCCACGGTCTATTTCCTTAGGGGGTATTGAAATTCCCTTTGGTGATTGTGCAAAATACCTTGGCGTTATTTTGGACAGGAAGCTGAACTTTAAGCTTAATATTGACGAAAGGGCGAGGAAGGCAACTGTAGCTTTGTACTCGTGCAAAAAGGCAATAGGAAAAAAGTGGGGACTAAAACCAAAAATTGTGCATTGGCTATACACGGCAGTGGTTAGACCTATAATGCTATATGGTGTTGTAGTCTGGTGGCCGGCACTTCAGAAACCGACTGGTTTAGATAAAGTTCAGCGTATGGCGTGTTTGTGTATTTCAGGCGCATTCAGCAAGACAGGAACAAATTCCCTTAATGTCATGATGCATCTATTGCCTTTAGACATTTTGGCCAAACAGTCAGCTGCAACAACGGCTGTGCGGTTGCGCGAACTATCGCTGTGGTCGGAAAATGGTTACGGTCACAGTTCTGTCCTCAAAATAATGTCAGATGTGCCTAACGTAGTGGATTACACTTTGGCGAGTCCACTTTTCGACAAAAAGTTTGAGACTCTAATCCCCAACAGTGAGGCGTGGTGCACACAGACCCCGGGGAATAAAGAATATATAGATTTCTACACTGATGGCTCCAAATTGGATGGACAAGCGGGTTTCGGAGTATATTCTAATGATCTGGAACTTCAAATAGCGAAAAGATTACCTAATCACTGTAGTGTTTTTCAGGCTGAAATATTAGCAATAAGAGAGGTGGCGAATTGGCTGAGAAGTAATGTTCCAAAAAATGTGGGCATTAATATATACTCAGACAGTCAACCTGCAATAAAATCCTTGGACTCTGTGTTCCTCAACTCGAAAACGGCCATCGATTGCCGCAAATCTCTCAATGAGATGGCTGAGCAGTACAATATTCACCTAATATGGGTGCCTGGCCATAGGAACATACCGGGGAACTGCGAAGCGGATGAGTTGGCAAGGCTAGGGACTACCTTACATATTCCAGGGGAACTAGAATTTGTTGGTATGCCCCTAGCTACCTGCAAGCTCATGCTGCGTGAGAAGGCTGTTATGATGGCAAATGTTCGATGGGAGAATTGCAAGGGTTGTAACGACACCAAGCAAATATGGCCCCATTTCAACTTAAACCGCACACTAGATATGCTAATGTTCTCGAGACGTCAGGTATCACTCCTGATATCTGCTATAACGGGTCGCTGCCTGATAGGAGATTTTGCAAAAACTATTGGCGCGAAGTATAATGACTATTGTATGAGCTGTCATGATGCTGAGGAAAAAGAATCAATTAAACACCTCTTGTGTGAGTGTCCTGCATTTTGTGTAAAGCGCAAACAACTTTTAGGAGCATATAGCTTCAGATTACTGGCGGATCTGGAAAACGTTAACTTAAGCAGTCTGCTACTGTTTTTGGAACAATCTGGTTGGTTCAACAAAGAAAAATAATCAAGAAGGTTCAGCGGTTAAAACTAGAAGTGCCCATATGTAATAGGTACTTTTAGTTAATGTGGTATCACAATGGACTGAATAGTCTAAGTGAGCCTGAATCTTAATGGGGCTGCCACTTTAACCTAACCTAACCTAACCTAACATCAATAACAACTACTTAAGCCACGTTTCAAGTCGATAGATTGTTTCTAGAGCCATATTTTGATGTGTTACACACGGAATGATAAAGTTAGTATGGTATAAAAATGGATTTAAATTGGAGGCTTTCTCAAACAAGCAATACAGCAGACAGTACGGTCAATTACTACGTTTACGATGTCCTCGAAATTAACCACGAATGTCACGATGAATGTTGAAGGGTCCACCAAGCTTTGTGAGGAAGACATGCCTTATGAATTGACTTAATATAACGCTAGATGAGCATCTAGATGACTTTGCGTTTCTTCCATATCCCAGCAAATTTGGAAGTTCTTCCAAAAGCACCATTTTAAAATCACTTCCAGAAGATGCACTTCCAGAAGATGCACTCCTAATGATGTTCTTTATTTTAACTTCCCAGGAAGTTCTTTTAATTAATTTTTTTAACTTGGTTTGTTCATACTTTTAATGGGTAATTTTAACTTTTTTGTTTGAAATAGGTTAAAAACAGAGTAAGAATTCATAAAATGGTACAAATCATTTAAATTTTGTCCAAAACAATGCTAAATCCAATCTGAAAAAATTGTGATTTTTTTGAAAATATGTGAGGTCAAACGTTTCCGACAAGCGTTAAAATCCATTAAAAATTATAAAAAATTAAAAAAATTATTTATTTGACACAATATCACAGAATTTTTTAATTTACATCCAAAAAATTTAATTCAGATCACACCTAAAGAAGTGATGCAAATTCAGTGCAACGGCTGTTGAAATGGAGAACTTCCGTCCAATGACAAACCCATGTTAAAATCATCGCTTCTGCGTCAATTTTGCACCACTTTCGGATCCAAAAAGAACATTTTCATTACTTTTTTGGCGACGCTTTTTTTGCTGGGATATTAAAAGTCCTTCCGGTGAAAATGGCAAAGATGTGGTTCTGAATAGGGAACCTTACGTATATAAAAATAAAATTTGCGAATTAGTTTAGGTATAGTGGCAGCTCAGGCTCACTTAGACTATTCAGTCCACTGTATTAACACAGTAGTGAATTTCTCTCTTATCACTGATTGCTGCTCAATGACAAGGGAACTCCTCTTCATCGCTGAGCTCGAACGGTGATTCACATTACGGTGAAGCTACTTAGAGAAGATTGGAAACTGTCATAAATGTCACCAGCATTACTGAGAGGTCGAAACAGCGATTGAACCCAGGACCCTTTGTATGCAAGTCGTAAAATATAAACATCTCGTTCCAAAACACACAAAGCCATTTTCGAAATCAAGCCAAAAATCTAATCTCTGTTATTTCAGTATGCATAGAATATCCCTCAAATCTATTGTCTCCATTGTCCCATATGCCAAGGAATCTATTCTTGGTAGCTGCCAATATTAAACAGTAGGCAAAGCTACTGTAATTTTGTATTCATATAGTAAACTTTATTGTTTCATTGTGGTGCAGCTCATTGCATGCATCTCTTTGCTGATACATAATAAGAATGCTTGGTATTTGAGTCGCAGCTATTGAATCGCCTCAAATCTTAGAGACCCCTAGATGACATGGTTAAATGCAATTCGTGGTGCAATTGACATAATAAACAGAAGAGCTATCTCTAAATGAGTGCAATTCGAGGATTGCATTGCATTTATGCCCAAGTTGAATAGCAATGTACAGCGGGCACTTTAAATAACAATAGGCAAGGTGGCCACTATTGTCCAGCGTATCTACATTATGCTCATTACGATGGTCATCATGATAATGCTACTCTTCATTGCCAAAATCATAGTGGAAATCACCGACCCAACATAAGTACAATGGCATCATAACAATCCTTGGCCTAGGAGAGACAATTATACTAAAAGGAATTATCATTGTTCTAGCCAACATCTCCTCAACTCATCATGAGCTTCATTATTAGCTTTGCCTTCATTGGCAGCACTGTAAGGTTTACTAATAATCAGCTATAGATGGGAAATCATTTGACCAAATACGAAGCAATCGAAATTGAAGTTTCACATAGCAAACACACATACACTTGGACTTCCTTCCCCATACCTATTTTCTCACAAAACATTCACACATACAGAAATAGAGGTATAGAATAAAAAGGAAGCGCCACTAAAGGCACATGTAAGCTGTCAAACTTTAAAATTTGCCATGACATTTAACATGACCGTAGTTACTTGTCGTTATGGCGAATTCAGGCGTCGTAGTTGTGGACATTTATGTCGCTGTTTGTCGAAAACCGCTGTATGTATTCTTCGGTCCTCCATAATAATAATAAACATCCATATGTTTGTTCTATGCGAACTCTCTTATTTCTCTCAATGCGGCTTTGGAATTTCACCGCTATAAGACAATACTCAGTAACAAGAAATACCATTGATTTGTTCTCGATTTCGAGTCACATCATTAATACAGAGATGGTAGTTTAGATTGTTCCTTTGATTTGCTGCTTTTTGCAATGCATTGTGTTGACCGGTTTATATATTACAAAGGGAAGAACTATCCTAAGGGCCGGTTTCTTAATGGTTAGATATTTTTTATTGTCTTGATAAAACAGCTGGTCATAAAAAAATAAATACTAATCGGAGGATGAGATACCGGCCCTAACTATTTTAAGATGACTTCTTCAATGAAACATGTCCGTCCGTCAGTCCAGCTGGTTCGTCTGCGTGATAACTCCGGGAGCTTTATATTACAAATATGTCACAACTTACTAAGTTCCAATAGTAGCGATTGAGTATGTAGGACGTCATATAGTTACTGCTGCTCGAATCTAGTTGATTCTTCCTTATTTAATATAGGCCCCATATATTCCAATCTTGTGAGATTAATTTTTGAAAATCTAGAAGCTTCAAGTTTTTTTTTTCCGATGCAACTTGGAACATCGGATTTAGTGTTCCCAATTGTGATCTTAAGCCAGAATTTTGAATGAGAACTAATGTTGTTTGGACCAATAAGTTAATATTCTGAAAACAAAACAGGTTCGAATCGTAGTTTGATATTGTTTTTAGGATTTTGGCCGCTAGAAACACAAATTTAAATTAAGCTGGGATTTTCAACATGGTTGTCACTCGTGCCAAAAATAATTTACCAAAATTTGAAGCAAATGTACCACAAATCGTATTTTGAAATTTTTGGTAAAACTTTTGTGGTTAGTATAATTTTTTTTAAGAATTGTTTCATTTGCAATATTATATATTAAAATCCTTCAATTTAGCGACTATTTTTTGGGAGCATATATATCCCTCGAATTGTAGATGTGTCGAATTATAATTTTTTAACGATTTTAGCTTGCAACAGCAATGCAAAGTAACTATTTCTACAAAGGATTTTGATAGTATGACCATACACGAAAACTAAAATTTCTAAAAATATTGAATTTATAAAAAATTGACAAAACTTTATTTCTATAGTAAATTTTGTCAAAATTGTATTTCTATAGAAATTTTGTGAAAATTTCATTTCTTTACCAAGTTTTTTTTTAAGTTTTATTTCTTACGAAAACTATGTCAAAATTTTAGTTTTACAGACATTTTTCAACATTTCATTTCTTCAGAAAATTTTGTCAAAATTTTATTTCTATGGAAAATTTTGAAAACATTTTAATTTGAAATTTTTTCAAACTTTTATTTCTATAAAAAATTTTGCCAACATTTTATTTCTAAAGAAAATGTTGTCAAAATTTTATCAAAATTTTATCTCTTCAGAAAATTTTATCAAAATTTTATCTCTTCAGAAAATTTTGTCAAAATTTTATTTCTATAGAAAATGTTGTCAAAATTTTATTTTTATAGAAAGATTTGTCAAAAATATAGCAAATTTTGTCAAAATTTTGTTTCTTCAGAAAATTTTGTCAAAATTTTATTTCTATTGAAAATTTTGTCAGAATTTTATTTCCATAGAAAATTTTGTCAAAATTTTATTTTTATAGAAAGATTTGTCAAAATTTTATTCCTATAGTAAATTTTGTCAAAATTTTGTTTCTTCAGAAAATTTTGTCAAATTTTTATTTCTATTGTAAATTTTGTCAAAATTGTGTTTCTATAGAAAATGTTGTCTAAATTTAATTTCTAAAGAAAATTTTGTCAAAGTTTTATTCCTATAGAAAATTCTGCTTCTTCAGAAAATTTTATCAAAATTTTATCTATTCAGAAAATTTTGTCAAAATTTTATTTCTATAGAAAATTTTGTCAGAATTTTATTTTTATAGAAAGATTTGTCAAAAATATATTCCTATAGCAAATTTTGTCAAAATTTTTACTTCTATATAAAATTTTGTCAACATTTTATTTCTATAGAAAGTTATGTCAAAATTTTATTCCTATAGAAAATTTTGTCAAAATTTTATTTTTATAGAAAGATTTGTCAAAATTTTATTCCTATAGTAAATTTTGTCAACATTTTATTTCTATAGAAAATTTTGTCAACATTTTATTTCTTCAGAAAATTTTGTCAAAATTTTATTTTTATAGAAAGATTTGTCAAAATTTTATTCCTATAGTAAATTTTGTCAAAATTTTGTTTCTTCAGAAAATTTTGTCAAAATTTTATTTCTATTGTAAATTTTGTCAAAATTTTATTTCTATAGAAAATTTTGTCAATATTTTATTTCTATAGAAAATTTTGTCAACATTTTATTTCTTCAGAAAATTTTGCCAAAATTTTATTTTTATAGAAAGTTTTGTCAAAGTTTTATTTCTATAGAAAGTTATGTCAACATTTTCTTTCAAAAAAAAAAAAAATTTTTCCAAATTTTATTCCTATAGTAAATTTTGTTTCTTCCGAAAATTTTGTCAAAATTTTATTTCTATTGGAAATTTTGTCAAAATTTTATTTCTATAGAAAATTTTGTCAAAATTTTATTTCTATCGAAAACTTTGTCAAATTTTTACTTCTATATAAAATTTTGTCAACATTTTATTTTTATAGTAAATGTTGTCCAAATTTTATTTCTATACTAAATTTTGTCAAAATTTTATTTCTATAGATAGTTTTGTCAAAATCTTAATTCTATAGAAAGTTATGTTGAAATTTGATTTATGAAGAAAATTTTATCAAAATTTTATTCCTATAGCAGTTTTTGTCAAACTTTTATTTCTAAAGTAAATTTTGTCAAAATTTTTTTCCATAGAAAATTTTGTCAACATTTCATTTCTTCAGAAAATTTTGTCAAAATTTTATTTCTTTAATAAAATTTATCAAAATTTTATCTCTTCAGAAAATTTTGTCAAAATTTTATTTCTATAGAAAATTTTGTCAAAATTTTATTTCTTTAGAAAGTTTTGTCAAAATTTTATTCCTATAGTAAATTTTGTTTCTTCAGAAAATTTTATCAAAATTTTATTTCTATTGTAATTTTTGTTAAAATTTTATTTCTATAGAAAATTTTGTCAAAATTTTATTTCTATCGAAAAATTTGTCAAATTTTTATTTCTATATAAAATTTTGTCAAAATTTTATTTCTATAGAAAGTTATGTCAAAATTTTATTTCTAAAGAAAATTTTGTCATAGATTTATTCCTATAGTAAATTTTGTCAACATTTTGTTTCTTCAGAAAATTTTGTCAAACATTTATTTCTTTACAAAATTTTGTCAAAATTTTGTTTTTATAGAAAAATTTGCAAAAATTTTATTTTGATAGAAATTTTGTCAAAATTTAATTTCTATAGAATTTTTTTTCAAGTTTTTTAAAAATGTTATTTCTATAGAAAATTCTGTCAACATTTCAGAAAATTTTGTCAAATTTTTATTTCTATAGAAAATTCTGTCAACATTATATTTCTTCAGAAAATTTTGGCAACATTTTATTTCTATAGTAATTTTTTCTTTTTAAATGATATTATACCCTAAACCACATAGTGGTCAGGGTATAATAACTTTGATCTGCCAAAAAATGTGCTTACCAGAAATATTGATTTTAGACCGCATAAAATATATACCGATCGACTCAGAATCACCTCCTGAGTCGATCTAGCGCTTGGCGTCCATCCGTCCGTCTTTCCATGTATTTGTTGTTCGCAGGATTCCGGTCGCTATTATTAACCGATTTTTATGAAATTTGGTAGAGGGTGTTTTTTGATTATAAGGACGAACGCTATTGAATGTGATCAGATTTGTTATCTGATCAAATTTGGATATAGATTCCATATAACATGTATGTATCACCCGATTTCGACAAATGGGGTTAAGTTGCTTTTTTTTTACTAACCGATTATTTGGCACAAAGTAATCTTTTTCATCACCCTTCATGTGTACAAAATTTCATCGAAATCGGTTCAGATTTTGATATAGATCCCATATATATGTATCGCCCGATTTTCCCAAATTTTGCCACAAAACCCTTATTTATTACTTGATCTTATTCAAATTTAGCAAAGCGTAACTTTCCGTAGTATCACCCAAACCTGCCAAATATTATCTAAATCGATTCAGATTTAGATATAGCTCCCATATATATGTATCGCCCAATTTTACCAAATCTGGCCATAAAACCAGTATTTATTACCCGATCTTACTCAAATTTAGCAAAAAGTTACCTTCCGTAGTATCACCCAAATCTGCTAAATATTATCTAAATCGGTTCAGATTCAGATATAGCTCTCATATATATGTATGGCCTGATTTTCAAAATTTTTTACCAAATCAAACCTGCCAAATATTATCCAAATTGGTTCAGATTTAGATATGGCTCCCACATATATGTATTACACGATTTTGAAAAATTTACTCCTAATAACCATATTTTTACCATAGAGGCCTCATTTATTATCATATCTTACTCAAATTTAGCAAAAGGTAAGTATTTGTGGTATCAATCAAACTTGCGAAATATTATCCAAATTGCTTCAGATTTAGATATAGCTCCCATATATATGCATCGCTCGATTTTCCCAAAGTTTGCCATAATACTCTTATTTATTAACCAACTTTACTTAAATTTCAAATTTTGATGTATTAGAAGATCTATTTAGCCATACATGTAGCTTGTAAATAAATATATTGGCCGATTTGCACAAATTTGCAATATTACCCAAACTAATTAAGTGATTTCCTCTCAAACTCTACAGGTTTAGAATCAACTATAGCTCCTAATATCAGACATTTCTCTACAGATTGTGATAAAACTACCATAACTATGTACCCCTTAGTGTTCTTACATATGGAATGCGGGTTATCCCCCAATACTATACCACTCCTACCAAACAAACAATGTTTACTAATTCAGTAGTGGTGGTTTCTGGTATGATGTAGTCGGCCCCGCCCGAATTTCTACTTTACTAACTTCTTTTTAAAGAAAATTTTGTCAAACTTTTATTTCTTCAGAAAATTTTGTCAAAATTGTATTTCTTTAAAATATTTTGTCAAAATTTTATTTCTATAGAAAATTTTGTCAAAATTTTAGTTCTTTAAAATATTTTGTCAAACTTTTATTTCTTTAAAATATTTTGTCAAAATTTTATTTCTATATAAAATTTTTTAAAATTTTTATTTCTATAGAAAATTTTGTCAAAATTTTATTTCTATTGAAAATGTTTCAAAGAATTTCATTTCTATAGAAAATTTTGCCAAAAATTTTATTTCTATATAAAGTTTTGTCAAAATGTTTTTTTTTTATAGAAAGTTTTGTTAAAATTTTATGTCTTTTGAAGATTTTGTCAAAATTTTATTTCTATAGAAAATTTTGTGAAAATTTTATTTCCGCAGAAAATTGTGTCAAAATTTTATTTCTGCACAAAATACACGAGTCCCAAGAATTCATATTTTGAGATCGATGTTTATACCCAAAGTGATTCGATATGGCACATTTGCAAGAATTCATATCTGCAGATCGGTGTATATACCCAAAAGTGGTCCCAAATGGCCCATTTGCAATACCATCCGAAATCCATCAATAACAACTACTTGTACCATGTTTCAAGTCAATAGTTTGTTTCATTCGAAACTTAGTGTTATTTCCACAGACAGACGGATGGAGAAATCGCGAGGTCAACTCAACATTTCACTACAACCAAGAACTTATATAGTTAATGGGATCTGGGATCAATATTTCGATGAGTTACATACGGAATGAAAAAGTTAGTTCACCTCCCATTCTATTGTGGAGGTATTCACAAAAAAACAAATATTCACTAAAAGCTACCATTATACTCGGCTAACATACACCTGAACACGGATTTTTTCATAGCAAAAACGCTTTTAGACTAAAAGGGCGCCCAAGTCAAGGTACTTGAGTTGAATCCGCTCTCTCTCTCCCCCCTCTCTCTCTCCCTCTCTCTCTCTCGGGTTTAATTTATTTGAAACGATAAGTTTTTTTTTGTCGGCATATTTCGAGTGCTTTGCCTTACGCCATTGTAAAATTTCGCTTTGAAAAATACGATTTTCATGGCACAAAACAAAAGCAAGCAATGGGTAAACTAGCAGCCACTAGGGGATCACACAAAGCTTCTGTTTTATTGAAGATGGAGGACAGAAGCATCTCACTACCAACAACAACAATGGGAACAATTATATATCAGAGGCCATATAGAACAAGTAATAAAGCTTTAAATGAATTGAAGTGTCATTGAGATGTACAGAGGAAGAAGAGAAAAAAAAATAAAAACAACAAATAAACGTTTAATGATGATGGCAATGGCGGCAGGTAATGTTGACAATGCCTACTGATAATGTTGGGCCACAATGCTGTAGAGCAAATAATTATTATCCAAAGGAATTTTGTTAGACCATATCCATTCCAAGGGGAATAACAACCGTGGAAATAGTCGAGATATGTTGAAATACTTAAATAAAAAAGAAGATAACAACAATAATAAATAAATAAATTCCGAAAAAAATGATTGATGAGATGCTAAAAAATTATGTTCATATATTTGTACGGTAACCAATAATTAAGTCAATATAATACAAATATAAAAGGACAAGTATATACGGCCGTAAAGTTTGTCCAGGCCGAATCTTATGTATCCTCCACCATGGATTACGTAGAAACTTCTAAAAAAGGCTGTCATCCACAATCGAATTACTTGGGTTGCGATAACACTTGCCGATGGCAAGGTATCGTAAAACTTTTTAACACTGTCTTCTAAATTGTAAGTTAGTCAATATGGAGACTATGTTAGACAAAAAAAGACAAATTAAATGCGTATATAAGCCTCCTTAGTTCTTGATCGGTTTATATAAACGAGTCTATAATTAATTTTGATATAAACCAATTTTTATGCGGTAATTATATAGCCAGAAGTAAAATATGCGGGTCGGTTATATGGTAATACCAAATTTTGGCAGGATCAGATGAAATTTGCTTATCCAGGGCGCCCAAGGAATAAAATCTGGAAATTGATTTGTCTCGGGGCTATATACTTACACAACGTACATAATTTCAACTGAGTCGGATGAAATTTTCTGGTTCAAGAAGCTTCGAAAGTCACATCTGGGCATCAGATTATATGGGGCCTATAAATGATTATGGTCCGATATGAACCAATTTTGGCGTGGGTGTTGGAGGCCATATACTTACGCCAAATACCAAATTTCAAAATGTTCGGATGAAATTTGCTCTTCCAAGAGGCTTCGGAGTTCAAATATGAGGATCGGTTTATATGGGGGCTATATATAATTATGAACCAATATGAACTAAAGGTGTGCACGTGAGTAAAGGGTGATACGGTCAAAATTGTTGCTCCTATTTTGATTTTGGAATTCACTCTTCAGTTGTCAAAATGCCGTCCAAGCAAGAAGAGCAGCGTATCAAAATTTTGCTCGCGAATCGCGAAAATCCGAGCTACTCGCACGCAAAGCTGGCAAAATCGCTAAAAGTTGTCAAACCAACCGTTACAAATGTAATTAAAGTGTTTGGGGAACGTTTGTCGACAGCCAGGAAGTCTGGATCGGGGGGAAATCGAAAACCGGAAGCCGCTGAGACGACAAAGAGAGTTGCCGGTAGTTTCAAGCGAAACCCTAACCTCTCTCTCCGAGATGCCGCAAATAAGCTGGGTGTATCCGGACTATCGACTTACAAGAAGGTCCAAATCGTGATGATAAACAAAATACGACGGCCAAAGCGCGATCCCGGAGGCTGTACACGACGATGCTGACGAAGTTTGACTGCGTGGTAATGGACGACGAAACCTACGTCAAAGCCGACTACAAGCAGCTTCCGGGACAGGAGTTTTATACGGCAAAAGGAAGGGGAAAGGTAGCAGATATTTTCAAGCACATAAAACTGTCAAAGTTCGCAAAGAAATATCTGGTTTGGCAAGCCATCTCTACCTGTGGCTTGAAAATCATCATTTTCATAGCTTCCGGGACTGTCAACCAAGAAATTTACGTGAAAGAGTGTTTGAATAAACGTCTGCTGCCTCTCCTGAAGAAACACGGTTGTTCCGTACTGTTTTGGCCGGATTTGGCATCTTGCCATTACGGTAAAAAGGCCATGGAGTGGTACGCCGCCAACAACGTGCAGGTGGTTCCCAAGGACAAGAACCCTCCCAACACGCCAGAGCTCCGCCCAATTGAGAAATACTGGGCTATTGTCAAGCGGAACCTAAAGAAGACCAAAAAAACTGCTAAGGACGAGCAGCAGTTCAAGGCAAACTGGCTTTCTGCGGCGAAGAAGGTGAACAAGGTGGCTGTACAAAATCTGATGGCAGGTGTCAAGCGTGAGGCCCGGAAATTCGGATTTGGATATTGGATTTGAATATTTTTCTTGAATTTTATACTAATTGAACTTGAAAAAGAAATTTAATTTGATTTTTTAAATAAACGATTTCACCGATTTACACGCGTTTTCCCTTGACCAAATTTTGACCGTATCACCCTTTAATAGTTTACTCACGCACACTCACGCATGATATTGCTTGGTAGGACTCACTCTTACGCACACTCACGAAAAGAAATTTTGTACTCACGACAACTCACGCACGAAAATGTCGTGACTCATGAAATATACCGTGACTCACGAAAAATATCGTGACACACGAAAAATGCCGTGAGCGTTATTACACTCTTAACGTCCCATGTATCACTAAAATTGTAAATGAGTTTAACACTTAAGCGTTTTATATTGGTGAGCAGGATTATTTTCGTGAGCGTAATTCTTTACTCACGCGTGAGTCACGAAAATTTTCGTGAGTTACGGCAATTTCGTGTCACTTGCAAACCTCTAATATGAACCAATTTTTGCATGATACAACGCTCATGCAAAAATTGGTTCATATTGGTTCATATTTCATATTAAACCATATACCAAATTTCAACCAAATATGGTGAAATTTTCTCCTCCAAGAGCATCCGCAAGCAAAATCTGGGAATCGGTTTATATGGCGGCCTTATATAATTATGGGGCGATATGGAGTAAGTTTTGAATACTAACGAAATTTGCTCCTCCAAGGGCATCCGGAGGTCAAATTTAGGAATCGGTTTATATGGGGCTTATATATAATTATGGACCGATGAGGACCAATTCTTGAATAAATGTTAGAGACCATATACTTGCACCATACTTACCCTCCACCATAGAATGGAAGCACTATTGGACTATGACCCCATAAAGAACATATATTCTGGGTCGTGGTGACATTCTGTTTCGCTCTAGTGATGGGGCCTATATATAATTATGGACCGATATGGACCACTTCTTGAATAAATGTTAGATACCATATACTTGTACCATACTTAACCTCCACCATAAGATGGGAGGACTATTGGATTATGACCTCATAAAGAACATATATTCTGGGTCGTGGTGACATTCTGAGTTGCTCTAGCGATGTCCGTTCGTCTGTCCGGCTGTCCGTCCGTCAGAGGAAATCGCGAAACAAGCTATCGACTTGAAACTTGGCATAAATAGTTGCTATTTATGTAGGTCAGATGGTATTGCAAATGGACCATATTGGACCATTTTTACATAACATACAGCCCCCATATAAACCAACTCCCAGATTTGACTTGCGGAGCCGCTTAGTGAAGCAAATTTCATATGATCCGGTTGAAATTTGGTATGTGGATTTACTATATGGTCCCTAATAACCATGCAAAAATTTATCGTCAATAATTATATATAGTCCCCATATAAACCGATCCCCAGATATGACCTCCGGAGCTTCTTGGAGTAATAAATTTCATCCGATCCGGTTGAAATTTGGTACGTGGTCTAAGTATTTGGTCTTTAAAAACCATGCAAAAATGCGTCCATAGCGGTCCAATTATATATAGCCCCCAGATAAACCGATCCCCAGATTTGACCTCCGGAGCCTCTTGGAGGAGCAAAATTCATCCGATTCGGTTGAAAATTTATTTTATTTTAATTTCATGGCAAAGTGAAGTTTTTAAACTTCCCTTGTTTTTTAATATAAAAGCTTCAGAACTATATTTTTTTAATTTTCTTTCCAAAATCGAATACTCCTATAAGAAATAATTTTTTTATATCCATATGTATGCTTAAAAGAAACTTTTTCTTATAAACAATAATTCCCTTTAAGCAAAATACGAAATTTTGTGAGTTTTTCTGACATACTTATACCTGTTATCTACTATTTGCAAATAGCTTCATTCTCTTTTCCATTATTCCATTTTACCAACAATTTCTTATAGATTCGAAATATAACCCCAAAATACTCTCATAACACACATATTAACTTCGGGTGAAACAATAGACCTTAAATGATTGAGAATAAAAGCATTTAATCCAACATATATGTACACAATGTCCCATTTGCACACATATGTATTAACCGTAAGTGGACAATTTAACCATAAATAAGTGTTACATTGGCAAATTCATCTCATTTTGTGGATTCTTACTGCATTTATATCACAGGGAAGAGATCAGTTTCTTATTAATTAAGAATTATTTTAATTAAGGTAATAAATTTTAGGGGGGGAGTAAGGAAAGATTACAAACAAACTTACCAAAACATAATGGACAGAGTTACCACCTTTTTGAAACTTATTAAATATTTTTTTAAAAATGTTTATAAACTAATGCCCATATTCACAACAACTTACTGACAGTTTTTCGAAGGAATTTGTATGGCAATAAATATAAAGTTAACTTGACAAAAATCTATCTACACGCAAAAAAATAATTCTTTCCTCCCAAACGAAAGTTTATTTAACAGAAACAAACATTTAGTTTGGCACCGTGGAGCAGTGGTTGCTACGTCCGATTTGCATGCCAAGGATCGTGGGTTCGATCCCTGCTTCGACCAAAGTTTTTTTTGTTTAGTTATTTTTTTTTCATATATTCCAGATATGTTCGGAAGATTCCGAAAAAATGTTCAACATTACATTGTAGTATATTAAATTTTGAACTGTAAAATGTGTCTTATTAAAGATCTAAAGTTAGAAAAGAACAGTGTTTGCTATAAACGAAATGGACTGTGTTGTTGTTTCAAAAATAACTTTTTTGATTGAAAAAATAAAAATTTTGTAAGAAACGAATTTTTTTGGTGATAAAAGTTTAACATTTTCGAAGCAATTCAAAAAACTCTAACAAAAGAAAAACGTTTTCGGTACACGTTTTCCAAACGTTTTTTTTCTTTGCTTTATACTCTCTAACAACCATGCAAAAACTGGTCCATAATTATATATAGCCCCCATATAAACCGATTCCCAGATTTGACCTCTTGGAGGCAGTGTTGCCAGTATTGGGGATTTTCCCCCAAATCGGGTATATTTTTCCGTGGATGGAGACAACATTTTTGAGTTGGGGATTTGGTGGGGAATTTCCACAAATTTGGGGATTTTTTTATAATAAATCAGATTAAAAATTATGGTCTATATGAAATTCTTTACTTCTACATACATAAAAAAAGGCTTAAAAAAGTACAGAGGATCTCCAAATACGGAATTTTTTTCAATGTTTGAGAATTTCTTCCTATTATCCATCGCCAGCCAGAACGTATTCACCTCTCTCTGACAACATACGGATCGCTTAGAATTGACGAAGCGGATCCACTTTTCATTACCAATAACGATGCCTTACAAAATTTTTTTATTTGTTGTCTCCGAAGCAACTCATGTATCCAATTTCCCTGCTTTTGAATCATTCCTAACATTTCCAATCGATGTGAAATGCCTTGGCGTGCAACTTCAAACAAGTTGACAAGTTTTTCTTGCATTTGACACAAGTCGCCATCGAAATTTCTTTCAAAACTTCTCTAAGAGGTTTCACTGCAATGTGGAACGCCGTTCAGACTCGGCTATAAAAAGGAGGTCCCTTGTTATTGAGCTTAACATTATCCCACCTCTGTAATGCTGGTGACATTCCTGAGGGTTTCAAAACTTCTCTAAGTGGTTTCACTGCAATGTGGAACGCCGTTCGGACTCGGCTATGAAAAGGAGGTCCCTTATCATTGAGCTTAACATTGCATCGGGCAGCACTCAGTGATAAGAGAGAAGTTCACCAATATGGTATCACAATGGACTGAATAGTCTAAGTGAGCCTGATACATCGGGCTGCCACCTAACCTAACATTTTCGGGTGTTCTGGACGTTCTTTGTCTACCACATCAAAATCACCACTTCTGAAACCTACAAACCATATTTTGCACGTTGCAACTGAAAGGGCACACTCCGGATAATCTTCTCGTGCATATATCCCGAACTACTCAAACTTTTGTTAATCCCGTCAGTAGTTATGTCCGCTTCTAATATTTGTGCCGAGTTCCGATAGCTTGTTTTGTTCGGAAGCTAGTGTTATTTTAACACAAGGACGGACGGACCGACGTAGCTCAATTCTCTCATAATTTTACCATGACCTAAAATATACGTAATTTATGGGAATTGAGACGAATATTGTGATGTGTAATACAAGGATTGGGAAACTTAGCAGCCCATGATACCGTATATAAAAACAATATTCACATTTCAATTTAACATTATACCGTATTGCAATCAAGCTTAAAAATTTCTAGTAATCAAGGTTCATATCTGGTAACCCTGGAAGCATAGCACAATGTAGAATACCAAAAAACAAAAGATTAATTAAAAAATACTGCATGCGTTCATTGAAGATTTTTCATGAACAATATTTTTGTTTTTTTTTGTAAAATTAAAAAAGATAAATTTCAGTTGTTTTTTTTGGTAATTTTATTGATGTTTAAGCCCTGCCAAATATACGGACGTATATCTTGAACAGAAGCTGCATCAGCAGCAACAACCGCCGCCAACATTGAAGGTAGGTTACCTGTCAGCAACAGACATCGGCAACATTGCACACTGGCTTTTGCGTAATTAACGACCAACAAATGAGCCAAAATTTATGTTGCTGCTGATTTTGACGCTGATTACATTGCGTAGCGCCCCCATAGTTGAAGAAGTCATCGTGGATGCGTTTTGCGTTCTTTTGGCCTCCTTTTCAATGATGAGTATTTGGTTGTTTTTTGTTTTTTTTTTTTTTTTGTGGCCTCTTTCTTCACTTTTTGGTTAAGGAGAATATACAGAAATTAAAAGAAAAATCATGTTGAGTTTCCAGAGATTGTGTTGTCTGCCCGTCCATGTCCGCCCGTCCAAGTGTCTGTCTGCAGTTTTGCTTTGGTGTTTTAACGTTTTCGCAACATGTTGTTCTTTTGTGCCAATCGTTGCCTTTAAACAATGTAGGTCATTGTAGATCAATTGTCATTGATAGCTTTTCTTCTTGTTTGTTGTCTTTGTTCTGTCGTCTTCACAATGAATTGGAGATGGTAAGGGTGCAGTTCTGGTACTTATTCTTGTCACTTTTTCTTGTACGATAGAAAAGCTTTGATCTTTGTATTGGTTTCACATCACATTGTTCCGTTTCATGGGGTTAGTCTCACAAACTACAATCTGAAGCAAGTTGTGATATGAACTCAGCGTCGTATTTTGGCGCCGCTTGGAGAAAAGTTTGTATGTTATACAAAAGTTCTGGAAATACATATATGCTGGAGGAGTTTATCTTCCCCAGCTGAAGGGTAAGTAAACAAGATATACCTCCAGTTTAAGAGTGTAACACTTCCACCTTTCCAATGGGGCCCCTTGGAGTCCATCTTCGCTTTGAGTCTGCCGAGAAACATCAAAACCGGAAATGAAATGCAATCGAAAATAAAGGGTGGTTAAAATTTCAAGGGCCGATGTTGATTTTGAATAAAACACAAACTATTTCGGAAGTTATTGTAATGTTATTTTATTATGATATATTGGTATTACTCAATTATGTATGGAACAAAATATGGGCCAAATGGGCACCGCGACCTCGGTGGCACACCTTCATCCGATGGTCCAAATTTTCGATGACGCTGAGGCAAAATGGAGGTTCTATGCAGTTAATGTGCCGAATTATCTCATCCTTTAGCTCTTGAATTGTTGCTGGCTTATCGACGTAAGAAAAGGTTTCTTTCAAATAACCCCAAAGAAAAAAGTTCAACGGTGTCAAATCACATGATCTTGGCGGCCAATTGACATCGCCATTTCGTGAGATAACACGGCCATTGAATTTGTTGCGCAAAAGAGCCATTGTTTCGTTAGCTGTGTGGCAAGTGGCACCGTCTTGCTGAAACCATATATCGTCCACATCCATATCTTCCAATTCGGGCCATAAAAAGTTCGTTATCATCTCACGATAGCGAACACAGTAACTGCCTGACCGGCCTCATTTTGGAAAAAATACAGCCCGATGATGCCGCCAGCCCATAAACCGCTCCAAACAGTCACTCTTTGTGGGTGCATTGGTTTTTCGACAATCGCTCTTGGATTCTCATTCGCCCAAATGCGGCAATCCTGTTTATTGACGAATCCACTGTGGTGAAAATGTGCCTCATCACTGTAGATGATTTTCTTCGAAAATTGATCATCCACTGTTGCCATTTCTTGGAACCATTTAACACATTGTTGGATTGTGTATCTCTCCATAGTTCAAATTGAGTAAGTCTGAAATAGAGAAATGTCAAATAAAATTCGGAAAAAAACTTGGCGTTTAGGTGTGGTTCACATTCAACATCGGCCCTTACAATTTAACCACCCTTTATAACGCTCTAACCGTAGGTGCAATACTGGATGTGAGGAAAACTTTACTTCTATAGGTGTGAGCAACTTGGTTCCTGTACTAACCAATAATGGTACCAGATACCAGGAGAGATTCAAAGATTGTAATATCTTTTTAGATTGTAATATCTTTAGAGCGGGCCGAACTTGCCGAAAGGGACTATTATGTCCAAACCATATTCGTGAAAAAGTAGGGTAATTTTGAAAGGCAGCCACCCTGTAACGCCACCACAGAGATGAGACGGATTTTAGCTTCTTAAGGGAATGCAAAAATTCACACGTATGTACACAGGAGTATTATCAAACGAGTAGTTTTATGTCTTTCCTTTGGAATGTTTCTACAAAAATTTTACCTCAAATAAAAATGTAGGTTAAAACAAGTATATAAGGCCGTAAGTTCGGCCAGGCCGAAGCTTATGTACCCTCCATCATGGATTGCGTAGAAACTTCTTCTAAACACTGCCATCCACAATCGAATTACTTAAGTTGCGGTAACGCTTGCCGATGGCAAGGTATCTTAAAACCTCCTAACACCATCTTCTAAATTGTATGTAAGTCCATACGTGATATATATTAAATCAAAAAAGATCGATCCAATACGTATATAATTCAGTTAGACAAAGTAGACATAAAATTTTGACAAAATTTTCTACAGAAATAAAATTTTAACAAAATTTTCTATAGAAATGAAATTTTCACAAAATTTTCTATAGAAATAAAAATGTTGACAAAATATTCTATAGAAAGAAAATGTTTACAAAAATTTCTACAGAAATAAAATTTTAACAAAATTTTCTATAGAAATAAACTTTTGACAAAATTTTCTATAGAAATAAAATCTTGGTAGATTATTTGTGGCTCGAGTGGCAACCATGATTATGAACCGAATAAAATTTGAACAAAATTTTCTATAGAAATAAAATTTTGAAAATGATGAAAATTTTATTATGAACCGAATAAAATTTTAACAAAATTTTCTCTAGAAATAAAATTTTGACAAAATTTTCTATACAAATAACATTTTGACAAAATTTTCTATAGAAATAAAATTTTGGTAGATTATTTTTGGCTCTAGTGGCAACCATGATTATGAACCGATATGGACCAATTTTTGTCTGATTGGACCAATTTTGGTAGGGTTGTTAGCGACCATATACTAACACCACGTTCCTAGTTTGAACCGGATCGGATGAATTTTGCTCCTCCAAGAGGCTCCGGAGGTCAAATCTGGAGAACGTTTTATATGGGGGCTATATATAATTATGGACCGATATGGACCAATTCTGGCATGGCTGTTAAAGATCATATACTAACACCATGTTCCAAATTACAACCGGCTTGGATGAAATTTGCTTCTCTTGGAGACTTCGCAAGCCAAATCTGGGGATCGGTTTATATGGGTGCTATATATAATTATGAAGTGATATGGACCAATTTTTGCATGGTTGTTAGAGACCATATACCAACATCGTGTACCAAATTTCAGCCGGATCGGATGAAATTTGTTTCTCTTTGAGGCTCCGCAAGCCAAATCTGGGGATCGGTTTATATGGGGGTTATATATAATTATGGACCGATGTGGACCCATTTTTGCATGGTTGTTAGAGACCATATACCAACACCATGTACAAAATTTCAGCCGGATCGGATTAAATATGCTTCTCTTAGAGGCTCCACAAGCCAAATCTGGGGATCGGTTTATATGGGGGCTATATATAATTAAGGACCGATATGGACCAATTTTTGCATGGTTGTTAGAGACCATATACCAACATAATGTACCAAATTTCAGCCGGATCGGATGAAATTTTCTTCTCTTTGAGGCTCCGCAAGCCAAATCTGGGGATCGGTTTATATGGGGGCTATATATAATTATGGACCGATGTGGACCAATTTTTGCATGGTTGTTAGAGACCATATACCAACACCATGTACCAAATTTCAGCCGGATCGGATGAAATTTGCTTCTCTTTTAGGCTCCGCAAGCCAAATCTGGGGATCGGTTTATATGGGGGCTATATATAATTATGGACCGATGTGGACCAATTTTGGCATGGTTGTTAGAGACCATATACCAACACCATGTACCAAATTTCAGCCGGATCGGATGAAATATGCTTCTGTTAGAGGCTCCACAAGCCAAATCTGAGGGTCCATTTATATGGGGGCTATACGTAAAAGTGGACCGATATGGCCCATTTTCAATACCATCCGACCTACATCGATAACAACTACTTGTGCCAAGTTTCAAGTCGATGGCTTGTTTCGTTCGGAAGTTAGCGTGATTTCAACAGACGGACGAACGGACGGACGGACATGCTTAGATCGACTCAGAATTTCACCACGACCCAGAATATATATACTTTATGGGGTCTTAGAGCAATATTTCGATGTGTTACAAACGGAATGACAAAGTTAATATACCCCCATCCTATGATGGAGGGTATAAAAATTAACAAAGTTATCAATCGATGGATTGTCCATCTTTAGCCACCACCTTTTCGCATATTTCTGATACCGCGACGAAAAACAACTAGGCTTTCCCAATTTTTGCTTTCTCGTAACAACGAAAATATTATTCAGCGAGGTCATGCGTCTTCGATCGGATGACGTGGTGATCAGAAGGAGCAATGCAGAAGGTGATCAGAAGGAGCAATGGTGATCAGAAGGAGTAATGCATTTCTGGATATATACGGGGAGTGAGACATGCCATTTCAGTGTTTCCCATTAAGTTTTTATGGGTTTGGCAACATGTTCGATACAAAGCTCCTGTGATCGCTTGCAGCAGCTCATAGTAGATCACATCCCGCTGGTTTCATCAAATATACAGCTTCTTCTCATGGATATTCGGATGGACCATCCACATTTTGATTAGCTCCCATATAGCCCGATTAACGATTCTTGGGCTTCTAGACACCGCAATTTTTATTTGAATTTTCCACGTTTGGGTATGGCCCCCATATAGCCCGATCTCCCGACTTGACGTCTTGATCGTCTAGATATCCGAATTTTTATCCCATTAGCCTGAAATTCAAAATCATAAACAAATTTGCCGAATATGGTGTGTATCGATCTATGTTTCGGTGTATGCCTCATATATCCCGACCTCCTGATATGACTTTTTGGGCTTCTAGTACGGCAATTTTTATGCGATCTTGAGGTATTTTCGGGTTCCCTCATATAGACCGACAAACCAGGAGGATTTGACCTCTTGAGCGTCTAGACATCCCAGTTTTTATCCGAATTGCCTGAAATTCAAAATCTAAAAGTATTTTGGGTCCACACATAAGGAAGCTGAATATGTGACATATAGATCCACATTTTGATATACCCTCGTATAGACCGATCTCCCGGTTTGACTTCTTGGGGTTTTGTATAACGCAGTTTTTATACCCTGCGCCAAACTGTGGAACAGGGTATTATAAGTTAGGTTAGGTTAGGTTAAAGTGGCAGCCCGATTAAGATTCATGCTCACTTAGACTATTCAGTCAATTGTGATACCACATTAACTAAAAGTACCTATTACATGTGGGCACTTCTCAGGAGTGATATCTGACGTCTCGAGAACACTAGCATATCTAGTGTGCGGTTTAAGTTTAAATGGGGCCATATCCTTGCAATTCTCCCATCGAACATTTGCCATCTTAACAGCCTTCTCACGCAGTATGAGCTTTAGGTAGCCAGGGGCATACCAACAGATTCTAGTTCCCCTGGAATATGTAAGGTAGTCCCTAGCCTTGCCAACTCATCCGCCAAAATGTCTAAAGGCAATAGTTGTAGAATGATATTAAGGGAGTCTGTTCCTGTCTTACTAAATGCGTCTGAGATACATAAGCTCGCCATACTATAAGTTAGTATGGCCATATTATAAGTTAGTGCATATGTTTGCAACTCTTGGTGTCTTTGGCAAAAATGCTCAGGGTGGGCTCCAGAGTCGATATAGCCTTGTCCGTCTGTCCGTGAACACATTTTTGTAATCAAAATCTAGGCCCCAGTTTTAGTCCAATCGACTTCAAATTTGGCACAAGTATGTGTTTTGGCTCAAAATAGAACCCTTTTGATTTTGGAAGAAATCGGTTAAGATTTAGATATTGCTCCCATATATATATATATATATATATATATATATCGCTCGATATGGACTTATATGACCCCTGAAGCCAGAGTTTTACCCTAATTTGCTTAAAACTTTGCACTAGAAGAACAATTAGTACTATAGTCAAGTGTGCCAAATTTTATTGAAATCGGTTCAGATTTAGGTATAGCTCCCATATATATCTTTCCCCCGATATGGACTAATACGGTCCCAGAAGCCAGAGTTTCACCCCAATTTGTTTGAAATTTTGCACTAGGAGTACAATTAGTAGTGTAGTCAAGTGTGCCAAGTTTTATTGAAATCGGTTCAGATTTAGATATAGCTCCCTTATATATCGTTCTCTCGATGTACACTCTTATGACCACAGAGGCCAATCTTTTACTCCGATTTAATTGAAATGTTGCACAGGGAGTAGAATTAGCATTGTAGCTATGCGTGCCAAATTTGGTTGAAATCGGTTCAGATTTAGATGTAGCTCCCATATATAGCTTTCGCCCGATTTACACTCATATGACCACAGAGGCCAATTTTTAACTCCGATTTAGTTCAAATTTTTGCACAGGGAGTAGAATTAGCATTGTAGCTATGCGTGCCAAATTTAGTTGAAATCGGTTCAGATTTAGATATAGCTCCCATATATAGCTTTCGCCCGATTTACACTCATATGACCACAGAGGCCAATTTTTAACTCCAATTTAGTTCAAATTTTTGCATAGGGAGTAGAATTAGCATTGTAGCTATGCGTGCCAAATTTGGTTGAAATCGGTTCAGATTTAGATGTAGCTCCCATATATAGCTTTCGCCCGATTTACACTCATATGACCACAGAGGCCAATTTTTAACTCCGATTTAGTTGAAATTTTCGCACAGGGAGTAGAATTAGCATTGTAGCTATGCGTGCCAAATTTGGTTGAAATCGGTTCAGATTTAGATATAGCTCCCATACATATGTTTTTCTGATTTCGACAAAAATGGTCAAAATACCAACATTTTCCTTGTAAAATCGCCACTGCTTAGTCGAAAAGTTGTAAAAATGACTCTAAATTTCCTAAACTTCTAATAGATATATATCGAGCGATAAATTATAAATAAACTTTTGCGAAGTTTCCTTAAAATTGCTTCAGATTTAAATGTTTCCCATATTTTCATTGTATTCCACCCTAGTGCATTAGCCGACTTAAATTTTGAGTCTATAGATTTTGTAGAAGTCTATCAAATTCTGTCCAGATCGAGTGATTTTTAAATGTATGTATTTGGGGACAAACCTTTATATATAGCCCCCAACACATTTGACGGATGTGATGTGGTATCGAAAATTTAGATCTACAAAGTGGTGCAGGGTATAATATTGTTTAATCAAGAATTTTTTTCTATGCCCAATTAAAACTGTGATTGATACTATCGTTTAAGTTATTTAAGACATTTCATTTAAAAAATTAATTGGATCAATTAATTTGGTGATTGAATCAGAAAAAATTTTTTTCAAACTATCTGTTGTCAAATCCATGTACCTTTTCGTACCTTTTATGTCCGCACAAAGAGAAAAAATCCCATCACTATTGTTACTCCAAAGATGATATTGCTAAACTCGTTGCCTGTGTTGATTGCTTCAATGGTTATTTTATATCTTAAAGGAGATGTTTCATGGCATTCTTACAAATAAATCACCAATATAATGTCAAAAAATTTAATTGGTAGAAAATTGTTAAAATGCCATTTAGCAATAACGGTCAATGGGTTTTGGATCACTTGTATTTGATTTTCAGTTCTCCTCAGTAAGTTTTAGGGGGAAATTTTGCCACGAATTCCGTTTTCAAAAAAAAAATCATAACTTTCCCAACCAATTCAAAATCGTGTTGTTCCCAAAAACAACAGAAAAAGGGTGTTTTTGATAATTTCTCATTGATTTTAGTTGGTGTTGTGACCAAAAAGTTATAGCTGATAAGCGAAATATCCTAGTCAACAGTCACTTGGTTGGACTCACGTTTAGTGACGATGACCCAATAACCCAAAGTGAAATGATGACATACTTAATAATTTCAAAAGGAAAATAATACAAAGCATGTCAAACATTTCAATGGAGTCTCCAAAAAAGATAGTTGATCTAAAACAGTAAAAATTCCTTAAGGAGTACTCACCTACACTATTAACCATCAATAAATACAAAAACATCATTTCTGTAACATAGTATTGTGTAAACAGCATTGGAAAGTACTCTAGGTTAAATAGAAATAGGTTCAAAATCATAAGATTTGATAATGAAAGTCATTGTTAGCAATGACATGATATCATTACTATTTAAAGAAATCTTGAGATCAATTTATATAGACCAATTTGGGTCAATACTTGAATCACGTATCCAATTTCAAACAGATAGAAATAGGAAAATTAGGACTCCAAAGAAATTAATTCTGGAGATTTGTTTATAGGTTTGCTGCCATGACGTAGTAAAGGAATATGATCAACTCCTAGAGCAAAATGTTATTTTTCAACGTTGAAGATGTAACATATTTGTCGTAACAATGTTATTTTCTCGGACATAACGTGTCTGATTTCGAAAACATTTTATGCCAAAAAAAAAAACATTTTTGATCCATATTTCCCATCCAAAAATAATATTTTGCTCTAGGAGGTAATCATATTCTACGTGTATATACCCCCCAATACAGAACGCTACCAGGATTCATTTATTGAATCCTTAATTGAGTAATTTTCAATCTACAAATTATGGAATTTAATGTGGAATTATGGTCCATACTCTCTCGAGAAGATCGATTTAATCGGTGCGATTTCAGAAGTTAATTTAAAATTTTCACATATGGAGACACCTTCAGATTTTGGATTTATGCGAACCAGTTTTTCTTTGAATTCTAGAGGAATCTTAAATTTCTTGTCTAAACTTGCGAATCGTAAGAAATAACGCCTTTCAGATAATTTAAGAACTAAATTCTATAGGGTTTTATCCCTACACTCAAAAAAGTTTAATTGGAGGCAAAGATTTTGAAATTTCTTTAAAGATTTTGGTATTGATTTCGAGCCAAGGATGTGGCTTTTTTTAAATAAGGAAATATTTAGGGACCTATCTACCTTCAAGGATCAATAAAGTTAAAATTAAAATACAGATCTCATTTATCAACTTTTAATTCTCTTTTTGCAATATATTAGTAAAGCTATTCACATACAAACAAATGCCAGTTTAAAAATCCAAATTCTAACAGCTACTCAAAGTAATTTTTTTTTTTAATTCCACAAAAAACTTTAAATCAAAGATGCAATATTCTCAAAATAAATTTAAGCCTACACGGACGAAAAAGACTGTTTTTTCATATGTTTGAATGTAAAAATTATAAGTTTGGAACTAAAATTTTTTTAACACAATAATTTTAAGTGTAAGCATATAATGTTCATAAACTAGCATAACCTGTTTGGGACATATATGTTAACATATTATGTTTGGGACATAAACTGTTTGCAAATATAATATGCATAGATGCTAACATATATTAATTTAGAAATAGCCTATAAACATATATGTGTTTAGAAAGAGAGACCTACACTCAAAAAAAAAGTTTACTTGGATCCAAAGATTTTAACCTTTCTTTAAGGATTTTTGTATTGATTCGGAGCCAAAGATGCGGATTCTTTAAAAGAAAATTTTTTTTAATTAGGATACAGGTCTCATTTATAGAATTTTCATTCTATTTTTTCGGTATATTAATAAAGCTATTCACGTACAAACAAATGCCAGATTAAAAATTCAAATTATGACGGATACTTCGAAGTAAAAAATATTTTCTTCATTCCAAAAAAAAACTTTAAACCAAAAATGATAAATCCTCAAAATAAATTTTAGCCTATATTTGTAGCGATTTTATCTTAAATCTTAAGATTCAATATTTCAGTTAATTTTAGTTTAAGGAAAATTTGCCTTAGTTTAAAGACATGCACCTTTACCGAAGGGACGCAAAATTTCAAATTGTGTGTCCTAAATTTAATGAAAAAAAAAATTTTGAAGAAAAGGTTATAAACTTTCTTTTAATTAAAATTTCATTATTTTAAAGAAATTTGTCCTTAATAGTGTGTAAATAGTGTAAAATTGAGGTTGCGTAATCTTTAGTATTACGTAAATATTTTTTTCAGTGCAGTGAGTATGCTGCAAGTAAAATAATGGAAGTAACCAATTGGCGCCTTAAAAATATATCTACACAAGGAGAATTTCATAAAATTTGTTTTCTGCCAGTGTATACCCGAAGCTGAAACATAATATGTTTGAACCATACAAACAATATTTTGTTTGGACCAATCCTGAAAATATATATACTTGAAGCAAAATGTGTTTGGGATATAACAGGTTGGCTGATAAGTCCCCGGTCTAACAAAGAAAAACACATTTTTTTTTGCAAAATTCGTTTTTATACCCACCACAATAGAATGGTGACGGGGGTATAATAAGTTTGTCATTCCGTTTGTAACACATCGAAATATCGATTTCCGACTATATAAAGTATATATATTCTTGATCGGGGAGAAATTCTAAGACGATATAACGATGTCCGTCGGTCCGTCTGTTTGTGTGTCTGTCTGAAATTTTGCACAAACTCGTCTTTTGTCTGCAGGCAGGTCAAGTTCGAAGATGGGCTATATCGGTCCAGGTTTTGATATGGTCCCCATATAAAACGACCTACCGATTTGGAGTCTTGGGCTTATAGAAACCGTATTTTTTATCCAATTTGTCTGAAATTGGAAATCTAGAGGTATTTTAGGACCATAAAGAGGTGTGCCGAAAATGGTGGGTAGCCCACATAAGAACGATCTCCCGATTTAACTCCTTGGGTTTCTAGAAACCGTAGTTTTTATCTGATATGCCTGAAATTGTAAATATTCTGGTATTTTAGGCTCACAAAAACGTGTATCGGATTAAGTTTTTATCGGTCCATTTGGTAATGCCTCCATATAGACCGACTTCACTTCTTGAGGGTGTAGAAGGCGCACTGATCATGAAAATTGCTTGAAACTCAATGTAAAATTTCCAGATTTTACTTCTACAGATTTAAGATTTCAAATCAAGACGTTATTTTATAATTTTCTTGCACACTTCCAAGAGATGTTAATGATTCCTCTAAAACTCAAACAAAAATGGTTCTTATAAATCCAGAATCTGATATAGTCCTCATAGGTGAAATCTTTAAATTTATCTTCGGGTAGTGGCTTCAAGTCCTCAAGCCCTCCTGAAATTTCAAAGGAAACCCTAATATTTGGTTCATGGTGGTGGGTATATAAGATTCGGCCCGGCCGAAATTAGTGCTGTATATACTTGTTATTATTCAACATAATTCCCTTCAAGATCGATACAACGATTATAAAGACCTTCCAATTTTGTGATACCATTTTGGTGGTACTCCTTCGGTTTTGCCTCAAAATAGGCCTCAGTTTCGAAGATCACCTCTTCATTGCAGCCAAATTTTTTCCCTGCGAGCATCCTTTTGAGGTCTGAGAACAAGAAAAAGTCGCTGGGGGCCAGATCTGGAGAATACGGTGGGAGGGGTAGCAATTCGAAACCCTATTCATGAATTTTTGCCATCGTTCTCAATGACTTGTGGCACGGTGCGTTGTCTTGGTGGAACAACACTTTTTTCTTCTTCATATGGAGCCGTTTTGCCGCGATTTCGACCTTCAAACGCTCCAATAACGCCATATAATAGTCACTGTTGATGGTTTTTCCCTTCTCAAGATAATCGATAAAAATTATTCCATGCGCATCCCATTGAATAATTTTTATCATCCATTGTCACATATCGACGGAAAAACTCGGAAAAACTCAGAATCATCATCACGTTGTTGCTTTTGGTCAAATGTGAGCTCGCGCGACACCCATTTTGTACAGTTCTTCCGCATATCCAAATATTGATGAATGATATGACCAACACGTTCCTTTGATATCTTTAAGGCCTCTGCTATCTCGATCAACTTCATTTTACGGTCATTCAAAATCATTTTGTGGATTTTTTGATGTTTTCGTCGGTAACCACCTCTTTCGGGCGTCCACTGCGTTCACCGTCCTCCGTGCTCATTTCACCAAGCTTGAATTTTGCATACCAATCAATTTTTGTTGATTTTCCTGGGACAGAGTCCGGAAACTCATTATCAAGCCAAGTTTTTGCTTCCACCGTATTTTTCCCCTTTAGAAAACAGTATTTTATCAAAACACGAAATTCCTTTTTTCCATTTTTTTTCACAATAACAAAAGTTGCTTTTTGACACGAATCATTTGAAGGTTGGTACTATATAAAAATAATATGCATTTAATACTAGCGACGCCATCTATGTGTCAGACCGGGGACTTATCAGCCAACCTGGTATGTGTTTAGAAAGAGAGACCTAGAGAGTATGCTGCAAGTAAAATAATGGAAGTAACCAATTGGCGCCTTAAAAATATAACCACACAAAGAAAATGTCATTAAAATTTTTTCTACCAGTGCCCTAAGATGAAACATAATATGTTTGAACAATACAAACAATATTTTGTTTGGACCAATTCTGAAAATATATGTGCTTGAAGCAAAATGTGTTTGGGGTATATGTTACAGAAGCGATTTTTTTGAGGGTATATTTTGGAAGCGTTTTTATCTTAAATCTAATGATTCAATATATCAATTAATTTAAAAACAATTTCTTTAAATCAACTATGTTTTTCTTTACTTTAAGGAAAATTTGCCTTAGTTCAAAGTCATGAGACTTTAATATTTTTTCACTGTAGAAGTAAAATAAGGAAATTTTAATATTAGTTTGAAGCAAGGATGATTTCGGAGATAAAATTGAGTATATATTATCTCCTCAAAAATTTTAATGATAAAACCGCGTTTTATGTTAGCTACAATGAAGAAAAAATATTCTCGTGAAGCCAAAAATTTTTTGTCCTTGCAATTCGAATGCGAATTTTTCTTAGCAAAGAAGACGCGTTTCTGTCATATAAAGTTTATTTCCTTGTCCAAGAGTCAATAAAACTTCCAATGAAATCGTTTTGTCAGTGAAGTTATTCGACTTAAATCTTTGTGTCCCGTCCATAAAGTTTGTTGATTGTGAAAGTTTTCTACCATCATAACCACTCTGAATATACCAAGGTATTTGCAAGAATGTGCTATAAAATTCAAATTACCCATTTAAAACATTCTCTTTGCTAGCCTCGTATCTTTAAGATCATCTTGTAGCCTAGTCACCTCATTGGCCTACAATTTGTAATGGGCTAGGTTTCCGTTTTGTATCTTTTGCTCTATTCATAAATAATTCCTGTCAATCGAGACAAGAATAGAGGAAAGAAACAATCGAAATAATCAAAATAATGAAAATTTAACCTTTTGTAGGGTAATGGGACAAATGGACCAAGCCCAAAACGAATAGGAAAATAAATTCCACAAAACAGCTAATCTGTAGGAGAACAGCAACAGCAATGCAAACTATAAGCAAAGGTATGTTGGCCACCTAGAGTCCAGACAATCATTGACTAATATATCTCCAATGTATAGAGAAACAATGCTATCTCTGTTAACGGGGTTTTCCATTTTCATTTGATGTTGAGTTACCTACCACACAGATTTTCTTTTTTGAAAGGTAAAATGCTTGCAAATTGCCAAAAAGAACTTAAATCGAATGTATGAAACTATGATCCTAACAAGCCGTCTCTTGAGTTAACAATATGTTTTTTTTTTGGAAATTTCTTTTTTTAGGTTTGGAAGAATCCTATAGAAAAAGCCCTGTAACATGATGTCCAAAGGCGAATTAAGAGGTCATATATGGCTAAAAAAAACTGGTAGAAGAAATTATTGAAAAGTCTAAGGAATGTTTGAGGTAAGATAGTAATGACTCGGTACCACCCTAAATAACCAAAAATATGGTGCTTGATATTTATTGCAACCAACTTTATACAAAATTTTCCAAAGAAATAAAATTTTGAAAAAATTTTCAATAGAGATAAAATGTTGACAAGTTTTTCTATAGAAATAAAATTTTAACAAAATTTGCTATAGAAAAAAAATTTACGAAATTTTCTATAGAAAACAATTGTGACAAAATTTTCTATAAAAATAAAATTTTGACAAAATGTTTTATGGAATACAATTTTGACAAAATTTTCTATAAAATAAACTTTAACAAAATTTTCTGTAGAAATAACATTTTGACAAAATTTTCTACAGAAATAAAATTTCTACAAAATTTTCTATAGACATAAAATTTCTACAAAATTTTCTATAGACATTAAATTTCTACAAAATTTTCTATAAAAGTAAAATTTTGACAAAATTTTTTATAGAAATAAAATTTTGACAAAATTTTCTACAGAAATGAAATTTTGATGAAATTTTCCATAGAAAACAATTTTGACAAAATTTTCTATAGAAATGAAATTTTGACAAAATTTTCTATTGAAATAACATTTTGACAAAACTTTCTATAAAAATAAAATTTTGACAAATTTTGTATAGAAATAAAATGTGATATAAAATTTTCTATAGAATTCTATGGAAGCCACCGTGGTGCAATGGTTTGCATGCTCGCCTTGCATACACAAAGTCGTGGGTTCGATTCCTGCTTCGACCGAAAACCAAAAAGTTTTTCAGCGGTGGATTATCCCACCTCAGTAATGCTGGTGCCATTTCTGAGGGTTTCAAAGCTTCTCTAAGTGGTTTCACTGCAATGTGGAACGCCGTTCGGACTCGGCTATAAAAAGGAGGTCCCTTGTCATTGAGCTTAACATGGAATCGGGCAGCACTCAGTAATAAGAGAGAGAAGTTCACCAATGTGGTATCACAACGGACTGCCACCTAACCTAACCTAACCTATATAAAATTTTCTGTAGAAAAAAAAAATTACAAGTTTTGTATAAAAATAAAATTTTTCTATAGAAATAAAATTTTATACAAAATTTTCTATAGATATAAAATATAGGTACAATTTTCTATAGAAATACAATGTTGACAAATTTTTTTACAGAAATGCAATTTTGATAAAATTTTCTACAGAAATAAAATTTTTACAAAATTTTGTACAGAAATGAAATTTTGACAAAATTTTCTATAGAATTGAAATTTTGACAAAATTTTCTATAGAAATAAAATATAGACAAAATTTGCTATAGTAATATAATTTTGACAAAATTTTCTACAGAAACGAAATTTTGAAAAAAATTTCTACAGAAATGAAATTTTGACAAAATTTTCTATAGAAATAAAATTTTGACAAAATTTTCTATAGAAAAAACATTTTGACAAAATTTTCTATAGAAATAAAATTTTGACAAAATTTTCTATAGAAATAAAATTTTGACAAAATTTTCTATAGAAATAAAATTTTGACAAAATTTTCTACAGAAATAAAGTTTCTACAAAAGTTTCTATAGACATACAATTTTGACAACATTTTCTATAAAAATAAAATTTTGACAAATTTTGCATAGAAATAAAATGTTTTATAAAAAATTTTCTATAGAATTCTATGGGAGCCACCGTGATGCAATGGTTAGCATGCCCGCTTTGCATACATAAGGTCGTGGGTTCGATTCCTGCTTCGACCGAACACCAAAAAGTTTTTCAGCGGTGGATTATCCCACCTCAGTAATGCTGTTGACATTTCTGAGGGTTTCAAAGCTTCTCTAAGTGGTTTCATTGCAATGTGGAACGCCGTTCGTACTCGTCTATAAAAAGGAGGTCCCTTGTTATTGAGCTTAACATGGAATCGGGCAGCACTCAGTGGTAAGAGAGAAGTTCACCAATGTGGTATCACAATGGACATGAACCAATGTGGTATCACAATGGACTGACAAAATTTTCAACAGAAATGAAATTTTGACAAAATTTTCTATAGAAATAAAATTTTGACAAAAATAAAATAAAATTTTGACAAATTTTTCTATAGAAATAAAATTTTTACAAAATTTTGTACAGAAATGAAATTTTGACAAAATTTTCTATAGAAATAAAATTTTTACAAAATTGTTTACAGAAATGAAATTGTGAAAACATTTCTATAGAAATTAAACGCTGAAAAAATTTTCTATAGAAATAAAACTGACAAAATTTTCTAAAGAAATAAAATTTTGACAAAATTTTCTATAGAAATGAAATTTTGACAAAATGTTCTATACACACAAAGAAAATTTCATTAAAAGTCAGCCAACGAAAAATTTTCATTGATATAACGAAAAATTTTCATTAATACAATGAAAATATTCGTTAATAGTACGAAACATTACGTTGATTGACAGAAAATTCGTTGTAATAACGAAAAATTTCGATGTATTAACGAATTTGTTTCATTGGCTGACTTTTAACGAAACATTTCGTTAATATAACGAAACTTTTTCTATTAGTGTAGACATAAATTTTGTCAAAAATTTTCCAGAGAAATAATTTTTGACAAATTTTCTATAGAAATAATATTTTTAAAAAATTCTCTGTAAAATAAAATGTTAACAAAACCTTCTATAGAAATAAAATTTGGACAAATTTTATATAGAAATAAAATGTTATATAAAATTTTCTATAAAAAAAATTGACAAATTTTGTAAAGAAATAACATTTTGAAAAATTTTTCTATCGAAATAAAATTTTATACAAAATTTTCTATAGAAATAAATTTTAGCAAAATATTCTAAAGAAATAAAATGTTGACAAAATTTTCTATAGAAATAAAACGTTGGCAAAATTTTCTGCAGAACTGAAATTTTGACAAAATTTGCTATAGAAATAAAATTCTGACAAAACTTTCTATAGACATTAAACGTTGACAAAATTTTCTATAGAACTAAAACTTTGACAAGATTTTCTATAGAAATAAAATTTTATACAAAATTTTCTATAGAAATAAAATTTTGACAAAATTTGCTATAGAAATAAAATATTGACAAAATTTTCTACAGAAATGAAATTTTGACAAAATTTTTTATAGAAATAAAACTTTGACAAATTTTTTTTAGGGAATGAAATTTTGACAAAATTTTCTATATAAATAAAACGTTGACAAAATGTTCTACAGAAATGAAATTTTGACAAAATTTGATATAGAAATAAAATTTTGACAAAATTTTCTACAGACATGAAATTTTGACAAAATTTTCTATAGAAATAAAATTTTGACAATATTTTCTATAGAAATAAAATTTTGACAAAATTTTCTATAATATAATGTTTTTTTTGTAAAAATTTCTAAAAATATTTGTAAATTATTTTTGGCTCGAGTGGCAACCATGCTCGAAAATCGCAAGTGGCTGTTATGTTGGAACCACCAGATACTGGCTACGTTGCATGGAGTCCAAAATTTTTACCATTTTTGATAACAACACCAGAAATGATCCGAAAAATGTGGTCGACAACTTCCTTGCAAACTCAACATATCGCGGAGCAGGTGAAAGACAAATGCTGATGTTCCAAAAATTGCAATAGCTAATCGATGCACAGAAAAAGTTAGACTGGAAAGAGCGAAAGAGTTGCTTCTCTGGCCCGATCAGATGCCAAATTTTATCGTTCATCGAAAGTGAAGTCAAAACAAATGCGAAAAATATAGGGAAAAATGTCCAACAGACAGTATTGAAGCCTTGGGTAGACAATCATTTCGGGCACAGACCATCGACATTCCAACAATATTCGGCACCGTCGCACTCAGTAGTCGTAAACAAAGAGTGGCTTTGGCAACCAAAATATCCGGATCTCTATCCGTTGGACTTTTACGTCTGGAACATTTTGGAGTGTAAGGTTCGTAACGAGGTGCAATGGTTAGCATGTCCGCCATACATACAAAGAGTCAAGGGTTCAATCCCAATTTTGACCAAACACCAAAAGGTTTTTAAGCGGTGGATTCACCCACAAAAGGAATATGATTAGCTTAAACATGTTTTAAGGAGAAAGTGTTATTTTTGCACGGAGAACAAGTAACATGTTTGGCGAGAAAACAACATTTTTGGGACAATGTTCTCCTTCCAAAATTAATATTTTGCTCTTAAAAAAGATTTAAGGAGATCATATTCCTTTTGTGCGTATTATGCCCTCTCATATATGCTGTTGCCATTTCTGAGTGTTTCAAAGCTTCTCTTTTCACCGTAATGTTAAAGGCCTTTTGGGATCGACTAAAAAAGGATATCCCTTGGCATTGGCACTCATTAATAAGAGAGAAGTTCACCACTTGTGATATCACAATGAGTAGTCTATATGAGCCTGAGATAAACGGGCTAGTGGTCCGTTTATCTATGGATGGTTAGATTCACCGGAATGGTCCTAAATATTCCAAAGCCATGACGTATCAGTCAAAGGAAGAATTGTAAAGTACATATTTCTCGACAGACGGACGGACACATTATGCTAGATCAACATAAAGGGTTATAATTTTTTTGGATAAGCTTCATGTTGGGTATCATCGAATCGACCTCGACAGGTCAATTGCTCACAACTATTCAAAAATTCAAGAAGAATAATAACTAAAACGAAAGAAAAACCCTGCAATCGCAATAACAATCCTCCCAATCAAACAAAACAACATAGAATATTGGCACACCTTATATTGTTCAAAATGATTTAAGGCTTATTGCTCATTGTCTAAGGTGGTCTATACTGCAATGCTAGCATTTTGCGGATATGATTTAGCTGATGCCACTGATGAATTCTAATTTTGTATTTGGCTCTATGAGAAAGTAAGCCATCAAGCATTATGCATTCATAGCCAAGTATCTGTTTTCTCATTGATTACCATCACATGTTCACATAAAGAACGAAAGAATCAATCAAGAAAGCAAAATAACTGAACTTGCCATTTGGCTTCGTTGAATTTTATCATTGTTTCCTATTAATACTAGCCAAGCAAGGAACCACATAGAATATTTGCAATTTGTTGCACCAGAATTACATTTTTCTATGCAGTCAGATATGAATACTTCCTGGCATAAATTGTGGTAGAACAACAACAACAATAAGGTTAACATGTTGAAATAATGCAGTGGCTTCTTTCAATTTGTAAAATGATAATATGTGGGAATAGTGATAAAACTCAACAGGATGAATTCTACAAATATCGATATGGAAAAGCTGTATCAATTTATCAGATATATTCATGTAAAATGAAGGAAGAGGAAAAGTGTTACATCCCTAAACAAAACAAGTATATACGGCCGTATGTTCGGTCAGGCCGAATCCTCCACCATGGATTGCGTAGAAACTTCTACTAAAGACGATCATCCACAATTAAATTACTTGGGTTGCGACCGATGGCAAGGCATCTTAAAACTTCTTAACATCATCTTCTAAATTGTAAGCTAGTCCAGGCGGGATATATAGTAAACAAAAGAAAGGTCGATTAAATACGTATATATTCAGTTCTTGACCGGTATATATCGGGAAGTAATAATTACGATTCGATATGAACTTTTGTGCGGTAATTATAGAGCCAAAATTGAAATATGGGGGTCGCTTTATATGGGGGCTATATACAATTATGAACACGAGTCTACCAAAAATGGTAGATTTTTTACTCTTTGGTAGATTGGTAGAATTCTTAATAATTTGGAAGACCTTGCAAAATATTCCTCTCCAACTATGAAATGCTTCATAAATTTTCTATAGAAATAAAACGTTGAAATAAAAGAAGAAACAAGAAATAAAAAAAAAACTTGACAAAATTTTCTATAGAAATAAATTTTTGACAAAATTTTTTATAGAAATTATATTTTGACAAAATTTTCTAAAGACATAAAATGTTGACAATATTTTCTATAGAAATATAAAATTTTGACAAAATTTTCTATGGCAATAAAATTTTGGTAGATTATTTTTGGCTCGAGTGGCAATCGTGATTTCTGTGTGATATAATTCGAAAAGGACCAATTTTAGCATGGTTGTTATCGGCCATACCCTAGAGAAATGTACCAAATTTCAATCTGATCGGATGAATTTTGCTCCTCCAAGAGCCTCCTGTGGTAAAGTCTGGGGATCGGTTTATATGGGAGCTATATATATTTATGGACCGATATGGACCAATTTTTGCATGGTTGTTAGAGACCGTATACTAACATCAGGTACCAAGTTTCAGCCGTATCGGATGAAATGTGCTTCTCCTAGAAGCTCCGCAAGCCAAATCTGGGGATCGGTTTATATGGGGGCTATATATGTTATTATGGACCGATGTGGACCAATTTTTGAATGGTTGTTAGAGACCATATACTAATACCATGTACCAAATGTCAGCCGTATCGGATGAAATTTGTTTCTCCTAGAAGCTCCGCAAGCCAAATCTGGGGATCGGTTTGTATGGGGGCTATATATAATTATGGACCGATGTGGACCAATTTTTGCATGGTTGTTAGAGACCATATACAAACACCAAGTACCAAATTTCAGACGGATCGGATGCAATTTGCTTCCTGTTGAGGCTCCGCAAGCCAAATCTGGGGATCGGTTTATATGGGGGCTATATATAATTATGGACCGATGTGACCAATTTTTGCATGGTTGTTAGAAACCATATACTAACACCATGTACCAAATTTCAGCCGTATCGGATGAAATTTTCCTCTCTTAGAGGCTCCGCAAGCCAAATGTGGGGATCGGTTTATATGGGGGCTATACGTAAAAGTGGGCCGATATGGTCCATTTGCAATACCATCCGACCTACATCAATAACAACTACTTGTGCTAAGTTTCAAGTCGATAGCTTGTTTCGTTCGGAAGTTAGCGTGATTTCAACAGACGGACGGACGGACATGCTCAGATCGACTCAGAATTTCACCACGACCCAGAATATATATACTTTATGGGGTCTTAGAGCAATATTTCGATGTGTTACAAACGGAATAACAAAGTTAATATACCCCCATCCTATGGTGGAGGGTATAAAAATGTAATGGGGAGCTTTGTGAGGATTTTAAATTTAAAGTGGGGATTTTTGGGGACAAAAACATTATAATTTGGGGACAAGAGCCAGAAAAATACTGGCAACACTGGGTGGGAATGAAGACTTTGAGTTATTACAAAAAAGTTTTTTTATGGATTTTGCAACACGTGCTGAGCAGTTATCGTGAGCAATTATTGCTTTGCCGTTAGTCTCCAAATATTGTGGCCATTTATCGCGCAATACTCGGTTCAAACCACTTGCCACTCCCAACATTTTTAATAGATGGAAAATAGCTTGACGTACAGCTTCCAACGATTTGATAAGTTCTTCTAGCATTTGATACGAGTCCTCATCATGTATCTCAGCATCTTCAAATCAAAACTTCCCGCATATTGAGAGTCAAAACAAAACTATATTAATTATTCCCCAGGCAAAGTCAACATACTGAAAACACCAGCGAACACGTCACACCTGACATCGATAATAACGGCAAGTTGCAGATAGGCACTATGCAAAAAAAAAGTTGTGGACAACTACGAAGTCCGACGCAATTGTTTCCGTTATTCAACGGTTAGCATCTCTGACCTAGCATCCCTGAGCAAAAGAAAAGAACCTAGGTCCAATCTCTGTTTCATCGGAACAATATGTCAGTGGTTTTTATTTCCTCTCCTTAGGCTAGGTTAGGAATAGTGGCAGGCCGATATTTCAGGCTCACTAAGACTATTCGGTCCATTGTGACACCACAGTGGTGAATTTCTCTCTCATCACTGAGTACTGCCTGATTCTATGTTTAGCCTTATTTTTATAGCCGAGTCCGACGGCGTTCCACATTGCGGAGAAACCACTTAGAAAAGCTTTGAAATGCTTAAAAATATCACCAGTATTACTGAGAGCGTATAATCCACCGCTGACAAATTTTTTGGTGTTCGGTCGAAACTGGGGTCGAAGCCACGACCCTATGTATGCAAAGGTCATGGTATCCATTGCACCACGGTGACTCGCTCCTCTCCTCTCCAAGCTTCTCCAAGTGGCTTCTTAAATAGTGTAACACATTCTTCAGATTCGGCTATGAAAAAGGCTACACTGACTTTATCCCACCTCAATAATGCTGAGGACACTTCCAAGGGATTTAAAGCTTCTCTAAATTGGTGCATGCTTCGAATTTCTTCAGAATATCCTCAACTTTAAATACCTTATATTAAATACATAATTCCACATATCTTTTAAATTTTTACAATATTAAACCTTAATATTAAAATATTCACTGGGAGACATTTAATACGGCGATATCATTTTAATAGGTGTGGGAGATAGCATATAAAATACCTCCATATCCGCTATCTGCTACCATGCAGACGAACAGTTTATTTTGCTGCATTGGCATTAAACGTAGCCAAGGAAGGACTGAATGAACGAACAAATAAATGTCCACATTGCAAAGAACATTCCTCCGCTATGTATGTTGGTTGTTATATTCGCATCCATGTCTCTCAATATTGTGATATTTGTCGGTAATCGGTTTTTGGTGGCGCTTTTATTTGTCTCCAGCAATGGATAAGTTAAGGTTTATTGTATTGAGCTGCATCACGGTATTCGGCATTTGGAATTCCTTGCGGTGGCATGCCTAGCATATTCTTCTTTGTCGTCTTTTTTTTTTTTTTTTTGGTAGGTCTTTTGAGAAGGCCGTTTCAGACATGATATCTGCATGTGCAGTATTCGAGCGCCAAGGCAATGCCATTTAGCCTACCAACCAACCAACCAGCCAACAAGACAACCAACTTCATTCTCAGCAAAGTGCCATAAATAACCACAAATGATTTTTTGCCTTTTATGTTTTTTTCTCTCAGATTATGCGTTTGCAATGCAATTCGTATTCATACGGGGGAACATTTAAGCGCCATCTGCAGCAAGTACATTGTGTTTGCAGAAGGGTAAACCTTGGGGGACTTAATGATACAAGGCCTTCTGAATGGAAGCTTACTGATACGAGCTTATTGGACATGAAGATGAGAGAATTGTTTGGTTTTTGAAAAGTAAATACCAGATACCAATCTACACAAGCCTGACTATACATGTTTCATTGTTGGCTAATACGAATTTTCATTGCTTTCAGCATAGATCTGGTAGAGGAAGATGATTGATTTTGTGACTTATATGCTAACTTCCTTTAGAAATTCGAGTATGTAGAATTATTCTTCCCAAATTTGTTTGCAAGAAGATATTTCCGTCTTAGAAAATATTCTGTCTTTCTTCTTCTAAAAGAAGTAAACCTTCGTTTAGTTTAACTCAATGCAGTTAGAAGTCACCTAATATCGAGGCTTGGTCCCAAAGTTGCGAGGTCGTAGTATAATAGAAGTCAAGGAATATATGAGAATCACTCAACCAAGCCATATCGACTCATGTAGATTGTTACCGCGTAGTCCAGGCTCACCGTCGGTTCGTTCATCTCTTTTGGTTCATAAATTATAAGCGAGGTTAAGGTGGTTTAGGTTATAGTGTCAGTCTACTACTTTAGTAAGATGACCAAATTGTAGTTCTTTGTTGAACCAGAACCTGCCCAGCAAAAAAAAATGGAAGTTGTTCCACAAACATTTCTTTTAAAGCCCATCCCAGAATCCCCCATCGAGTTTTTCCAACTTCCGATGCAGTCCTTTTGGACAAGTCCACAAACATTTCTTCTAAAGAGCATCGCGGGATCCCCCAATGATTTTTTTCCACTTCCGATGCTGTCCTTTTGGGCAAGTACACAAACATTTCTTCTAAAGCGCATCTTGGGATCCCCCAATGATTTTTTTCTACTTCCAATGCAGTCCTTGTGAACAAGTATTAGAAAGAACGCAATCAGGCTATTTTAAGTGCAAATTTTGGACAATTAAATTTTACAAAATAATAGAAAAGTAATAAAAAAAAATTAAAAAATAGAAAATTAATAAAAAAGTAAAAAAAAAATAATAAAAAAAAATAAATTTCAACCCCGCTGGGATTTAAACCTGTGCCGTTTGACTTTTTCGCTTTCATGGAAGTTCTTTTGAGAAGGTTTTGCAAATTACGAGAATTGTTAATTTTTTTTGTTGATTTTTAATGGGGAAAAAATATATTTATACGAAAATATATGCCGAAAATAAAAAATAAAAACGTTGCATAACATAAAAAAATATTTTTTTAGAAAAATATTTGATAAAAAAATTGCCGCTGGTGAGATTTTTTTTTCGTTCATACTAATAAAAAACATCTCGAGAAGCAATTAGAACGTTATTCTTTGGTGTCGTATTACGATCATATCACAAACATTTGAATTGACCTTTAGACGCTTTATGTTCAATGGCGTTTGTGGCTGAGTGTGCTAAGGCGTTCTGTTATGGTGCCAGTAAACCCAGGTTCAATCCCTGGTCGGAGCGAAAAAGTTTTTCAAATTGTAAAAATTAGATAATAGGAAAATAATAGTGTAATAAAACATATGATTGAAAAAAAATGAAATTGGTTGAAAAAAAAAATTTTTTTGCTTTTTAAATTTCTTCATTCAAATTAACTTCCAGGGCACAACTTCTAAAGCAATGCAAAGGATCTAAAAAGGGAGTACTTCCGTCCTATGACAAGCCCATGTAAAATTCATTGGAGATGATCCAAATTTGCACTACTTCCGGATCACTGATTGGGGATCCAAACTACTTCTTTGGAAGCTCTTTTTTTGCTGGGTGGTTAGGTCCATAAGATAAGATACAGAGGTTCCTCGTGTAGTGTCCTCGGGTCTCGTGCCGACTGGCTGGAATTGACAATTGACTTATTCGACAATGATATGCTCTAAACTATAAATGTCTGACCAGGATTCCCAACTTTAGGCTGTCGTTTTCCTTCAGTAGTTGCCTAGTGTTTTTTTTTTGACTGGCTCACTCTATATTATTTTGGTTGCTCTCCTTCACATTGGTCTTTGTATCTCTAGTGTCCATCAGCACGGGTGGCCTATATAGCCCCTGCACTCCCTATGCGTCCTATTCCGTAACACCAGTTAATGTGGTTCCTCTCATTCCGGGATATCGAGGCAACCATATTTTACCGATCCTGCCATATTCTGAGCTGAGGTTCGTCATATTTTTGATTTCGATTACCATTAGTGACACGCCACAAATGTGCCCTCAATTTTAGGTGACTAGACAGGATTCTCACAGTCGTCTTACTATAGAGTCATTTAACACAATATGATATCACAAACCCATATGCCGGCAGTATTATGCTGTGATCCGACAATTGGAATATGTAACAATTATATCCCTCTACACTCATAGAAAAAATCAATCACGGCGTGCTCATTTCAAAACGATTCGTTCATGAAAGTGAATCAACACACATGTGGTATCAAACGGAGAACAGGCGGTGTCAAAACAAATAACCAGCGTTCATGATCTGAAAACGTTATGGTTACGCATGTATAAACAAAATAAAAAAAAAAAGATTTCCGCTACCGTGACTCGAACCTGTGTTTTCTGCACCATACGAGTACGCACATTGCACCACCGAGAAGTTGTCATAATAATGTCTAACGATTATTTTAAAACTTTTCATGGCCAAAGAAAAACGAATGATGTTCATGAAATCGTGAACGCCCGTGGACGAAATTGTGAACATTCCGTTTTGATATTTTGTGAACGTTTCCATTTCATTTTGTCACCGTTCGTTCACGACTGTGGAACGTAATTTTTTCTTTTAGTGTATTATTTGCTCTGGGGTTCCGAACTCACACACCTCTTGTTCCTACGTCAGGGATGCACACTCTGCAGCTATAGTCATTTCAGATAAATGATTTTGGGTTGCTGCTGCTTCCACCGGAACTCGCTCAATTTCTCCTGCCATACTTCCAGCACCTGGAATCGTTTTGCCGCAATGGCATCCTCGGTTATGATCTAAGTCTCAATAGTTCACCTTCTTTTCCTATGCTCTAGGAGGTGTTGTCTTCATTGGCTAGGTTATCTCAAGGCTATATGAGTGTTTGATCCTCGTTCAATAACATATTATGGTCTATTTTAGCCATAGTTGTCTGGCCAGTATTCCCACCTTCTGGCTGTAGTTTTCCGTTTGAAGTTGCCTACCCTTTTTTCTTGACTAGATCACTCCATATTATTTTCGTTTGCTCTTCCTTCACATTGGTCTGTGTGCCTTCAGTGCACATCAGCACTGGTGACCTATATAGCCTGGCTTTCCCTTTGCGTTGTATTCCGTTCACCTAGTTCACTTGCCTTTATGATTCCTCTCATTTCGCGATATCGAGGCATCCCTATGATGCCGATCCTGTCATATTTAGACTTCCGATACCATCATTGATGCGCCACAAATGTGTCCCTAACTTTAGGAGCCTGAAAAGGATTCTCACAGTCTTCTTGACTGTGCTCTTCTTCAGAACTTTCATCGCTTTTCCTTGTATTTTGATCACCCTATCCATCGTTCTTTGTCTTAAGAGTGACGTGCTCCATGTGGACTTTACATTGTATCCTAGCCAAATTTTCTGTCGATTTTGCTGTGATCCGGTAGTCGAAACAGGGAACAATTATATCCCCCTAGGGTTTGTTCCGAACTCTCACACCCATTTTTCTGACGTCAGGAATTCACACCCACTAGTGATTTATGTTAGATGACGGAGCCACCGTGGTACAATGGTTAGCATTCCCGCCTTGCATACACAAGGTCGTGAGTTCGATTCCTGCTTCGACCGAACACCAAAAAGTTTTTCAGCGGTGGATTATCCCACCTCAGTAATGCTGGTGACATTTCTGAGGGTTTCAAAGCTTTTCTAAGTGGTTTCACTGCAATGTGGAACGCCGTTCGGACTCGGCTATAAAAAGGAGGTCCCTTGTCATTGCTTAACATGGAATCGGGCAGCACTCAGTGATAAGAAAGAAGTTCACCAATGTGGTATCACAATGGACTGAATAGTCTAAGTGAGCCTGATGCATCGGGCTGCCACCTAACCTAACCTAATCTATGGTAGATGACCCTGGATTGCTGCTTTTCCTACCGAAACTAGCACCATTTTTCCTGCTATCCTAGAATGATTGGGTTCTGTTTTGTTCTTCCGTCTATTCTTCCAGCATTTGTAATCGTTGTGGCATGTCCGTCAGTCTGTTGACATCACGCTCACTTCCGAATGAAACAAGCTATCGACTTGAAACTTCGAATGAGAGAGCAACCTTTACTGAATTTAAATCATAAGATAGACAAACTTTTCAGAATCTGGGCTTATGATTATTGGCTGAATATACTTTTGTTTTTGGGATGACAGAACTTTTTCTCTTCCATTTTTTAAGTTTGAGCCCTCACATGTGTTTCCATCATCAATAAAGGCCTCTTCTTGGGCCCAGCTATAATTTCTCTATCAATATTTAGCTATTGGTTTATGCGTATGATGATGGCAGTTGGTTGGTTGGTTCGTTCAAAGTGCCGACAAAAGAACATAAGATCATCGCCATCTTCATTGACGTCAGTTTGGGCAGCCTTTATTTTGGGCTATTGTTCTTTGGTCCATGGTGTATGGTGAGCGAAAATTTATGGAAAACGGAAACTTTTATGAGTTTTTTGACATTTTTGAAAAATTTGTTTTAAATAAAAGCGAAAACGAACTGACTTCATTTCATTGCAATATTACGTACATATGGTACCTAAAGCCATTATAATAAAATCAAGTTCAAGGATATATGCAGAACATACACATAATGCAAATTTTTTAATGGAATGGTATACGCGGTGATTCACAGACATTAAAGTGTGGGAATATTTGCATTTACAATTTGATTCTGTAACATTTGGTTGATTACGATTTGCCAAAGCAAATAAGAGTGAATTTAGCATTGTCCATATGTTGACATCTACAGGAGTCGAATGATGGTATTTCATGCTGAGTCAACGACACTCAAGTAAATTAAACCTTCAGGTCAATTGAGAAGTCAAATCTGGAGATCGATATATACGGGAGTTAAATCTAATTATAGATCAATATAGACCCTCCCCATAGGAGGGGGGGGGGGGGTATATTAACTTTGTCGTTCCGTTTGTAACACATCGAAATATTGCTTAAGACCCCATAATATTCTGGGTCGTGGTGAAATTCTGAGTCGATCAAAGCTTGTACGTCCGTTGAAATCACGTTAACTTCTGAACGAAACAAGCTATCGACTTGAAACTTGGCACAAGTAGTTGTTATTGACGTAGGTCGGATGGTATTGCAAATGGGCCATATTGGACCACTTTTACGTGTAGGCCCCATATAAACCGACGCTCAGATTTGGCTTGCGGAGCCTTTTGGAAGAGCAAAATTTATCCGATCCGTTTGAAATTTGGCACATGGTGTTAGTATATGGTCTCCAACAACCATGCAAAAATTGGTCCATTTCGGTCCATTTATTATATGTAGCCCCCATATAAACCGATCCCCAGATTTGGCTTGCGGAGCCTCTAAGGGAAGCTAATTTCATCCGATCCGGCTGAATTTTGGTACATGGTGTTAATATATGGTCTCTAACAATTACACAAAAATTGGTCCACATCGGTCCATAATTGTATATAGCCCCCATATAAACCGATCCTCAGATTTGATCTCCGGAGCCTCATGGATGAGCAAAATTCATCCGATTCGGTTGAAATTTGGTACGTGGTGTTAGTATATGGTCTCTAACAACCATGCAGGAATTGGTCCATAATTATATGTAGCCTCCATATAAACCGATCCCCAGATTTGACCTCCGGAGCCTCATGGAAGAGCAAAATTCACCCGATCCGCTTGAAATTTGGTATGTGGTGTTAGTAGATGATCTCTAACAATTATGCAAAAATTTTATTTCTACAGAAAATTTTATTACTATACAAATTTTGTCAAAATTTTATTGCTATAGAAAATTTTGTCAAAATTTTATCGCTATAGAAATTTTTGTCAAAATTTTATTGCTATAGAAAATTATTTCTATAGAAAATTTTGTCAAAATTTTACTTCTATAAAAATTGTTGTCAAAATTTTATTGCTATAGAAAATTTTGTCAAAATTTTTTTCTATAGAAAATTTTGTTAAACTGAATTATATACGGATTTAATCGGCCTTTTCTTTGTTTGATATGCACCCCGTATGGACTGACTTACAATTGAGAAGACGGTGGTACGAAGTTTTAAGATACTTTGCCATCGGCAAGTGTTACCGCGTTCAAGTAATTCGATTGTGGATGATAGTCTGTAGTACAAGTTTCTATGCTATCCATGGTGGAGGGTACATAAGATTCGACCTGTCCGAACTTACGGCCCTATATACTTGTTTTTTTTGTTGTTTTTTGAGATGAATATGGACATCTCTGTCCGAATTTCAGGCAGAGCGGACAAAAACTAAGACTCCAGGAAACTCAAGAAAGCAAATCTGAGTTTGGTCATTATGTGAGCTATACCTAATTATGCTTCGGTTTGAAGCAATTACTTCTGTTACTTTTGGTATGGAATTTCAAGCTGATCGGAAGAAAAATAAGCCTCCAGAACGCCTAACAAAAATGGGGGTTCATTCTATATATTTTGTCAAAATTTTTTTCTATAGAAAATTTTGTTAAACTGAATTATATACGGATTTAATCGGCCTTTTCTTTGTTTGATATGCACCCCGTATGGACTGACTTACAATTGAGAAGACGGTGGTACGAAGTTTTAAGATACTTTGCCATCGGCAAGTGTTACCGCGTTCAAGTAATTCGATTGTGGATGATAGTCTGTAGTACAAGTTTCTATGCTATCCATGGTGGAGGGTACATAAGATTCGACCTGTCCGAACTTACGGCCCTATATACTTGTTTTTTTTGTTGTTTTTTGAGATGAATATGGACATCTCTGTCCGAATTTCAGGCAGAGCGGACAAAAACTAAGACTCCAGGAAACTCAAGAAAGCAAATCTGAGTTTGGTCATTATGTGAGCTATACCTAATTATGCTTCGGTTTGAAGCAATTACTTCTGTTACTTTTGGTATGGAATTTCAAGCTGATCGGAAGAAAAATAAGCCTCCAGAACGCCTAACAAAAATGGGGGTTCATTCTATATAGAGGCTATATCAAATTATAGACGGATACAAACCAGGGTGAATAATACTAATAATGACGGCATCGGCGGCGCTTGAATTTTGGTGGCGAATCGAAGTGTACATTTTCAGCTGGCATCTTTGGCAATTAAATGTTTGTGTTCGCAAACTGCAGAATTTGGCATGGCTTGCCATCGGAGAAACTAAATTCTGTAACTGGTCACATTCTGGATTGGTATTTTGGCTCTGTTGTATTTTGGTCCACCGTCTTGAGGTTAGGTTAGGTGGCAGCCCGATGTATCAGGCTCACTTAGACTATTCAGTCCATTGTGATACCACAGAGGTGAACTTATCTCTTATCTCTGAGTGCTGCCCGATTCCATATTAAGATCAATGACAAAGGTCCTCCTTTTTATAGCCGTGTCCAAACGGCGTTTCCACATTGCAGTGAAATGTCACCAGCATTACTGAGGTGGGATAATCCACCGCTGAAAAACTTTTTGGTGTTCGGTTGAAGCAGGAATCGAATCCACGACCTTGTGTATGGAAGGCGGGCATGCTAACCATTGCACCACGGTGGCTCCCATGTACCAACCCAAACTCTCCAAAATGGCCCAGACGAAAAAGATCAACGGAGTTATTGACGCGTACTGAGTGCGATGGTGATGAGACCTGTTGAAATGTCCATGGTCTGTGGCCGAAAAGTTTGTCGGCCAACCTTAGTCTCCAAATAGGCTCAAGCGAAAAATCAAACGAATTGAGATTCTGAGATTTTGGTGGTAATTGGGCGGTAGAAATGGCACGAGGAACCTATTTTCAAGCCATTCTTTGTTGACGCGTGCTAAGTCCCGTTGGAATGGCCATAGTCTGCGTCCAAAATGTTTGACTTACAAGGGATTCAATGCTGTCTTTTTGGATATATTCCTGATAGTATTCGCCATTTATGAGCGGGGTGGGACCATCGGGCACACCTTTACCGTCGGCATCGCTTTAGTTCTACTGACTAACCCATATAAATTTAAAGGTAAATTTTCAACGCATGTCTTTGGCAAGCAAATCTGAACAGTTTGTTTGTTCACAAAATGCTCAATTTGGAATGCTACTCCTTGGTCCTTTCTTGTAAGCAAGAAAATTAACTGTTACTAGAATAAATATGTCAGCTGTCAGACAAGCTATTTAGAAATGATAGTTGATTAGTAATGAAGTTGGTTGCAATACCTATCAGCCACACTGTATATAAGGACTTTGTTTAATTTTAGGTTGATATAGACCAAATTTTATGTGGTTACTTAAGTGTGGATACCGACATCTTGTACCGAATTTATTTCATTTAAGAACTTCAGTGATGATATTCAATTACATATTTTTTTCTGTGTATACTGATCTGAACTTAAATTGAATTTGATGTAATGTCAATTTGAAAACTTCTGAATAATTTCCTCAACTCTTGTTTATTTTGATAAAATTTCCTAACGTAAGTTCTCATCAAGTATTCCGTGTTTAATTCTTTTCCCCGTACACTCAATATAAACTTCGCCTGTATTTATTATCTGACTGACTACAGATAGTAGACAAGAGAAGTATCTATCGGGTCCGACAATAAAACATAGGATATGCCATCTACCTTCTTGATGTACATTCATTGCCCACACACATGCACACACTAGTGTGTAAAAAAAACAAAAGAGCAAACGCAAAGTGTTGAATAATTTGTTTAAAAAGTATTTCGAGACAAGTTTTCATACCAAAAATAAACTCAGTAAATAAAACACCATAGACGGACGTGCTCCAACGAACAGTGTAGATGCGGCATCCTAAACAACCAGAAAGCCAGCCAGTCAGGCAGTCGTTGGATGCAACTGGGAAATGTCATGACCAAAGTAATAAGAAGAAGTAGACAAATATGAAGTTTTCTGAACATAATGTTGCAGACATGGCCAAATAAATAAAAACTGTATGAGTATGTGTGGGAGAGGCACCAAGAATTCTCTCTATGAGATATTTTCTACTCTTCTTAGTCTTTTGATGATAAAGTACTTAGGAGCTAGAAACACATAACATATATGTGCGCACACATGTCTCCGCGGGAGGACATTCATATATTAGACAGTGTTGAGACTGCGACAAAAACAGTGCTAGCTAAGAGTTTGTTCCATTGATGTGGTTTCATATGGTGATATGTTTTGTTTTAGAGATGCCATTGCCGGAGAAGTTCAAATTTGAATCGGATCGGATGAAATTTGCTCCTCCATGAGGATGATGATATGAAATCTGGGGATCGGTTTGTATGGGGGCTATATACGAGATGAGTTAAAGCAAGTATATACGGCCCTAGGTTAGGTTAGATTAGGTGGCAGCCCGATGTATCAGGCTCACTTAGACTATTCAGTCCATTGTGATACCACATTGGTGAACTTCTCTCTTACCACTGAGTGCTGCCCGATTCCATGTTAAGCTCAATGACAAGGAACCTCCTTTTTATATCCGAGTCCGAACGGCGTTCCACATTGCAGTGAAACCACTTAGAGAAGCTTTGAAACCCTCAGAAATGTCACCAGCATTACTGAGGTGGGATAATCCACCGCTGAAAAACTTTTTTGATGTTCGGTCGTAGCAGGAATCGAACCCACGACCTTGTGTATGCAAGGCGGGCATGCTAACCATTGCACCACGGTGACTCCCATAGGTTAAAGTGGCAGCCCGATTAAGATTCAGGCTCACTTAGACTATTCAGTCCATTGTGATACGGTGGCTCCCATATACTGCCGTAAGTTCGGCCAGGCCGAATCTTATGTACCCTCCACCATAGATTGCGTAGAAACTTCTGCTAAAGACGGTCATCCACAATTCAATTGCGGCCGATGGCAAGGCATCTTAAAACTTCGTAACATCATCTTCTAAATTGTAAGTTAGTTTATACGGGATATTTATTAGACAAAAGAAAAGTCGATTACATGGAATATATTCAGTTCTTGACCGGTATATATAGGAAAGAAATAATTACGAACCGATATGAACTTTTGTGCGGTAATTATAGAGCCAGAATTGAAATATGGGGGTCGCTGTATATGGGGACTATATACAATTATGAACACGAGTCTATCAAAAAAAGCAGATTTTTTACTGTTTTATAGATTGGTAGAATTCTTGATGTTTTGGAAGATTATGCCAAATATTCCTCTCCAACTAAGAGGTGCTCCATAAATTTTCTATAGAAATAACATTTTGACAAAATTTTCTACGTAAATAAAATTCTGACAAAATTTTCTATAGAAATAATATTTTGACAAAATTTTCTATAGAAATAAATTTTTGACAAAATTTTCTATATAAATTATATTTTGACAAAATTTCCTAAAGAAATAAAATCTTGACAAAATTTTCTATAGAAATGTAAAATTTTGACAAAATTTTCTATAGAAATATAAAATTTTGACAAAATTTTCTATAGAAATATAAAATTTTAACAAAATTTTCTATGACAATAAAATTTTCGTAGATTATTTTTGCCTCGAGTGGCAATCATAATTTTTCTGTGATTGCAGATCAGTTTATGTGGGGGCAATATATAATTATAGATAGACCAATTTTGGCATGGTTGTTATCGGTCATATACTAGCGCAATATACCAAATTTCAACCGGATCGGATGAGGCTCCGAAGGTTAGGTTAGGTTAGGTTATGTGGCAGCCCGATGTATCAGGCTCACTTAGACTATTCAGTCCATTGTGATACCACAGTGGTGAACTTCTCTCTTATCACTGAGTGCTGCCCGATTCCATGTTAAGCTCAATGACAAGGGACCTCCTTTTTATAGCCGAGTCCGAACGGCGTTCCACATTGCAGTGAAACCACTTAGAGAAGCTTTGAAACCCTCAGAAATGTCACCAGCATTACTGAGGTGGGATAATCCACCGCTGAAAAACTTTTTGGTGTTGGGTCGTAGCAGGAATCGAACCCACGACCTTGTGTATGCAAAGCGGGCATGCTAACCATTGCACCACGGTGACTCCTCGGCTCCGAAGGTTAAATCTGGGTATCGGTTTATATGGGGGCTATATATAATTATAAACCGATATGGGGGGTATATTAACTTTGTCATTCCGTTTGTAACACATGGAAATATTGCACTAAGACCCCATATACTATGTATATTCTGGGTCGTGGTGAAATTCTAAGTAGATCTAAGCATGTACGTCCGTCCGTCTGTTGAAATCCACCATTTTTGCGTATAGCCCCCATATAAACCGACCCCCAAATTTGACCTCCGGAGCATTTTGGAGGAACCAAATTCAGATCCGGTTGAAATTTGGTACGTGGTTTTAGCATATGGTCTCTAACTACCGTGCAAAAATTAGTCCATATCGGTCTATAGTTATATATAGCCGATCCCCAATCACACAAAAATTGGTCCATATCGGTTCATAATCATGGTTGCCACTCGAGCCAAAAATAATCTACCAAAATTTTATTTTTATAGAAAACATTGTCAAAATGTTATTTCTATAGAAAATTTTGTCAAAATTTTATTCCTATAGAAAATTTTATGAAAATTTTATTTCTATAGAAAATTTTGTCAAAATTTTATTTCTATTGAAAATTTTTTTCCAAATTTTATTTCTATAGAAAAATTTTTCCAAATTTTATTTCTATAGAAATTTTTTTTCCAAATTTTACTTATATAGAAAATGTTGTCAAAATTTTATTTTGTCAAAATATTATTTCTATAGAAACTTTAAACTTAATTATATACGTATTTAATCGGCCTTTTTTAGTTTAATATATACCACGTATGGACTATGTGGTATATATCGGAAGTAGGAAGGAAGTTTTAAGATACCTTGCCATCGGCAAGTTGTTACCGCAACCCAAATAATGCGATTGTGGATGACAGTCTCCAGTAGAAGTTTCTACGCAATCCATGGTAGAGCCACCGTGGTGCAATGGTTAGCATGCCCGCCTTGCATACACAAGGTCGTGGGTTCGATTCCTGCTACGACCGAACACCAAAAAGTTTTTCAGCGGTGCATTATCCCACCTCAGTAATGCTGGTGACATTTCTGAGGGTTTCAAAGCTTCTCTAAGTGGTTTCACTGGAATGTGGAACGCCGTTCGGACTCGGCTATAAAAAGGAGGTCCCTTGTCATTGAGCTTAACATGGAATCGGGCAGCACTCAGTGATAAGAGAGAAGTTCACCACTGTGGTATCACAATGGACTGAATAGTCTAAGTGAGCCTGATACATCGGGCTGCCACATAACCTAACCTAACCTATGGTGGAGGGTACATAAGCTTCGGCCTGGCCGAACTTACGGCCGTATTATGAACTTGATATGGACCAATTTTTGTGTGATTGGGGATCGATTTATCTGAGGGCTATATATAACTACAGACCGATATGGACCTAGTTAGGCATGGTTGTTAACGGCAATATACTAGCACAATGTACCAAATTTCAACTGACTCGGATGAAAATTGCTCCTCCAAGAGGCTCCAAAACCAAATCTCGGGACCGGTGTATATGGGGGCTATATATGATTATGGACTGATATGGACCACTTTTGGCATGGTTGTTAAATATCATATTCTACCACCACGTACCAAATTTCAACCAGATCGGATGAATTTTGCTTCTCCAAAAGGCACCAGAGGTCAAATCTGGGCATCGGTTTATATGGGGGCTATATATAATTATGGAGTGATATGAACCAATTCCTGCATGTTTGTTGGATACCATATACTAACATCACGTACCAAATTTCAACCGAATCGGATGAATTTTGCTCTTCCAAGGGGCTCCGGAGGTCAAATCTGGGGATCGGTTTACATGGGGGCTATATATAATTATTGACCGATGTAGATCAATTTTTACACCATGTACCAAATTTCAGCCGTTTCGGATGAAATTTGCTTCTCTTAGAGGCTCCGAAATCCAAATCGGGGGATCGGTTTATATGGGGGCTGTATATAATTATGGACCGATGTGGACCAATTTTTCCATGGTGGGTAGAGATCATATGGTGACATCATGTACCAAATTTCAGCCGGATCGGATGAAATTTGCTTCTCTTAGAGTCCCCGCAAGCCAAATTTTGGGGGTCCGTTTATATGGGGGCTATACGTAAAAGTGGACCGATATGGCCCATTTGCGATACCATCCGACCTACATCAATAACAACTACTTGTGCCAAGTTTCAAGTCAATAGCTTGTTTCGTTCGGAAGTTAGCGTGATTTCGACAGACGGACGGACGGACGGACATGCTCAGATCGACTCAGAATTTCACCACGACCCAGAATATATATACTTTATGGGTTCTTAATCAATCTTTCGATGTGTTACAAACAGAATGACAAAGTTAATATACCCCCATCCTATGGTAGAGGGTATAAAAAGCACGAATAATACTGACAATAAGTACCAAATTTAATTTTCACACATGGCATCACTACTCTCTTTGCTTTGGTTGCCATTAAATTACATTGGCAAAATAGCTCTACTCACAATTGATGCACTAACACTGACACTAACTTGCTTTCGTATGAAAAATAGTTACGTGTTCTTAACGCTCTTCTTAACTTTAAAAACTATTGCCATGGCACAAAAAACATGATGTATGAATGTGCATGTGCATGCCCATGTCTCCTCATGTGTACCATGGTGAACACGATGGTTACACATGTAGGTACAAAATGTAGCCATAATGTTCTTGAGGAAAGCTAAACATGAAAATCGTATAAGTTTGTAATTAAGTGGGCGACAGGAAAACGAATGAATGAAAGTTAGAAAATTATTTTTGTTTTGTTCTTCTTAAGGAGAGTAACGAGCATGATGATGAACAGTTTAGACATTAAATGAGGAGGTTTTCAGATATCGAATGTAGGCCAATATGGGTGGAAATTAAATTCCAAACAGTTGGAGCTGATTTGAACTTTTAGCGCCGACAAATATCAATGATGTATTTTTTAATGCTTTTTAAATGAAGCTGGTATAAATATTATATCCTAGAGTGTTGAGGAATATAAAAAGAAATTTAAGTTATACGCAACGAACTTATGTTAACACATGGATGAGGCAATAAGAGTGAAGTTCATCACTTATATTATCACAATAGCCTGAATAGTCTCAGTCAACAGTCTCAACCATGGGAGCCACCGTGGTGCAATGGTTAGCATGCCCGCCTTGCACACACAAGGTTTCGATTCCTGCTTCGACCGAACACCATAAAGTTTTTCAGCGGTGGATTATCCCACCTCAGTAATGCTGGTGACATTTCTGAGGGTTTCAAAGCTTTTCTAAGTGGTTTCACTGCAATGTGGAACGCCGTTCGGACTCGGAGGAGGTCCCTTGTCCTTGAGCTTAACATGGAATCGGGCAGCACTCAGTGATAAGAGAGAAGTTCACCAATGTGGTATCACAATGGACTGAATAGTCTCAGTGAGCCTGATACATCGGGCTGCCACCTAACCTAACCTAACCTAACCTAAACAGTCTCAACCATAAAAAGCCTTTAGCGATTGGTATATCTACCTATAGTGATTGCTGTTTTTTCACGATCTTAAAAACCTATCTTTTGAAGAAATTAACAGTCTGTTTCTGTATGTCGAACGAGCTCTATCGATCGAATGAAATGCACAGAAACAGCTGATTTTTGGTTACAAATTCAGTTGTTAGTCTCCGTTTCAGTCGATCGATAGAGCTCGTTCAACATAGAGAAACAGGCTGTAACTAAATGTCTATTGTATGAATAATTGAAATCCTTCCTTTTAGTATCCTTAACTAGATCCATGGCTATTATGATTGAGAGTCCCGATTTTTCTCATTTTTTCCAATAAGGCATTATAGTTTTCCATATAAGGGTTTTATTTATTTTATTACAATATTCTTTTTTTCCACCGATTTAAATTACGATGAGATCTTTACCACGTTAATATGTCACCAGTAATACAGGTTGTGTTGGTGTTGCCGTCTATTGTAAAAATGTTGCATACAGGTGAGTGGGACACATATGCTCATATGTTACGAGTTGACAGATTTATTTTTCTTTTACTTGTACACCTAAGTGGTGTTGCATATTCATAGGTGTTGTCGTCTCGTCATCGTCTTTCTTTCCATGGATATAAAATTGATCACAGTGGGGTATATCGATGTCTTCCTAAAGCAGATATCGACATGCATATAAAATAAATACTCGTATCTCAAGTTTGTGAAAAACATTTAATTTGATTGAAGATTAAAAGAACAAAAACATTAAAATATATACAGGGTGGTTGATATGTAGAGCCCTATATTTTTCTGTAATGTTTTTAATTTTATTCTTTGTATAGAAATACAATTTTGACAAAATTTTCTATAGAAGTAAAATTTTGGTAGATTATTTTTGGCTCGAGTGGCAACCATGATTATTAACCGATATGGACCAAGTTTTGTGTGATTGAGAATCGGCTATATATAATTATAGACCGATATGGACCAATTTTGGCATGGTTTTTAGCGTAATTTACACAAATTTCAATCGAATCGGTGAATTTTGCTCATCCAAGAGGTTCCGGATGTCAAATCTGGGATTGGTTTATATGGGGGCTATATATAATTATGGACCGATATGGACCAATTTTTGCATGGTTATTATTTCAACCGGATCGGATGAATTTTGCTCCTCCAAGAGACTTCGGAGGTCAAATCTGGGGATCGGTTAATATGGGGGCTATATGTAATTATGGACCGATATGGACCAATTATTGCATGGTTATTATATACCATATACTTACACGACGCACCAAATTTCAACCGGATCGGATCAATTTTGCTCCTTCAAGAGGCTTCGGAGGTCAAATCTGGGGATCGGTTTATATGGGGGCTATATATAATTATGGACCGATATGGACCAAGTTTTGTGTGATTGAGAATCGGCTATATATAATTATAGACCGATATGGACCAATTTTGGCATGGTTTTTAGCGTAATGTACACAAATTTCAGTCGAATCGGTGAATTTTGCTCATCCAAGAGGTTCCGGATGTCAAATCTGGGATCGGTTTATATGGGGGCTATATATAATTATGGACCGATATGGACCAATTTTTGCATGGTTATTCGATAATATATACTTACACGACGTACCAAATTTCAACCGGATCGGATGAATTTTGCTCCTCCAAGAGGCTTCGGAGGTCAAATCTGGGGATCGGTTTATATGGGGGCTATATATAATTATGGACCGATATGGACCAATTTTTGCATGGTTATTCGATAACATATACTTACACGACGTACCAAATTTCAACCGGATCGGATGAATTTTGCTCCTCCAAGAGACTTCGGAGGTCAAATCTGGGGATCGGTTTATATGGGGGCTATATATAATTATGGACCGATATGTACCAATTATTGCATGGTTATTATATACCATATACTTACACGACGCACCAAATTTCAACCGGATCGGATGAATTTTGCTCCTCCAAGAGGCTTCGGAGGTCAAATCTGGGGATCGGTTTATATGGGGGCTATATATAATTATGGACCGATATGGACCAATTTTTTGCATGGATATTAGATACCATATACTTACACGACGTACCAAATTTCAACCGGATCGGATAAATTTTGCTCCTCCAAGAGGCTTCGGAGGTCAAATCTGGGGATGGGTTTATATGGGGGCTATATATAATTATGGACCGATATGGACCAATTTTTGCATGGATATTAGATACCATATACTTACACGACGTACCAAATTTCAACCGGATCGGATAAATTTTGCTCATCTAAGAGGCTTCGGAGGTCAAATCTGGGGATCGATTTATATGGGGGCTATATATAATTATGGACCGATATGGCCAAATTTTCGCATGGTTGTTATATACCATATACTTACACGACGCACCAAATTTCAACCGGATCGGATGAATTTTGCTCCTCCAAGAGGCTTCGGAGGTCAAATCTGGGGATCGGTTTATATGGGGGCTTTATATAATTATGGACCGATATGGCCAATTTTTGCATGGTTATTAGATACCACATACTTACACGACGTACCAAATTTCAACCGGATCGGATGAATTTTGCTCCTCCAAGAGGCTTCGGAGGTCAAATCTGGGGATGGGTTTATATGGGGGCTATATATAATTATGGACCGATATGGACCAATTTTTGCATGGATATTAGATACCATATACTTACACGACGTACCAAATTTCAACCGGATCGGATAAATTTTGCTCATCTAAGAGGCTTCGGAGGTCAAATCTGGGGATCGATTTATATGGGGGCTATATATAATTATGGATAGAAAAATTCGTTTTTATTATTCAACATAGTTCCCTTCAAGAGCGATACAACGATTATAACGACCTTCCAATTTTTTGATACCATTTTGGTAGTACTCCTTCGGTTTTGCCTTAAAATAGGCCTCAGTTTCGGCGAACACCTTTTGCAGCCAACTTTTTTCCCTACGAGCATCCTTTTGAGGTCTGAGAACAAGAAAAAGTCGCTGGGGGCCAGATCTGGAGAATACGGTGGAGAATTCCAAGTCCAATTCATGAATTTTTGCCATCGTTCTCAATGACTTGTGGCACGGTGCGTTGACTTGGTGGAACAACACTTTTTTCTTCTTCATATGGGGCCGTTTTGCCGCGATTTCGACCTTCAAACGCTCCAATAACGCCACATAATATTCATTGTTGATGGGTTTTCCCTTCTAAAGATAATCGATAAAAATTATTCCATGCGCATCCCAAAAAACAGAGGCCATTACTTTGCCAGCGGACTTTTGAGTCTTTCCACGCTTCGGAGACGGTTCACCGGTCGCTGTCCACTCAGCCGACTGTCGATTGGACTCAGGGGTGTAGTAATGGAGCCATGTTTCATCCATTGTCACATATCGACGGAAAAACTCGGGTGTATTACGAGTTAACAGCTGCAAACACCGCTCAGAATCATCAACACGTTGTTGTTTTTGGTCAAATGTGAGCTCGCGCGGCACCCATTTAGCACAGAGCTTCCGCATATTGATTAATGATATGACCAACACATTCCTTTGATATCTTTAAGGCCTCTGCTATCTCGATCAACTTCATTTTACGGTCATTGAAAATCATTTTGTGGATTTTTTTGATGTTTTCGTCGGTAACCGCCTTTTTCGGGCGTCCACTGCGTTCACCGTCCTCCGTGCTCATTTCACCAAGCTTGAATTTTGCATACCAATCAATTATTGTTGATTTCCCTGGGGCAGAGTCCGGAAACTCATTATCAAGCCAAGTTTTTGCTTCCACCGTATTTTTCCCCTTCAGAAAACAGTATTTTATGAAAACACGAAATTTCGGTTTTTCCATTTTTTTCACAATAACAAAAGTTGCTTCACAAAAGACGCTCTATCTCACAAACTAATAGACTTACAGACGTCAAATTTGGACACGAATCACTTGAAGGTTGGTACTATATAAAAATAATATGCATTTAATACTAGCGACGCCATCTATGTGTCAGACCGGGGACTTATCAGCCTAACCTGTTAAAGAGCAATGTCACGAAAAACAAACGATTTATTCAAATTTAAATGCTGGAGAACTCTAGCGATAGCCACGTGTGCTCTTCCAGCCAATTGTAAAACAATCACGCTTGAATTCCTTCACTAATAACTTGATTTCTGAATAATATAGATTGAAATGGTTTTGTAAGTTTGTACATAATAAAATGAACTGTCAGCTGTCAGACAAGCGGTTTAGAAAGCAACCTAAAGGTGGTTGCAATACATAGGAGCCACCCAGCCACAATTTAATAAAATATTGCTCAAAAAATGTTTTCATATTCCGGTATTTTTCAGATATTCAATTTTGTTAACTTTTTAAATTTTACCTTTGGCCTGGACCCCGGATCATCCGTTTTGTAAGTAAACACACTATGCACTGGGCCATCTAGATCTCATACTGACCAACCAAATATAAGCTAAAGTTATCAGCACATACGTAAAGCCTACCGACAGTCGGATCTATATATTCATCAGTGTGTAATGAACACACAAGCGGATTTAAAGAAACTTCATAAACAAACAACAATACTTGACAACGTCTGATTATTCTTTTCTTACAAACGTTACAAATTCTGTATGGAACAAAAACGGAAAAATGTAGATTTTCAATATATTCCAAAAATTTTCGTCCACTTCGAAAGAGAAAATTTGGAATGTGGTACATTTCATAGCAATATATAAAATTTGTACAACTTCAGAAGAAAATATTTCTTAACATAAACGAAATCATGTGTGGTTTTAGAATGAAAATGTGTTTATTTACAAAATTAAAAATTTTGTAATAAACAATTTTTTTTTTTGTGATAAGATTTTGTTATTTTCAACCCACCAATGTATTTAAAGTACATTTAATTTTTTGCTAAAACCTTCTCTCCTCTATTGCCGAAAATGAAAACTTATTCAGTGCCTTGTACACTAGACTATAGTTTGTTTTTTTGTTTGCTGATCTGCTATTTGCCTTTGCAATTTCTCTTCGTAAATCATGCCAATTTAAATGAATTTAGATTTAACCTGACTTTTTACCTTGTAAATGTTGGTGTTCCTGTTATTGTTGTCATCACTGATGTTGCCGAGAATGTTGTTGATATTGCAATTTATACCACATCCTTTAGTATACGGGAGGGGCTAAAAAGCCATTCAGAGTGTAGATGATAAGTGTGAGAGCATATAGTAGAGGCTTAATATCTTCTTGCAGCCGGAACACACATGTCTGGTTACAACAACCATCGTTTGTTTGTTGCATTCATCATTCACACATGTTGCATTTGTTTTGCAATTTATTATTATACTCGTCGTCGACGTTGTCGTTGTCTTTGTCGTCGATGTATGCTTGTTTAATATCCTGCCTTGTTTGATGGTCCCTACTCCTATTTTATCCTCCTGGCACTTTTGCATGTCGTCTGTTTCTGTATTCGTATTGTAGACGTGGTGGGGCACTTGTGTTCAAAATTAATTGTTATAAAGTAATATATTTTTCTTGACTCTATAGATTTGTCTTTTGTGTGTCTGTTGTTGGATGGTTGGTGCGAATTGAAAACGAAATTGATGCTCATGGCGAAGGATGTATGGATGAAGCGATAGAATGTTGTTGAAAGTTAATTTCTATAATAATTGTTGGAGCATTTGGTAGATAGAGCTATGGACAGTGTTGGCTGGTCCTTGATGGAAAGCTTTTGTTCCAAAAAGAAGCTCCAAATATATGCATCTACAAAAAATTCCCAAAAATTTTTTATAAAAAAAACAAGTATATACGGCCGCAAGTTCGGCCAGGCCGAATCTTATGTACCCACCACCATGGATTGCGTAGAAACTTCTACGAAAGACTATCATCCACAATCGAATTACTTGGGTTGTGGTATCTTAAAACTTCTTAACATCGTTTTCTAAATTGTGATTTAGTCCATACATGGTATATATTAGACAAAAAAGTTATGTATAGTTAAGTCTACAAATAATTACGAATCGATATGGACTTTTTGTACGTAGAGAGCCAGAATTGAAATATGGGGGTCGCTTATATGGGGGCTATATACAATTATGAACTTGATATGGACCAATTTTTGTGTGATTGGGGATCGATTTATCTGAGCGCCATATATAACTATAGACCGATATGGACCTAGTTAAACATGGTTGTTAACGACCATATACTAGCACAATGTACCAAATTTCAACTCACTCGGATGAAATTTGCTCCTCCAAGAGGTTCCAAAACCAAATCTCGGGATCGGTTTATATGGGGCTATCTACGATTATGGACTAATATGGACCACTTTTGGCATGGTTGTTAAATATCATATACTACCACCACGTACCAAATTTCAAGCAGATCGGATGAATTTTGTTTCTCCAAAAGGCACCGGAGGTCAAATCTGGGGATCGGTTTATATGGGAGCTATATATAATTATGGACTGATAGGAACCAATTCCTGCATGGTTGTTGGATACCATATACTAACATCACGTACCAAATTCCAACCGAATGGGAAGAATTTTGCTCTTCCAAGGAGCTCTGGAGGTCAAATCTGGGGATCGGTTTATATGGGGCCTATATATAATTATGGACCGATATCGACCAATTTTTGCATGGGAGTTTGAGGCCATATATAAACACCACGTACCAAATTTCAACTGAATCAGATGAATTTTGGTCTTCCAAGAGGTTCCGGAGCTCAAATCTGGTGATCGGTTTATATGGGGGCTATATATAATTATGAACCGATGTGGACCAATTTTTGCATGGTTGTTAGAGACCATATACTAACATCACGTACCAAATTTCAGCCGGATCGGATGAAATTTTCTTCTCTTAGAGGCCTCGCAAGCCAAATCGGGGGATCGGTTTATATGGGGACTATATATAATTATGGACCGATGTGGACCAATTTTTGCATGGTTGTTAGAGACCATATACTGATACCATGTACCAAATTTTAACCGGATCGGATGAAATTTGCTTCTCTTAGGGGCCTCGCAAGCCAAATCGGGGGATCGGTTTATATGGGGGCTATATATAATTATGGACCGATGTGGACCAATTTTTGCATGGTTGTTAGAGACCATATACTAACACCATGTACCAAATTTTAGCCGGATCGGATGAAATTTGCTTCTCTTAGGGGCCTCGCAAGCCAAATCGGGGGATCGGTTTATATGGGGGCTATATATAATTATGGACCGATGTGGACCAATTTTTGCATGGTTGTTAGAGACCATATACTAACACCATGTACCAAATTTCAGCCGGATCGGATGAAATTTGCTTCTCTTAGAGGCCTCGCAAGCCAAATTTTGGGGTCCGTTTATATGGGGGCTATACGTAAAAGTGGACCGATATGGCCCATTTGCAATACCATCCGACCTACATCAATAACAACTACTTGTGCCAAGTTTCAAGCCGATAGCTTGTTTCGTTCGGAAGTTAGCGTGATTTCAACAGACGGACGGACGGACATGCTCAGATCGACTCAGAATTTCACCACGACCCAGAATATATATACTTTATGGGGTCTTAGAGCAATATTTCGATGTGTTACAAACGGAATGACAAAGTTAATATACCCCCCATCCTATGGTGGTGGGTATAAAAAACAATTGAGCAAAGTAGAAACTAGGGCGGATCCGACTATATCGTAACCTAAACCAGCTCTACTGAATTAGTAAACATAAGCATTTGTGGGGTATCATTAAAAGATGATTGGGATATAACTAAATTTGATGTGTTTTATGTAGTCTAAAGTCAATAGATCTAGATAGGCACATTTTTTTGGCAGATCAAAGTTATTATACCTTGGACACTTTGTGGTTTAAGATATAAAAACAAGTATATACGGCCGTAAGTTCGGCCAGGCCGAATCTTATGTACCCTCCACCATGGATTGCATAGAAACTTCTACTAAAGCCTGTCATCGACAGTCGAATTAATTGGGTTAGGATAACACTTGCTGATGGCAAGGTATCTTAAAAGTTCCTAACCAGAGATGGTCTGTATCAAACCTTTTTAGGTTTGCGACTGTCGCAAAGTTGTAAACGTCACATACGCGTCGTAAATGTAGAAAAAGTAACAAAAGTCGCAAACTGAAAATACTTTAGTCGCGTCAGCTAGGCAGCGAATGCGATGATATCCAAGACGATGGTATGTGCGAAGAAGTTTAAATTCTTAGGAATGTTCACAATTTTCGGTTTTAGTCCCCACATTTTCCCTATTGCCTTTTGCACGAGTACAGGGTAACCGTGGATTTTCTCGTCCTTTCTTAGCTTTCAAGTTCAGTCACCTGTCCAATATAACCCCAAGGTATTTAGCACACTCACCAACGGGAATTTCGATACCACCTAAGAAAATAGGCTTGACCATGGGAAAACATTCACAAATTTATGCAGAAACTCACAGCGAATGCTGTCAAACTAAATTAAAAATGTTCAGGATTTCTTCTATTCAAAATTTGGTTTTCTACAGTAGGTTTACGACTTTTGCGACATACGTATTATACCGTCGGAATGTATGTCGCAAAAGTCACAGTTTGTGACAGGCCAACCCTGTTCCTAACACCGTCTTCTAAATTTAAAGTTAGTCCGTATTATATTTCATGTTAGCCTGATAACGAAACAGGCAATTGACGTCCAAATGCATTATATCTAATTATACAATTATTTTTCGAGCTTTATGGACAGATATAGATTAAGGAACATGGTTAATAGAGCCATTGAAAAGAAAACGCCAGATACAAATCTGTCCATAAAGCTCGAAAAATAATTGTATAATTAGATATAATGCATTTGGACGTCAATTGCCTGTTTCGTTATCAGGCTAACATGAAATATAATAAACAACGATGAGCCCGTCGTAAAACTAGGAAAAAAAAAACACGACTAATGTAGAATTGTTGCTGTATCCTGGAAACCAGTTTCTGTAAGTTGTCACATGTTGTTGTAGTTGACTGTAGAAACAATAAGCATTGTTCGACTGTTCACCACTTAGGTGAATTCTAACAAATTAGATTTCTAAAAATAAATTTCGTGTTGTTGCATTACTATGTAACAAAACGAAATAAAAATAAGATTAAGGGACTTGTAAGTTATATGAAAAGATGATGTACAGTGGGAGAAAAGATGATTCAATTTGTAAGAGGAAAATTCCCAAATGTTTTCTCCATAAGGAAATCTATACTAAAGGCTGTGGAAAGGTTCATTCGCCCGAACCGAAACATGTACAGTCCGTATATATTGAACAAACAAAGGCCGATTAAAAACGCATATAATTCAGTTGGACAAAATTTTCTATAGAAATAAAAATTTGATAAAATTTTCTGTAGAAATAAAATGTTGATAAAATGTTCTATAGAAATAAAATTTTGAAAAAGTTTCTAAAGAAAAAAAATTTTGACAACATTTTCTTTAGAAATAAAATTTCAACAAAATTTCCTATAGAAATAAAATTTTGACAAAATTGTCTATAAAAATAAAATTTTGAAAAAAGTTTCTATAGAAAAAAGTTTTGACAACATTTTCTTTAGAAATAAAATTTTGACAAAATTTTCTATGGAAATAAAATTTCGACAATATTTTCCATAGAAATAAAATTTTGACAAAATTTTCTATAGAAATAAAATATTGAAAAATTTTTCTATAGAAATAAAATTTTGAAAAAAGTTTCTATAGAAAAAAGTTTTGACAACATTTTCTTTAGAAATAAAATTTTGACAACATTTTCTTTAGAAATAAAATTTTGACAAAATTTTCTATGGAAATAAAATTTTGACAAAATTTTCTATAGAAATAAAATATTGAAAAATTTTTCTATAGAAATGAAATTTTGAAAAAAGTTTCTATAGAAAAAAATGTTGACAACATTTTCTTTAGAAATAAAATTTTGACAAAATTTTCTATGGAAATAAAATTTCGACGATATTTTCCATAGAAATAAAATGTTGACAAAATAGACTATTCAGTCCATTGTGATACCACATTGGTGAACTTATCTCTTATCATTGAGTGCTGCCCGATTCCATGTTAAGCTCAATGACAAGGGACCTCCTTTTTATAGCCGAGTCCGAACGGCGTTTCACATTGCAGTGAAACCACTTAGAGAAGCTTTGAAACCCTCAGAAATGTCACCAGCATTACTGAGGTGGGATAATCCACCGCTGAAAGACTGTTTGGTGTTCGGTCGAAGCAGGAATCTAACGCACGACCAAGTGTATGAAAGGCGGGCATGCTAATCATTGCACCACGGTGGCTCCATTTTCTATAGAATTAAAATTTTGACAAAATTTCTATAGAAATAAAATCTTGGTAGATTATTTCAACTGGATCGGATGAAATTTGCTTCTCTTAAAGGTTCCGCCAGCCAAATCTGGGGATCGGTTTATATGGGGGCTATATATAATTATGGACCGATGTGGACCAATTTTTGCATGGTTGTTAGAGACCATATACCAACACCATGTACCAAATTTCAGCCGGATCGGATGAAATTTGCTTCTCTTTGAGGCTCCGCAAGCCAAATCTGGGGATCGGTTTATATGGGGGCTATATATAATTATGGACCGATGTGGACCCATTTGTGCATGGTTGTTAGAGACCATATACATACACCACGTAGCAAATTTCAACCGAATCAGTTTAAATTTGCTACTCCAAGAGGTTCCACAGGTCAAATCTGGGGATCGATTTATATGGGGGCTATATATAATTATAGACTGATATGGAAATATGTTTGCATGGTTGTTAGATACCATATACTTACACCACGTAGCAAATTTCAACCGGATCGGATGAACTTTGCTACTCCAAGAGCCTACTGTGGTGGTCAAATCTGGTGATCGGTTTATATGGGGGCTATGTATAATTATGGACCGATATGGACCAATTTTTGCAATGTTATTAGAGACCATATACTAACACGACGTACCAAGTCGATAGCTTGTTTCGTTAGGAAGTTTGCGTGATATCAACAGACGAACGGATGGACGGACATGCTTAGGTAGACTCAGAATTTCACCACGACCCAGAATATACTTTAAGGGGTCTTAGAGCAATATTTACAAACGCAATGACAAAGTTAATATACCCCCATCCTATGGTGGAGGGTATAAAAATTTCTTTTGATTTCGACATTAAATTTAATGGACTCTGGATTGATACTCATAGACACTCCCCTTTGGAGGTGAAGAAATAGGCTCTGTTTTAGAAAATCATTAATAAAGAGATCATCCGATAAAAATTATCTCATACGAACTTCGAATATTTAAAGGACGGCTGATATGTAATTCAACTGAATAATTAGAAGCAGTTGTTCGAACTGGCTACCTTCGGCACGAATTGTGGCCTTCAAATGGTCAACAAAGCTATTACACGCTGTATGGCTCTCGCGTATTTTGCCCATTCCTGGCCAAGCGCCTTCTTGATATAACCGACACTTTCAATATGCGTTGTATCCGTTCTCGCGATCAGCTCACGAGCAAAATTTATAGCACTGCTGCATGGATTTAGATCAAATCTGGCCTTCACTTTTCAGATAATTTCTGATCTTCTTACCGGAATGAACTTGTCAGGCGGGCGCTTTAGATATAATAACAACCTGAAGTTGGTAACAATAAATATCAGCCAGCCTGTATCTTAACGAATTCATGTTCTAAATGCTCGAGAAATGAAAAAAAAAATATTAAAAATTAATTACAAAAATGTATTGGCCAATCAGAGTAAAATATAGATTTTCTCTGGGAACTCCCGAAAAAACACCTACCTAAGTTTCTAGTACAAATGCTCCATTTGCAATATCAATCGATCCATTGTAATAAGAAGTTTTTGTATAAAGTATATCTTTTGCGTTTACTCGAATAAGCTGCAGGAACAGACCTAACAGAGATAATTCTCAATGTGCTCTAGAATAAAGAGAATCTAAGATTTTTTTTATTTTTTTATTTTAAGGACTCACACGCTCCGCTACTCTTAACCCGATTTATTATACACAAAATTCCCCAAATGTCTGGAAACTTCCTATCAAATCGCCAAAAATTTTGTCTACATCCACGGTAAATCCGAAATTTTTGAAAAAAAAAATCTCCAATATAGCAACACTGCTTGGTTTATGGTTTAAATTTTAATTTTATGGAAAATCCACATTTAAGTAATTTTAATCTTTTATATAGAACTGCTGCCTAACAGTTGCTTTACAAATTTTCAGAGACAAAGTTCTACTAAATTCCGAATATTTTTTCTTCAAATCTTCCAATCAATGTCTAACTTATGTTGACTAAAATCCAGATGAGACAACCCAGTAAATTAAGGGTCCTGTACAATATTCGCTAAATAAAACTCTAGTAGCTCACCTTACTCACTGATTTCCTAGGATAAATCGATAAATCGCATAAATCGTTAAATATGAACATTGATTAAAATGTAAAGAACATAAGAAACAATACCAATTCACCTTACCTACTCGTAATAAGAGATAGGTGTAGAAGCATGTTACACCAACTTAATGTTGAAACTGGATGCACGCATGTGCACATTATTGATTTTCGTTATGGTTCGAGAGAGATCATAAACTGCCAATGGAATTCAATGGGGGGAATTCTCGATATGCCATGATGACAATACGATTACCGACCGGAATCACAATCATAATCATTACAAATGCTTTTTAAAATGCCCTGAGTTGGGTTTCCTTCTTTGTAGAGAGATATTAGGGATTCGATTGCTGGTTCGTTGGCTTTGTGATGAAGTACTGGCAGATGACTGACTGACAAAATGATCTTTTTAACAAATGTATCTGACACACACCATGACTGCCGAAGTCTTTACATATCATGACAGGCTGTGTTCACTTACACTTCTAGCTTGTTAACTCCAGAAGGTAAAACAAGAGGGTACTGTATGGAAGGACTTTTTTTGGCCTTTTTTAATAATCGTTCATGATATTTTTGTCGTTAGAGCATCAAAGAAATATTAGCAGAATAAGAGAAGAATGTGTCCAGATGCAATGGTTAGCATGGCCATGTTGCACACAAATTGTCATAAGTTCAATTCCATTTTCGGCCGAACTGTGTATCGTGTTCTGGAAAGGTTTGTCGGTGGTGTTTAATCCTCTCTCTGTGATGCTGTTAAAAATTTCTGGAAAATTTCACTTCTGAAAAAATGTTTTCGCAAAACATTGTTCGAACTAGGTTATGAAAAGGAGTCCAGTTTTCATGGAGCTAAAAATAGAATCAGAGAACTTACCTTCCAAAGTCTTTCAGGCGTTAGTACTATGCCTTTCTAGTTGGGAGATTTCCCTACAGTTTTCTGTCTAAAGTAACTCTTGTGTTTGATTAGGATGAAAAGATAATTCAGGTTGCCCTGTCTCTTGCCGACTGACATACACCTAAGCCAATATTCACCTTATTGTGCGCTCTAACTCCTTCTTTCCATCGCAACCTTCTTTTATTCTAGAAACATTTCTAGTATTGTAATGGATTCCGTAATTTGTTTCCATTCCCTATTTCCTAGCTGGGTTAGGTCCCGAATCACCTCTTCACCGATTTTGTAAGCTCTAGTATTTATGCCAAGATTTCATCAACTTCAAAACACGCCCTACATGCACTATCCTCTGCTGCTCCTTTTCGGCAAAGATGTGCTCTCAATTATCGATGCCCGGTTATTATTCCCACGGTCTCCTGACTGTCGTTATACTCTCCTCACAGGTTGGCTGATAAGTCCCCGGTCTGACACATAGATGGCGTCGCTAGTATTAAATACATATTATTTTTATATAGTACCAACCTTCAAATGATTCGTGTCCAAATTTGACGTCTGTAAGTCAATTAGTTTGTGAGATAGAGCGTCTTTTGTGAAGCAACTTTTGTTATTGTGAAAAAAATGGAAAAAAAGAAATTTCGTGTTTTGATAAAATAATGTTTTCTGAAGGGAAAAATACGATGGAAGCAAAAACTTGGCTTGGTAATGAGTTTCCGGACTCTGCCCCAGGGAAATCAACAATAATTGATTGGTATGCAAAATTCAAGCGTGGTGAAATGAGCACGGAGGACGGTGAACGCAGTGGACGCCCGAAAGAGGTGATAATCCACAAAATGATTTTGAAAGACCCGAAAATGAAGTTGATCGAGATAGCAGAGGCCTTAAAGATATCAAAGGAACGTGTTGGTCATATCATTCATCAATATTTGGATATGCGGAAGCTCTATGCAAAATGGGTGCCGCCCGAGCTCACATTTGACCAAAAACAACAACGTGTTGATGATTCTGAGCGGTGTTTGCAGCTGTTAACTCGTAATACACCCGAGTTTTTACATCGATATGTGACAATGGCTCCATCACTACACTCCTGAGTCCAATCGACTGTCGGCTGAGTGGACAGCGACCGGTGAACCATCTCCGAAGCGTGGAAAGACTCAAAAGTCCACTGGCAAAGTAATGGCCTCTGTTTTTTGGGATGCGCATGGAATAATTTTTATCGATTATCTTGAGAAGGGAAAAACCATCAACAGTGACTATTATATGGCATTATTGGAGTGTTTGAAGGTCGAAATCGCGGCAAAACGGCCCCATGTGAAGAAGCAAAAAGTGTTGTTCCACCAAGAGAACGCACCGTGCGACAAGTCATTGAGAACGATGGCAAAAATTCATGAATTGGGCTACGAATTGCTTCCCCACCCACCATATTCTCCAGAGCTGGCCCCCAGCGACTTTTTCGTGTTCTCAGACCTCAAAAAGATGCTCGCAGGGAAAAAATTTGGCTGCAATGAAGAGGTGATCGCCGAAACTGAGGCCTATTTTGAGGCAAAGGAGTACTACCAAAATGGTATCAAAAACTTGGAAGGTCGTTATAATCGTTGTATCGCTCTTGAAGGGAACTATGTTGAATAATAAAAACGAATTTTGACAAAAAAAAGTGTTTTTCTTTGTTAGACCGGGGGCTTATCAGCCAACCTCTTAGGTATTTTTTCAGCCTTTTTCTTATATGGGAACCCTTCCGACCCTTGAATTGGTTCACATCGCTTTATCTGTCTCCCGTGCCCATTCATCCAACTCAGTCCGCGTTTTCTATATTGGCTTTGAATTCTCTTCCCTATGAGTCCTCTTCTTAATCGCCAGTTAATTTGCATTTACGTTTCCGCTTATTCCCGCATGTCCAGGCGCCCTTATAATGTGGATCCTGCCGTGTTCCGCTTTTGCATTCCATTAATGTTCACGATCGAACTGTAATGTCCGATATTAGGGCTGTTTTCTTTTAGCACTGGATGCAACATTTGTATGGGCTATCCAGAACATCATTGCACTGGTGTTCTATCCAGAACAACTCATCAGTGCAAGTCGCGCCGATGTTGCCAGATTGTATTTTGATAAAGAGACGCTTCTTTAGCAATTTATTGCGACTAATTTATCGAAAAACATGAAATTCAAAATGGTACAGTGTCATAAATAATCGCAGCAGTAAATATTTATTACTATTTGAGCATTTCACACATTAAAAATGCAAGATTGCACTTCTTTTCTGTGATTGTTTTTAAACAGCTGATGACAGTGTTGCATATTTTTTGAGATGTCCTGGATAAACGAGTACTCTGTTTTCTTTTAGTCCTTCACGGCTTAGTGTATCCAGTGCTAAAAGAAAACAGCCCTATTGCCTTCATTGCCTTCCGGCAATCTGTGAAAATTTGCATGTTTTGTGGTTCGTGTTATTTCCTGCTGCTGAGTCTTGTTTGAAGGTCTATGGTCTGCGTCCGAAATATTCTGTCTGCTCAGAGCTTCAATACTGTCTTTTTGACATTTGGCGATAATATTTGGCATTATTTTGACCTTACGATCGATGAATATGAGCGTCAATGGCGCTTTAGTTCTAGTGGCCAATCGAAGGTGTAAGTTTTCAGCTAAACTCTTTGGCAAGTTACCCCGATCATTTTGTTCACAAACTATTCAATTAGGAATGACTTCTTCTAGGAAAACCCCAAATTCGGAAACTAACAACTTTCATGCAATGGAAGCATTTCCTTGGCTCCTTCCAATCTAGCTTTCTTTGTGCTTTGGTGAACTCTTGTAATTTTCGGAACTTCAATGGCTTTATTCCGAGCTCATTTTTCAATATGTGTTTCATTAGTTCGCACGATATGTTCACTCACCTTAATCTACCATTGCGACGTGGATTTCGATGTGGCCTTCTTATTCCGGCTTTTTAGGCCTTCTCCAATACAACTCTGACATATGCGCGCAGGATTGTCTGATGTCGCGTAGCACACACAACAAAATCCAACTTCCATTTAGAATTTAGAGAACGCCAAGAAAAATTTATGTTCAACAACAAACAGACATGTAGACTTGAGAGGAAATTCATTCGAGGGACACACTCTCAAAGCCAGCAACCGCATTCAAAGACAAAATACCAAGCAATGCGAAGAAGTGTCGGTCATTAACGCCATTAAACCAGTTGTGACATTTTAATTAAACTACACGCAACAGAGCGCGAATCGTGCTTTGAACCAGTCGACAGTCTGCTCCTTAACAGCAACCTGGTCTGAACATAAAACTGAAAGAGCATTGAAAGAATAACCCAATGTCGTAGCAAACCAGGATCAGTAACCACCGTAAAATGGCCCAGCACATCAATCCATCCATTCATCTCTAGAGTCCAGTTGTTAAATTGATGCCAATACTCCGACCGAGTCCCATACACTCGTATAACTCGTACCACATTGCAATATCATTTGGTTTTCATGGCCTTGTTAATTCTTAAGCATGTCCATCTGACCATAGAATCGGAAACAATCATACATTTAAGCAGACAACAAGCTTAGGCTTTAGGTTTTATTCATCTTTGCTTTCATGTTCCTGTCCAATGATGAGCTTAGCATTTGGAACTCACACACAATTCACCCAGGGAATACATATTTCACTCGTTTATCGCAGAGTCAGATTATTAATGAAGAAGTTGAGGGTTATTGTAAAAGTGATACAGAGAGTAGCTTGCACGAAGTGTTATCAAACTCATAGTGGAACTTCTGCCAAACTGTGCTACCAAACTATGTTTGCTAGCATTGACAAATGCTATGCAACATCACATCAAAAATGATTATCCTAGTGAACGATTGAGTTCAATGAAATATGGCCTTTGGTAGGGATTGTAATAAAAATCAGAAAGTCGGGGGAAATCGAAAACCGGAAGCCGCTGAGACGACAAAGTGAGTTGCCGGTAGTTTCAAGCGAAACCCTAACCTCTCTCTCCGAGATGCCACAAATAAGCTGGGTGTATCGTCTACAACCGTGCATCGAGCCAAAAAACGAGCCGGGCTATCGACTTACAAGAAGGTAGTGACTCCAAATCGCGATGATAAACAAAATACGACGGCCAAAGCGCGATCCCGGAGGCTGTACACGACGATGCTGACGAAGTTTGACTGCGTGGTAATGGACGACGAAACCTACGTCAAAGCCGACTACAAGCAGCTTCCGGAACAGGAGTTTTATACGGCAAAAGGAAGGGGAAACGTAGCAGATATTTTCAAGCACATAAAACTGTCAAAGTTCGCAAAGAAATATCTAGTTTGGCAAGCCATCTGTACCTGTGGCTTGAAAAGCAGCATTTTCATAGCTTCCGGAACTGTCAACCAAGACATTTACGCGAAAGAGTGTTCGAATAAACGTCTGCTGCCTTTCCTGAAGAAACACGGTTGTTCCGTACTGTTTTTGCCGGATTTGGCATCTTTCCATTACGGTAAAAAGGCCATGGAGTGGTACGCCGCCAACAACGTGCAGGTGGTTCCCAAGGACAAGAAACCTCCCAACACGCCAGAGCTCCGCCCAATTGAGAAATAATGGGCTATTGTCAAGCGGAACCTAAAGAAGACCAAAAAACTGCTAAGGACGAGCAGCAGTTCAAGGCAAACTGGTTTTCTGCGGTGAAGAAGGTGGACAAGGTGGCTGTACAAAATCTGATGGCAGGTGTCAAGCGTGAGGCCCGGCAATTCGGATTTGGAAAAGCGAAAGCCTAACTGAATATTTTTCCTGAATTTTATACTAATTGAACTAGAAAAAGAAATTTAATTTGATTTTTTAAATAAACGATTTCACCGATTTACACGCGTTTTCCCATGACCAAATTTTGACCGTATCACCCTTTAGTTTTAATGTGTGTAGATAATGGAATCTTGGAAGAATAAATTTGAAACTATAAATCTGAACTTCTCTCTTATGAATGACTGCTGCCCGATCTCAATGATAAGGGTCCGAAAAGCGAAATCACTGCGAAGAACTCAGAAATGTCACCAAACATTACTTGGAGGGGTGTATCAAACTTATCAACAAGCTGTTTCACCATAATGTCAAATGCCATTCGGATATGGCTATAAGAAGGAGGTCCCTTGTAAGTGAGATTAACATAAAATCAGGCAGCAAACATTGATAAGGGAGAATTTCACCACTTATAATATCACAATGGACTGAATAGTCTAAGTGAGCCTGAAATATCAGGCTGTCACTATACCTAAGCTAACCTGAGTAGGTCAAGTCGTGCCCTTATAAGGCGTCTCTCTATTCAGCATAATTTTATGAAGAGCGATTCATGTACGAAGAAAGCCAGTACAGATACCGAAAATTCCTCGAAGAAAAAGATGGATGGAAAGTCCCGAATCACCTTTTTACCGATATGGTTAACACAATGCCTAATAAAGGCATAACAGTGACAACGGCAGCTTTCCGGGGTCTCGTTATCCTCAAAACACACCATACATGCACCATACTCTGCTACTCCTATTCGGCACAGATGTGCTCTCCGGTCATTATTTCCACGGCCCTCCTGACTGTCGTCCTACTCTCCTTGAGTAGTTCTCCAGACTTTTTCTTGTCTAGGTCACCACTGGGTATTTTCGTTGTCTTTCCGACCATTGCATTGGTCCACATTAGAGGTGTGCATGCGAGTAATATTTTACTCACGCACACTCACGACGGAAAAATATTACTCACGCACGATATTGTTTGGTAGGACTCACGCACACTCACGAAAAGAAAACATATACTCACGCACACTCAGTCACGAAATATACTCACGCACACTCACGAAAAATATCGAGACTCACGAATAATTTTATGAGTAATTTACCTTAGCGGCGTGTCTAAAAACATGAGCATGATTAAAATAGGGAGCGTTTTTAAAATCTGAACATCCCAGGTGTCACTAAAATTATAACTGAATTCCACTCGTAAGCGTTTTATGTCCATGGGTGGGATTATTTTCGTGAGCGTATCTTTCCGAAATTCGTTACTCACGCACACTCACGAAGAAATTATTTTCGTGAACCACGCTAACGCACCACATTTTGTTTGTTAAAAACGCTCACACCGTTGGCGTCAGCTTGAGTCTCGATAACTTTCTTCAGTCACGACAATTTCGTGTCACGTGCACATCTCTAATCCACATCACATAATGTGCCGTCCAGTCTATAGTTAATACCGACGACAGTGCTCGTGTCAAACACATCCCAGTTATTGGTTATCTTGGAAGACATAATCGATACTCCTTGTTAAAGGGATCGATAACACATTTATCGATAACATATTTTACTTACCTCCGACAATTCCTGGTGTTTGGCCACACTGTAAGATTTATTAGAAACACAGGCATTCTGTCCGGATGAACTTATAGTCTTAACGGCGCATTATGTGCCTCCCATGCCCATTCATCCAACTCGGGCCGCTTAGTGCCCCAGCTCTTAACGCGAGTTCATTTTCATTTCCTCTTATTCCGACATATCTCAACATATAGGATCCGCATCATTCCTGTCATATTCCGAGTGAAAAATATTTTGTATCAGAGAAATGCGTCTTCAAAACTAACAATCGTATTTTAATGACAAGAAATCTTTGTTCTCAAGACAATCTTTTTTTCAGTGTACAGACTTGAGACGTAAAAGATTTTGCTCCATTTTTTCAACACATCCTAAAATCTATAACCTATATTTTAGATAAAATGGAATTTGAATTTAATTTTGAAGTAACGTTCACGTAATGATATTCACAACAATACGCAAAACAATCTTTTCAACAGGTGCTTAACCCTGACCAACAGGTCTCATGCTTAGGGCGATTATGCTGACACTGACATTGCTATTTTACTATTTTCATTTTCATTGCCAATGCCATTTCCATTGTCAATTCCATTTCAATGGCCATATCCATTTGATTGTCGTCAAAACCCAAATGGACGAACATCAACATCATCATGGCCATTACAAAAATATCATCATAGTGATCATTGCTTTCATAGTGATCATACCATATAAAATCTCCATAGGTTTATTATAGAAAAATGTGTCCAAGAATTAGCAATACACCTCGACCATGATACAAAATGACGATGTATGGTCATAGACCGATATACAGTCATACAAGAGCCTCAATGCCAAAGCATCGAAAGTGGTATAGAGAGAGAGAGAGAGAGGGTGAAATACATTTTTGACAAAATCTTCTATAAAAATAAAATTTTGACAAAATCGTCTATAGAAATACAATTTTGACAAAGTTTTCTAAATATAATAAAATTTTCCATACAATAAAATTTTGACAAAATTTTCTTCAGAAATAAAATTTTGACAAAATTTTCTATAGAAATAAAATTTTGACAAAATTTTCTATAGAAATAAAATTTTGACAAAATTTTCTATAGAATTAAAATCTTGACAAAATGTTCTATAGAAATAAAATTTTGATAATATTTTCTACAGAAATACAAATTTTGATAATATTTTCTATAGAAATAAAAGTTTGACAAAATTGTCTACAGAAATAAAATTTTGACAAAATTTTCTATAGACATAAAATTTTGACAAAATTTCTATAGAAATAAAATTTTGACAAAATTGTATATAGAAATAAAATCTTGACAAAATTTTATATAAAAATAAAATTTCGACAGAATTTTCTGCTGAAATATAATTTTGAAAAAATTTTCTGTAGAAATAAAATTTTGACAAAATTGTCTACAGAAAAAAAATTTTGACAAAATTTTCTATAGAACTAAAAATTTTGCAAAATATTCTACAGAAATGAAATTTGACAAAAATTTTTATATAAATAAAATTTTGACAAAATTTTCCATAGAAATAATATCTTGACAAAATTTTCTATAGAAATAAAATTTTGACAAAATTTTCAGCAGAAATATAATTTTGACAAAATTTTGTATAGAAATAAAATTTTGACAAAATTTTTTATAGAAATACACATTTTGACAACATTTTCTTTAGAAATAAAATGTTGACAAAATTTTCTTTAGAAATAAAATTTTGACAAAATTTTCTACAGAAATAAAATTTTGACAAAATTTCCTACAGAAGTAAAATTTTTACAAAAATTTCCATAGAACTAAAATTTTGACAAAATTTTCTATAGAAATAAAAATTTTGACAAAATTTTGTGTTGAAATAAAATTTTGGCAAAATTTTCTATAGAAATAAAATTTTGGCAAAATTCTCTATAGAAGTAAAATTTTTACAAAATTTTCTATAAAAATAAAATTTTGACAACATTTTTTATAGAAATACAAATTTTGACAAAATTGTCTACAGAAATAAAATTTTGACAAAATTTTCTATAGAAATAAAATTTTTCATTCGTTTTGTTTTGTTAGTGTTGGTTACTGTTGGCATTGTTGTTGTTTTTATTTTTAATTTTGACAAAATTTTCTATAGAACTAAAGTTTTGACAAATTTTTTATAGAAATAAAATTTTGACAAAATTTTATATAGAGAAACATAAAATTTTGACAACATTTTCTATAGAAATACAAATTTTGACAAAATTTTCTATAGCAATAAAATTTTCACAAAATTTTCTATAGCAATAAAATTTTGACAACATTTTCTATAGAAATAAAATTTTTCATTCGTTTTGTTTTTTTATTGTTGGTTTTGTTCTTTAAGCATTGTTGTTGTTGTTTTTTTTATTTTGACAAAATTTTCTATAGAAATAAAATTTTGACATCATTTTCTATAGAAATACAAATTTTGACAACATTTTCTATAGAACTAAAATTTTGACAAAATTTTCTATAGAAATAAAATTTTAACAAAATATTGTATAGAAATAAAATTTTGACAAAATTTAATATAGAAACATAATTTTGACAAAATTTTGTATAGAAATTAAATTTTGACAAAATTTTCTTTAGAAATAAAATTTTGACAAAATTTTCTATAGAATTAAAAATTTAACAAAATTTTCAGTAGAAATAAAATTTTGACATCATTTTCTATAGAAATACAAATTTTGACAACATTTTCTATAGAACTAAAATTTTGACAAAATTTTCTATAGAAATAAAATTTTGACAAAATTTTCTATAGAAATAAAATTTTGACAAAATATTGTATAGAAATAAAACTTTAACAAAATTTTCTGCAGAAATATAATTTTGACGAAATTCTCTATAGGAATAAAATTTTGACAAAATTTTCTTTAAAAATAAAATTTTGACAAAATTTTCTATAAAATTAAAAATTTAACAAAATTTTCAGTAGAAACGAAATTTTGACAAAATGTTCTATAGAAATAAAATTACGACACAATTTTCTCTAGAAATAAAATTTTGACAAAATTTTCTATAGAAATAAAATTACGACACAATTTTCATTAGAAATAAAATTTTGACAAAATTTTCTATAGAAATAAAATTTTGATAAAATTATATACAGTAATAAAACTTTGACAAAATTTTCTATAGAAGTAAAATTTTAACAAAATGTTCTATAGAAATAAAATTTTGACAAAATTTTCTATAGAAATAAAATCTTCACAAAATTTTCTATGGAAATAAAATTTTGACAAAATTTTCTATAGAAATAAAATTTTTAAAAAATTTTCTATAGAAATAAAAATTTTGACAACATTTTCTATAGAAATAAAATTTTGACAAAACTGTCTACAAAAATAAAATTTGAAAAAATTTTTTATAAAAATACCATTTTGATAAATTTTTCTATAGAAATAAAATGTTGACCAAATTTTCTATAAAAATTTAGCAAAATAATATTTTTTTTTGTAAAATTTTCTTTGAGATTTAATTTTGTGCCTCCTTTTGGTCACCTTTTAAAACAAACTATTTTGCGATGGTTTGGCAAAGAGGGTTGCCTTCTTGTAGCCATTCAACTTCAATATCACTATGCGAACATAGCGGCGTAAAGCGAGCGATTAAATGAAAACTTATTTGACTTGAAATTGTTGGTGATGCTGCTCTAAGCTTGTCTGAAAGACTGGCTTCGGATAGGCTGGACCTTTCGATGTTTCGTTTGGTTTTCTTCATCTGCGTCTACCGTAAAGTGTTGTGGTCATTTGGCCCATTGATGTTTGCCTTGTTTTGCTTTTTGCCTAGCATTGCTGCTGTCTTTACAGCTTCTTTTATTGCCTGTTTTGTAATGTCGTCGTTTTTTTCTTGCATTTTGATAAATAAGCGATAATGTTTTATGATTATGGTAATAATTGCTAAACTTGGTTAACAAGGCAGAAAAAAGAAAAAAAATTAACGCGCACTCACATACACCTGCAAACTCTCTATCAGACAAGGACAAACTTCTGGAAGTCATGAAATGGTTATTAAACAAATTGTATGACATCAGACAGACGGTCGTAAAGGAATCCTTAGCTGTAGACAGAATTATGAAGGTTACTGCTTGAGGAAGATGAATTTGCAAAATTTTTTTCTAACAAGCCAATTAATTTTAAGGTGTTCCGTGTAATCTCATTATTTATAAGGCTACTTGAAAGGGAATGAATCCTTATTTGGTGTGTGTGTGTTGGAAAAAATCCTAAATGAGGAGAATATAGCCCAAAGCCATTTGGGAGCCACCGTGGTGCAATGGTTAGCATGCCCGCCTTGCATACACAAGGTCGTGGGTTCGATTCCAGCTTCGACCGAACACCAAAAAGTTTTTCAGCGGTGGATTATCCCACCTCAGTAATGCTGGTGACAGTTTTGAGGGTCTCAAAACTTCTCTAAGTGGTTTCACTGCAAGGTGGAACGCCGTTCGGACTCGGCTATAAAAAAGGTCCCTTGTCATTGAGCTTAACATGGAATCGGGCAGCACTCAGTGATAATAGAGAAGTTAACCAATGTGGTATCACAATGGACTGAATAGTCTAAGTGAGCCTGATACCATCGGGCTGCCACCTAACCTAACCTAACCTAACCTAGCCCAAAGCCATTATGGGGTCAGGAAAAAAAAAACGTTTTGATCTATTTGAAAATAACCTTAAAGAAATGTTAATCATAGACTCCACAAGAAAAATATTGATCTATCTAGAATCAGATTCTGAGCCGATTTCGATTTGTCTAACAGTCCGTTCGTTCATTTGACTCGGCTTGATCATTTCATACCACAAATCGTTTGACATCAGGGAGAACGGAAGTTACGCCTGATGTATGAGATTTATTTGCCAACATATACAGGATTGCTGATATATAAAGCAACAAAGAAAATCGCTATATTTTTATACCCTTCACCATTTTTATACCCTTCAACTTTTTGATTCCATTTGTAACCCATCGGAATATGTGTCTGACACCCCGTCATATATTTTGGATCGTGGTAAAATTCTGAGTCGACTTAGCGTTGCCCGTCCGTCCCATGTAAACCGATGCGTAGGTTTTTCTTCTTTAACCTCCTGGATGTGCAAATTTCGTTTGATCTTGCTTAAAATTTGCTACTAATCACACAAAATTTAGTCCACGTTGCTCCATAAAATAATCTACCAAAATTTTAAGAAAATTGTACCAAAAATCTACCAAAATTACAAATCTTTAAAAATCTTTTTAGAAAGAAATTTTTCATATCTAAAGACATTTTTGTAAAAATTTCATTTTTATGAGAAATTTTGTCAAAATGTTTGGTAGAGTTTGTTATAAATTCCCCTTCAACTGAGAGGTACCTCAATTGTTATAGAAATAATATTTTGATAAAATTTCCTATCGAAATAAAATTTTGACAAAAATTTCTATAGTAATAAATTTTTGACACAATTTTCTACAGAAATTAAATTTTGCTAAAATTTTCTATAACAGAATTTTCTGTAGAAATCAAATTTTGCAAAATTTTGTGTGATTGGGGATCGGCTATATATAACTATAGACCAATATGGACCAATTTTGGCATGGTTGTTAGCGCCCATATACTAGCGCCCTACTAGCGTAATGTACTAAATTTCAACCGGATCGGATGAATTTTGCTCCTACAAGAAGCTCCGGAGTTCAAATCTGGGGATCGGTTTAAATGCGGGTTATATATAATTATGGACCGATATGGACCAATTTCTGCATGATTGTTAGAGACCATATACTTACACGACGTACCAAATTTCAACCGTATCGGATGAATTTTGCTCTTACACGAGGCTCCGGAGGTCAAATCTGGGGATCGGTTTATATGGGGTCTATATATAATTATGGACCGATATGGACCAATTTTACCACGGTTGTTAGATACCGTATGCGTACAGCTCGTACCAACTTTCAACCGGATCGGAAGGGGATCGGTTTAAATTGGGGTTATATATAATTAAGTACCGATATGCACCAATTTTTGCATGATTGTTAGAGACCATATGCTAACACGACGTACCAAATTTCAGCCGGATCGGATGAATTTTGCTCTTACAAGAGGCTCCGGAGGTCAAATCTAAATAATTATGGACCGATATGGACCAATTTTCGCATGGTTGTTAGAGACCATATAGTAACACGACATACCAAATTTCAAGCTGATCGGACGAAATTTGCTTCTCTAAGGGGCACCGCAAACCTGGGGGTAGGTTTATATGTGGGCTATACGTAAAAGTGGTGGGAGCCACCGTGGTGCAATGGTTAGCATGCCCGCCTTGCATACTCAAGGTCGTGGGTTGGATTCCTGCTTCGACCGAACACCAAAAAGTTTTTCAGCGGTGGTTTATCCCACCTCAGTAATGATGGTGGCATTTCTGAGGGTTTCAAAGCTTCTCTAAGTGGTTTCACTGCAATGTGGAACGCTGTTCGGACTCGGCTATAAAAAGGAGGCCTCTTGTCATTGAGCTTAACATGGAATCGGGCAGCACTCAGTGATAAAAGAGGAGATCACCAATGTAACATTACAATGGACTGAATAGTCTAAGAGAGCCTGATACATCGGGCTGCCAGCTAACCTAACCTACGTAAAAGTGATCCAATATGGCCCCCATTTGCAATACCATCTGAGCTAAATCAATAACAACTACTTGTGCCAAGTTTCAAGCCGATAGCTTGTTTCGTTCGGAAGTTAGCGTGATTTTAACAGACGGACGGACGGACGGGCTTAGATCGACTCAGAATTTTGTCACGACCCAGAATATATATACTTTATGGGATCTACTAACAAATAATTTTTATGCAATAAAAATAAGTTAAATTTAGCGTTAGTTTAACTACGGAATTTTTTCTGAGCAGTAGTGTAGATGACATATGTGAGAGTTTCAAAGCTTCTCTTAGTGGTTTCAACGCAATATGGAACGCAGATCGGTCTAGCATATATAAAAGAGATATCCCTTATTACTGAGCTAAACATAAAATCGGACAGAGAGAAGTTCATCACTGGTGTAAAACAATCGGCAGAATAGTCATATTGGACAGAATAGTCTAAATTTAAGTAAAATTTGTTTCATGTCGATGCTTAATTAGATTTCGCGCACATATGTAACTAGTCCTTGATTTGATTTTAATCATATCCTTCACGTCTATTTTTATTCGATCCAAATTGCAATTGTTACTAGAGCTTTGTACGCAATCCATGTTTGTGGCTAAATAAGTTTTTTTTTTTAAATGTACAACTATATCACGTACTACTATAAAAAGAGCAATCATTGTTGTAGAAGCATTTTCATGCCACCAAGAGTTACTTTTCGGGGCTCTACTTTTATCACACATTTTCAAAAAAAATTCCATCTGTCCCGTTTAAATATTAAATCAATTATATAATGGGCAATTTGTGGAAGTGATGGAAAAAAACGTTAATGATGCCAACATAACTATAATTCACGGTTCAAAAGTTTAACCTCTACAAAAAAAGAGCAAACTACCACTGATGGGTCTAAGGCGAAGAAAACTAGCACACCAATAACAACAAAACCATATGCTACAAATTATAAGCTAAGATTCATACAGACCAATTCGAACAATCCAACCAGCAAACACACTCCGTGCAAGAGCGCATGGGCGCATATTTCATGCAATTCATCTTGTCCACCATCACCATCATGGTGGGCATTTAGAAGGGACCCAGAACCTACAGAACAACAAAAGCTATTGGAAAAAAATGCCAAACATTTTGCTCAATTCGTGCCTCATTGGTCTCAATAACAATTCTTCATCTTAAATGAAGCACTCAGCCTAAAAGTGGCATACATTTTGCTGTGAAATGGCCACGCATTGAAGCATTTCAACTTCTTCCTCTTGTGACAGAGACTTAGCCGTTATGCCACACTATATGAAATGAAAACTTCAATATGTATCGTCGAAATCAAATATATTAGGGGGAGCCGAGGAAAATAAGCAAACCAAGAGACCACATACTAACGCCACGTACCAAATTTCAACCGGATCGGATGAATTTTGCCCCTCCAAGAGGCTCCGGAGTTCAAATCTGGGGATCGGTTTATATGGGGGCTATATATAATTATGGACCGATATGGACCAATTTTTGCATGGTTCTTAGAGACTATATTACACCACGTACCAAATTTCAAACTGATCGGATGAATTTTGCTCCTCTAACAGGCTTCGCAAGCCACACCTGGGGGTCGGTTTATATGGGGGCTACATATAATTATGGACCGATATGGCCCAATTTTTGCATGGTTCTTAGAGACTATATATTTACACCACGTACCAAATTTCAACCGGATCGGATGTGGCTGTCGGAGCCTCTAACAGGCTCCGTAAGCCACATCTGGGGGTCGGTTTATATGGGGGCTATACGTACGTCGATAGCTTGTTTCGTTCGGAAGTTAGCGTGATTTCAACCGGCGGACGGACGGACATGCTTGGATCGACTCAGAATTTAACCACGACCCAGAATATATATATACTTTATGGGGTCTTAGAGCAATATTTCGATGTGTTACAAACGGAATTACATATGGATGGAGACCGTATATGGAAAATCGTTACATAAATTAAATGGCGCCCAACGTGGGGCCGTTTCTGGTGAATCTGTATATGGAGAATCGTTAAAATTCAGGGGCTACACAACTGCAAAATAGAAGAGGAGCCATAATATTTCGGATATTTAGTGTGCCAAATAGAATAATTTGTCTAGAGTCGATCTAACCTTGGATGACCTCCCATACCAATTAAAAAACTTCAATATATGCCAAGGATATGTACTTTTAAAGAATATTCAAAAAGTACATGATCTTCACAATCCAAAGTCTAGCAAAGTGTGTCCAAAAAAATGATCTAGAGTCGATCGGAATATGGATTTCCGTCCACACTGATCAAGGAACTACAATGCCTATCATTTTGTCAATATCACATTCAGGAAACGTGACTTAAATATTGCTGATATTGAGTGTTCCATACAGAATAATTTGTTTAGAGTCTATCTAAATTTGGACGTCCGCAGGTATTGATTGAAAAATTTCAAATATGTATCATAGATGTGGAAGACGTTAAGGGAAATCGAGAAGAATAAGCGAATAACAATTAGCAATATTCTCTAATATTTAGAAATTTATGATCAACTGAAGATTTGGTCTAGAGTCTATCTAATTTTGGATGCCCGTTCTGATTATAAAAATTTCTACGCCTATAATTTGGCCAATATCACTATATTCAGGAGCCATAACTTAAAAGTAGATAGATGGTGATCACTAACATATCTGTGTCATGGACCACTAAACATAGTTGCACAGTTGGTAGAATTCTAAAAAAATGGTAGATTTTTAACTGTTTGGTAGATTTTAATGTTTTGGAAGATTTTAGAACTTATTCCTCTCAAACTAAGAGCAACTTCATACATTTTTTCTAGCAATAAAATGTTGAACAAAATTTCTATAGAAATAAAATTTTGACAACATTTTTATACCCTAAACCACATAGTTGTCAGGGTATAATAAGTTTGATCGGCCAAAAAATGTGCCTACCAGAAATATTGATTTTAGACCCCATAAAATATATACCGATCGACTCAGAATCACCTCCTGAGTCGATCAAGCGCTTGGTGTCCGTCCGTCCGTCCGTCTGTCCATGTATTTGTTGTTCACAGGATTCCGGTCGCAATTATTAACCGATTTTGATGAAATTTGGTACATGGAGTTTTTGGGCACAAGGACGAACGCTATTGAATTTGGAAGAAATCGGATCAAATTTAGATATAGCTCCCGTTATATATCTATGTCCCGATTTCGACAAATGGGGTCACGTTGCGCGTTTTTTCAAACGGATCGTCACCAAATTTGGCAAAAGGTAATCTTTTCCATCGCCCTTCAAGTCTGCAAAATTTCATCCAAATCGGTTCAGATTTAGATATAGCTCTCATGTATCGCCCGATTTTCCCAAATTTGGCCACAAAACCTTTATTATCAACCGATCTTACTCAATGTTGGCCAAATATAATCTTCTATAGCACTAACTATATGTGCAAAAAATCATCGAAATCGGTTCAGATTTAGCTATAGCTCCCATATATATGTACCGCTCGATTTTTCTAAATTTGGCCATAAAACCCTTATTTATAAACCGATCTTACCCAAATTTGGCTAAATGTAGTTTTATATAGCACTTACTATATGTGCAAAAACTCATTGAAATCGGTTCAGATTTAGATATAGCTCCCATATATATGTATAGCCCGATTTTCCCAAATTTTGCCATAGAACCCTTATTTATTAACCGATCTTACTAAAAGTTGGCTAGATCCAGTCCTCTATAATACTAACTATATGTGCAAAATTTCATCGAAATCGGTTCAGATGTAGATATAGTTCCCATATATGTATCACCCGATTTTGAAAAATTCGCCCCAAATAACCTTATGTTTGACCATACAAGCCTCATTTCTTAACTAATCTTACTCAAATCGTGCACAAGGTAACCTTTTGTGGTATTAATCAAACCCCCAAAATATTATGCAAATTGGTTCAGATTTAGATATAGCTTCAATATATATGCATCGCTCGATTTTCCCAAATTTGGCCATAGTACTGTTATTTATTAACCAATGTTACTCAAATTTCAACTTTTGATGTACTAGCCGATCGTACTTATACGTACTTGTAGCTCTTACATAAGAATATTGCTCGATTTTTACAAATTTGTATTTATAACCCACACTAATTTAACGATTTTCTCTTTTTTAATAATGGGCTCAATATTAGTGGCATACTAACTCTGTAGGTGCAATATCAACACAGCCAGTGTTGCTAGAAGTATATGTCGGGTTTTTCTAATATTTAGCGTCTTGTAGGGACGTAGGGCCGCAATGTAGGACATTTTCACTCAACACAATTTGTAATAATTTTTACATTTTGGTGGCTCTAGAGGAGGAAATTAGAAGCCGGCAAGGCTTGATCTTTAACAATGTGTGGTAATCTTTCTCTCATTCCTGTAGAAAATTTTGTCAACATTTTATTTCTATAGAACATTTTGTCAAATTTGTATTTCTATAGAAATTTTTTTCAAAATATTTTTTCTATAAAAATTTTCTCAAAATTTTATTTCTGTGGAATTTTTTCTCCAAATTTTATTTCTATAGAAAAATTTCTCAAAAAAAATTTGTTTATAGAAACTTTTTCCAAAATTTTATTTTTATAGAGATTTAACAAAAAAAATTACAAGTTTGGGTAGAATTCTACCAACTGTGGCAACCGTGGTGGTAATACAAATTTATATTCTAAGTTATATACGTTGCATATTCATGTTTTAATATAATAAAGTACATAGAACCATTTTTGTTTTGTAAACTTTTTTAAATTTAACGAAAAATATAGTAGGGAAAATTGTTTGGGAATGTATGGGAAGTAGGGAACTTTTTTTGTCCTTGTAGGGTGAACCGAACATTTTCCGTGGCAACATTGACTATGAGCTATAGTCAGATTGACACAAAGCACCCATAGACATGTACCCCTTAATTTTCTTAAATATGCAACTGCGGTTTCTCTCCCAGACCTATGTGTTACCCCACAAATGCTTATGATTACTAATTCTGTAATGGTAAATAAAATAGAAATAAAATTTTGACAAAATTTTCTATAGAAATAAAATTTTGACAAAATTTTCTATAGAAATAAAATTTTGACAAATTTTTCAATAGAAATAAAATTTTGACAACATTTTCTATAGAAATACAATTTTGACAAAATGTTCTATAGAAATAAAATTTTGACCACTTTTTCAATAGAAATAAAATTTTGACAAAATATTCTATAGAAATAAATTTTTGACAAAGTTTTCTATAGATATAAAATTTTGACAAAATTTTCTATAGAAATAACCTTTTGAAACAATTCTCTATAGAAACAAAATTTTTAAACAATTTTCTATAGAAAAAAAATTTTGAAGAAATTTTTTTATAGAAATAAAATTTTGACAAAATTTTCTATAGAAATAAATTTTTGACAAAGTTTTCTATAGAAAAAAAAAATACAAAATCATCAAAACATAGATACATGTAATCAAATAAAAGTTTGATAAAATGTACTATAGAAATAAAAGTTTGAGAAAATTTTCTATAGAAATAAAATTTTGCCAAAATAAGATATTTTGGTTTGGTAGTTTTTTTGCTTGCACTATTGGTGAGAATAAGTATATGAGGAAATTGAAAAAAATACCGCTGTTATGTCCATCTTTCGTCCCCTCCTATTGTCCACAACAACAACAACAAATCGAACCAATAAACGAATGATAAAGAATGCCTCCATTTGGAAACAAAACATCCAAAGAAAAACTGATTAAAAGTCATACGTTCATATGATGTTTTTTGCTCCGCTATATGGGAACAACCCCCACTTGCTTCAATTGCTATACCAAAGAGAATTAGCTGGTGGGTACCTATATTGCAAATGTGCAAAAGAGCTTGAAATGAAGAAAGAATCAGGATGCAGCAAAAAAAGAAAAAGAAAATAATTGATGTTTCCGAATGCCACTAAATTATCAATTGGCCATAAATTCACTCATTACGCGGAACGATTTCAAGACACTCACTATATAGTACCAAGCATATGTTGAAGATGTTGTTGATGATGACCGTGATGATGGAAACTGAAAAAGCCAAATGCAAAACAAATATGTACAGTGAAACTTCTCAGAAGTGGACACTCGCTGTCGAAGTTATAAGAAATTAGTTTTAATGCGATATTATAGCAAATTTCTCCAGCAAATTGTCCACTTTTGATAGGTGTTCGCTTTTCAGAATGGATCGGATGAATTTTGCTCATCCAATAGGCTACGGAGGTCAAATCTGGGGATCGATTTATATGGGGCTATTCATAATTATGCACCGATATGGACCAATCTTTGCATGGGTGTTAGAGAATATATATTAAATTTAACATATATTAAATTTCTACCGGGTCGGATGAAATTTGCTCCTCCAAGAGGCTTCGGAGTTCAAATTTGGGGAACGGTTTTATGGGGCCTATATATAATTATGGACAGATGGACGTAGCAAATTTGAACCGGATCGGATGAAATTTGCTTCTCTAAGAGGCCCCGGAAGCCAAATCTGGTGGTCGGTTCGGATGGGGGCTATAAGTAAAAGTGGTCCAAATGTGGCCCATTTGCAATACCATCCGACCTACATCAATAACAACTACTTGTGCCAAGTTTGAAGTCGATATCTTTTTTCGTTCGGAAGTTACCGTGATTTCAACAGACGGGCGTGCGGACGGACATGGCTAGATCTACTCAGGCTTTCACCACGACCCATAATATATATACTTTATGGGGTCTTAGAGCAATATTTCCATGGGTTAGGTTAGGTGGCAGCCCGATGTATCAGGCTCACTTAGACTATTCAGTCCATTGTGATACCACATTGGTGGTATCTTATCACTGAGTGCTGCCCGATTCCATGTTAAGCTCAATGACAAGGGACCTTCTTTTTATAGGCGAGTCCGAACGGCGTTCCACATTGCAGTGAAACCACTTAGAGAAGTTTTGAAACCCTCAGAAATGTCACCAGCATTACTGAGGTGGGGTAATCCACCGCTGAAAAACTTTTTGGTGTTCAGTCGAAGCAGGAATCGAACCCACGACCTTGTGTATGCAAGACGGGCATGCTAACCATTGCACCACGGTGGCACCCTTTCCATAGGTTACAAACGGAATGACTAAGTTAATATACCCAGCAAAAAAGCATCGCCAAAAAAGTAGTGATCATGTTATTTTTGGATCCGGCAGAGGCATGTTTTGAAGTGCTTTTAAAGTTGTGCCTTAAGATGAACTTAGTTTTTTTTTCTGGGATAACTCCAATCCTATTGTGGAGTGTATAAAAATGAATAATATGGCGTTATACTTCGTTCCATTACATTTCAGCCACCCTGTATGTACCATTTGTCTTATTACTCTATATAAAATGCACTTATCCGATTATCTCTCTCTTTGATATGAATATTCAAAACCCCTCGGCTTCGTCATTTACCTTGTTTTTCTCCAGCCAGAATCAAAATCATCAAAATCATCATTATCATCCACATTAGTATCGAGGACCCATTATATCCTTTTATGACTATCCGTTGATGTTTGTCGCATTTTCACATTGCTTAAGTTTCCGTTTTTCTAAGCGGGTGTTTTGGTTTTTGTTTTGTTTGCCAGTTTACCTCACACGGAACCTCTTAAGCATTGGCATTTGCAATTGTCTGCTGGTGCTGGATATGGTGATGCTGTGGGGGTTGTAGTTGGTTTGGTATTTCCTCATGTTGTTGTTGTTGCATTGATGCTGTTAAACTTAGTCATAAATTTTGCTTGAATTAGAGCTCTTAAAGTCATTTGCCATTATGGCCAATGATATATTGCATTCGCTAAGTGATTTGATTATACGTTTCTAAGAGCACTATTATATTATTGCCAATGATCCCCATGAATGTTGAGATATAAATACATTCGAAAAAATTTTTATATATTTAATATTTTAAAACGAAGTCTTTCGTTTCATTTCTATGTTAAGTGTTATGGGGCTTCCAATAGTTGCTGTTATTTTGGTATTTAAAGGAAAGTGATAGTTTTTGAGATAAGTTATCGGTTGTTTATTTTACAGTAAAGAGTAAAGTATGCCATTATTATTAGGAAAAATCATCAGCCAAATTGTCACTACAACCACACTCACTGGACTATACTATTTTCATAACATTTTGGATAACCAAATCGTGAGCTATTTGACCTATGTCCTCATACCGAAAAAATATTTACGGGATATTAAAGATTATGAAACCTAAATTTTAGGATGCGCAAGTTACAAAATATTAAGGACACATTTCTTTAAAATAATGAAATTTTAATTAAAAGAAAGTTTATAATCTTTACTTAAATTTTTTTTTCATTAAATTTAGGACACAGATTTTGTAAACTTGCGTCCCTCCGTTAAAGTCGCATGTCTTTGAACAAAGGAAAATTTTCCTTCAAATAAAGAAACACATTTTTGATTTCAAGATATCGTCCCTAAATTAACTGAAATATTGAATCTTTATATTTAAGATAAAAATGCTTCAAATATAGGCTAAGACTTATTTTGAGGATTTAGCATCTTTGGTTTAAAGATTTTTTTTTTTGGAATTAAGAAAACACTTTTACTCTGAGGTATCCGCTATAACTTGGTTTTTTTTTTTTAACTGGCATTCGTTTGTACGTGAATAGCTTTATTAATATACCGCGAAAAGAAAATGAAAATTTTATAAATGACATCTGAATCCTAATTTGAATTTTATTGATCCTAGATTTAAGGCCAGATAAGTCGCTAAAAAATGTCCTTATTTTAAAGAAGCCACATCTTTGGCTCGGAATCAATACCAAAATCCTTAAAAGACCTTCGAAATCTTTGGATCCAAATAAACTTTTTTTGGGTGCAATAGCCTCACGAATTATACTTTTGAAGTTTTGATTCTGCAGGCCATACTAAATTATAAATTACAAATACAAATTTTAACTTTTATTTCAATTTTAAATCGAATATGTGTCTCAGTGTATATTCATCTATGTATACACCCAAAAAAAAGTTTACTTGGATCCAAAAACTTTGACTATTCCTTAAGGACTTGGCTTTGATTCCGAGTCAAAGATGCGGTTTCTTTAAAGTAAAGACCCTTTTAAGGGATCTATCTAGCTTTAAATCTAAGATAAATAAAATTAAAGTTACGATAAAAATTTTATTTAGTGAATTTTCATTCTCTATATTAATAAAGTTATTCACGTACAAACTTATTCCAGTTTAAAAACCCAAATTATAACAGATACTTCAAAGTAAAAACTGTTTTCTTAATTGCAAAAAAAAAACAAAAAAACTTTAAAACAATGTTGCAAAATTTACAAAATAAGCTTTAGCCTACATTTAAAGCTTTTTTATACCCACCACCATAGGATGGGGTTATATTAACTTTGTCATTCCGTTTGTAACACATCGAAATATTGTTATAAGACCCAATAAAGTATGTATTCTGGGCCGTGGTGAAATTCAGAGTCTATCTAAGCATGTCCGTCCGTCCGCCTATTGAAATCACGCTAACTTCCGAACGAAACAAACTATCGACTTGCAACTTGGCACAAGTAGTTGTTATTGATGTAGGTCGGATGGTATTGCAAATGGGCCATATCGGGCCACTTTTACGTATAACCCCCATATAAACCGATTTGGCTTGTGGAGCTTCTTAGAGAAGCAAATTTCATCCGATCCGCATGCAAACATTGGTCCATATCGGTCCATAATTATATATGGATTTGACCTCTGATCCCCAAATTTAACCTCCGGAGCCTCTTGTAGGAGCAAAATTCATCCGATCCGGTTGAAATTTGGTACGTGGTGTTAGTATAAGGTCTCTAAAAACCATGCAAAAATTGGTCCATGTCGGCAATTAATTATACCCTTCACCACAACTGTGGTACAGAGTATAATAAGTTTGTATAATAGTGGTCATAGACCCATCTTTTAGTACACCGATTGGCTTAGAATTAAATTCTGAGTCGATTTAGCGATGTCCGTCTGTCTGTCTCTCCATCCGTCCGTCTGTCTGTATATGTAATTTTGTGCACAAAGTACAGCTCGCAATTTAAGTCCGATCGTCCTCAAATTTGGCAGAGGGCCGTTTCTTGGGACAGAGACAATCGCTATTGGTTTTAGCTGCCATATATATTTATCCCCGATGTGGTCATAGTTAGCGTGTTTATCAACCGATTTTCTTGAAATACCGCACATGCAAATATTTTATGAGTCTCGAAAATCTTGCAAAATATCAGCAAATCGGTTCAGATTTAGATATAAATCCCATATATATCTTTCGCACGATATGGACTTATATGGCCCCAGAAGCCAGATTTTTGGCCGAATTTGGTTGAAATTTTGCACTAGGAGTACAATTAGTAGTATAGTCAAGTGTGCAAAATTTGATTGAAATCGGTTCAGATTTAGATATAGCTCCCATATATATGTTTTTCTGATTTCGACAAAAATGGTCAAAATACCAACATTTTCCTTGTTAAATCGCCACTGCTTAGTCGAAAAGTTGTAAAAATGACTCTAATTTTCCTAAACTTCTAATACATATATATCGAGCGATAAATCATAAATAAAATTTTGCGAAGTTTCCTTAAAATTGCTTCAGATTTAAATGTTTCCCATATTTTTATACCCTTCACCACTACTGTGGTACAGGGTATAATAAGTTTGTGCATTTGTATGTAACGCCAAGAAGGAAAAGTCGGAGACCCATCGTTTAGTATACCGATCGTCTTAGAATTAAATTCTGAGTCGATTTAGCGATGTCCGTCTGTCTGTCTGTATGTCCGTCTGTCTGTCTGTTGATGTATTTTTGTGTGCAAAGTACAGCTCGCAGTTTTAGTCCGATTGTCCTAAAATTTGGTATAGGGTCCTGTTTCGGCTCAAAGACGATCCCTATTGATTTTGGAAAAGATCGGTTCAGATTTAGATATAGCTGCCATATATATTTTTCACCGATCTGGTCATAATTGGCGTGTATATCAACCGATCTTCCTCAAATTCCGTACATCCGAATATTTTATGAGTCTCGAAAAACTTGCAAAACATCAGCCAAATCGGTTCAGATTTAGATATAGCTCCCATATATAGCTTTCGCCCGATTTACACTCATATGACCACAGAGGCCAATTTTTAACTCCGATTTAGTTGAAATTTTGCACAGGGAGTAGAATCAGCATTGTAGCTATGCGTGCCAAATTTGGTTGAAATCGGTTCAGATTTAGATATATCTCCCATATATAGTTTTCGCCCGATTTACACTCATATGACCAGATATAGCTGTTTTTCTGATATATGTTTTTCTGATTTCGACAAAAATGGTTAAAATACCAACATTTTCCTTGTTAAATCGCCACTGCTTACTCAAAAAGTTGTAAAAATGACTCAAATTTTCCTAAACCTCTAATACATATATATCGAGCGATAAATCATAAATAAACTTTTGCGAAGTTTCCTTAAAATTGCTTCAGATTTAAATGTTTCCCATATTTTTTTTTACTAAAATTGTGTTCCACCCTAGTGCATTAGCCAACTTAAATTTTGAGTCTGTAGATTTTGTAAAAGTCTATCAAATTCTGTCCAAATCGAGTGATATTTAAATGTTTGTATTTGGGACAAACCTTTATATATAGCACCCAACGCATTTGACGGATGTGATATGGTATCGAAAATTTAGATCTACATAGTGGTGAAGGGTATAATATAGTCGGCCCCGTCCGACTTTAGACTTTCCTTACTTGTTTTTACTAAAATTGTGTTCCACCCTAGTGCATTAGCCAACTTAAATTTTGAGTCTATAGATTTTGTAAAAGTCTATCAAATTCTGTCCAAATCGAGTGATATTTATATGTATGTATTTGGGACAAATCTTTATATATAGCACCCAACACATTTGACGGATGTGATATGGTATCGAATATTTAGATCTACAAAGTGGTGCAGGGTACATTATAGTCGGCCCCGCCCGACTTTAGACTTTCCTTACTTGTTTTATTTTGAATTTAAAGTCTCAATATATCAGTTATTTTAAAGTATTTAGCTTAATTCAAAGACGTACTACTTTAACGGAGCGACGCAAATTTCCAAGATTTTTGTCCTAAATTTAATGTAAAGAATTTTTAAAATAAAGATTATAAACTTTCTTTTAATTACAATTTCATTATTGTATATAGAATTAACCTTAATATTGTGTAAATTGCCTAACCTAAAATTTAGGTGGCATAATTTTTCAAATTAGATCAATATTTTTCTTCAGTGTAGTAAACAGTACTTACTCCTCTTGTATCTTGCATATAGAACTTACAGATTTATGCCAACTCTATTCGTAACAAGGATAATATGTGGGAGTAATAAATGCTCAATTTATTTCGTTACTTTGATTTCTCGTTAAAAGCGTATCATCGATTTTATTTATGGAGTATCATTAGAAGCCACAAAGTGAAGCCGATACTATGATAGAAATGTATATGGTTTGCATAGCAATTGGATGTAATAGCAATTTTTATGATTTTTTTTTTTTCAATTATTTCATAGGAATTTATTGCCTGAGAGCAAAAGAGGTTCGAGTTCATTTTGGTCTGTTTTTATTTCACATATGATATACCAAGGAGAGGATATGGCTATATCTAATAGAATATACAAATTTGGAAAGAAATTCATAACAGTTTCACTCTTACTCGATAACCACTTATTTAGCTTTGATGTTTCCAGAAATTTCACTAAAATTATGGAAATTGGTACATCCCCAATACAGAAAAATTTGCAATGCTCGTTTTAAAACTGTAAAGATACCATCATATTGGTCATAGATCGCACAAAATTTTTAGCCAGGTAAAACCTTTTAATATTGTCCTCTAAATTGTAAGATAGTTAATGTTAGATACAAAATGACAGATTAAATACTACTTTAGTTATATATTTGTTTAGAAAAAAGGGGTCTATATTTAATTATGAATAATAAAGATTTGTAACCGGGCAAGTACACCGAAATACATATTTACCTGTTATTAAATTTTAGGATGCGCAATTTATAAAATATTAAGGACAAATTTCTTTAAAATAACGAAATTTTAATTACAATAAAGTTAATAATCTTTGCTTCAAAAATTTGTTTTATTAAACTTAGGTCACAAATTTTGGAAATTTGCGTCCCTCCATTAAAGCCGTATTTATTTGAATAAATGCAAATTTTCCATAAAATAATGAAACATATTATTGATTTAAAGACCTTTATAATGAAAATTTAGTAACTTTGATATACGTAGTAATTTGGATTTTTAAACTAGCATTTGTTTGTAAGTGAATAGCTTAATTAATATACCGCGAAATGAATATGGAAATTTAATAAATGAGATCTGTATCCTAATTTTAATTTTATTGATCCTTGATTTAAAGCCAGATAGGTCGCTTAAAATGTCATTATTTTAACGAAGCCGCATCTTTGGCGCGGAATTCATACCAAAATCCTTAAGGTCAACATTTTTGGATCCAAGCAACCTTTTTTGGAGTGTAGGTCTAGTCTAATATCATTTCCAAAGCTCTGCTGGAAGTGGTCTTCAGTGCCCCATTTTATATCAAGACAACATGGCACCTGTTGCAAAAATTTAATTATGTCCATTGATGTCCACATTATCGACGAGTATATTAGGATTGATCCAATTAAGCGTTTATAAATCTAATATATCATCTTTCGATTTATGCGTCATTGCAATCTTACAGAACGGTTGCCACATTTGCCACTGTTTGGTTTATTTTTAATGTTTTGGTAGATTTTCCTATCCAAATAAAATTTTGAAAAATTTTGACAACATTTTCTATAGAAATAAAATTTTGATAACATTTTCTATAGAAATAAATTTTCTACAAAATTTTGACATATAGAAGTAAAATGTTAACAAAATTTTCTATAGAAATAAAATGTTGGCAAAATTTTCTATAAATAAAATTTTGAAAAAATTATCAATAGAAATAAAATATTGACAAAATTTTCTATACAAATAAAATTTCGACATATATAAATAAAATGTCAACAAAATTTACTATAGAAATACATTTTTTCTATAAACATAATTTTGAGAAAACTTTCTATGGAAATAAAATCTTCACAAAATATTCTACAGAAAAAAAAATTTAACAAAAATTTTCGCTAGAAATAAATTTTTGACAAAATGTTAGATGGAAATAAAATTTTGACAAAATTTTCTACAGAAATAAAATGTTGACAAAATTTTCTACCGAAATAAAATTTTCTATAGAAATACAATTTTGACAAAATTTTGGCAAAATTTTCTATAGAAAAAAATTTTTACAAAATTTTCTACAGAAATAACATTTTAACAAAATTTTCTATAGAAATAAAATTTTAAAAACATTTTCTATAGAAATAAGATATTCACAACATTTGCTGTAAAAATCAATTGTTGACAACATTTTCTTTAGAAATAAAATGTTGACAAAGTTTTCTATCGAAATAAAATTGTGGAAAAATTGTCTATAGAAAATTTTCTATAGAAATAAAATTTTGAAAAAATTTTCTATAGAAATAAAATTGTGACAAAATTTTCTATAGAAATAAAATTTTGACAAAATTTTCTATGGAAATAAAATTTTGACAAAATTTTCTATAGAAATAAAATTTTGACAAAATTTTCTATACAAATAAATTTTTGACATATAGAAATAAAATGTCAACAAAATTTTCTATAGAAATAAAATGTTTCTATAAATAAAATATTGACAAAATTTTCTATAGAAATAAAATCTTGACCAAATATTCTATATAAAAAAAATTTTGACAAAAATTTTCGATAGAAATAAAATTTTGACAAAATTTTCTATAGAAATAAAATGTTGACAAAGTTTTCTATAGAAATACAAATTTTACAAAATTTTCTATACAAATAAAATTTTGACAAAATTTTCTATAGAAATAAAATTTTGACAACATTTTCTATAGAAATAAAATTTTGACAAAATTTTCTTTAGAAATACAATTTTGACAAAATTTTCTATAGAAATAAAATTTTGACAAAACTTTCTATAGAAATGAAATTTTTACAAAATTTTCTACAGAAATAACATTTTAACAAAATTTTCTATAGAAATAAAATTTTAAAAACATTTTCTATAGAAATAAGATTTTCACAACATTTGTGTAGAAATCAATTGTTGACAACATTTTCTATAGAAATAAAATGTTGACAAAGTTTTCTATCGAAATAAAATTGTGGAAATATTGTCTACAGAAAATTTTCTATAGAAATAAAATTTTGACAACATTTGCTATAGAAATAAAATTTTTACAAAATTTTCTATACAAATAAAATTTTGACATATAGAAATAAAATGTCAACAAAATTTTCTATAGAAATAAAATTTTGACAAAATTTTCTATACAAATAAAAGTTTGACATATAGAAATAAAATGTCATCAAAATTTTCTATAGAAATACAATTTTTCTATAAATAAAATATTGACAAAATTTTTTATAGAAATAAAATCTTGACCAAATATTCTATATAAAAAAATTTTGACAAAAATTTTCGATAGAAATAAAATTTGGACAAAATTTTCTATTGAAATAAAATGTTGACAAAGTTTTCTATAGAAATAAAATTTTGACAAAATTTTCTATAGAAATAAAATTTTGACAAAATTTTCTATAGAAATAAAATTTTGACAAAATTTTCTATAGAAATAAAATTTTGACACAATTTTCTATAGAAATAAAATTTTGACAAAATTTTCTATAGAAATAAAATTTTGAAAAAATTTTCTATAGAAATAAAATTTTGACAAAATTTTCTATGGAAATAAAATTTTGGCAAAATTTTCTATAGAAAAAAATTTTTACAAAATTTTCTACAGAAATAACATTTTAACAAAATTTTCTATAGAAATAAAATTTTAAAAACATTTTCTATAGAAATAAGATTTTCACAACATTTGCTGTAGAAATCAATTATTGACAACATTTTCTATAGAAATAAAATGTTGACAAATTTTCTATAGTTTTGACATTTTTCATAGAAATAATATTTCAACGAAATTTTCTATAGAACTAAAATTTTGACAAAATGTTCGATAGAAATTAAATTTTGACAGAATTTTCTATAGAAATAAAATTTTGACAAAATTTTCTATCGAAATAAAATTTTGAAAAAATTTTCTATAGAAATAAAATTTTGAAAAAATTTTCTATAAAAATAAAATTTTGACAAAATTTCCTAAAAAAATAGAATTTTGACAAAATTTTATATAGAAATAAAAATTTTTAATAGATTATTTGGGTTCGAGTGGCTTATATCTCTTTGATATGGCAAGAATCATCTATCGAGGTTGAGGTTCCTTTTCTCCATATAGCTGTCATATGAATAAATCGCTCCTTTTGGATTTCTAAAATCTCAAAAATTATACTGTTAAACCTACCCTTTGGTCTTTATCACCACTGCCTCTTGGTTAATACTTTACTCTTAAATATTTTAGCACACCTGTTAGGATCATAATTCACTTTTAACACACAGCGGCATATGGTTAATCCACTTGTCAATGAGACTCTTCAATAGGGGAAATATATGGTCAAATGGATTTGAAACGCAGCCAATGGCCATTATACAATTCATGAGTTTTTAAATTGTCTCCTGTCTCAAACTTTATAGAAATGGCTTCAGCAATAAAACCATTTTAAGCAATAGGTGAAGGCAAAAACAAAAAGAGCAAATGAAAATCGCAATAATCGAAAATAGACAAAAAAAGAGCAAACACTTTTCACAATTTTAAGTCATACCATCATATTTCGTTCTAACGAAATATGCTGCTGCTGCCAGGTATAGTTTGTTCCTTAACCTTCTTAAGACCATAGGAATATTGTCATGTGATCATAAATATGGGAAGCCTATTCACCTTTTTGTTTTGCCCCCTCATAGATGATGACCAAAACAATTTCTTCGTCTTCTTCAATGGTCCAGTGTTGAATATTTCTCGAAAAAAAAATTGCTAAAGCTTCAATATCTGGCCATTATATTGTTTCTGCAGATGATGACGATGAGAATGGCTCATGGCGGTGGTGGTGGCGATGGCGAAGAAAACACAAAAAAAAACCTTGGACAATTGCGAATTTTCGATATTTTATGTGATATTGCTGGCATAAAGTCCATTTCAGGATGAGAGCTAAAGCACCAGCAACAGCACCAAAGAATATCATTCCATAAAAGAATGAGTAGCTGACTGCATCTTTAAGATGCACCTTGCATTCATTGTTTAATATGAGCAGCTTTGCGAGCAATAGCATCATTCTTTACCATAATGTCATGATTTTCAGAAAAAAGAGCTCGGTTTTTTTGTTTGTTTCGCTTTTGAAGAGGCTTGCTCGTCGCCAATGTCTTAGCTTTAGCAATACCACCGACGTCCCTCCCCCCCCCCCCCACTTCTTTAGCATCATATGTTTGTGCGGCTTTTTGCTCTTGAATTTTGGGATTTTGTGAAATGCATCCTGTGCTCGCATAAAAATTGACATACACCCAGCATGGTAACTTGGCGGGAATGATGATGACGATGATGGCATTGAATATGTTACTCGGACAATATGAATGATTACACTCGAATTTAAATGTTAGTGTGGTTGCAGAGGTAATATGGACTATCACATTTGCCCATCTTATGTAAATAACACTGGAAGTATCCATGTCCAGATCGCATCTGCGTTATGCAATAGTTAACGTCCCCGTAACGTCTCTCCGTCTACTTCTCAAGATCGGGGATAAGTTTTACTCTCCACCTGCTGCATATATCGCAGTTCCATCGATCTTGCCACTGTTACATAGTCTCTCGTTTTATCTCCTCTACCGTGTGTGTTTTAAGTCTATTCCCCATTTTTATATAAAAAATCTTCTTCCTTTTTTCAGCTTGGGGTCATGACGGCAATATCCACTAGAGCTCTGGGGCATTGGAACACCCACAATAAAAGTATGAGGAGATAGAATCGAAATTCAGGCCTCTATCAATGCTTCGGTTTACATTCCAAACTCGCGTCGGCTTTGGAAACCTTGGAGATACTATTGAAATAAATTATCGATGGTATCTCTATGGGTATTCCGGGTTAAGGTCTGTGGGATTGATAGGGAATGCTACAGGGTGATACGGTCAAAATTTGATCAATATAAACTTGACGTATTTCTTTCAATTTTGCATTTAAAAAACCTCAACACCCCTCATTTTGAAGGTGTGTGTGTGTAGAATGTTGTTCTTATTTTGATTTTGGAATTCACTCTTCAGTTGTCAAAATGCCGTCCAAGCAAGAAGAGCAGCGTATCAAAATTTTGCTCGCGCATCGCGAAAATCCGAGCTACTAGCACGCAAAGCTGGCAAAATCGCTAAAAGTTTCCAAATCAACCGTTACAAATGTAATTAAAGTGTTTGGGGAACGTTTGTCGACAGCCAGGAAGTCTGGATCGGGGGGAAATCGAAAACCGGAAGCCGCTGAGACGACAAAGAGAGTTGCCGGTAGTTTCAAGCGAAACCCTAACCTCTCTCTCCGAGATGCCGCAAATAAGCTGGGTGTATCGTCTACAACCGTGCATCGAGCCAAAAAACGAGCCGCACTATCGACTTACAAGAAGGTAGTGACTCCAAATCGCGATGATAAACAAATTACGACGGCCAAAGCGCGATCCCGGAGGCTGTACACGACGATGCTGACGAAGTTTGACTGCGTGGTAATGGACGACGAAACCTACGTCAAAGCCGACTACAAGCAGCTTCCGGGACAGGAGTTTTATACGGCAAAAGGAAGGGGAAAGGTAGTAGATATTTTAAAGCACATAAAACTGTCAAAGGTCGCAATGAAATATCTGGTTTGGCAAGCCATCTGTACCTGTGGCTTGAAAAGCAGCATTTTCATAGCTTCCGGGACTGTCAACCAAGAAATTTACGTGAAAGAGTGTTTGAATAAACGTCTGCTGCCTTTCCTGAAGAAACACGGTTGTTCCGTACTGTTTTGGCCGGATTTGGCATCTTTCCATTACGGTAAAAAGGCCATGGAGTGGTACGCCGCCAACAACGTGCAGGTGGTTTCCAAGGACAAGAACCCTCCCAACACGCCAGAGCTCCGCCCAATTGAGAAATACTGGGCTATTGTCAAGCGGAACCTAAAGAAGACCAAAAAAACTGCTAAGGACGAGCAGCAGTTCAAGGCAAACTGGCTTTCTGCGGCGAAGAAGGTGGACAAGGTGGACAAGGTGGCTGTACAAAATCTGATGGCAGGTGTCAAGCGTGAGGCCCGGCAATTCGGATTTGGAAAAGCGAAAGCCTAACTGAATATTTTTCCTGAATTTTATACTAATTGAAGTTGAAAAAGAAATTTAATTTGATTTTTTAAATAAACGATTTCACCGATTTACACGCGTTTTCCAAATTTTGACGGTACCACCCTTTAAGAGGAGTTTTGTTATGCGAGTGGTTGCCATTTGTAAACTCATCCTGAATTCCTGGGCTATAGATGGTTAGGTTAGGTTAGGTGGCAGCCCGATGTATCAGGCCCACTTAGACTATTCAGTCCATTGTGATATCACATTGGTGAACTTCTTTCTTATCACTGAGTGCTGCCCGATTCCATTTTAAGCTCAATGACAAGGAACCTCCTTTTTATAGCCGAGTCCGAACGGCGTTCCACATTGCAGTGAAACCACTTGGAGAAGCTTTGAAACCCTCAGAAATGTCACCAGCATTACTGAGGTGGGATAATCCACCGCTGAAAAAATTTTTGGTGTTCGGTCGAAGCAGGAATCGAACCCACGACCTTGTGTATGCAAGGCGGGCATGCTAACCATTGCACCACGGTGCCTCCGGGGCTATAGATACCAAATCGAATTTATGATAGCACATCGATATTCCCTCGAAAACAATGCTGTAACTATAGGTCAATATTGCAAACTTTCCGCACTTCTTCCTGGTGGGTCAGGAGCTTTCAAAGTGGTCTCACTGGTAGCATCTTTCACTGCTGCCTGAGGTACTCATCAAGTGGCTTTGAATTACAACATGTCTCTATTCTTAGCATATTGTTCTGGTGCTTTTATAGGAATTCCGGTTTACAATCTTTGGTATTGACAGGGAATGCTGCATAGTGTTTTATAAGGTGAGCGGCTGCTTTTTGGACACTTACGCTGCATTGCTGGGTACAGGTATCTAAAGATACCAAACCGAAGTTGAGATAGCTCCGTGATATACCACCAAGGTAAATGCTGTACCTATAGGTCAGATTTTTTTTACCTTTACCTCAGTTGCAGCTTATAATCCTGGAGCTGAACATGTTCATCAATTGGTTTTGAATGGCAACTTGTAGCGATTTTCAGCATGTTGTTCTGGTGTATCTATAGGAACTTCGTTTTGAGATCTGTGGTGTTGGCAGGGAATGCTAAATGGTGTCTTGTAATCTGAGTGACCTCATTTTGGAACACTCGTCCTGCATTACTTGGTTCAGGTTCGTAAAGATAGCAGACCGAAGATAGCATAGCACCGTGATATTCCATCAATCACATCTATACAGGAGCGCTCAATGTGTCCTCAATTTCATAATTTTGGCCTGGAGCTGGAGACGTTCATCAAAAGCTTTGGATGAAGGCTTTTCGGGGAGCCACCCTGGTGCAATGGTTAGCATGCCAGCCTTGCGTACACAAGATCGTTGGTTCGATTCCTGCTTCGACCAAACACCAAAAAGTTTTTCAGCTGTGGATTATCCCACCTCAGTAATGCTGGTTACATTTCTGAGGGTTTCAAAGCTTATCTAAGTGCTTCGGACTCGGCTATAAAAAGGAGATCGCTTATCATTGAGCTTAACATGGAATCAGGGTGCACTCAGTGATAAGAGAGAAGTTCACCAATGTGGTATCACAATGGACTGGATAATCTATTGAATAGTCTGATACATCGGGCTGTCACCTAACCTAACCTAAGGCTTTCCTAGGTCTTCTGCAGATTTCTCGCTGCGTGTCAGTAAAGGTCGAAGCTCAAATGGGGGCAGTGTAGTTTATTAAGGTTAGGTTAAAGTGGCAGCCCGATTAAGATTCAGGCTTACTAAGACTATTCAGTCCACTGCGATACCACATTAACTAAAATTACCTATTACATATTGGCACTTCTAGTTTTAACCGCTGAACCTTCTTGATTATTTTTCTTTGTTGAACCAACCAGATTGTTCCAAAAACATTAGCAGACTGCTTAAGTTAACGTTTTCCAGATCCGCCAGTAATCTGTAGCTATATGATCCTAAAAGTTGCTTGCGCTTTACACAAAATGCAGGACGCTCACACAAGAGGTGTTTAATTTATTCCTTTTCCTCCGCATCATGATAGCTCATACAATAGTCATTATACTTCGCGCCTATAGTTTTTGCAAAGTCGCATATCAGGCAGCGACCCGTTATAGCAGATATCAGGAGTGATATCTGACGTCTCGAGAACACTAGCATATCTAGTGTGCGTTTTAAGTTTAAATGGGGACATATTTGCTTGGTGTCGTTACAGCCCTTGCAATTCTCCCATCGAACATTTGCCATCATAACAGCCTTCTCACGCAGTAAGAGCTTGCAGGTAGCCAGGGGCATACCAACAGATTCTAGTTCCCCTGGAATATATAAGGTAGTCCCTAGCCTTGTCAACTCATCCCCTTCGCAGTTCCCCGGTATGTACCTATGGCCAGACACCCATATTTGGTGAATATTGTACTGCTCAGCCATCTCATTGAGAGATTTGCGGCAGTCGATGGCCTGGAATTTCGTCAGGATTGTCTCCTAAAGTGCTGCCAGTCAGTATCTTCAGAACCTTATTTCTGCAATATTCTTAGCCATTAGCTCAACTTTCTTCCAACGTTATTCTAAGTATTCCACTATTCTTGATAGTGAGTTTCCGCTGACAACAATCAGATGGTTGAAAGAAGAGTCTGAGAGAATTATCCTGTGGTTGGCTAGCGACCTGGTCTTTGTCCAATTGATCTCTCTTCATTGATTGTTAAGACTCTGAATAACCCAATACGGTTAAAATTTATCTCAGAAGTAGAATTAATTCCAAGTTCTTCACAATGAGACAACATACTGGAACAGCAGTACTTCTGAGACCGTATTGCGCGAAATAGTCGAATTTGTTGAAGTCTGAAGATTTGTAGGTCGCTATAGTCCTCAACTCAGAAATGACAAGGTCAATGCAATCGATATAGTGACGACAAGATTTTTTGAATAAAAAGGGAAAATGGTATAAAAAGTCGTTAGTTCTTTATCAACTGTGGTCCGATACTCAGAGCGCATATTGCAATCTACTACCGATAGCAATCATATATGAAATTTCATAAAGCCAGACAATATTTTTCCTTGTAACTAAGCCATCACGACTATTTCCTATCGAATCCTATACCAGTACTTCGATGCGTTATGATATGCGTTATATATTAAAGTCTCCATATCTCTAACCTATGGTGGATGGTATAAATTTCATTTAAGCGTTTTTCTCGATCCTATTGAAGGCTAACTTATACACCTAGCATGCAACCATTCTCAATTGGAAGCCAAGTTGGCATAGCGTTTTGGCTTTTGTAACTTTTTGTTTCAGCTTTTGGCATATTGAGTGCTGATGATGTTTGCCAATATTTAAACAGTAAGTGCTTTAAAAGAAAAATAGCCTTCCTTCAATTCTTCAGTCTTGCTTCTTCCTTCTTTCATTCAATGAGAATATTGTTCCTTTAGGAACACGAATATGGCTGGTCCGTCTTGCTAGCTTGATGGTCCATGCATGGGATACAATATACGCGTTTAGGTGCCCATTGATGGTGGGGGTTTAATAGAGGTTTTGTTTTTTGCTTTTGTTTTTTTTTTTTTTTTTTGGTTGTGGTTACCTTTAAGAAATTGTGTGATTTATTTGATGTGTCAAGTAAAGCGTTCAATTAGTGACTTAAATTGTGTTTATATGTAAGCAGTGGCCAGGTTACACATATACATATTGTTTGTTGTTGTATGAAGCGGGAACTTACATATATTTTTGAATGCAACAATTGCCAGGGGCGGTAATGAAATCGTGAGAGCCCCTTGGCACAATAGAAGACTGAAGAATATTTGCGTTTGAGGATGGATTGTTTGGGTGGAAATGGAAAAATTGGAAAAATGCTTCCATATCTAGTATTTTTGAAGTATGAGCTCCAACCTAATTAAATTAATCTTAGATATAGACATACTCCCACGTTACTTATGTAGCGATTAAACAATACTACAGATACCGCATTCAAGCAACAATTTGCTTTAATGGCTAAAGTAACCTAAAATACCAAAAATTACAGTCCAGTCGAATTGGATCCTTTGTGCCTTCCAACATGAAGTTGAAATTTGAAAGACTCCCTAGATATTCTCTAATAATTTGAAGAAAATGCTAAAAACAGTAGCAATCTAATAATTTTTTTTATTGCTCAAAAATGTAGTTGTTTGAACCCATGAATTGTTGTGGTGAAAAGTGATCCGTCATCGGCGTCCTGGTTATCCGGATTCCTTGGAAGACAACTGACAAACAAATGATTGCTGACTACTCAGAATTGACTATTCTGGTTTTTCTAGTGGTACAATTTTGACATGCCCAGTTCTACATACAGTCGACTAATGTCGAACCTTGTCCCAATCTCACGATAGGTCCCATGACGATTCTTCAATATAAGTTGGCGCACAGCACCAATGGTTTCCGGAAAAAACAAGTGATTTTAAAAGATCTTTACAAAATTCGTCTTGGATTCAACTACGAACTCGGCAGAGTTCATCATACCATCGAAAAACATTTCTTCTGATTCGGTTGAAATTAGGAATTTGGAAGTATATGCTTCCTAACAACCATGCAAAATTGGTCGATAAAAATCATAATATGGTCCATACGAATCGATCCCCAGGATTCTTATAGAAGAAAACATTTCATGCGATCCCATTGAAATTAGGTATGTGATGTCAGTACATGGTCTCCCACAATCATGCTAAATTGGTTCGTATCTTCCACTATTATATATAGCCCCTATATAAATCGATCATCAGATTTGATTTCCGGAGCCTCTTGGAGGAGTAAATTGTAATGAACTTCATAATAATTTTTTCCTCCTACTAACACCGTCTTCTAAATTGTAAGTAAGTCCATACGTGGTATATATTAAATTAAAAAAGACCGATTAAATACGTATATAATTCCGTTTGACAAAATTTTCTATAGAAATACAATTTTAACAAAATTTTCTATAGTAATAAAATTTTAACAAAATTTTCTATGGAAATAAAATTTTGACAAAATGTACTGTAGAAATAAAATTTTAACAAAAATTTTCTATAGAAATTAAATTTTAACAAAATTTCCTATAGAAATAAAATTTTAACAAAATTTTCTATAGAAAGTAAATTTTGACAAAATTTTCTATAGAAATAAAAAAAATGATAAAATTTTTTATAGATATAAAATTTTGGTAGATTATTTTTGGCTCAAGAGGCAACCATGATTATGAACCGATATGGACCAATTTTTGTTTTTTGGTTTGGGCTATATATAACAATGGACTGAATAGTATAAGTGAGCCTGAAACTTAATCGTGCTGTCACCTGAACCTAACCTAACTATAGACCGATATGGGCCAATTTTGGTATGGTTGTTAGCGGCCATATACTAACACCACGTTCCAAATTTGAACCGGATCGGATGAATTTTGCTCCTCCAAGAGGCTCAGGAGGTCAAATCAGCTGGATGGAATGAAATTTGCTTCTCTTTGCGCCTCCGCAAACCAAATCTGGGGATCGGTTTATATGGGGATATATATATATATATATATATATATATATATATATATATATATATATATATATATATATATATATATTATATATATATATATATATATATATATATATATATATATATATATATATATATATATATATATATATATATATATATATATATATATATATATATATATATAATTATGGACCGATGTAGACCAATTTTTGCATGGTTGTTAGCGACCATATACGTTCCAAATTTGAACCGGATCGGATGAATTTTGCTGCTCCAAGAAGCTCTACAAGCCAAATCAGAGCGTAGGTTTATATGGGGGATATATATCACAATGGACTGAATAGTTTAAGTGAGCCTGAATCTTAATCGGATTGCCACTTGAACCTAACCTATGGGGGCTATACGTAAAAGTGGTCCGATATGGCCCATTTGCAATACAATCTGACCTACATCAATAACAACTACTTGTGCCAAGTTTCAAGTCGATAGCTTGCTTCGTGCGGAACAGCTTAGATCGACTCAGAATTTCACCACGACCCAGAATATATATATTTTATGGGGTCTTAGAGCAATATTTCGATGTGTTACAAACGTAATGACAAAGTTAATATACCCCCCATCCTATGGTGGAGGGTATAATAAAATTTATAATCTTCGCTTTAAATTTTTTTTCATTAAATTTAGGACACAAATTTTGTAAATTTACATCCCTTCGTGAAAGTCGCATGTCTTTAAATTAAGGCTAATTTTCCTTCAAGTAAAGAAACACATTTTTGATTTAAAGAATTGTCCTTTAATTGACGGAAATATTGAAATTTACGTATAGCCCCCCTATAAACCGACCCTCAGATTTAGCTTGCGGAGCCTCTACACTGGTAGAAAAAGTTTCGTTATATTAATGAAATGTGTCATTAAAATTGAGCCAATGAATCAAATTCATTGATATAATGAAATTTTTCGTTATTATAACGAAATTTCTGTTAGTCAACGAAACATTTCATACTATCAACGAATATTTTCATTGTCTGAATGAAAATGTTTCATTGTATCAATGAAAAAATTTCGTTGGCTCAATTTTAATGAAATTTTCTTTGTGTGTAAGAGAAGCAAATTTTATCCGATCCGGCTGAAATTTGGTACATGGTGTAAGTATATGATCTCTAACAACCGTGCAAAAATTGGTCCACATCGGTCCATAATTATATATAGCCCCCATATAAAACGATCACCAGATTTGACCTCCGGAGCCTCTTGGAAGAACAAAATTAATCTGATTCAGTTGAAATTTGCTACGTGGTGTTAATATATGGCCTCAAACTCCCATGCAAAATTTGGTCGAAATCGGTCAATAATTATATATAGCCCCCATATAAACCGATCCCCAGATTTGACCTCCGCAGCCCCTTGGAAGAGCAAAATTCATCCGATTCGGTTGAAATTTGCTACGTGATGTTAGTATATGGTATCCAACAACCATGCAGGAATTGGTTCATATCAGTCCATAATTATATATAGCACCCATATAAACCGATCCCCAGATTTGACCTCCGGTGCCTTATGGAGAAGCAAAATTCATCCGATCTTGTTGAAATTTTGTACGTGGTGGTAGTATATGATATTTAACAACCATGCCAAAAGTGGTCCATAGCGGTCTTAATTGTATATAACCCCCATTTAAACCGATCCCCATATTTGATCTCCGGAGCTCTTGGAGGAGCAAAATTCATCCGATCCGGTTGAAATTTAGTACATTGCGCTAGTATATGGCCGCTAACAACTATGCCAAAAGTGGTCGGTCTATAGTTATATATAGCCGATCCCCAAAAAGAATCTACCAAAAATTTATTTCTATAGAAAATTTTGTGAAAATTTTATTTCTATACAAAATTTTGTCAAAATTTTATTTCTATAGAAAAGTTTGTCAAAATTTTATTTCTTTAGAAAATTTTGTCAAAATTTTATAGTGGAGAATTTTGTCAAAATTTTATTTCTATAGAAAATTTTGTCAAAATTTCGGCATAAGCCGGCTATCAATGTAAAACCTTTTTTCGGAGGGTTCAAGTGTGGTTTTTGTTGGGTTTAATAAACTGCCTGAATTTATTCTGATAATTGGTTGATAGTTTTGCTGCAAGTAGAGGATACTGATGAGGAATGTGGTAATTCCGAAACGTGCGTCCATCCAACCATCTTGCAGTCTATAGGGCTTTGCCCAAATAAATTTGACAAACATTATTTTCCTCTGTTGGTTAAGCTACACTTGTAGTTTAGTCAATGTATGGTTTTAAGCTGCAATAAAAAACAACAAAATTTTATTTCTATAGAAAATTTTGTCAAAATTTTTTTTCTATAGAAAATTTTGTCAAAATTTTATTTCTACAGAAAATTTTGTCAAACTGAAGTTTTAAGATACCTTGCCATCGGCAAGTGTGACCGTAACCCAAGTAATTCGATTGTGGATGAAGAACAAGTTTCTATGCAATCCCTGGTGGATGGTACGTAAGATTCGGCCTGGGCGAACTTACGGCCGTATGTACTTGTTTTAATCAAAATTTCATTATTTTAAAGAAATTTGACCTTAATATTTTGTAAATTTCGCATCCTACAATTTAGGTTACGTAATCTTTAATATCACGTAAATATTTTTTTCAGTGTATGGTTGAGGGTATAGAAATAAAAACTATGTTTGCGATTTCAAACGGTGACTGCTATCCCTGTTTCAGCAGTGTAGCTTTGTGTCCTCCCAAAACACCCCATAATCCGTCACTGCCGCCGTTTGTTTAAAATTTTTTGTCATTGGCTGATCACAGGCTAAGACAGTGTTTGTGGCCTTCTCAAAGTACATGTTTAGAGTTATAAATATAGGTAAAGTTATATGGTTATTGTTGCAAGTAAACCACATCATTGTTGCCAATGTCGCTGAGCACCAGCGTTGACCACTGAAGCTGATGGGCTTTTTTTGTGTGCTGGTGTTGCTGTATGTCCTTAACTTATGTTTGACTTTATTAGCAGAGACGTGTTTAAGCCTTATGCCACCACCAGCACCACCAGCATCATTCGATCAGGTTGTCGTTACTGCTGGTGCATTGTTTTGCTAGCATTAGTGGTGGCCAATACTGTGAGCTTCCTTCCTCAAGGTTTGATTCTCATCTTAAGGCTCCTTTGTTTATTGTTTGTTCTAGAAAGTTGAACACAACAAAAAAATGCCCATATGATGAGATTTGGTTGGTAGGCTGCTTAGCTGCTGGTTTGTCTGTTTTTGCTCTTAAAACTTTGCTTTATAAATTTTAATTTAATATAATTTTTTCTATGAAGCAAAATATCATTATAGAAATTCTTGAAGTATTTTAGTTTTTTCTACTGGCTGGTGGTGGGTAAAATTGATGGGTCCACTATTGGCCATGGCCATGGCAATGATGGCTTTGGCTTTGGCTATGGCTATGATGTGGATGTTATGGATAAGGCACATTGTGGATGCCATACATGTAATAAGGTTAAAATCACAACTCAACTATGTCTAATTACAACATCTTTATAAGCGTTGTCGTTTTTCTAGATGTCAAGCCAGCGACAAATATGGTCGATTGTCTTTATGCATATAAAGTTAAAATTGGCTGATGACGTCTGCCTCCATTTGTGCTTTTGTTCGCGCATTTTGTTCTGGTTTTTTGTTTGGGTTTTGCAGACACAATTTATTGCGTATTTATGGAATTCTCGGACAGAATTGTTTTGTTTGATTTTGTTTGTTTTTTATTTGATCTCCTAACATTCCATAAGGATGTGCTGATATATGAATCTCATCAAGCTAACATATTAGGCCATAACAAAAACCGAAGGCTTTATTTGAGCGTAACGAATGACAATCAGAACGTAGATCACACTACTAAGGTTCTATTAAATGGCTTTTAATGTAGTCTGGGTAATTTAGCTAAGAGTTGTCATTATGGTCATTGAGATGTCATCAATTTGGAATTTTTGCAAAAAAAAAAAAAAAAAAAAAAAAAAAATGATAATGATAATAATTTATTGACATTTTATAATTAAAATTTAGATATGGCGAGAAATACTTTATGGCATTTAGATTTTTAAAATTTTTTAGCAAGGAGCGTATAGGGTATACGGTTGTCACTCGAGTCAAAAAAAAAATCCAACAAAAATCTATCAAATTTAAAAATCTCAATGTTTCCTCTGCATACAAAGGATTCTGGGTACAATCCATGTTTCATACAAACACCAAATGTTTTCATACAAAACCAAATCTTTTCTCAGCCTAGTTTGCATGTTAAATACAAATGGAATTGATTACACTGGCCTGATTTCTGTGCACCTAAATTCGATTTAAAGACGAAATACTCTCTTTAAGGCTGCAGTAGAAAATCTCTTCCAATCTTTAAAAGACCACACTAAAAACTGTGAAATTAAATTTTGGAAAATGTTGGATATTTTTTTGAGACCGAAACTTCCATTTGGCAGTGTTCAAAGGTCTTCTTATCCTCACCAAATGCCGAAAAATGCATAAAAATATATGGTCCATATTTATTTAATTTAAATTTTAATTGATCACAATTAATTGAACAATAAAAAATTTAATTAATTAATAATTAATTAATTAGTTTAGATTTTTAGGAGTCGCCAACCTTTGGCATGCCGTCAAAGCCATCACATGCTGTACGAAAGTGGTTCTGCGGCATTTTCGTCCATTCCCAACGAAGCTCCGTTTTGAGATGTTCGACATATTAGTATTTTTGAGTGTCAAAATTACTCTCCAAAATTCTCTAGGCGCATAATTTCAACGGATTGAGAACAGTTGGTAGGATTCTACCAAAATTGGTAGATTAATAGGGTTTGGTAGAATTCTTTATGTTTTGGTAGATTTTGCAAAACATTCCGGAGTTGCGGTAACGCTTGCCGATGGCAAGGTATCCTAAAACCTCCTAACATCGTATTCTAAATTGTAAGTAAGTCCATACGTGGTATATATTAAATTAAAAAAGACCGATTAAATATGTATATAATTTGACAAAATATATAGTTTGACAAAATTTTCTATAGAAATAAAATTTTAACAAAATTTTCTATAGAAATAAAATTTTAACAAAATTTTCTATAGAAATAAAATTTTAACAAAATTTTCTATAGAAATTAAATTTGACAAAATTTTCTATAGAAATAAAAAATTTACAAAATTTTCTATAGAAATAAAAAATCTACAAAGTTTTCTATAGAAATAAAATTTTGACAAAATGTACTGTAGAAATAAATTTTTGCCAAAATTTTCTATAGAAATGAAATTTTGACAAAATTTTTTATAGAAATAAAATTTTTACAAAATTTTCTATAGAATTAAAATTTTGACAAAATTTTTTATAGAAATAAAAGTTTTACAAAATTTTCTATAGCAATAAAATTTTGACAAAATGTACTGTAGAAATAAAATTTTGACAAAATTTTCTATAGAAATGAAATTTTAACAAAATTTTCTATAGAAATAAAATTTTAACAAAATTTTCTATAGAAACTAAATTTGACAAAATTTTCTATAGAAATAAAAAATTTACAAAATTTTCTATAGAAATAAAATTTTGGTAGATTATTTTTGGCTCGAGTGGCAACCATGATTATGAACCGATATGGACCAATTTTTTTTGGGATGGGCTATATAAAACAATGGAGTCTGAAACTTAATCGGGCTGTCACTTTAACGTAACGTAACTATAGACCGATATGGACCAATTTTGGTGTGGTTGTTAGCGGCCATATACTAACACTACGTTCTAAATTTGAACCGGAATTTTGCTCCTCCAAGAGGCTCCGGAGGTCAAATCTGGAGAACGATTTATATGCGGGCTGTATATAATTATGGACCGATATGGACTAATTCTGGCATGGTTGTTAGAGACCATATACAACACCATGTTCCAAATTTCAACCGGATCATATGAAATTTGCTTCTATTTGAGGCTCCGCAAGCCAAATCTGAGGATCGGTTTATATGGGGGCTATATATAATTATGGGGTGATGTGGACCAATTTTTGCGTGGTTGTTAGAGACCATATACCAACACCATGTACCAAATTTCAGCCGGATCGAATGAAATTTGCTTCTCTTTGAGGCTCCGCAACCAAATCTGGGGATCGGTTTATATGGGGGCTATATATAATTATGGACCGATGTAGACCAATTTTTGCATGGTTGTTAGAGACCACATACCATCACTATGTACCAAATTTCAGCCGGATCGGGTGAAATTTGCTGCTCTTTGAGGCTCCGCAATCCAAATTTGGGGGTCCGTTTATATGGAGGCTATTCGTAAAAGTGGACCGATATGGCCCATTTGCAATACCATCCGACCTACATCAATAACAACTACTTGTGCCAAGTTTCAAGTCGATAGCTTGTTTCGTTCAACAGACGGACGGACATGCTTAGATCGACTCAGAATTTCACCACGACCCAGAATATTTATACTTTATGGGGTCTTAGAGCAATATTTCGATGTGTTACAAACAGAATGACAAAGGTAATATACCCCCCATTGCTTTAGATTTATTTCCCATAGGGTATAAAACTATGGGAAATAAAGCTAAAGCAATTTTATTCTACAAAAGTTAATTTCTGATTTATCCGGCGATACAAATGTATTAGATATAGGACAATTTGAGGATTCCCAAGGATATTGGTGGGTTCACAAGGATATTGGCTAAATCTCACCAAGTTAGTGGTCAATTGTCGGGTTTGTGGCAATATTTTGCCACATTGAGCGCCATTTGCACAGCCGTAATCTTCTGTGGAAAGTATCGGGGATATCTTTGCTGACGTTGTGCCACTTTTGCCTAGGTTAGGTGGCAGCCCGATGTATCAGGCTCACTTACACTATTCAGTCCATTGTGATACCACATTGGTGAACTTCTCTCTTATCACTGAGTGCTGCCCGATTCTATGTTAAGTTCAATGACAAGGGACCTCCTTTTTATAGCCGAGTCCGAACGGCGTTCCATATTGCAGTGAAACCGCTTAGAGAAGCTTTGTAACCCTCAGAAATGTCACCAGCATTACTGAGGTAGGATAATCCACCGTTGAAAAACTTTTGGTGTTCTGTCGAAGCAGGAATCGAACTCACGACCTTGTGTATGCAAGGCGGACATGCTAACCATTGCACCATGGTGGCTCCATTTTTGCCTAAATCGGAAGAATATATGACGCTTTATCTTAATCTGAACCGATTTGGATAAAACTCGATACAGTTAGATAGTTATCAATTGCAGTAAAATTCCGTTCAAATTGGTATAAAATATGAAATTTCCTACTATATTTCCCCAAATCAGGCGTATATATATATGAGCTATATCAAAATCTATACCAATTTGAACTAAATTGGTACACAATCCCAAAATCTTAATTCATAATTCAGGGAAAAATTTCAAGTAAATCGAAATGCAAATTTGGTCTCCGGTTGTTATATAAATCGGGGAAAGATAAATGGAAGCTATATCTATATCTGAACCGATTTCAAAGAAAATTTAGCATACTTGACCATCCATTGTAGTCTTTGTGCAAAATTTGAAGGGGATAAAGGCTTCTGGGGCCAATTAAATCCATATCGGGTGGAAGATATATATTGGATCTATATCTAAGTCTGAACCGATTTCAACCAAATTTAGCAAGCATTGGTAGAATGTCAATTCTACTCTCTGTGCACAATTTCACTTAAATCGGTAGTAAACTTTGGCATCTGTGGCCATATGAGTGTAAATAGGACGAAACATATATATGGGCTTGTAATTAGGCAATTTTCATGAGGATAGTCTTGAATTGCCAGGTGCCAGGTGCCAGGTGCCGATTTTCTAGAAGTAGTAAATTTCACTTGATGGGCTAAACTGAAATCGCCAAAAAAAGGTATTTTTCCTATATCAACATCCAAAAATGTTATCAAAATGCGATTTTTTTTAAATTCGATAGTCTTTTGATAGAAATTTTAAAAAATTTTTTTTGATTTTTTTAACTCCTGTGGCAACCGCGCTAACATGCCATCAACCTTGATATGCTAATTATTTTATCATGATAGCTCTAAAACTTCATTGTGCATATGCACTTGCTTTCAATTCCATCCATATCTTACCATTTGGAAATCTCGAATTCACACTTTTATGAATGCCATATCAGCAGCAGCATGACCTCCAAAATTTAATGTGCATTAATTTTAGACAAAATTGTCTTTAAATAAATAACAATAGCAATAGCTACAAATCCGAAACTGAACGAATTATAATTGCAAATTATTGCACTATGAAAAATGTGAAAGCTTTCAAATGGAATGGCGAGTGCTTTATTTTTCCTAGTGGTGATGGTTGGTTTAATCCACGAACAGCTGTGGTCTCACGCATCACCATAACGTGTCGAAAGAAATAGACCCCACTTCCAATGGCCTTATCCGAGGATATTGAAGAACAAAAACTTGGACAGGCAGCCGTAGTTTGTTTAGTCAGAAAGGTGCCATTATTTATAGAACGAAATGCCATATTTAGATAAAGGCAAACCAAACCAAACCAAAACGTTGCCATTGGAATCGTATAGCCAAAACTAAGAAAAAAAAACAACAATAAAAAGCCCAAACCTCATGGCCCACCTCCCATTCCGGTGAATTGACAAAAACGTATTAGAAACAATTTACCATATAAAGACATTTAAACAAAGACAGACGGGAGGCATTTAAAGTTTTGCAAGAAGCATGGAAACCTGGAGTTCCTTACCTATACACACAAAGGAAAAATGTTTTATTAGTGAAAGAATTTTTTATGCAAGTTTTGAAAATTTTTTGTGGGCTGCTTGGTCATTTTGTTTTTATTTGTAGTAAATAAAACATTTTCTAAAAATTTTCTTCAAATAAAAAAACTCATCAAAAATCCACGAAAAAAGAAAATTTTTTTATTTTTTAGTTTTCTCTTAAAGACAAATTATAAAATGACAAAAGAAAACCTTTCAGTGTACCCAACTACCGAACAAACACAGAAGGCAAACAATCTGAAAGAACTCTTAACCATTGTAGAAAGTTGCCATTGCTAAACACCTTTAAGAACCACAATAAATGAATAAATTTTGGTATGGTCTAGCGACAATAAAATGCTGAAGTAATTGAAAAAAAAAATCCCCCTAAACGAACAGATTTCTTTTGACAAAATTGGAAATAAAAATAATTGAATGGTAATTGCGGTTTACGGTATACACTAGCAAACAAGCAACAGTTTGCAGGACGGACAATTAAGAAAATCAAAAATATGTATATGGGATTTATCGTTAAACTATTACCAATTTGCAAATGTAGAGGGAGAGAGAGAGAATTTTAACTTTTTTAAGCAGAAAATAGGCAATTAATTTTATGATGATTAGAAAAAAAAAACGCTATAGGACAAATTCAAATCACCAAGAGGAATCCTGGCGAAGATAAACCAAATGATAACCGATAGTAAAAGCAAAAATATTAATGAGTTGCTATCTTATTGCACAGATGGATTTAAAACCAAGCACATGATACTGAAGAACTCAAATAAGGGGATTGGTTTCTATAGAGGCTATATAGAATTATGGAGAGATATTGGTAAATATGTGCAACGTTATTAGAAAGTGACTACTGACAAAAAAATATGCCCACCTAAAGGCTTAAGAACTAAAATAAAGGGATCAGTTTTTTTTCAGGGCTGCTGTACCTAAATATGGCCCGCTTTTGTATACCCTTCCGTCCTTGTTCAGTTAGAAGTTTCAATCACACAAGTTTCAATTCACATTATAATAACACACTGGTTTGTATTGCAACCACTTTCAAATTGCTATCATTTCTAAACCACTTGTCTGACAGCTGACAGATTTATACCTGTACCAGTTAATTTTAATATTCATAAGCTTACAAAAGCAGTTTGGTCTATTGCATGAAGAAATAAAGTTATTCGTGGTGGAATCCAAGCGTGATAGTGTGATTGCATTATATTAGACTCGAAAACCATAAGTGGCCTCCAATACTTCGAGTACCCCACCATTTAACTGTTAATAAATTGTTTATGTCTTATTATTTATACCATGAAATTTTCAGTGTTACATTCACATCCAAAAAAGGGGTGAAAACAATCGGTAAAAATGAAAGGAATGATTCGAAAAGCGAATGTCGAATTTGATCGAAATCGACGCGGTAGAAAACTTGTTCGTGAGATGAACATATCGCGAAAGCGTTTGCAACATATAAAGCAAGATGAGCTTGGACTAAAGTCTTTGATCTTCCGAAAAGTTCAAGAGCTCAAAATGCAAAGTTCGACTACAATGAGCCAACACTAATAGAAACAAGTATATAAGGTCGTAAGTTCGGCCAGGCCGAATCTTATGTACCCTCCACTATGGATTGTGTAGAAACTTCTACTAAATACTGTCATCCACAGTCGAATTAGATATCTTAAAACTTCTTAACACCGTCTTCTAAATTGTAAGCTAGTCCATACGTGGTATATATTAGACAAAAAAGGTAAATATAGGTATAATATTAACCAGAAAAGACCGATTAAATACGTATAAAATTCAGTTTGACAAAATTTTTTATAGAAATAAAATTTTGACAAAATTTTCTATAGAAATAAAATTTTGACAAATTTTTCTATATAATTAACATTTTGACAAAATTTTCTATAGTAATAAAATTTTGACAAAATTTTCAATAGAAATAAAATTTTGACAAAATTTTCTATAGTAATAAAATTTTAAAAAAAATTTCTATAGTAATAAAAGTTTGACAACATTTTCTATAGTAATAAAATTTTAACAAAATTTTCTATAGTAATAAAAGTTTGACAAAATTTTCTATAGAAATAAAATTTTTGCCAAAATTTTCCATAGAAATAAAATTTTGACAAAGTTTTCCATAGAAATAAAATTTTGACAAAAATTTCCATAGAAATAAATTTTGACAAAATTTTCTATAGAAATAAAATTTTGACAAAATTTTCTATAGAAAAAAAAAAGTTCTGACAAAATTTTCTATAAAAATAAAATTTTGACAAACTTTTCTATAAAATAAAATTTTGACAAAATTTTCTATAGAAATAAAACTTCGATAAAATTATAAATAGAAATAAAATTTTGACCAAATTTTCTATAGTAATAAAATTTTGACAAAATATTCTATAGAAATAAAATTTTGACAAAATTTTCTATAGTAATAAAATATGGACAAAATTTTCTATAGAAATAAAATTTTGACAAAATTTTCTATAGCAATAAAATTTTGACAAAAATTTCCATAGAAATAAATTTTGACAAAACTTTCTATGGAAAAAAAGTTTTGACAAAATTTTCTATAGAAAAAAAAGTTCTGACAAAATTTTCTATAAAAATAAAATTTTGACAAACTTTTCTATAAAATAAAATTTTGACAAAATTTTCTATACACTGTTAGAAAAATATGTTTTTCATATGTTCCGATATAAACAAAATGTGTTTCGGGCACAATTTTGAAACACAATATATTTAAGTGCAAACATGTAATGTTCCTAAACTAGCACTAAATGTTTGGGACATCTATGTTAATATGTTAGAATATATTATGTTTGGGGCATGAATGTTTCATAAAAATCATATGTGTGAATGCAAACATATATAAATTTACAAATTTCGACTAAACATACATATGTTGTGATATTTTTTTAAGAGAGCAACAGAGATAGAGTATAGAGAAAGAAATAGAGATGGAAACCGGGAGAGTTGACGAAAGATATCAACATAACACAGCAAAAGAATCAAAAGAGAACAATTTCTGTGAAACCGCTTGTATATTGTTTCGGAAAACTGTTTTATGATCAGGCCAAAAATTTGATATGCTTAAGTCTAAATATTATTTAATTTGAATAAAGAGAATGGACATTCGGAACCAAGAGAATACACATTTGAAAAAAAAGCCTGTGTTTTCGCCTTGAGAGCAGCATTTTATGTATGTGTGGACATGTGTTTTGTTTATCATTTTGGCACTATGGGCACAATTTTTCGTTAAAAGAAAAACGGGGTCTTCATAAAAATAACAAAAGGGCACTATACTCTTTCTAGAGTTGGGACAGTAAAATAAAATAAGGAGGAAATAGTGAAAAATTACAAAGTAAAATGTATAACAACAAAGTTTAGTTCCTCCTTATTAATAAGTAGTCCACGAGGAGTTGACGGACACCTTCAAATATAAAAGCGGGCATTAAGTTCGAGTTTTGCAGCTAAAACAATTTAAAAAGTTTATTTTCTTTAAAATGAATTATTAAAGAAAAATAAAAGGCATTTTAGAGCGATGTTGTTAAATGCTAGTAAAATGTGTTCACGCCTAAATAAATTTATGTTTATATTATAAATTTTTTATGTATGTTTATACTCGACTCCACGTTCTTCTTTTGTTAGAGTTTTTGAATTCCTTCCAACAGTTTTTGTTACAAAATTATTATTTTTGCAATAAAAAAATAATATTTTATCCAAAAATCAGTCAATTTCGTTTATACCATGCACTGTTACTGACTATAAATCTTTAATAACCCACATTTCGAAGTTTCATTATAAAAATTTAATATAGTATAAATATAAATGTGTAAATTAAAAAAAAAAAACAAAAAAAGTGTTCGGTCGGAGTAGGGATTGAACCCACGACCCTTTGCATGCAAGGCAGACATGCTAACCACTGCTCCACGTAGCAAACAAATGTATGTTTCTGTTAAATAATGTTATGTTTGCATGGGCTCGTGGGCGCTGCAAACTATGGTAAAATTTATAAAAGTGAATAATTTCTTCAACATTATTTGTATTACAGAAAAAGGTGCCAAGAACTAAAATATTTCGTGGTAGTGAAAATTACGAGTATGTTAGGGAATGAGCACAATCGTCTTTGCGAAAAATTCTTCCAAGCATATAATATTTTTGGGCTCAATATGCTTCCAAACATATAATATGTTCACATAAAACAAACATATTAATGTTTCGGCAGTATCCAATAATATATGTGCTTCCTGCAAAATATGTGTGGAACATATGTTAAAGAAGCGATTTTTTTGGAGGGTGTAGAAATAAAACTTCGATAAAATTTTAAATAGAAATAAAATTTTGACAAAATTTTCTATAGTAATAAAATTTTGACAAAATATTCTATAGAAATAAAACTTTGATAAAATTTTCTATAGAAATAAAACTTTGATAAAATTTCCTATAAATAGAAATACAATTTTGATAAAATTTTCTATGGAAAAAAAGTTTTGACAAAATTTTCTATAGAAATAAAATTTTGACAAAATTTTCTATAGAAATCAAATGTTGACAAAATTTTCCATAGAAATAAAATTTTGACACAATTTTCTATAGAAATAAAATTTTGACAAAATTTTCTATAGCAATAAAGTTTTGAAAAAATTTTTAATAGAAATAAAATTTTGACAAAATTTTCTATAGAAATAAAATTTTGACAAAATTTTCTATAGCAATAAAGTTTTGAAAAAATTTTTAATAAAAATAAAATTTTGATAAAATATTCCATAGAAATAAAATGTTGACAAAATTTTCTATAGAAATAAAATTTTGACAAAATTTTCAATAGAAATAAAATTTTGACAAAATTTTCTATAGTAATAAAATTTTGACAAAATTTTTAAAAGAAATGAAATTTTGATACAATTTTCTATAGAAATCAAATGTTGACAAAATTTTCCATAGAAATAAAATTTAGACAAAATTTTCTATAGAAATAAAATTTTGACAAAATTTTCTATAGAAATAAAATTTTGACAAAATTTTCTATAGTAATAAAATATTGACAAAATTTTCTATAGAAATAAAATTTTGACAAAATTTTCTATAGCAATAAAATTTTGAAAAAATTTGTATAGAAATAAAATGTTGGTAGATTAGTTTTAGCTCGAATGGCAATCATGATTATGAGCCGATATGGACCAATTTTTGTTTGATAGGGGATCGGCTATATAAAACTTTATACCGATATGCACCCATTTTTGCATGGTTGTTGGAGGCCATATACTAACACGACGTACTAAATTTCAACCGAATCGGATGAATTTTGCTCCTGCAAAGAGGTTCCAGAGGTCAAATCTGGGGATCGATTTATATGGGGGCTATATATAATTATGGACAGATGTGGACCAATTTTTGATTGGTTGTTAGAGACCATATACTTACACCATGTACCAAATTTCAGCCAGATCGGATGAAATTTGCTTCTCTTTTAGGCTCCGCAAGCCAAATCTGGGGATCTGTTAATATGGGGGCTATATATAATTATGAACCGATGTGAACCAATTTTTGGATGGTTGTTAGAGATCATATACCAACATCATGTACCAAATTTCAGCCGGATCGGATGAAATTTGTTTCTCTTTGAGGCTCCGTAAGCCAAATCTTGGAATCGGTTTATATGGGGGCTATATATAATTATGGACCGATGTGGACCAATTTTTGCATGGTTGTTAGAGACCATATACCAACATCATGTACCAAATTTCAGCAGGATGGAATGAAATTTGATTCTCTCTGAGACTCCGCAAGCCAAATCAGGGGATCGGTTTATATGGGGCCTATATATAATTATGGACCGATGTGGACCAATTTTTACACAGTTTTTAGAGACCATATACCAACATCATGTACCAAATTTCAGCCGGATCGGATGAAATTTGCTTCTCTTTGATGCTCCGCAAGCCAAATCTGGGGATCGGTTTATATGGGGGCTATATATAATTATGGATCGTTGGGGACCAATTTTTGCATGGTTGTTAGAGACCATATACCAACACCATGTACCAAATTTCAGCAGGATGGGATGAAATTTGCTTCTCTTTGATGCTCCGCAAGCCAAATCTGGGGATCGGTTTATATGGGGGCTATATATAATTATGGACCGATGTGGACCATTTTTTGCATGGTTGTTAGAGACCCATCCTATGGTGGAGGGTATAAAAATGGGCTATACTCAGTGATATGGAAAAATGTTTCGCTGAAAAGTGTAATAAGAGTTAAACCAAAAAATGTTAATAAATTTGTTACAAATCACTGCAAAAACAAACTCATTTTCGCTTGTAATATTTTTCCACAACAATATATTGAAATTATGTAAGCCATCAATTGCAATCATTTTAACCCGCATATATGTATATGCTCTGCATTAAAACTTCTTTCAATCGGAAATAATTACAGAATTAATTTGTTTATAAATTGAAAACTCCATGGAATGAATGAATGAGCAAACGAACGAACGAACGATCGAAAGTCTGTTCTTCATTTCCTCTCGGTTGAACTTTGTTTGTTCTTAAAATATTTATTCATACTATTCCATTGTAAATGTGTGCTCTTCCAGCATATCCAACTGAAGTATGAAATGAAAATATAATTGGTAATTTATTGTGTCTACAGATTACTTGGCCATACTCTGGCACGGAGTATGCAGAAAAAAAAGCCAATGTACCATTCGATAAAAGCTACAAAAAAGAAAAAAAACACAAGAACCGTCATTTACATTTGCCGCCCTCAATTGAATGCTTTCAGTTAAGTTGGGTTCGATTCAGAGTTCAGCCATCCTCATCAAACAATACGTATTGATTTAAAAATTAAACTGGTCAGATTTGTTCGTCGTTTGTATGCCAAAGATTGGCAACAGCAACAGCTGGAGCTCTATGGCTTTAGTGTCATGAAATGTTAAGTGATTTATCAGAACATATAGTTCAGCGTGGGAGGCAATGATGTGCTCTATAGTATGGATTTTATTATTTATTTATTATTTAATTTATAATAATTACAAATTACAATAAATTTATTTATACGGGCACTAGCAACTAAAGGCTATCGACCTGATTTTATTATTTATTAGTTTATTTGTGGAGGAGAATAAGTTCTGTTTAATTATCAAGCTAGCATCGTAACTACAGATTAAAGACGACTTATTGATACCAATTCTGGACAGAGATCTCATAAATATTATAACATCCCCCACGGGAAATGGATAAACCCAGGACCGGTACAGGATCCTCGTGTCAATGAAATAATTACAGTTCTGATTAAAGCATGTCGAAGAGACGGTCACTTTAACATGGGGTTGTCATTGGCGGGTTAAATATACACTTTAGGGCATGACTTGGACTCATTCCACATGACACATTCTGGCACAGTTCAAAACGACCACCCCTAGACAGGTCCTCATAAATCAATATTGGACAACCTTTTCATTTTCCGTAAGCGATTCGGATCGCGACACAAAGAAAACATTTTTGAAATATATTAAACAATATATTATTCCAATTAGATCTACTAAGATTTAAATGTCAAGAGAAAAAATAATTTCACAAATTATATGAACATTTAAAACTTGCGATAACCTGCAGCATGGGTACCAGTCCTGTGATAGGACCGAGGCAATTAACACTAATTTCCCGTAGGGTTCTTTCGCCATTTGATGTGATAACAATTAATGTCAAACACCTCTATAACTGGCTTCGTATCGTAGCAGATCAGCAAAAACAAGTATGTATATACGGCCGTAAGTTCGACCAGGCCGAATCTTATGTACCCTCCACCATGGATTGCGTAGAAACTTCTACTAAAGACGGTCATCCACAATTAAATTATTTGGGTTGCGGGCGATGACAAGGCACCTTAAAACTTCTTAACATCATCTTCTAAATTGTAAGTTAGTTCATGCGGAATATATAGTAGACAAAAGAAAGGTCGATTAAATACGTACATATTCAGTTCTTGACCGGTATATATAGGGAAGAAATGATTACAAACCGATATGAACTTTTGTGCGGTAATTATAGAGCCATAATTGAAATATAGAATATAGGGGTCGCTTTATATGGGGGCTATATACGAGTACAATTATTAACACGATTCTACCAAAAATGACAGATTTTTGTCTGTTTGGTAGATTGGTAGAATTCTTGATGTTTTGGAAGATTTTGAAAATATTCCTCTCCAGCTATGACAGGCTTCATAAATTTTCTATAGAAGTAAAATTTTGACAAAATTTTCTATAGAAATAAAATATTGACAAAATTTTGTACAGAAATAATTTTTTGACAAAATTTCCTAAAAACATAATATGTTGACAACATTTTCTATAGAAATAAAATTTTGTACAGAAATTATATTTTGAAAAAATTTCCTAAAATCATAATATGTTGACAAAATTTTCTACAGAAATAAAATTCTGACAAAATTTCTATAGAAATAAAATTTTGAAAAAGTTTTCTATAGAAATATAAAATTTTCAAAAAGTTTTCTATAGAAATATAAAATTTTGGCAAAATTTTCTATGGCAATAAAATTTTGGTAGATTATTTTGGCTCGAGTGGCAATAGTGATTTTTCTGTGATTGGGAATCGGTTTATTTGGGGGCTATATATAATATAGATCGATACGGACCAATTTTGGCATGGTAGTTATCGGCATACACTAGCGACATGTACCAAATTTCTACCGGATCGAATGAATTTTGCTCCTTCAAGAGGCTCCTGAGGTCAAATCTGGGAATCGGTTTATTTGGGGCTATATATAATTATAGACCGATATGGACCAATTCTGGCATAGTTGTTAGAGACCATATACTAACACCACGTACCAAATTTCAACCGCATTGGATGAAATTTGCTTCTCTTGGAGGCTCCGTAGTTCAAATCTGGTGTTTAGAGACTATATGGTGTTTAGAGACTATATACCAATACCATGTACAAAATTTCAGCCAGATCGGATGAAATATGCTTCTCTTAAAGGCTCCGTAAGCCAAATCTTGGGATCGTTTTATGTGGGGCCAATATATATTTATAGACCGATGTGTTAGGTTAGGTTAGGTTATGTGGCAGCCCGATGTATCAGGCTCACTTAGACTGTTCAGTCCATTGTGATACCACAGTGGTGAACTTCTCTCTTATCACTGAGTGCTGCCCAATTCCATGTTAAGCTCAATGACAAGGGACCTCCTTTTTATAGCCGAGTCCGAACGGCGTTCCACATTCCAGTGAAACCACTTAGAGAAGCTTTGAAACCCTCAGAAATGTCACCAGCATTACTGAGGTGGGATAATCCACAGCTGAAAAACTTTTTGGTGTTCAGTCGTAGCAGAAATCGAACCCACGACCTTGTGTATGCAAGGCGGGCATGCTAACCATTGGACCACGGTGGCTCCCTCTAAGTAATCTTTTTCATCACCCTTCCAGAGTGCAAAATTTCATTGAAATCGGTTCAGATTTAGATATAGCTCCCAAATATATGTATCGCCCGATTTTCCCAAATTTGGCCACAATACCCATTTGTCGAAATCGGGCGATAAATATATAACAGGTTGGTTGATAAGTCCCCGGTCTAATAAAGAAAAACACATTTTTTGTCAAAATTTGTTTTTATTATTCAACATAGTTCCCTTTAAGAGCCATACAACGATTATAACGACCTACCAATTTTTTGATACCATTTTGGTAGTACTCCTTGCCTCAAAATAGGCGACAGTTTCGGCGATCACCTCTTCATTGCAGCCAAATTTTATTCCTGCGAGCATCCTTTTGAGGTCTGAGAACAAGAAAAAGTCGCTGGGGCCAGATCTGGAGAATACGGTGGGTGGGGAAGCAATTCGAAGCCCAATTCATGAATTTTTGCAATCGTTCTCAATGACTTGTGGCACGATGCGTTGTCTGGGTGGAACAACACTTTTTTCTTCTTCATATGTGGCCGTTTTGCCGCGATTTCGACCTTCAAACGCTCCAATAACGCCATATAATAGTCACTGTTAATGGTTTTTCCCTTCTCAAGATAATCGATAAAAATTATTCCATGCGCATCCCAAAAAACAGAGGCCATTACTTTGCCAGCGGACTTTTGAGTCTTTCCACGCTTCGGAGACGGTTCACCGGTCGCTGTCCACTCAGCCGACTGTCGATTGGACTCAGGAGTGTAATGATGGAACCATGTTTCATCCATTGTCACATATTGACGGAAAAACTCAGTAGTATTACGAGTTAACAGCTGCAAACACCGCTCAGAATCATCAACACGTTGTTGTTTTTGGTCAAATGTGAGCTCGCGCTGCACCCATTTTGCACAGAGCTTCCGCATATCCAAATATTGATGAATGATATGACCAACACGTTCCTTTGATATCTTTAAGGCCTCTGCTATCTCGATCAACTTTATTTTACGGTCATTCAAAATCATTTTGTGGATTTTTTTGATGTTTTCGTCGGTAACCACCTCTTTCGGGCGTCCACTGCATTCACCGTACTCCGTGCTCATTTCGCCATGCTTGAATTGTGCATACCAATCAATTATTATTGATTTCCCTGGGGCAGAGTCCGGAAACTCATTATCAAGCCAAGTTTTTGCTTCCATCGTATTTTTTCCCTTCAGAAAACAGTATTTTATCAATACACGAAATTCCTTTTTTCCATTTTTTTTTCACAATAACAAAAGTTGCTTCACAAAAGTTGCTCTCACAAACTAATTGACTTAGAGACGTCAAATTTTGACACGAATTATTTGAAGGTTTATATAGTAATACAAATAATATGCTTTTAATACTATCGACGCCATCAATGTGTCAGACCGGGGACTTATCAGCCAACCTGTTATATGGGAACTATATCTAAATCGGAACCGATTTAGACGATATTTGGTAGGTTTGGTTGATACTACGGAAGGTTACCTTTTGCTAAATTTGAGTAAGATCGGGTAATAAATAGTGGTTTTATGGTCAGATTTGTGAAAATCGGGCGATACATATATATGTGGGAGCTATATCTAAATCTGAACCGATTTGGATGATATTTGGCAGGTTTAGTTGATACCACAAAAGGTTACCTTTTGCTAAATTTGAGTAAGATCGGGTAATAAATAAGGGTTTTGTGGGCAAATTTGGGAAAATCGGACGATACATATATGTGGGAGCTATATCTAAATCTGAACCGATTTCAATGAAATTTTGCACTCTTGAAGGTTGATGAAATAGATTACTTAGTGCCAAAGTTGACGATAATCGATTAGCAAAAAAGCGCAACGTAACCCCGTTTGTCGAAATCGGGCGGTACATATATAAGGGAGCTATATCTAAATTTGATCCGATTTCTTCCAAATTAGCGTTCTTCCAATAGCGTTCGTCCTTGTACCCAAAAAACGCTCCTACCAAATTTCATCAAAATCGGTTAATAATTGCGACCGGAATCCGGCGAACAACAAATACATGGACAGACAGACGGACACCAAGCGCTCGATCGACTCAGGACGTGATTCTGAGTCGATCGGTATAACATATATTTCATGGGGTCTAAAATCAATATTTCTGGTAGGCACATTTTTTGGCAGATCAAAGTTATTATACCCTGACCACTATGTGATTTAGGGTATAAAAAGCTAAAATCTAAATATATTAGGAATTTTTAGTATAAGTATCGCAGTGTTAGTATCGTAGTACAAAATCACAGAAACTTAGATTAATTAAAATGATTATTTTAATGAAATTTGTATAATGCTTCATATTTTCGTCTTTTAGTCAATACCGGCTTTGGTATCCAATTACAATTTCTATATTTAAAAAAAAAATATAAATGTACTTTACTTTTTTGTACAGTATATGTCAACGTTACCAATCATTTGTATCAATTAAAATTCTCTTAGTCAACCCATCGAAAAGTTGATATAAAAAATGGACTATTATTCAAAAACAACAATGACTGGCAAAAATTGGATCATTGGCTTAATAAATCACAACTTTACAGACTGTTGGCATACTATTGTCCAATGAAGCAAAGTATTAAACAAAATCAAAAAAAAAAAAAAAACGAAAATCACTCCCACAGAAAATCTTTCGATGCCAGCAAAATGATTCGCAATAAAGGACGAAATTTCTCATCATTGATGGCAGCACATAACGAAAAGTGAATTGAACGAAAACTCAACTCATAGAATACATCAATTAACAATGAAACAAGTGAATTACAAATTTATTTATATGTTGTATACATTTTTTTTCGTAAGATGTATTGGAAATGCATATCACATGTAGTTGAAGCCATCGAAGCCGGTTAATTCAAATGAAGGGTTGATGAATCTGTGGGAAAAAGTTTGGATATTCAGAACTCAACCAGAGAACAACCGATGTAATTTTGTCAGGGACAAAATAATATTGAACATGCTTAAGGCTTTGTAAATAAAAAATGAATTAAAAATGAAAATTGACCCGGTTGTATGCAACATACGTAGGTCAATAAACGTTCTGCAAATATACGGATAAAACTCGATGAGAGCGTAAAAGAGGTTAAATTATGTTCAGTGGCTAATGTAAAATACTGTGGATAACTCCATACAAAGAAAAAATACTTTCCTCTAGAATGAAATTGTAGACAATCGAATTTCCCGTTTCCTACAAAGCATTTTCTTTCCCAAGCAAATCGACCAAACTTTATGAGAAGTGATTTAGCGATTGTCTCCAATCTATTTTGTTTGTCTAAAACTTCTTTCCTGAGAAAGGAAGCATTTTTCATCAGCTCGACTCCGACTCCGGGTAATATAACTAAATCTCATTTTAATACCACTAATTTATAGTTCTATTGTGGGGGTACCGTAAGTGGATCGATATAAAGTATCGTATTTATTTATGTGTGCAAAAAAAGGTCTTAATTTCACATTAGATGCCAATTGAACTCTATATTTCAAATTTAGGGCACTGTTTAATAACTAAAATAATGATATAAATACCCATCATAATATGAGAGCTATATAAAGGTTTATATTTCCATATGCATGAATTTGAATCTGAATCGGTTTAGACAAAAATGTATATACTTCTACAAAATCTATGTACTTAAAATTTAAATCTAACGTTATGGGACGTAACACAATTTTAACGCAAAATAAAAATGCAAGGAACGTCTAAAGTCGGGCGGGCCGATTATAATATACTCTGCACAACTTTGTATTTAGATCGACATTTTGATAAAAAACTCGGGCAATATTTGGGAGATATTTATAATTGTTTAGACAATTTCGCAAAAATGCATTTATGATTCATTCATTGAAAAATTTGAAAATTTGAGTTATTTCTACAAGTTTTCGACTTAGCAGCAATTTTTCCAAAACTGTATGCTAACTGAATACAATTCTGGAAAAATTTGTGTCTAGTAAATAAAATTTTGCAAAATTTTATATAGAAATAAAATTTTGGAAAATTTTCTACAGAAACAAAACTTTGACTAAATTTTCTATAGAAATAAAATGTTGGCAAAATTTTCTATAGAAATCAAATTTTGACCAAATATATAGAAATACAATTTTGAATACAATTTTTATAGAAATAAAATTTGGCAAAATTTTTTATAGAAATAAAAGTTTGAAAAAATTATCAATAGAAATACAATTTAAAGAAAAATGTGTAGCAAACAAAATTTTGCAAAATTTTCTATAAAAATAAAATTTTGCAAAATATTCTATAGAAACAAGATTTTTACTAAATTTTTTATAGAAATAAAATTTTGACTAAATTTTATATAGAAAAAAATATTCTATAGTAATAAAATTTGAATACATTGTTTATAGCAGTGAGTATCAGTGAGCATCAGTAAGAAAAAAAAATGAGAAAATTTGCTATAGAAATAAAATTTGACAATTTTTTCTTATAGAAATAAAATTTTGAAAAAATTATCAATAATAATACAATTTTAGAAATATTTTTAATTTATAAATAAAATTCTCCAAAATATTCTACAAACACAAAATTTTGACTAAATTTTCTATAGAAATAAAATTTTGACAAAATTTTCTATAGAAATAAAATTTTGACAAAATTTTCTATAGAAATAAAATTTTGACAAAATTTTCTATAGAAATAAAATTTTGACCACATTTTCTAATAAAAAATCTATTACTATAAAATTTTGACAAAATTTTCTATAGAAATAAAATTTTGACCAAATTTTCTAATAAAACAATCTCTTACTATAAAATTTTGGCAAAATTTTCTTTGGAAAAAAATTTTGACTTAAATTTGTATAGAAATAAAATTATCAATAGTAATAAAAATTTGAAAAAATTGTTGTGTAACAAACAAAATTTTTTAAAATTTTCTATGGAAATAAAATTTTGCAAAATATTCTATAGAAACAAAATTTTGACTCAATTTTCTATATAAATAAAATTTTGACTAAATTTTCTATAGAAAAAAATATTTCTATAGTAATACAATTGTGAATAAATTTTTTATAGAAATAATATTTTGACAAAATTTTCTATAAAAAACAATTTTGAAAAATTTTTCTGTCAATATTCTACATATGTATATGGCCTTAAAATAAAATTAAAATAAAAATAATATCGATTGTTCGAAATATTTCAACTAAATTGATATAGGCATTAAAATGGATCGATCCAGCCCATCTTCTAGTCTAGCATTCTAGGAAACATAAAAAGATAGCCGTAATTGGAAGTTGATTTTCATTTACAATCATGCTGTACATTGATGGAATGAATATCGCAATGGGAACTAATTTGCGTAAAAAACTTGCTTAGTTACAAAAATGTGAAGTTTTTAAAAAAAAAATTGGTTTAGCCGGAGTCGGAGTCAAGCAAAATTTTTACGACTCCGACTCCAGCAAAATCATCAGACTCCGACTCCGCCCCCATATAAACCGATCACCAGATTTTACATCCAGAGCCTCTTGGAAGACCAAAATTCATATGATTCAGTTGAAATTTGGTCCGTGGTGTTAATATATGTCCTCAAACACCCATGCAAAAATTGGTCGAAATCGGTCAATAATTATATTCTATATAATACGGTGGCACTTACTGGCCTAAAGGCTCGGAGGGTCCTTTCTGGCCCATTTCTAAAACACACGATGCGCCCATACTCTGACTTCTGGAACTTTAAGCCTTTTTTGCCTCAACGGAGTATATGGAGTCCATTCTGACCCATTTTGTTGATATATGTTGAACCCTATCGAGTTCCGCGGAGCCCTTACCGGCTCAACGGGGTCCCTCCTGACCCATCTCGACTAACGAACTTGGAGTCCCTTCTGACTCGCTGTGGTCCTTACTGACCTATAGGGTCCCTTCTGGCCCAATTGTAATATAGAATTATATTTAATTGAATTGTTATATTTTGTAATGTCCCGGCTGCTATTAGCCGTGTAAATAAATAAATAAAAAATATATAGGCCCCATATAAACCGATCCCCAGATTCGACCTCCGGAGTCCCTTGGAAGAGCAAAATTCATCCGATTCGGTTGCAATTTGGTACGTGATGTTAGTATATGGTATCCAACAACCATGTCGGAATTGGTTCATATCAGTCCATAATTATATATAGCCCCATATAAACCGATCCCCAGACTTGACCTCTGGTGACTTTTGGAGAATCAAAATTCATCCGATCTGGTTGAAATTTGGTACGTGGTGTCAGTATATGATATTTAACAACCATGCCAAAAGAGGTCCATATCAGTCCATAAACATATATAGCCCCCATATAAACCGATCCTGAGATTTGGTTTTGGAGCCTCTTGGAGGAGCAAATTTCATCCGAGTCAGTTGAAATTTGGTACATTGTGCTAGTATATGGCCGTTTACAACCATGCCTAACTAGGTCCATATCGGTCTATAGTTATATATAGCCCTCAGATAAATCGATCCCCAATCACACAAAAATTGGTCCATATCAAGTTCATAATTCTATATAGCCCCCATATAAGCGACCCCCATATTTCAATTCTGGCGCTCTACGTACCGTGCAAAAGTCCATGTCGATTCGTAATTATTTGTAGACTTACCATACATAACATAACTAATATATCCCACGTATGGACTAACTCACAATTTAGAAACCGATGTTAAGAAGTTTTAAGATACCACAACCCAAGTAATTCGATTGTGGATGACAGTCTTTTGTAGAAGTTTCTACGCAATCCATGGTGGAGGGTACATAAGATTCGACCTGACCGAACTTGCGGCCGTATATACTTGTTATATTATAATATTGTCATAGCGTGAGAACATTGCCAATTCGGCGGAATGGTTCAAAGTGAGGGATGCTAAATGCCTAAATGGGTGATCTTGAGTTAAGCTTCTTTTTGCCCTAGTGCGCATAGTTTAGGAGATATAAGCAAAGGAAGTTTTTCATAAAAAAATTTCGAATTTTTCAGGATTTGAGTTTTCTAGGGATGACCACGAATTAAACTCCTTGTGCGAGGCCGATATGAAAAGTTGCAAAACCCCCTTATTTAGAAGACGTCGAGACAGATTCGGCTCACATTTGAAGAGTTCGCTACAAATCTTGGCTCAATAAAGGGCGGAATGAATTCAGGGCCTCTCACCTATCTTTCCGAAAGGCCCAATAATACCGCAGCTTTTACCACTCGTCTGATTTTTATACCCTCTACCAATGGATGGGGGGTATACTAACCTTAACATTCCGTGTGTAATACATCGAAATATTGGTGTCGGACTCCATAAAGTGTAAATTGTCTGGATTGTGGTGAAATTCTGAGTCTAGAAATGTACGTCCTCAGGCAGTCGGCCCGTCTGTTGAAATCACACTAATTTCCGAAGGGAACAAGTTATCCACGATCGCCATAGTTGGAAGAATTCTAGTAAAAATGGTATATTTTTTACAGTTTGGTTTGGTAAAATTTTTTTTGCAGATTTTGTAAAATATTCCTCTCCAACTAAGAGGTTCTTTAATTTTCTATACCAAACAAAAAATGTTGAAAAAATTTTCAATAGAAATAAAATTTTGAAAAAATTTCAATAGAAGAAATTTTGACAAAATTTTCGATAGAAATAAAATTTTGACATAAGTTTCTATAGAAATAAAATTTTGATAAAAAATTCTATAGAAATAAAATTTTGACAAAATTTTCTATATGTTAGATAGAAAATTTTGAGAAAATTGTCTATAGAAATACAATTTATTAATTTATTTATTAATTTATTATTTTCTATACAAACAAGATTTTGACAAAATTTTCAATAGAAATAAAATTAAAAAAAAAAATTCTATAGAACAAAATATTTGACAAAATGTTCAATAGAAATAAAATGTTGACAAAATTTTCTATAGAAAAAAAATACAAAATTTTCTAAAGAAAAAAATTTGAGAAAACTTTGTATAGAAATCAAATTTTGACAAAAATTTCTATAGAAATATTTTTTGTTATTGTTGATTTATTCTTCAATTATTTTTGCTGTTTTTGATTTCAGCTTAAAACCATGCATTGACTAAACCACAAGTGTAGCTTAACCTACAGAGGAAAATAATGTTTGTCAAATTTATTTGGGCAAAGCCCTACACTAATAGAAAAAATTACGTTTCACAATCGTGAACGGACGTTGTCAAAATGAAACGGAAACGTTCATAAAAAATCAAAACGGAATGTTCACGATTTCGTCCACGGGCGTTCACGATTTCATGAAAGGCATTCGTTTTTCTTTGGCCATGAAAAATCTTAAAATAATCGTTAGACGTTGTTATGGCAACTCCGCCATTGGTGCAATGTGCTAAGGCGACTGTTAACGCGTATCGTGCAGGCAACACAGGTTCGAGTCACGGTAGCGGAAATATTTTTTTTTTATTTTATTTATAAAGTCGTAACCATTACGTTTTCAGATCATGAACGCTGGTTGTTGTTTTGACAACATATGGTGTCATTTTTACGTTGTCAGATTGACCCCATCTGTTCTCAGTTTGACAACACATGTGTGTTGATTCACTTTCATGAACGGATCGTTTCGAAATGACCACGCCGTTCATGATTTTTTCTATGGGTGTATAGACTGCAAGATGGTTGGATGGACGCACGTTTCGGAATTACCACGTTCCTCATCAGCATCCTCTACTTGCAGCAAAACTATCAACCTATTATCAGAATAAATTCAGGCAGTTCACTAAACCCAAATTGAACCACACTTGAACCTTCCGAAAAAAGGTTTACGATATCCGTCAGGCAGTCGGCCTGTTGAAATTACACTAACTTCCGAACGGAACAAGTTATACATGATCACCACAGTTGGAAGAATTTACTGTTTGGTAGATTGGTAAAACAAAAAAAAAAAAAACAATTATAGAAATAAATTTTGACAAAAATTTCTATACAATTAACATTTTGACAAAATTTTCTATACGAATAAAATTTTGATAAAAATGTCTATAGAAATAAAATGTTGACATAATTTTATGTAGAAATAAAATTTTGAAAAAATTTCTGTAGAACAAAAATTTTCGATAGAAATAAAATTTTGACAAAAGTTACTATAGAAATAAAATTTTGGTAAAAATTTCTATAGAAATAAAATTTTTGACAAAATTTTCTATATGTTAGATAGAAAATTTTGAGGAAATTATCTATAGAAATACCATTTTGACAAAATTATTAATTAAAATAGAATTTTCCATAAAAATAAAATTTTCACAAAATTTTAGATAGAAATAAAGTTTTGACAAAATTTTCGAAATAAAATTTTGATAAAATTTCCATATTTTTCCATAGAAATAAAATCTTCACAAAATTTTCGTAGAAATAAAATTTTGACAAAATTTTCGATAGAAATCAAATTCTGAAAAAATTTCCATATTTTTCAATAGAAATACAATTTGCACAAAATTTTCGTAGAAATATAATTTTGAAAAAAAAAATTTCGACAGAAATAAAATTTTGAAAACAAAATCCATAGAAAAAATTTTATGTTTTTCCATAGCAATAGGTTTTTTGTTGTAATTTTCTATAGAAATAAAATTGTTACAAAATTTTCGATAGAAATATAAATTTGAAAAAAATTTTGATAGAAATAAATTTTTTGACAAAAGTTTTTATAGAAATAAAATTTGTACAAAAATGTTGATAGAAAAACTACCGAATTCCATCAGATCTATCTGAAATGTGGTAGGTGTTGTAAGTATGTATATACCATGCAAAAATTGGTCCATATTAGTCCATAATTATATGTAGCCCCCATATTAGCAGATTCCCAGATTTGATTTACAGAGTTCTCTGTAATTGCAAATTTCAACCGATTCGGTTTAAATTGTATGCGGGGTGTTAGTCTGTAGTCTCTAACAACTCTAACAACAACAAAAATTGGTCCATATCGGTCCATAATATATGGGGGCTATAGCCGATCCCCGGATTGCTATTGCTCCTTTGAGGTGTAAATTTCATCCGATCGGGTAGAAATTTTGTACGTGGTGTTAGTATATGCTTTATACTAATCGTTCACATATTGGTCTACTTCGGCTCATAATTATATATAGCCCCCATATAAAGCGATCTCCAAATTTTTTAAATCTCATGAAGCAACTAATTTTATCCGATCCGGTGGAAATTTTGTCATAATTATTTTTAGACTCCTCTATATAAACCGACCAGAAAATGAGTTCCACATGGTCTTACACAATGTTTAGAAGAATAAGATACCTTGGCATCGGCAAGTGCTACCACAACCCAAGTAATTCGATTGTACATGCCAATCTTTAGTAGAACTTTCTACGCAAACCATGGTGAAGGGTTCATACGATTTGGCCTATCTAAACTTACGCACGTATAGAATTGTTTTATTAATTTAATTTAATTTAATTACAGAGACAACACCTTTCTAACAATATCTCTTTGTAAGAGTGTTATCTGTAAAATTTCAAAATTCTTTGTTTAATTTATTTACAAAACACGAAGTGAATTTTATGTTGTCCTACCATCAGAACTATTGCCTGTAATCATTTGGACAGAATATGTGTTCGTTTCTTGTTCGCAAATTGTAAATTGCAGCTTGTTATACACTTGTCAAGGGTGCAGGTATATCCGTGTTTATGACAACAATGGACATTTAATACAAAAGCCTTCATTATGTCAATTTCCGCTTTGGGATAACAATTGCTGCACTTCAGAATACAGAATACCTGGCTTGTTTTTTTTGCAAACTACAAAGAACATAGCAATGACAAAGTACAACTTTTATGCAAAAGCGCAACAAAAAAAAAACAGCGAAAGACTAAGGCAACCGCTAATATGCAAAATTAAACACTGACCAGGTAACCAAGGGATATTAAATGCAGCTGCTGTTGCTACAAGTACTCTTCAATTGTTGTTGGAGGAATAACTTGGCCCACCACCATCTAACTATGGCTAATTAATTACCCTAAACCTTAGTTACCAACAAACCTAGTTTAGTTGGATAATTACAAGCCAACAGTAATTGTCATTAACTCTATTGTGGTGAATGCTGCTGGCACAGGCACTCTGGACATGGAAAATTGCACCAACATCAACCCATAATGCCTCTTGAACTATGGTAGCAAATACCTTAGATATGGCATTTAACATCCAATGTTGTAAATATAGTACATGCAAGAGAAGGTAATAGGGTTATCATATTGGAGACTGTAAGCCATGGATTTAAATTCTTCGGTTATGGTCAAATTTGAGGTTCTTAAAACTGTGTCTTTTCGAGAAGTAAAACTAAGAGGTAAACTCATTTATTTATTTATTTTATTATAATAATTTATTATAATTACAAATTACAATAAACTTATTTATACGGGCACTAGCAACTAGAAGCTATCGGCCTAAAAACTCATTTGTATTAAGTCAGCTTCTAAATGCTGGCGTGATTCTATTGTGCAAATTGAGAACTAATTGATATAGAAATAAAATTTTCTGTAGAAATAAAATCTTGACAAAATTTTCTATAGAAATACAATTTTGACAAAATTTTCTGTAGAAAAAAATTTCGACAAAATGTTCTATAGAAATAAAATTTTGACAAAATTTTCTCTACAAATAAAATTTTGACAAAATTTTCTCTACAAATAATATTTTGACAAAATTTTCTCTACAAATAAAATTTTGAACAAGTATATTCGGCCATAAGTTCGGCCAGTCCGAATCTTATGTACCCTCCACCATGGATTGCGTAGAAACTTCTGCAAAAGACTGTAATCCACAATCGAATTACTTGCGTTGTGGTAATACGTACCGATGGCAAGGTATCTTAAAACGTCTTAACATCGTTTTCTAAATTGTGAGTTAGTCCATACGTGGTATATATTAGACCAAAAAGTTATGTATAGGTAAGTCTACAAATAATTACGAATCGATATGGACCTTTGTACGGTGCGTGGAGACCAAGAATTGAAATATAGGGGTTGCTTATATGGGGCCTACAATTATGAATTTGATATGGACCAATTTTTGAGTGATTGGGGATCGATTTATCTGAGGGCTATACATAACTACAGACCGATATGGACCTAGTTAGACATGGTAGTTAACGGCCATATACTAGCACAATAAACCAAAATTCAACAAACTCGGATGAAATTTGCTCCTCCAAGCGGCTCCAAAACTAAATCTCGGGATCGGTTTATATGGGGGCTATATATGATTATGGACTGATATGGACCACTTTTGGCATGGTTGTTAAATATCATATACTAACACCACGTACCAAATTCCAACCAGATCGGATGAATTTTGTTTCTCCAAGAGGCTCCAAAACCAAATCTAGGGATGGGTTTATATGGGGCTATATATAATTATGGACTGATATGAACCAATTCCTGCGTGGTTGTAGGATACCATATACTAACATCACGTACCAAATTTCAACCGAATCGAATTTTGCTCTTCCAAGGGGCTCTGGAGGTCAAATCTGGGGATTGGTTTATATGGGGGCTATATATAATTATGGACCGATTTCGACCAATTTTTGCATGGGTGTTTGAGGCCATATACTAACACCATGTACCAAATTTCAACCTGATCGGATGTCATTTGCTTTTCTTAGAGGCTCCGCAAGCCAAATCGGGGGATCGGTTTAAATGGGGACTATATATAATTATGGACCGATGTGGACCAATTTTTTCATAGTTATTAGAGAACATATACTTACACCATGCACAAAATTTCAGCCGGCTCGGATGAAATTTACTTCACTTAGAGTCTCCGCAAGCCAAATCTTGGGATCGGTTTATATGGGGGCTATATATAATTATGGACCGATGTGGACCATTTTTTGCACCATTGTTAGAGATCATATGCTAGCACCATGTACCATATTTCAGCCGGATCGGATGAAATTTGCTTCTCTTAGAGGCTCCTAACCTAACCTATATGGGGGCTATATATACACGGTTGAAAAAGACTGTTTTTCATATGTTTGGCTATAAACATTATATGTTTGGAACACAAATTTTTAAACACAATATTTTTGAGTGCAAGCATATAATGTTCATAAACTAGCATAACATGTTTGGGACATATATGATAATATGTTAGAACATATTATGTTTGGGACGTAAAATGTTTGTAAATATAATATGCTTGAATGCAAACATATATTAATTTAGAAATAGCCTATAAACATATATGTGGTTAGTAGCTTGGAGCGCTATTTAACAGGGAGCGATATTGAATTAAGTTGGTGGTTGTTGCTTGTTATTACAAAATTAACATTTTATTTTTCCTTGAGCAATTGATCAGCTACTTCTTTGATCCTTACAAACTGTGTGGTCCGCTGTTCGAATCCCCGTCCGGCAAAAGGTAAAATTAAAATAAAAACAAGTATATACAGCACTAAGTTCGGCCGGGCCGAATCTTAAATACCCACCACCATGAACCAAATATTAGGGTTTCCTTTGTAATTTCAGGAGGGCTTGAGGACACTTCCCCAAGATAAATTTAAAGATTTCACCTATGAGGACTATATCGGATCCTGGATTTATAAGAACCATTTTTGTTTGAGTTTTAGAGGAATCATTACCATCTCTTGTAAGTGTGCAAGAAAATTATAAAATAACGTCTTGATTTTAAATTTTAAATCTGTAGAAGTAAAATCTGGAAATTTTACCTTGAGTTTCAAGCAATTTTCATGATCAGTGCGCCTTCTACACCCTCAAGAAGTGAAGTCGGTCTATACGGAGGCATTACCAAATGGACCGATAAAAACTTAATCCTATACACGTTTTTGTGAGCCTAAAATACCAGAATATTTACAATTTCAGGCAAATCAGATAAAAACTACGGTTTCTAGAAACCCAAGGAGTTAAATCGGGAGATCGTTCTTATGGGGGCTATACTAAAATATGGACCGATACTCACCTTTTTCGGCACACCTCTTTATGACCCGAAAATACCTCTAGATTTCAAATTTCAGGCAAATAGGATAAAAACTTCGGATTCTAGAAGCCCAAGAAGTAAAATCGGGAAATCGGTCTATACCAAAATATGGACCGATACTCACCATTTTCGGCACACCTCTTTATGGTCAAAAAATACCTCTAGATTTCAAGTTTCAGGCAAATTGGATAAAAACTATGGTTTCTATAAACCCAAGAAGTAAAATCGGGAGGTCGTTTTATATGGGGACCATACCAAAACATGGACCGATACACACAATTTTTGGCACACGTATTTGCGGTCCTACAATACCTCTAGATTTCCAATTTCAGGTAAATTGAATAAAAAGTGCGTTTTCTATAAACCCAAGAAGTAAAATCGGGAGGTCGTTTTATATGGGGACCATACCAAAACATGGACCGATACACACAATTTTTGGCACACGTATTTGCGGTCCTACAATACCTCTAGATTTCCAATTTCAGGTAAATTGAATAAAAAGTGCGTTTTCTATAAACCCAAGAAGTAAAATCGGGAGGTCGTTTTATATGGGGACCATACCAAAACATGGACCGATACACACAATTTTTGGCACACGTATTTGCGGTCCTACAATACCTCTAGATTTCCAATTTCAGGTAAATTGAATAAAAAGTGCGTTTTCTATAAGCCCAAGACCCAAAATCGGGAAGTCGTTTTATATGGGGACCATACCAAAACATGGACCGATACTCACAATTTTTGGCACACGTATTTGTGGTCCTACAATATCTCTAGATTTCCAATTTCAAGTAAATTTAATAAAAACTGCGGTTTCTATAAGCCCAAGAAGTAAAATCGGGAGATCGGTCTATATGGGGGCTATACCAAAACATGGACCGATACTAACCATTTTTGGCACACCTCTTTATGGTCATAAAATACCTCTAGACTTCAAATTTGCAAATTGGATAAAAACTACGATTTCTATAAGCCCAAGACCCAAAATCGGGAAGTCGTTTTATATGGGGACCATACCAAAACATGGACCGATACTCACAATTTTTGGCACACGTATTTGTGGTCCTACAATACCTCTAGATTTCCAATTTCAAGTAAATTGAATAAAAACTGCGGTTTCTATAAGCCCAAGAAGTAAAATCGGGAGATTGGTCTATATGGGGGCTATACCAAAACATGGACCGATACTCACCATTTTTGGCACACCTCTTTATGGTCATAAAATACCTCTAGATTTCAAATTTCAGGCAAATTGGATAAAAACTACGATTTCTATAAGCCCAAGACCCCATATCGGGAGGTAGGTTTATATGGGGACTATATCAAAACCTGGACCGATATAGCTCATCTTCGAACTTGACCTGCCTGCAGACAAAAGACGAGTTTTTGCAAAATTTCAGCACGATTGCTTCATTATTGAAGACTGTAGCGTGATTACAACAGACAGACAGACAGACAGACGGACAGACGGACATCGTTATATCGTCTTAGAATTTCTCCCTGATCAAGAATATATATACTTTATATAGTCGGAAATCGATATTTCGATGCGTTACAAACGGAATGACAAACTTATTATACCCCCGTCACCATTCTATGGTGGTGGGTATAAAAATCATAAAATTGAATAATTTCTTCTACAATGTTTGTATTAGAGAAAAAGGTGCTAAGAACTAAAAAATCTCGTGGAAGTGAGAAAGATGTCGGGGAATATACAATTGGGCAGAAACAAAATTTTGAGCATTCAGGTCGAAAACCTATGTTGTTAGCACCTATATTACCTGTTTATTTTCATAATTCATTATGATTGTAAATATATAAATAAATAAATAAAATTTTGAGCATAATATTGTTTGGGAGAATTTTTTTTAAGCATATAATATTTTTGGGTGCAAAATGCTTCCAAACATATTATATGGTCACATAATTACATATTGTTTTTTGGAAGACAACATTATTGAATTTGGATGCAAAAATACAAAATGTTTGGAACTTAGACTACCCAAACTTATATTGTTTAGACCAATATGCTTTCAAACATATTATATATTGTTAGAGATCAAACATATAAATGTTTGGGCAATACCCAAAAATGTATATGCTTGAAGCAAAATATGTTTGGGAGTATATGTTACAGAAGCGATTTTTTGTGAGGGTGTAATTATGGACCGATGTGCACCATTGTTAGAGATCATATGCTAGCACCATGTACCAAATTTCAGCCGGATCGGATGAAATGTGCTTCTCTTAGAGGATTCGCAAGCCAAATCTGAGGGTCCGTTTATATGGGGGCTATACGTAAAAGTGAACCGATATGGCCCAATTGCAATACCATCCGACCTACACCAATAACAACTACTTGTGCTAAGTTTCAAGTCGAAAGCTTTTTTCCTTCGGAAGTTAGCGTGATTTCAACAGACGGACGGGCGGACGGACGGACATGCTTAGGTCGACTCAGAATTTCACCACGACCCATGGGGTCTTAGAGCAATATTTCGATGTGTTACAAACGGAATGACAAAGTTAATATACCCCCATCCTATGGTGGAGGTATAAAAAATATTCTATAGAAATAAAATTTTGAAAAAAATTTCTATGGAAAATAAATTTTGGCAAAAGTTTCTATGAAAATAAAATGTTGGCAATAGTTTCTATAGAAATAAAATTTTGGAAAATTTTTCTATAGAAATATAATCTTGGTGAAATTGTATAGAAATACAATTTTGGCAAAATTTTCTATACAAATACAAAATTTTCTAAAAAAAAATAAAATGTTGGCAAAATTTTCTGAAGAAATAAAATTTTGGCAAAATTTTCTGAAGAAATAAAATTTTGGAAAAACTTTCTATGGAAAAGGGAGCCACCGTGGTGCAATGGTTAGCATGCCCGCCTTACATATACAAGGTCGTGGGTTCGATGCCTGCTTCGACCGAACACCAAAAAGTTTTTCAGCGGTGGATTATCCCACCTCAGTAATGGTGGTCACATTTCTGAGGGTTTCAAAGCTTCTCTAAGTGGTTTCAGTGCAATGTGGAACGCCGTTCGGACTCGGCTATAAAAAGAAAAATTTTGGCAAAATTTTCTACAGAAATAAACTTTGGACAAAATTTCTGAAGAAATAATGTTTTAGCAAGCTTTCTATAGAAATAAAATTTTGCTACAATTTTTCTATAGAAATAATAGTTTGGCAGAATTTTCTATAGAAATACATTTTTGGCAAAATTTTGTATAGAAATAAAATTTAGGCAACATTTTTCAATAGAAGTAAAATTTTGGTAAAATTTTCTGTAGAAATAATAGTTTGAAAAAATTTTCTATAGAAATAAATTTTTGGCAAGATTTTGTATACAAATAATATTTATGCAAAATTTTTCAATAGAAGTAAAATTTTGGTAAAATTTTCTGTAAAAATAAAATTTTGGCAAAATTTTCTGTACAAATAAAATGTTGGGAAAATTTTGTACAGAAATATAATTTTGGCAAAATTTCTTATAGAAATACTCTTTTGGCAATCTGGGTAAAATTGTACAGAAATAAAATTTTGACAAACATTTCTATATAAATAAAATGTTGAAAACATTTTCTGAACAAATAAAATGGGAGCAATATTCTCTGTAGAAATAAAATTCTTAAGCAAATTTTCTGTACATACAAAATGTTGCCAATATTTTCTATAGACATAAATTTTTGGCTAATTTTTCTATAGAAATTCAACTTGGCAAAATTTTCTATAGAAATAAAATTTTGACAAAATTTTCTATAGCGATAAAATTTTGCCAACATTTTTTATGGAGATAAAATTTTGTATAGAAGTGCAATTTTTGGCAAAAGCCAAATTTTGCCAAAATTTTCTATAGAAATAAAGTAGAAATAAAATTTTGTATAGAAATGCAATTTTTGGCAAAAGCCTTACCTAGCTCTTAAGTTTACTAAAAGCAAATATTTTATATGCAAACTTTTAGTTATATTGTTATAACCCTTTGTGGAATGTATAAACTTCCCTATTTGTTATTCTCGTGGACATGGAGGTTTTGTATACCAAAACGTACATATGTTATGTATTAGCTAAACTAAGCGATGGAAAAAAATGTATGTCACTTACTTGGACTGTGGTGTTTTAAAGGAAGACAATTATTGACAAGACAATACCTTTTAGTAGAAAGATAATTAATCTTGACATTATCTGTGAACAAGCTTAAGCCCGGAAACCTCCTGCGAAGATTTTAAAGGCCGCTGTTAGCATTGTACTACAAAAGCAAAAGCAAAAGAACAAAAACAAAAAATCGAAATTTGTATAAAATTTGGTTAGAATAATCTTTAAGGCAATAGACATAAAACTCCTTGTCCATGGTACATCTATACTGTCCATAATTCATGAGCTACTACTACTAACCATTTTTACCATAATCGGTTACAAGATTTTTGTCCTTTATGTAAATAAATTGTCTGCAATTTACTAATCAATGATTGTCTAACACTATTAACCATACCGAAGACAACGAATTGTTGGTTTTTATTGAATATCTATTGAAAGGTTCTCTTGAATTATTTAAGTGGTGTTATGGATAAATCCTGGTATATGATTTTTAAACATTAAGTGACTTTAGAAGAAAAAATAATTAACTATAATATTTTTAACAGAAAAAAATTTTAAAATTTCTAAAAAATAGAAGCCAATATTTTGACAACATTTTCTAGAGAAATAGAATTTGGTAAAATATTCTATAGAAATAAAATTTTCTATAAATAAAAACAAATAGAAACCAATAATTTGACAACATTTTCTATAGAATTAAAATTTTAAAAAAATTTTTCCTTAGAAATAAAATGTTGATAAAATCAATACATAGAAATAAAATTTTGATAAAACGTTCTATAGAAATCAAATGTTGACGAAATTTTTTAAATTTGACAATTTTTTTTTTTTTGGTAAAAGTTTCTTTTGAAATAATATTTTGACGAAATTTTCTATAGAAATAAAATTTTGACAAAATTTTTCCATAGAAATAAAATTTTGATAAAATCATTCCATAGAAATAAAATGTTGACGAAATTTTTAAAAAATTTGACAACATTTTCTACAGAAATAATATTTTAACAAAATTTTTCCATAGAAATAAAATTTTGATCAAATGTTCTATAGAAATCAAATATTGACGAAATTTTTAAAATTTGAAAAATTTTTCTTTCGAAATAAGAGTTTGGTAAAATTTTCTTACAAATAAAATTTTGCCAAAATTTCCCATAGAAATAAAATTTTGTCAAAATTTTCTATAGGAATAAAATTTTGACAAAAATTTTCTAAAGAAATAAATTTTCTAAAGGAATAAAATTTTGGCAAAATTTTCTATAGAAATAAAATGTTGACAATATTTTCTATACAAATAAAATTTTTGTAAAATTTTCTATAGAAATAAAATTTTGACAAAGTTTTCAATAGAAATAAAACTTCGACAAAATTTTCTATAGAAATAAAATTAAGGCAAAATTTTCTGTAGAAATAAAAATTTGACAAAATTTTCTATACAAATAAAATTTTGACAAAATTTTCCATAAAAGAAAAATTTTGACAACATTTTGTATAAAAATAAAATTTAAAAAAAAAAATCTATAAAAATTAAATTTTGATAAAATCTTCTTAAGAAATCAAATTTTGACAAAATTTTTAAAATTTGACAAATTTTTCTTTCGAAATAAGTGTTTAGTAGAATTTTCTTAGAAATAAAATTTTGGCAAAATTTCCGATAGAAATAAAATTTTGGCAAAATTTTCTATAGAACCAAAATTTTGACAAAAATATTATAGGAATAAAATTTGGATAAAATTTAGTATAGAAAAAAATGTATACAAAATTTTCAATTGAAAAAAATTTTGAAAAAATTTCCAATTGAAATAAAATTTTTATAAAATTTTCGATAGAAATAAAGTTTCGAAAAAATTTTCGATAGAAATAAAATTTTGACAAAATTTTCTATAGAAATAAAACTTCGACAAAATTTTCTATGGAAATAAAATTTTGACAAAATTTTCTATAGAAATAAAAATTTGACAAAATTTTCTATAGAAATAAAATTTTGACAAAATTTTCCATAGAACAAAAATTTTGACAAAATTTTGTATTAAAATAATATTTTAAAAAATTTTCTATAAAAATTAAGTTGTGATAAAATTTTCTTTAGAAATCAAATTTTGATAAAATTTTTAAAATTTGACAAATTTTTTTTTCGAAATAAGAGTTTAGTAAAATTTTCTTAGAAAGAAAATTTTGGCAAAATTTCCGATGGAAATAAAATTTTGTCAAAATTTTCTATAGGAATAAAATTTTGGCAAAATTTTGTATAGAAATAAAATGTTGACAATTTTTTTCTATACAAATAAAATTTTTGTAAAATTTTCTATAGAAATAAAATTTTGACAAAGTTTTCAATAGAAATAAAATTTTTACATAATTAATTATAGGAATAAAATTTGGATAAAATTTTCTGTAAAAAAAAATTTATACAAAATTTTCTATTGAAAAAAATTTTTAAAAATTTTCAATTGAAATAAAATTTTGACAAAATTTTCTATAGAAATAAAACTTCGCCAAAATTTTCTACAGAAATAAAATTAAGGCAAAATTTTCTGTAGAAATAAAAATTTGACAAAATTTTCTATAGAAATAAAATTTTGACAAAATTTTCCATAGAACAAAAATTTTGACAAAATTTTGTATAAAAATAAAATTTTTAAAAAAATTTCTATAAAAATAAAATTTTGATAAAATCTTCTTTAGAAATCAAATCTTGGAAAAATTTTTAAAATTTGACAAATTTTTCTTTCGAAATAAGTTTTTAGTAAAATTTTCTTAGAAATAAAATTTTGGAAAAATTTCCGATAGAAATAAAATTTTGGCTAAATTATCTATAGAACTAAAATTTTGACAAAAAATTTCTAAAGAAATAAAATGTTGACGATATTTTCTATACAAATAAAATTTTTGTAAAATTTCCGATAGAAATAAAATTTTGGCAAAATTTTTTATGGAAATAAAATTTTGGCAAAATTGTCTATAGAAATAAAATGTTGACAATATTTTCTATAGAAATAAAATTTTTGTAAAATTTTCTATAGAAACAAAATTTTGGCAAAATTTTCTATAGAAAAATTTTTGTCGTTTTTGATATCAGCTTAAAACCATGCATAGACTAAACTACAAGTGTAGCTTAACCAACAAAGGAAAAGACTGCAAAATTTGACAAATTTTTCTTTCGAAATAAGTGTTTAGTAAAATTTTCTTAGAAATAAAATTTTGGCAAAATTTCCGATAGAAATAAAATTTTTGCAAAATTTTCTATAGAACTAAAATTTTCTAAAGAAATAAAATGTTGACAATATTCTCTATACAAATAAAATTTTGTAAAATTTCCGATAGAAATAAAATTTTGGGAAAATTTTCTATAGAAATAAAATGTTGACAATATTTTCAATACAAATAAAATTTTTGTAAAATTTTCTATGGAAACAAATTTTTTCGTTTTTGATATCAGCTTAAAACCATGCATTGACTAAACTACAAGTGTAGCTTAACCAACAGAGTAAAAGTATGCTTGTCAAATTTATTTGAGCAAAGCCCTATAGACTGCAAGATGGTTGGATGTACAGCTGTTTCGGAATTACCACATTCCTCATCAGCATCTTCTACTTCAAAGCTATCAACCAAATATCGGAATAAATTCGTGTAATTCACTCAACCCAAAGTGAACTACAATTGAACCTTCCGAAAAAAGGTTTGATAGTCTGCTACAGCCTAAACATAATAAACTAAACCGTGGTGCAATGGTTAGGATGCCCGCCTTGCATACACAAGGTTGTGGGTTCGATTCCTGCTTCGACCGAACACCAAAAAGTTTTTCAGCGGTGGGTTATCACCCCTCAGTAATGCTGGTGACATTTCTGAGGGTTTCAAAGCTTCTCTAAGTGGTTTCATTGCAATGTGGAACGCCGTTCGGACTCGGCTATAAAAAGGAGGACCCTTGTCATTGAGCTTAACATGGAATCGGGAGCACTCAGTGATAAGAGAGATGTTCACCAATGTGGTATCACAATTGACTGAATAGTCTAAGTGAGCCTGATACATAGGGCTGCCACCTAACCTAACCTACTAAAGGAATAAAATTTTGATAAAATTTTGTGTAGAAAAATATTTATACAAAATTTTCAATTGAAAAAAAAAATTTTAAATTTTCAATTGAAATAAAATGTTTACAAAATTTTCGATAGAAATAAAATTTTGACAAAATTTTCTATAGAAATAAAATTTCGACAAAATTTCTATAGAAATAAAATTAATTCAAAATTTTCTGTAGAAAAAAAAAATTACAAACTTTTCTGTAGAAAGAAAAATTTGACAAAATTTTCCATAGAAAAAAATTTTGACAAAACTTTGTATAATTAAATTTTGATAAAATCTTCTTCAGAAATCAAATTTTGACAAAATCTCCTATAGAAATAAATTTGTGATAAAATTTTTTATTGAATAAAATTTTGGTAAAATTTTCTATAGGAATGAAATTAAAGCAAAATTTTCTGTAGATATAAGATTTTGAGAAATTTTTTATAGAAATAATATTTTCAGAAAACTCCCGCTAGAAAAAAAACATTTTTCCCTTGAAATTTGACACTTATTGTCACTCTATACTCTCCAATAACCATGCGACCTAAGGTATTATGACCCCCAAATCCCTTTTTTATATACAATATATAGCTTGATTCCCCACTGTGCTAGATAATATTGAATAAGTCGAACAAACATTGTAATTGCCATTAATTTAAAACCATTATAATTTTATAAGCAATAAACTTTAAATGTTATTTTTAAAATTTCCCATTTAGACATTTAGAACTGTGATTTCGTTTCATGCAATTTGTGCCAATAAAATGTTCTATCTTGATTTGACTGCGATGCTAGCAAATGAAAAGACAAGTGGTTATGTTGCGTGTTAGTGAATCATAAATTGTAAATTTTGTTTTGAGGCCAAAGTCAATTGATGCACTTTATGGATAATGGATTTTTTATTTCAAAGTTGCCGATATAGACCTTAAGTAATATTTAAAGTCGTTGAATCAAAGTACATGGTTAACTATTAAATATTGAGCATTGAGTAGTAATAAATTTTAATATAAACTATAATAAATTTGCATTTCAAAGGTTCAAGTCTATAACATTTAAGCCAATTAAATAGTGATGCTGACAAATCTTTGGAATCGATATTATTCACTGTGATTATTGATTCAATTGCAATCATGATTGCCAATGATTTTTATGATCTTCATTGTATTGTTTTTGTTGGATTTATAAGTGATGATCAAGAGCAAAAGCAAAATAATACCAGAGTGGTCAATTTGGGGCTATATCAAAACAATGGTACGATATTAAAGATATTGCGACTTTTGGACGCTCAAAAAAGAAAATTAGAAGGCTGTTATGAAGTTTATATTAAAACAAGAATCGGTATAAATTAGGGCAGAGAACTAAAATAATATTAAATTTCTAATTGCGATATCGATAAATCAAGATATTGAAAATGAAACCCTTGTGGACTATGATTGTGTTGATGATCTTAAGAAACGCACAAAAGAGATTTGCACAAATCCCATTATAACCATATCACCAAGGGCTTCAACTAACTAAATCTAGTGTTTTTATACCCTCCACCATGGTACACCCCCCATACTAAATTTTTCATTCCGTTTGTAACACATCGAAATATTGCTGTAAGACCCCATAAAATATATATTCTGGGTCGTGGTGAAATTCTGAGTCGATCTAGCTATGTCCGTCCGTCTGTGGAATTCACGTTAACTTCCGAACGAAATGAACAATCGACATGAAACTTGGTACAAGTAGTTGTTATTGATGTAGGTAGGATGGTATTGCAAATGGGCCATATCGGACTACTTTTACGTATAGTCCCCATGTAAATCGTCCCCCAGATTTGGTTTGCGGAGCCTCTTAGAGAAACAAGTTTCATCCGATCCGGTTGCAATTTGGCACGTGGTGTTAGTAGATGGTCTGTAACAACCACGCAAAAATTGGTCCATATCGGTTCATAATTATATATAACCCCCATATGAACCGATCCCCAGATTTGGCCCTGGAGCCTCTTGGAGGAACAAAATTCATCCGATCGAGTTGAAATTTTGTACGTGGTGTTAATATAGGGTCTCTAACAACCGCACAAAAATTGGTTCATATAGGTCCACAATTATATATACCCCCATATAAACAGATCCCAAGATTTTGCTTGCGGAGCCTCAAAGAGAAGCAAAATTCATCCGATCCGGTTGAAAGTCGGTACGTGGTGTTAGTATGTGGTATTTATCAACCATGCCAAAATTGCTCCATATCGGTTTATAGTTATATATAGCTCCCATATAAACCGATCCCCAGACTTGGTTTTGAAGCCTCTTGGATGAGCAAATTTCACCCGATTCAGTTGCAATATGGCCGCTACCAACCATGCCAAACTAGGTCCATATCGGTATGAAGTTTTATATAGCCCTCAGATAAACCGAACTCCAATCGCACAAAAATTGGTCCATACCCAATTTTTTCTATAGAAAATTTTGTCAAAATCTTATTACTCTAAAAAATGTTATCAAAATTTTATTTCTATACAAAATTTTGCCAATATTGTTTTTTTATACAAAATTTTGTCAAGATTTTTTCTATAGAACATTTTGTCAACAGTTTTTTTCTATAAGAAATGTTGTCAAAATTTTATTTCTATAGAAAATTTGGCCACAATTTTATTTCTATAGAATTTTTTTTTTCAAAATTTTATTCCTATAGAAAATTTCTCTTGAAGGAGAAAAATATATCCGATCCAGTTGAAATTTGGTACGTGGTGTTATTTGTTTTTTTTTTATACCCTCCTCCATAGGATGGAGTGTATATTAACTTTGTCATTCCGTTTGTAACACATCGAAATACTGCTCTAAGACCCCATAAAGTATATATATTCTGGGTCGTGGTGAAATTCTGAGTCGATCTGAGCATGTCCGTCCGTCCGTCTGTTGAAATCACGCTAACTTCCGAACGAAACAAGCTATCGACTTGAAACTTTGCACAAGTAGTTGATATTGATGTAGGTCGTATGGTATTGCAAATGGGACATATCGGTCCACTTTTACGTATAGCCGCCATATAAAGGGACCTTCAGATTTGGCTTGTGGAGCCTCTAACAGAAGCATATTTCATCCGATCCGGCTGAAATTTGGTATATGGTGTTGGTATATGGTCTCTAACAACCATGCAAAAATTGGTTCACATCGGTCCATAATTATATATAGCCCCCATATAAACCGAGCTGCCACTTTAACCTAAACCACCTTATCACAATGGACTGAATAGTCTAAGTGAGCCTGAATCTTAATCGGGCTGCCACTTTAACCTAATATAAACCGATCCCCCGATTTGGCTTGCGGAGCCTCTAAGAGAAGCAAATTTCATCCGATCCGGCTGAAATTTGGTGGTGTTAATATATGGTCTCTAATGTCCGTGCAAAAATTGGTCCACATCGGTCCATAATTATATATAGCCCCCATATAAACCGAAATTGAAATTTGGTACGTGGTGTTAATATATGGCCTCAAACATCCATGCAAAAATTGGAGCCTCTTGGAAGAGCAAAATTCATCCTATTCGGTTGAAATTTGGTACCTGAAGTTAGTATATTGTATCCAACAACAATGCATGAATCGGTTCATATCAGTCCATAATATATATAGCCCCCATATAAACCGATCCCCAGATTTGACCTCCGGTGTCTTTTGGAGAAGCAAAATTCATCCGATCTGGTTGACATTTGCTACCTGGTGGTAGTATGTGATATTTAACAACTATGCCAAAAGTGGTCCATATCAGTCCATATATAGCTCCCATATAAACCTATCCCGAGAATTGGTTTTGGAGCCTCTTGGAGGAGCAAATTTCGTATGAAGTTGAAATTTGGTACATTGTGCTAGTATATGGCCGTTTAGGTCCATATCGGTCCATAGTTATATATAGCCATCAGATAAATCGATCCCCAATCACACAAAAATTGGTCCATATCAAGTTCATAATTGTATATAGCCCCCATATAAGCGACCCCCATATTTCAATGCTGGCTCCCTACGTATTGTCTAATATATACCACGTATTGACTAACTCACAATTTAGAAAACGATGTTAAGAAGTTTTAAGATACCACAACCCAAATAATTCGATTGTCGATGACAGTCTTTCGTAGAAGTTTCAACGCAATCCATGGTGGAGGGTACATTAGATTCGGCCTGGCCGAACTTACGGCCGTATATACTTGTTTTTTTTTTTAAATTTTGATGTTTCATAAAATACAAAGCAATGGAAAAAAGCATGTTAAAAAAGGAAATTTATCGAATAAGAAATTATAACTGACAGTTTAGAATGCTCTATGGTCAAACTGTAATGGACATATTTGCCACACATTTATATACGGTGAAACAGATACCCATCCCAGAGGTTGCATCAGGGTTTAGTCTAATGGGAATGCGCCTTATTCATAAGTCCTAGTTATAGGTTTGGACCATGAAAACTTGTCTATCGGCGGCTGTGCTGAGAAAATAAGCGACGTTAACGACGTGCTCTTTCGAATGAATAAAGTAGTTCGCTTGGAATTGATTTGGATGATACTGGAAAATATGAAGTTGTAGCTCCTTCATATACCAATCACCAAATTTAAAGTCTTGTGTCTTATATTTCGTCCCATCAATTTTCAATTTAATGAGTGACCTTTGGTTTCACCTTCAAGCAATCATGAATTAATTGCATCGCAACTCTAAACACTGAGGTGACAGTTTTTAGCATATCCCCTACGGTGTTAGAGGGATTCAAAAAAGGCCTTATGGAGTACCTTGTTTTGCCACGCTATGTCATGTAGTTTCAAACGGAAGACACATACATAGGAGAACGTGTGTTGAAGCGACCATGTTTGATGTATGTATTGTTCAGAAGGGAATTTGTGGGAATGTGTGTTGGTGAATGACCATTGTTGCAGTTTAAATATTTGCCGTTATATTCTATTGTTGTCTTAAATGTTACTAAAGATATTTGTCATACATTGAAAAGAGACATTACTTCCTCCTTCGCATTTTGTGTTGGCATTTATGACAAACAGTGGTGTCTATGAAAACGAAATAAATTGAAATCTGTACACACGTTCACAGAGTCAGCGTGGCGCAATGGTTAACATGCCCGCCTTGCATACAAGGGATTATTGGTTTAATCGCAGTTTCGTCCACACTGTGTGGTTTGTCACCACCCATTAATACTGCAGGGGGCGGTTTTCAACAATATTTCTAAGATACCATGTGTCAATTTCATCTCCTTCTGGGTGGTGCAAAAATAGAATACCCTGTACCCCAGAGTAGTTCAGAGTAAACCAGTCCCTATCACGGTTGGTAAACTTCTACCAGAAATGGTAGATTGTTTACTGTTTGGTAGATTGGTAGATTTCTTAATGTTTTTCTAAACGTTTCCTCTACAACTAAGAAATACTTCCATAAAATTTCTATAGAATTAAAATTTTGACAAAATTTTCTATAGAAATAAAAGTTTAGAAAATTTTCTATAGAAATAACATTTTGAGAAAATTTTCTATAAAAATAAAATTTTGACAAAATTTTCTATAGAAACAAAACGTTAAAAAAAGTCTATGGAAATACAATTTTGAGAAAATTTTTAATAGAAATAAAATTTTGATTTCCAAACTAAAGAAAATAAAACATATCTTTCGAAAAAAAAATATACTATCCACAAACATTTAATCAAAACCTTCAAAATAAAATTTTTTAAATTAGTTCAGAGTAAAAACAGTCCCTATCACGGTTTCCACAGTTGGTAAGATTCTACCAAATATGTTAGATTTTTACTGTTTGGTAGATTGGTAGAATTCTTGATGATTTCCCAAAATTTTCCTCTCCAACTAAGTAATAACACTTTTATAAAAATTCTTTAGAATTAAGTTTTTGACAAAATTTTCTATAGAAATAAAATTTTGACAAAATTTTTTATGGAACTAAAATTGTTAGGTTAGGTTAGGTGGCAGCCCGATGTATCAGCCTCACTTAAACTATTCAGTCCATTGTGATACCACATTGGTGAAATTCTCTCTTATCACTGAGTGCCGCCCGATTCCATGTTAAGCTCAATGACAAGGGACCTCCTTTTTATAGCCGAGTCCAAACGGCATTGCAGTGAAACCACTTAGAGAAGCTTTGAAACCCTCAGAAATGTCACCAGCATTACTGAGGTGGGATAATCCATCGCTGAAAACTTTTTGGTGTTCGGTCGAAGCAGGAGTCGAACCCACGACCTTATGTATGCATGGCGGGCATGCTAACCATTGCACCACGATGGCTCCCAACTAAAATTGTGCCAAATTTGTTTTATAGAAATAAAATTGTAACAAAATTTTCTATAGAAATAAAATTTTGATAGAATTTTCTAAAGAAATAGAATTTAAAACAAGTATATACGGCCCTAAGTTCGGCCAGGCCGAAGCTTATGTACCCTCCACCATGGATTGCATAGAAACCTCTACTAAAGACTGTCATCCGCAATCGAATTACTTGGGTTGAGGTAACACTTGCCGATGGCAAAGTATATTAAAACTTTCTAACACCGGCTTCTAAATTGTAAGTTTGTCCATACGTGGTATATATTAATCTAAACAAGTATATACGGCCGTAAGTTCGGCCAGGCCGAATCTTATGTACCCTCCACTATGGATTGCGTAGGAACTTCTACTAAAGGCTGTCATCCACAATCGAATTACTTGGGTTGCGATAACACTTGCCGATGGCAAGGTATCTTTTTAACACTGTCTTCTAAATTGTCAGTTAGTCCATAAGGGGTATATATTAAACAAAAAAAGGCCGTTTAAATACGTATATAATTCAGTTTGACCAAATATCTATAGAAATAAAAGTTTGACAAAATTTTCTATAGAAATAAAAACTTGACAAAATTTTCTATAGAAATAAAATGTTGACAAAATTTTCTATGGAAGTAAAATGTTGACAAAATTTTCTATAGAAATATAATGTTGACAAAATTTTCTATAGAAATTATATGTTGACAAAATGTTCTATAGAAATAAAATGTTGACAAAATTGTCTATAGAAATAAAATGTTGACAAAATTTTCTACAGAAATAAATTTTTTACAAAATTTTCCATAGAAATAAAATTTTGACAAAATTTTCTATGGAAATAAAATGTTGACAAACATTGCTATAGAAATAAACTTTTTACAAAACTTTCTATAGAAATGAAAATTTGACAAAACTTTCTATAGTAATAAAATTTGACTATTTTTACATGGCTGTTAGACGCCATATACTAACGAAATGTACCAAATTTCAACCGCATCGGAAGACTTTTGCTCCTCCAAGAGGCTCCGGAGGTCAAATCTGGGGATCGGTTTATATGGGAGCTATATATATAATTATGGACCGATATGGACCAATTTTTGCATGGTTGTTAGAGACCATATACTAACACCACGTACTAAATTTCAATTGGATCGGATGAATTTTGCTCATCCAAGAGGCTCCAGAGTTCAAATCTGGGGATCGGTTTATATGGGAGCTATATATAATTATGGACCGATATGGACAACTTTTTGCATGCTTGTTAGAGACCGTATACTAACATCAGGTACCCAATTTCAAACGGATCGGATGAATTTTGCCCCTCCAAGAGGCTCCGGAGGTCAAATCTGGGGATCGGTTTATATGGGAGCTATATATAATTATGGACCGATATGGACCAGTTTTTGCATGGTTGTTAGAGACCATATACTAACACCACGTACCAAATTTCAATCGGGTAGGATGAAGTTTGCTCCTCCAAGAGGCTCCGGAGGTCAAATCTGGGGATCGTTTTATATGGGAGCTATATATATTTATGGACCGATATGGACCAATTTTTGCATGGTTGTTAGAGACCGTATACTAACATCAGGTACCAAATTTCAACCGGATCGGATGAATTTTGCCCCTCCAAGAGGCTCCGGAGGTAAAATCTGGGGATCGGTTTATATGGGGGCTATATATAATTAGGGACCGATATGGACCAATTTTTGCATGGTTGTTAGAGACCGTATACTTAGACCACGCACCAAATTTCAACCGGATCGGATGAATTTTGCTGCTCCGGAAGGCTTTGCAAGCCAAATTTGGGGATCGGTTTATATGGGGGCTATACGTAAACGTGGGCCGATATGGCCCATTTTCAATACCGTCCGACCTACATCAATAACAACTACTTGTGCCAAGTTTCAAGTCGATAGCTAGTTTCGTTCGGAAGTTAGCGTGATTTCCACAGACGGACGGACAGCCGGACAGACGGACAGACGGACGGACGGACGGACATGCTTAGATCGACTCAGAATTTCACCACGACCCAGAATATATATACTTTATGGGGTCTTAGAGCAATATTTCGATGTGTTACAAACGGAATGACAAAGTTAATATACCCCCATCCTATGGTGGAGGGTATAAAAAAGGCCGATTAAGTACGTATATAATTCAGTTTGACAAAATATTCTACAGAAATAAAAATAGAAATAAAATTTTGACAAAATTTTCTATAAAAACAAAATTTTGACAAAATTTTCTATAGAAATAAAATTTTGACAAAATTTTCTATAGAAATAAAACTTTGAAAAAATATTCTGTAGAAATAAAATTTTGAAAAATTTTCTATAGAAATAAAATTTTGATAAAAATTTCTATACAAATAAAATTTTGAAAAAATTTTCTATAGAAATAAAATTTTGACAAAATTTCCTATAGAAATAAAATTTTGACAAGATTTTCTATAGAAATAAAATGTTGACAAAATTTTCTATAGAAATACAATTTTTAAACAAAAACAGTTATAGAAATAAAATTTTGACAAAATTTTCTATACAATTAAAATTTGACAAAATTTTCTACCGAAATAAAATGTTTACACAATTCTCTATAGAAATAAAATTTTGACAAAATTTTCTAGAAATAAAATTTTGACAGAATTCTCTATAGAAATAAAATTTAGACAAAATTTTCTATAGAAATAAAATTTTGATAAAATTTTCTATAGAAATACAATTTCTAAAAAATTTTCCAAACAAATAAAATTTTGACAAAATTTTCTATAGAAATAAAATTTTGCCAAAATTTTCTATAGAAATGCAATTTTGAAACAAATAAAGTAATAGAAATAAAATTTTGACAAAGTTTTTTATACAATTAACATTTTGACAAAATTTCCTACGGAAATAAAATGTTTACACAATTTTCTATAGAAATAACATTTTGACAAAATTTTCTAGAAAAAAAATTTTGACAGAATTTTCTATAGAAATAAAATTTAGACAACATTTTCTATAGAAATAAAGCTTTGACAAAATTTTCTATAGAAATAAAATTTTGATAAAATTTTCTATAGAAATAAAATTTTTAAAAAATTTTCCAAACAAATAAAATTTTGACAAAATTTTCTATAGAAATAAAATTTTGACAAAATTTTCTATAGGAATAAAATTTTGACAAAATTTTTTATAGAAATAAAAGTTTGACAGAATTTTCTATAGAAATAAAATTTATACAAAATTTTCTATAGAAATAAAATTTTGACATAATTTTCTGTAGAAATAAAATTTTGACAACATTTTCTATAGAAACAAAATTTTCTATAGAAATATAATTTAAAAAAAATGTCTATGTAAAACCATTTTGATAAAAAAATTTACAGATATAAAATTTTGACAAAGATTTCTATAGAATTAAAATTTTAAACTCAAAATAAAATAAAACATATCTTTCGAAGAAAAAAATTATATTAACCACAAACATTTCATAAAAAACTTCAAAATATATATTTTTTTAAATTTGGTATATTTTTGGAAAATTTTATTCTAATAATGGTAGATTATTTGTTAGTATGAGTGACAACCGCGGTCTGTATCCTACAAGGGCCTCAGTGTCAGTAAAAATTTGGGGATTATTTTATAAAACTTTCGAAAAACTATTAATTTTAAAGTTCTTTAAATACTGTTCACTATTGTCAGAATGGTACATGTCATATCGAAGGCGATGTTCTCAACACTGTCCATGGCTTTGACGCTGATGATCCCAAGCGTAAACAATAAACTTTGGATAAAATTTCCAGCGTTATTGTTCTCCAATGAAAATCTTCATGTTTCTGAACTTGTCCATGTTTGTGGTGGTATTTGTAGTGGATATTTGGTATTGCCATAGTGGATGTTTGTCCTTTCATCCATTGTTAGATCCTGGCTGTTAGAGACTTTTTGAAGTGACATATTTTAAGAGTGCTATAATACATTTAGATGTTTGTTTTAGTGCTACATGCGCTTGCTGCTTGTTCCACTCCTTTGGACCATTGTCAAATGTTTTAAGCTTAAGGGCATTTTCCAAGTAGAGGAAGAAGATGTCCTTTGAGTATCTTTTTCCTCAGTACCACTTTTGGCAATGAGGGGAAAAAAACTTACCCACAAAAAAATTAAATTCCTAAGAAAATTTGTTGTCTTTTCTGCTCAGCTAATGTTTATTGTTAGAAATTTGAACTTTAGCTTTTATTATACAATGTCACAGAATGAATGAATGTCTTTATGTCTTGGTTGTTTCGTAATTCTTTATGGTTGCCTCCTTCCTCCCTTTGGATTCAGAGTTTTGGAAAAGGGGAAAAAAGACATAATCAACTAAATCAAAATTGCATTTTGTCAGATTTTCATTTGTATCTCTTTGGGCAGTGAATCCCCTATGGACAAAATGAATTTTTATGTGAAGTGATAAAATTATTTTACAGCAAATTATATTCCTAGGACAACAACAAAAAAACAAAATTCTATAAAATCTTTTGCCATATTAATTGTATTAATAAAGATGAAATATTCCTGGTATATGCCATTGTTGTCATATTTGTGGACAGGCATCCATTATCGGTATTTATATACGTTACAGGCATCATGCTTCCCAGACCGTAAGATTAATACAATTATGCAAATTATTTGATAATATTATTTTGGGTAGTTGGCTAAGGTAAAAATTAATAAAATGGAAATTTTCTATAATTTTACAGCCAAGAATGTAATGGCATGTTCAACATGAATATGTTATGGGAATTTTAGCATATGTATCAATTGTTGGTTTATGCAAAACTAAATGTACGTTATGTCCTTTTGTTGCAATTAGTAAAGGTTTGCGTACCCTACACAACTATGTGGTTAGCGTGTAATTGTCTTGACCTCTATAGATTTTATCTGGTAAAAATATCGATACTGGAAGTGTTGCATCGCGTTCAAAACGACGGAAAAATAACATCCGAATTGATTAAAGTACTTCTAAAAATCTCCACCCAAAGATGTTTTTTTTTTAATTCAATTTTTATACATCGCTTTTTTCATATTTTTAATGGCTAATTTAAAAATTTTTTTGTTTCAAATATGTAAAAAAAAAGTAAGAATTAATAAAGTGGTACAAATTATTTAAATTTGATCGAAAACTTCTACTGAAGACTGTCATCCACAATCGTATTACTTGGGTTGCGGTAACACTTGCCGATGGCAAGGTATCTAAAAACTTTCTAACACCGTAATATATACCACATAGTCCATGCGTGGTATATATTAAACTAAAAAAGGCCGATTAAATACGTATATAATTAAGTTTAAGGTTTCTATAGAAATAAAATTTTGACAAAATACAATTTTGACAACATTTTCTATAGAAGTAAAATTTGGAAAAAAAAAAATTCTATAGAAATAAAATTCTGAAAAAAAATTTTCTATAGAAATAAAATTTTGACAAAATTTTGACAAAATAAAATTTTGACAAAATGTTCTATAGAAATAAAATTTTGACAAAAATTTCTATAGAAATAAAATTTTGATAAAATTTTCTATAGAAATAACATTTTGACAATGTTTTCTATAAAAATACAATTTTGGTAGATTATTTTTGGCTCGAGTGGCAACCATGATTATGAACCGATAAGGACCAATTTTTGTGTGATTGGGTTCGCCTATATATAACTATAGACCGAAAATCTGGGGATCGATTTATATGGGGGTTATATATAATTATGGACCGATATGGACCAATTCTTGCATGGTTGTTAGAGGCCATATACTAACACCACGGACAAAATTTCAATCGGATCGGATGACTTTTGCTCCTCTAAGAGGCTCCGGAGGTCAAATCTGGGGATCGGTTTATATGGGGGCTATATATAATTATGGGCCGATGTGGACCAATTTTTGCATGGTCATTAGAGAACATATACCAACACCATGTACCAAATTTAAGGCGGATCGGATGAAATTTGCTTCTCGTAGAGGTTCCGCAAGCCAAATTTTGGTACCCGTTTATATGAGGGCTATACGTAAAAGTGAACCGAAGTTCGGAAGTTAGCATAATTTCAACAGACGGACGGATGGACGTACGGACACGAATAGATCGACTCAGAGTTTCACCACGACCCAGAATATATATACTTTATGGGGTCTTAGAGCAATATTTCGTTGTGTTACAAAAGGAATGACATTATACCCCCATCCTATGGAGGAGGTCGATTAAATACGTATATAATTTAGTTTGACAAAATTTTCTATAGGAATAAAAATTTTGACGAAATTTTCTATAGAAATAAAATTTTGACAAAATTTTCTATAGAAGAAAAATATTGACAAAATTTTCTATGGAAATAAAATGTTGACGAAATTTTCTATAGAAATAAAATTTTGACGAAATTTTTATAGAAATAAAATTTTGACGAAATATGGGGGCTATATATAATTATGGACCGATATGCACCAATTTTTGCATGATTCTTAGAGACCGTATGCGAACACCACGTTCCAAATTTCAACCGGATCGGATGAATTTTGCCCCTCCAAGAGGGTCCGGAGGTCAAATCTGGGGACCGGTTATATGGGTTCTATATATAACTATGGACCAATATGGACCAATTTTCGCGTGGTTGTTAGAACCATATTCTTACGCCACATGCCAAATTTCAACCGGATCGGAAGAAATTTGCTTCTCTAAGAGATTCCGCATGTAGGCTATACGTTAAATTGGTCCAAGTGGCCCATTTTCATTACCATCCGACCTACATCAATAACAACTACTTATGCCAAGTTTAAAGGCGATAGTTTGTTTCGTTCGGAAGTTAGCGTGATTTCAACTGACGGACGGACGGACATGCTTAGATCGACTCAGAATTTCACCACGACCAGTATTGAGATGTACAAACGAAATTACAAAGTTAATATACCCCGCATCCTATGATGGAGGGTATAAAGTTTAATTGGATCAATTAATTTCGCGATGATATAAAAATCTAGGTGAGGTTAGGTGGCAGCCCGATGTATCAGGCTCACTTAGCCTATTCATTCCATTGTGATACCACATTGTTGAACTTCTCTCTTATCACTGAGTGCTGCCCGATTTCATGTCTAGCTCAATGACATTGAACCTCCTTTTTATAGCCGAGTCCGAACGGCGTTCCACATTGCAGTGAAGCCACTTAGAGAAGCTTTGAAACCCTCAGAAATGTCACCAGCATTACTGAGGTGGCATAATCCTCCGCTGAAAAACCTTTTTGGTGTTCGGTCGAAGCAGGAATCGAACCTACGACCTTGTGTGTGTAAGGCGGGCATTCTAGCCATTGCACCACGGTAACTCCCTTATAAAAATGTAAGTTTTTCTCTAATTATGGGTAGCCCCCTATAGGCCGATCCCATGATTTGACTGCGCCATTAAGGTTTAATTTTTATCTGATCGTACTGAAATTCGTGTTGAGATATTTTTATTTATCCTTAAGTAACCACACAAAATGCCTGCCCATAACTAAGCATAGCCCAGATTTGACTTTTTTTAGTGTTATGTTGTTTACATCCACTCTGCTTGAAACTCGGTATATGGTAACAGCATGAAACCCTAAGAGAGTAGAAAAGCATAGTTAATCAGTCCATAATTAGATGAAATAATGCTATTGTGAATGACTATCGTAAGTAAAATCGTGTACGATATCCATGGTGGTGGATACATAAAATTCGGTGCGACCAAACTTTCGGCCATGTCGGTAGATTGTAGTACGGTACGGCAATGGTAAATATGATTAGCATATTATTTCCATGTTCTAAAATATTTCCTTTCTATTATTTTTGTAAGCCCATTGTCAGCCAACGAAAACTGTTACAGGTTACAATAGGCAGGATGAGTATATGTGGCCAAGAAAAACAATAATAAATGGAAACTAGGTTTGTGAAATTGCAAAGTGTGGAAGATTGTGAAAACGATAATATTATTTTTTCTAAAACAAAGTTAAGGATTCGAAGAAGTTTTAACTTAAACCCAATACAACTAATATGAATTGTACTGTGTGGTATTGAATTAACTCCTTTTTAGCCTTATTTAAGCTTTAAAACCTGGGCCATTTAGTATAGCACTGATAAAAATTTGCCTGAACATTCGGAAATATTCAAATTGCAGTGCTAATAATGTATTCCATTCCATCACAAATCATGACAATTAAAGAACAAAGTTCAATTACAAAGCAGCAAGATTTCACCGCCTTCATCATTCCAATCACAGTGAATTTCCGTTAATGAAACGAAATCAAGGCAATGAAGTGACTTTGATTTACCAACCGTCCGTCAAAATGTATTTCCCCCTAAAATTGCCAACAAACAACTAAACTTGAAGCAACATGGGTCACCGATGAACTCCAAAAACACTTTACATTTCCACTCCTTTACCAAAGGCTTATAGTGTAGCCATTGTATGGCAATTCAGCAAAGCCATATGTAATTAGCACCATTTGCAATTTGGATATCACCGGCCAACCGACGGATGGACGGACGGACATCTCAACAACAGTCGCAGTCGGCACGAAAATATTCTTTAGCAAAATGGTAAAATGCTTCTTGCCATTAACAGCTTAAATAGCCTGCAAACGAGACAGCTAGACGACCATCATGAAACCAGCATACACCGAAACGGTATGCCATTCAAGCGTGTACTAAGCCGAAAGCGACCATTCGGCTTCTAACTCAGCCAACACAGGCAAAAGTCAGACCACCTCAATTTGAAGTAAATGCGTGAGTTCATCCTCCCCCCTCCTACTCAAAACTTAAGCCGTCAGATATCTCTGTGCCAGTTAACCAGAATGTGATCATGGCTCAAAGGTCCTATCTGCATTTAAAAATGGAGTAAGCCATTTTGTCCAATTCATTCGTTTCGCCTTGATGAAGGCTGTAATTGCTTGTTAGTCAGTCTGACATGAAAGGTGTGCAGTTTAGAGCTTTGACATCTATAATCAGTGGTCTTTGTTGCAGCCAAAAAGCATTTGCTTTTGGCTTTGGAGAATATGGGGCCAATATACAGAGGCCACATTAAAAGTGCAACATCATTCTCAAAAATTCATACTGAGTTGAAGGCCTCATTGCACATGTTGGAGTAAGTTTCTAAAACGAGAGAAGCAAGGAAAGTTTTGGTAATTGGGAAGTCACACAAATGTTTCTCACGAAAATCTCCGAAAACTTGTTTCGATCAACGAGCGAAGCTTGTTTCTCTATTTGGATTTTCCATATAATTATTTTTTGGACCAATATTGAGGAATGTTTTTGCACGTTTATGGAGTTCTGTAAAATAAAATTGTATGTAAAATTTGAAGAAGTGACCAACACCTCAATTGGACAAAAATTTGAAGAAAAACAAGTATATACGTATATACGTAAGTTCGGCCATTCCGAATCTTAAGTACCCTCCACCAGGGCTGTGGTGTCGAGCCAATGTTGCTCGACTCCGACTCCGACTCCAGCTTTTTTCATCAGCTCGACTCCGACTCCGACTCCGGGGTCGACTCCGGGTAATATAACTAAATTTTAATACCACTAATTTGTAGTTCTATTGTGGGGGTACCGTAAATGGATCGACATAAAGTATCGTATTTATTTATGTGTGCAAAAAAGGTCTTAATTTCACATTAGTTGCCAATTAAACTCTATATTTCAAATTTAGGGCAATGTTTAATAAATAAAATAATGATATAAATACCCATCATAATATGAGAATTATTGATACTATCTCAAATTCTTTAAATTGGTTGCGAGCTATATAAAGGTTTATATTCCCATATGCATGAATTTGAATCTGAATCGATTTAGACAAAATTGTATATACTTCTACAAAATCTATGTACTTAAAATTTAAATCTAACGTTATGGGACGTAACACAATTTTAACAAAAAATAAAAATACAAGGAAAGTCGGGCGGGCCGACTATAATATACTCTGCACAACTTTGTATTTAGATCTACATTTGATAAAATCTCAAATCAGACTTCTACAAAATCTCGGGCAATATTTGGGAAATATTTATAATTATTTAGACAATTTCGCAAAAATGCATTTATGATTCATTCATTGAAAATTTTTAAAATTTGAGTCATTTCTACAAGTTTTCGACTTAGCAGCATACAATTTTGGAAAAATTTTTTGTCTAGTAAATAAAATTTTGACTAAATTTTCTATAGTAATAAAATGTTGGCAACATTTTGTTTAGAAATCAAATTTTGACCAAATATATAGAAATAAAATTTTTATAGAAGTAAAATTTGGCAAAATTTTTTATAGAAATAAAAGCTTAAAAAAATTATCAATAGAACTACAATTTAAAAAAAATGTGTAGCAAACAAAAGATTTTTTCTAATAAAAAAATCTATTACTCTAAAATTTTGGCAAAATTTTCTATAGAAATAAAATTTTGACTTAAATTTTTATAGAAATAAAATTATCAATAGAAATAAAATTTTGAAAAAATGTTTGTGTAACCAACAATGTTTTGTAAAATTTTTTATAGAAAAAATATTTCCATAGTAATAAAATTTTGACAAAATTTTCTATAAAAAAACAACTTTGAAAAAATTTTCTGTCAATATTCCAATTATGTATATAGCCTTAAAATAAAATTAAAAAAAAATAATAATTTCGATTGCTCGAAATATTTCAAATAAATTGATATGGGCATTAAAATGGATCGATCCAGCCCATCTTCTAGTCTAGCATTCTAGGAAACATAAAAAGATAGCCGTAATTGGAAGTTGATTTTCATTTACAATCATGATGTACATTGATCGAATGAATAACGCAATGGAAAAAAATTGGTTTAGCCGGAGCTGGAGTCGAGCAAAATTTTTACGACTCCGATTCCAGCAAAATCTTCAGACTCCGACTCCAAGACTCCGACTCCGGCTCCACAGCCCTGCTTTTCGGGGTATATTAAACAAAAAAAAAAACAAAGGCCGATTAAATACGTATATAAATCAGTTTTAAAAAATTTTCTATAGAAATAAAATTAAAAAAAAAATTATAGAGAAATACAATTTTGACAAAATTTTCTATAGAATTAAATTTTTGACAAAATTGAAACCCTCAGAAATGTCACCAGCATTACTGAGGTGGGATAATCCACTGCTGAAAAACTTTTTGGTATTCGGTCGAAGCAGGAATCGAACCCACGACCTTGTGTAAACAAGGTGGGCATGCCAACCATTGCCTCACGGTGGCTCCTATGTTTGCACAAAGGTTAATTTCGGCAAAAGCCGACTATTATAAACCTTTTTTCGGAAGGTTCAAGTGTGGTTTACTTTGGGTTTAGTGAACTGTCCGAATTTATTCTGATAATTGGTTGATAGTTTTGCTGCAAGTAGAGGAGGCTGATGAGGAATATGGTAATTCCGAAACGTGCGTCCATCCAACCATCTTGCAGTCTATAGGGCTTTGCCCAAATAAATGTGACATTTTTTTCCTCTTTTGGTTAAGCTACATTTGTAGTTTAGTCAATGCATGGTTATAAGCTGAAATCAAAAACAACAATAAATAAAATTGTGACAAAATTTTGTATAGAAATAAAATTTTGATAAATGTTTCTATAGATATAAAATTTTGACAAAATTTTCCATTGAAATAAAATTTTGACAAAATTTTCTATAGAAATAAAATTTTGACACAATTTTCTATAGAAATAAAATTTTGGCTAAATTTTCTGTAAAAAAAAGTTTTGGCAAAATTTTCTATAGAAATAAATGTTGAAAAAATTTTCTATAGAAATAAAATTTTTCCAAATATTTCTATAGAAATAAAATCTTGACAAATTTTTTTAATAGAAATAAAATTTTGACAATATTGTCTATAGTAATAACATTTTGACAAAATTTTCTATGGAAATAAAATTTTGACAAAATTTTCAATATAAATAAAATTTTAACAAAATTTTCTATAGAAATAAAATTGTGACAAAATTTTCTATACAAATAAAATTGTGACAAAATTTTCTATAGAAATAAAATTTTGACAAAATTTTCTATAAAAATAAAATTTTGACAAAATTTTCTATAAAAATAAAATGTTGACAAAATTTTCTATAGAAACAAAATGTTGGTAGATTATTTTTGGCGATATGGACCAATTTTTGTGTGATTGGGGATCGGCTATAACTATAGACCGATACGGACCAATTTTTGGATGGTTGTTAGCGCCCATATACTAGCATAATTTATCAAATTTCAACCAAATCGGATGAAGTTTGTTCCTCTAAGAGGTCCGGAGGTCAAATTTGAGGATCGATTTATATGGGGGCTATATATAATTATGAACCGATATGGACCAATTTTTGCGTGGTTGTTAGGGACCATATACTTACACCACGTACCAAATTTCAAGTGAATCGGATGAAATTTGTTTCTCTAAGAGGCTCCGCAAGCCAAATCTGGGGGTTGTAAAAGTGGACCAATATGGCCCATGTGCAATACCATCCGACCTAGATTAGGTTAGGTGGCAGCCCGATGTATCAGGCTCACTTAGGCTATTTAGTGCATTGTGATACCACATTGTTGAACTTCTCTCTTACCAGTGAGTGCTGCCTGATTCCATGTTAAGCTCAATGACAAGGGACCTCCTTTTTATAGCCGTGTCCGAACGGCGTTCCACATTGCAGTGAAACAACTTAGAGAAGCTTTGAAACCCTCAGAAATGTCACCAGCATTACTGAGGTGGGATAATCCACCGCTGAAAAACTTTTTAGTGTTCAGTCGAAGCAGGAATCGAACCCATGACCTTGTGTATGCATGGCGGGCATGCCAACCATTGCACCACGATGGCTCCCTACCATCCGACCTATATCAATCACATAAAAATTGGTCAACATTTGTCCGATCCGGTTGAAATTTTGTATGTGATGATAGTACTGTTGCTTAGAAGGTTAACCATTTAGATGGGCCAAGGTGGCGGTGTTTATACCAGCTCTAAGGGACTGTTATGGTTTCTGTGGTATTCGCATGAGAATATTAAAAAAAAAAACGATCAGAACAAGGATTCGGAAACCGACAATTCCTCAACTGAGTCAGAAAGAAGCTTTCTACTAGAGAGGAAAGGTTAATAGATGATTATTCTTGCTGTAGAGCTCAATTAGTGGATCTTTGTGGACAAAAATGCTGGAAGTTAGGTAAAGACATGACTATATATTCTAGTTCCCAGATAATTTATCCTCTTTGTAATTCGTTATGCCCCAAATTAAAAACCATTGAATTACTTGGCCTTCTAATTCTGAAAGCGACGCAAGTCTATGATGATCCTTGGCAATTCTTGTATTACTTTGGAAATCGTTATTTCTCACCAGTGGACTACAAAATCGCCCACCTCTTTGAAATAATCATTTCACGTATGAGAATGGTCCTTGTGGAATTGTATCTCCCATTTATGCCTAACGGAATTCTTTATTATGACCGTATTTTAAATGGTTACATATATATTTGATTTAACGCTTCATTGATTTATATTTTTATTTTAACGCATGAATGCGTTTTGCTCATACTTCGATTTTGCAGTTAATTGCAAATGATTGATTTTTTCTTTTCGTACTTCAGGGTATTTTCACTTACAGTTTATGAGTTTTGTATAGATTTTCAATTTTATATATAAAAATATCTGTGTATTTTTTCTATGCCCATAATTAATTACATGGGAAAGCTTTGCAGAGTATTGGAAAGACTTTAACTAATATATTTTTATAATAAGCTTTAGAAAATATTATGATTATTATACAATTAATTTTGTTGTGTGAAACTGGCACAATAAGGAGAATTGTCGATTTTGGAGTGGAGAATGGCTCCATCACTACATTCCTGAGCAGGGCTGTGGAGTCGAGCAAATTTTAGAAAAATTTTTGTGTAGAAAATAAAATTCTGCAAAATATTCTACAGAAACAAAAATGTTGACTAAATTTCCTACAGAAACAAAATTTTCTATAGAAATAAAATTTTGACAAAATTTTCTATAGAAATAACATTTTGACCAAATTTTCTAATAAAAAAATCTATTACTTTAAAATGTTGGCAAAATTTTCTATAGAAATAAAATTTTGACCAAATTTTCTAATAAAAAAATCTATTACTATAAAATTTTGGCAAAATTTCCTATAGAAATAAAATTTTACCTTAAAATTTTATGGAAACAAAAATTATCAATAGAAATAAAATTTTGAAAAAAAAATTGTGTAACAAATTAAATTTGCAAAATTTTTATAGAAACAAAATTTTGACTCAATTTTCTATAGAAATAAAATTTTGATTAAATTTTCTATAGAAAAAATATTTCTATAGTAATAAAATTTTGAATAAATTTTTTATAGAAAAAAAAAAATGTTGACAAAATTTGCTATACAAATAAAATTTTGACAAAACTTTATATAGATATAACATTTTGACAATTTTTCTATAAAAAAACAACTTTAAAAAAAATTTCTGTCAATATTCCACATAAAGGGTGATACGGTCAAAATTTGGTCAATATAAACTTGACGTATTTCTTTCAATTTTGCATTCAAAAAATCTGAACACCCCTCATTTTGAAGGTGTGTGTGTATAGAATGTTGCTCCTATTTTGATTTTGGAATTCACTCTTCAGTTGTCAAAATGCCGTCCAAGCAAGAAGGGCAGCGTATAAAAATTTTGCTCGCGCATCGCGAAAATCCGAGCTACTCGCACGCAAAGCTTGCCAAATCAACCGTTACAAATGTAATTAAAGTGTTTGGGGAACGTTTGTCGACAGCCAGGAAGTCTGGATCGGGGGGAAATCGAAAACCGGAAGCCGCTGAGACGACAAAGAGAGTTGCCGGTAGTTTCAAGCGAAACCCTAACCTCTCTCTCCGAGATGCCGCAAATGAGCTGGGTGTATCGTCTACAACCGTGCATCGAGCCAAAAAACGAGCCGGACTATCGACTTACAAGAAGGTAGTGACTCCAAATCGCGATGATAAACAAAATACGACGGCCAAAGCGCGATCCCGGAGGCTGTACACGACGATGCTGACGAAGTTTGACTGCGAGGTAATGGACGACGAAACCGACGTCAAAGCCGACTACAAGCAGCTTCCGGGACAGGAGTTTTATACGGCAAAAGGAAGGGGAAAGGTAGCAGATATTTTCAAGCACATAAAACTGTCAAAGCTCGCAAAGAAATATCTGGTTTCGCAAGCCATCTCTACCTGTGGCTTGAAAAGCAGCATTTTCATGGCTTCCGGGACTGTCAACCAAGAAATTTACGTGAAAGAGTGTTTGAATAAACGTCTGCTGCCTTTCCTGAAGAAACACGGTTGTTCCGTACTGTTTTGGCCGGATTTGGCATCTTGCCATTACGGTAAAAAGGCCATGGAGTGGTACGCCGCCAACAACGTGCAGGTGGTTCCCAAGGACAAGAACCCTCCCAACACGCCAGAGCTCCGCCCAATTGAGAAATACTGATCTATTGTCAAGCGGAACCTAAAGAAGACCAAAAAACTGCTAAGGACGAGCAGCAGTTCAAGGCAAACTGGCTTTCTGCGGCGAAGAAGGTGGACAAGGTGGCTGTACAAAATCTGATGGCAGGTGTCAAGCGTGAGGCCCGGCAATTCGGATTTGGAAAAGCGAAAACCTAACTGAATATTTTTCCTGAATTTTATACTAATTGAACTTGAAAAATAAATTTAATTAATTTTTTTAAATAAGCGATTTCACCGATTTACACGCGTTTTTCCTTGACCAAATTTAGACCGTATCACCCTTTATGTATATGGCCTTAAGATAAAATTAAAAAAAAAAAATAATTTCGATTGTTCGAAATATTTCAAATAAATTGATATGGGCATTAAAATGGATCGATCCATCCCATCTGTTAGTCTAACATTCTAGGAAACATAAAAAGGTAGCCGTAATTGGAAGTTGATTTTCATTTACAATCATGCTGTACATTGATCGAATGAATAACGCAATGGAAATTAATTTACGTAAAAACTTGCTTAACTACAAAAATGTGAAGTGTTTTAAAAAATTTGGTTTAATCGGAGTCGGAGTCGAGCAAAATTTTTACGACTCCGGCTCCAGCAAAATCTTCAGACTCCGACTCCACAGCCCTGCTCCTGAGTCCAATCGACAGTCGGCTGAGTGGACAGCGACCGGTGAACCGTCTCCGGAACGTGAAAAGACTCAAAAGTCTTCTGGCAAAGTAATGGCCTCTGTTTTTTGGGATTCGCATGGAATAATTTTTATCGATTATCTTGAGAAGGGAAAAACCATCAACAGTGACTAGTATATGGCATTATCGGAGCGTTTGAAGGTCGAAATCGCGGCAAAACGGCCCCATATGAAGAAGAAAAAAGTGTTGTTCCACCAAGACAACGCACCGTGCCACAAGTCATTGAGAACGATGGCAAAAATTCATGATTTGGGCTTCGAATTGCTTCCCCCACCCACCGTATTCTCCAGATCTGGCCCCCAGCGATTTTTCCTTGTTCTCAGACCTCAAAAGGATGCTCGCAGGGAAAAAATTTGGCTGCAATGAAGAGGTGATCGCCGAAACTGAGGGCTATTTTGAAGCAAAACCGAAGGAGTACTACCAAAATGGTATCAAAAAATTAGAAGGTGGTTATAATCGCTGTATCGCTCTTGAAGGGAACTATGTTGAATAATAAAAACGAATTTTGACAAAAAATGTGATTTTCTTTGTTAGAATGGGGATTTATCAGCCAACCTGTTATATTCTGGTTCGACTAGAAACTTTCTACAAGAAGTAGTTTTTTACCATATAGGACCAATTTTTAGTATGTTATAGCCCCCAGATTTGCTACGCGATATTAAAGTATTTCCTCTAACCACCATGAAAAAATTGGTCCAAATCATGATTATATAGCCCCCTTATAAACCGATCTCCAGATTTTTATACCCTACGCCACACTGTGGAACAGGGTATTATAAGTTAGTGCATATGTTTGTAACACCCAGAAGGAGACGAGATAGACACATGGTGTCTTTGGCAATAATGCTCAGGGTAGGTCCCTGAGTCGATATAACCATGTCCGTCTGTCTGTGAACACATTTTTGTGATCAAAGTCTAGGTCGCAATTTAAGTCCAATCGCCTTCAAATTTGGCACATGTTCCTAATTTGGGTCAGAATAGAAGAAATCGGTTCAGATTTAGATATAGCTCCCATATATATCTTTCGCCCGATATGGACTAATATGGTCCTAAAATCCAGAGTTTTGGCCCAATTTGGTTGAAATTTTGCACAGGGAGTAGATTTAGACATTGTAGCTATGCGTGCTAAATTTGGTTGAAATCGATTCAGATTTACATATAGCTCCCATATATATCTTTCGTCCGATATGGACCCAGAAGCCATAGTTTTACCCCCATTTGGTTGAAATTTTTCACTAGGAGTAAAATTAGTAGTGTAGTCAAGTGTGTCAAATTTTATTGAAATCGGTTCAAATTTAGATATAGCTCCCATATATAGCTTTCGCCCGATTTAAACTCATATGACCACAGAGGCCAATTTTTTGCTCCGATTTACTTGAAATTTTGCACAGGGAGTAGAATTAGCATTTTAACTATGCGTGCCAAATTTGGTTGAAATCGGTTCAGATTTAGATATATCGCCCATATATAGCTTTCGTCCGATTTACACTCATATGACCACAGAGGCCAATTTTTAACTCCGATTTAGTTGAAATTTTGCACAGGGAGTAGAATTAGCATTGTAGCTATGCGTGTCAAATTTGGTTGAAATCGGTTCAGATTTAGATATAGCTCCCATATATATGTTTTTTTCTGATTTCGACGAAAATGGTCAAAATACCAACATTTTCCTTGTAAAATCGCCACTGCTTAGTCGAAAAGTTGTAAAAATGACTCTAATGTTCCTAAACTTCTAATACATATATATCGAGCGATAAATCATAAATAAACTTTTGCGATGTTTCCTTAAAATTGCTTCAGATTTAAATGTTTCCCGTATTTAAACCCTTCACCACTACTGTGGTACAGGGCATAATAAGTTTGTGAATATGTATGTAACGCCAAGAAATAGTGGTCATAGACCCATCTTTTAATATACCGATCGGCTTAGAATAAAATTCTGAGTCGATTTAGCGATGTCCGTCTGTCTGTCTGTCTGTCTGTCTGTCCGTCCGTCTGTCCGTATATGTAATTTTGTGTACAAAATACAGCTCGCAATTTAAGTCCGATCGTCCTCAAATTTGGCATAGAGCCGTTTCTTGGGACAGAGACAATCGATATTGGTTTTGAAAAAAATCGGTTCAGATTTAGATATAGCTGCCATATATATTTATCCCCGATTTGGTCATAGTTAGCGTGTTTATCAACCGATTTTCTTGAAATACCGTACATCCAAATATTTTATGAATCTCGAAAATCTTGCAAAATATCAGCCAAATCGGTTCAGATTTAGGTATAGCTCCCATATATATCTTTCGTCCGATTTAGACTCATATGACCACATAGGCCAAAGTTTACTACCGATCTTCGTGAAATTTTGCACAGAGGGTAGAATTGAAATTCTACCAATGCTTGGTAAATTTGATTGAAATCGGTTCAAATTTAGATATAGCTCCCATATATATCTTTCGTCCGATTTGAACTTATATGGCCACAAAAGCCAGAGTTTTGCCGTGATTTGCTTCAAATTTTGCACAAGGGGTACGTTTAATAGTATCGTTAAGTGTGTCAAATCGGTTCAGATTTAGATATAGCTCACATATATATCTTTCGCCCGATTTGGTCTTATATGGTCTCAAAAGCCAGAGTTTTGCCCTGACTTACTTCAAATTTTGCACAAGCGGTACTTTTAACGATACTATTATATGTGCCAAATATTGTCAAAATTGATTCAGATTTAGATATAGCTCCCATATATATCTTTTGTCCGATTTGAACTTATATGGCCTCAAAATCCAGGGTTTTGCCGTGATTTGCTTCAAATTTCACACAAGGAGTACGTTTAGTAGTATCGGTAATTGTGCCAAATTTGGTTGAACTCGGTTCAGAAAAGACGTGTTTAGATACCTTGCCATCGGCAAGAGTTACCGCAACCCAAGTAATTCGATTGTGGATGACAGTCTTTCGTAGAAATCCATGGTGGAGGGTACATAAGATTCGACCTGGCCGAACTTACGGCCGTATATACTTGTTTTCATTAAATTTAAGACACGAATCTAGGAAATTTGCATCCCTTTGTTAAAGTTGTATGTCCTTAAATTAAACCTAAAAACATTTTTGATTTAAGGAAATCGTCTTTAAATTAGCTGATATCTTTAATCTATAGATGTAAGATAAAAACTCTTTAAATATAGGCTAAGACTTATTTGTAGGATATTGCACCTTTGGTTTAAAGATCGTCTGGAATTAAGAAAACATTTTTTATTTTGAAGTATATTTTATAATTTGGCCATTGTCGTACGTAACGGGCTATATTAATATATCACATCTTTGGTTCTAAGAAAATTTTATGCTTTGTGTGTATGTTCTTATAATTAAGTACGATTCTTTAATATTTGAAAAAAAAGTATTGCATACTTTTGGGCCATAAGATCAAAAATGTTTTATATCCATGATTATACAAAATAGTTAACTTCTGTGTTATTTTTAATACAATTGCGCAGTATGCGTGAGATTGCATGACAGAAATGTATTGTTCTATATGATTTTTTTTTCATTTTGGTTTTCAAACAACGAACTGAGGCTTTCATTATGAAACTTTTATTAATAAAGTTTTCCCATGTTGTTGACTGTTAGTTTGCTTTTCAATTCATTTCATCTTGTAGTTGTAGTCGAAGTCTTTGGTAATAGCATATAATAACCGGAATGTGACATAGAACTTTGCCACAAATGACAGCATGCAACATGTAAGAAAGCAACATTTGTTTTAATGTTGCTGGGAGGTTGGCAATGTTCATATGCGTTCACATTATAACTTTTGTTGTTTTTTTTTCTTTTTCCTCCAAGTAGTTTTTAGAAATTGTGTAAGAAGACCAAAATGGTTCTGGTTTGGAGCAATTTAATATTTTAGTTTTAAGTATTTTTTTTGTTTTTGTGGAAAATTGCATATGACTATGAGAAACACATATGCGTAGTAGCTATTATGTTAACCTAACTGCACTTGTGTGGCTTGGCAATGATAAGAAGAAAAAAACCTTAATAGTGTCACTTGTTTTTGGCTTTTGAAGATAGTTTTGTAATTTTGGCCTAAAGTTGTAATTAAAATACAACAAAAAAAAACTATGTATGCATGGAAATTAAAATCATATGACTTTTGCATTTGTTTGTACATATTTTGTTTTCTTATTTTCCTATTTTTATCATGTTCCTCCAAAAGACCAAATGTTATTGGTCGTTTTGCAAAATGTTACCAAGAATAGTTAAATGACTTAAATTAAGCAATAGCATGGCCAGTCAAGTTGCAATCACAGCAGCTGCATTTCCAAAATGAGACAACAAGAAAAAAAACCCATATTATTTGCCAACAAAATATCCAGCCTTACCAAAAATAGTTTTAATTAAAAATTTTTAATTTGCTCTTTGTCACATTTCTTCTTTAATTTGGGGTGGGAAAATCATTTGGCTCTATTTCGTATGCAGTTTTCAAATAGTTTTCTATATTTTGCCAATTATTTAAACTTTTGAAGCATAAACAACAAAATAGATTAAAATAATCCTTATTGAATTTTGCTGGTAATGATGGACTAAGAATAAACTAGGAGATATTTGAAAAACAAGTAAGAAAAGTCTAAAGTCGGGCGAGGCCGACTATATTATACTATGCACCACTTTGTAGATCTAAATTTTCGATACCATATCACATCCGTCAAATGTGTTGGGGGCTATATATAAAGGTTTGTCCCAAATACATACATTTCAATATCACTCTATCTGGACAGAATTTGATAGACTTCTACAAAATCTATAGACTCAAAATTTAAGTCGGCTAATGCACTAGGATGGAACACAATGTTAGTAAACAAAAATATGGGAAACATTTAAATCTGAACCAATTTTAATAAAACTTCGCAAAAGTTTATTTATGATTTATCGCTCGATATATATGTATTAGAAGTTTAGGAAAATTAGATTCATTTTTACAACTTTTCGACTAAGCAGTGGCGATTTTACAAGGAAAATGTTGGTATTTTGACCATTTTTGACGAAATCAAAAAAACATATATATATGGGAGCTCTATCTAAATCTAAACCGATTTCAACCAAATTTGGCACGCATAGCTACAATGCTAATTCTACTCCCTGTGTAAAATTTCAACTAAGTCGGAGTTGAAAATTGGCCTCTGTGGTCATATGAGTGTAAGTCGGGCGAAAGCTATATATGGGAGATATATCTAAATCTGAACCGATTTCAACCAAATTTGGCACGCATAGCTACAATGCTAATTCTACTCCCTGTGTAAAATTTTAACTAAATCGGAGAAAAAAATTGGCCTCAGTGGTCATATGAGTGTAAATCGGGCGAAAGCTATATATGGGAGATATATTTACATCTGAACCCATTTCAACCAAATTTAGCACGCATAGTTACAATGATAATTCCACTCCCTGTGCAAAATTTCAATGAAATCGGAGTAAAAGATTGGCCACTGTGGTCATATGAGTGTCAATCGGGCGAACGATATATATGGGAGCTATATCTAAATCTGAACCGATTTCAATCAAATTTAGCACACATGACTATATTACTAATTGTACTCCTAGTGCAAAATTTCAACCAAATTGGGCCAAAACTCTGGCTTCTGGGGCCATATAAGTCCATATCGGGTGAAAAATATATATGGAAGCTATATCTAAATCTGAACCGATTTCAATCAAATTTGACACACATGACTATACTACCAATTTTACTCCTTGTGCAAAATTGCAAGCTAATCGGGATAAAACTCTGGCTTCTGGGTCCATATAAGTCCATAACGGGCGAAAGATATATGGGAGCTATATCTAAATCTGAACCGATTTCAATTAAATTTTGCACACTTGACTGTAGTACTAACTGTTCTTCTTGTGCAAAATTTTAAGCAAATTAGGATAAAACTCTGGCTGCTGGGTCCACATTAGTGCATATCGGGCGAAAGATATATATATCTAAATCTGAACCGATTTCAATAAAATTTGGCACACTTGACTAGACCACTAATTGTACTCCTAGTGCAATATTTCAACCAAATTGGGGTAAAACTCTGGCTTCTGGGACCGTATTAGTCCATATCTGGCGAAAGATATATATGGGAGCTATATTTAAATCTGAACCGATTTCAATAAAATTTGGCAAACTTAACTATAGTACCAATTGTTCTTCTTGTGCAAAATTTTAAGCAAATTAAAATTTTGCTCTGGCTTCTGGGGCCATATAAGTCCATATCGGGCGAAATATATATATGGGAGCTATATGCAAATCTGAACCGATTTCTTCCAAAATCAATAGGATTCTATTCTGAGCCAAAACACATACTTGTGCTAAATTTGAAGTCGATTGGACTATAACTGCGACCTAGACTTTGATTAAAAATATGTGTTCACGGACAGACGGACATGGCTATATCGACTCAGGAACCCACCCTGAGCATTTTTGCCAAAGACACCATGTGTCTATCTCGTCTCCTTCTGGGTGTTGCAAACATATGCACTAACTTATAATACCCTGTTCCACAGTGTGGCGCAGGGTATAATAAAACTCAGGATCGAATATACGGTAGTAAGTTCTACCGGGCAAATCTTATATAACCTCCTCATGGATTAGGTAGAAATATTGTCATCTACAATTGAATTACCTGGGTTATTGTAATACTTACCGATGACAAGATACGAACCCAATTACGATCGGTAATTTGAGGGCCTAATTTCAAGCAGATGGGAAGAAATTTGTTCCTTTATAAGACTCCAAAAGTCAAATTTGGCTGTAAGATGTCACTACCAACAATTTAAATCTCAAATCAAATCTGAGCATCGGTTTATATAATTATGGACCGATATGGATCACTTTTTGCATGGTTGTTGGAGGCCACATACTAACACCACGTTCCAAATTTCAGTTGGATCGAATGAAATTTTCTCCTCACAGAGGATCGCTAAGCAAAACTATGGTCTGGGTTATAGCTGAAAGTGGGCAAATATGGCCCGTTTGCAATACCATCTGGCCTGTAATAATAGGTTAGGTTAGATGGCAGCCCGATGTATCAAGCTCACTTAGACTATTCAGTCCATTGTGATACCATAGTGGTGAACCTCTCTATTCGCCCTATTTACACTCCTATGGCCTCAGAGGCCAAAAGTTTACTCCGAGTTACGTGAAGCTTTTCACAGGGAATAGAATTAACATTCTAAATATGCGTACCGAATTTGGTTGAAATCGGTTCAGATTTAGATATACAGTCATATGACCTCCGTAGATCAAAATCTACGGCAAATCCTTCCGATTTACTTTTATCGCTTAGTGCTGCCCAATTCCATGTTCAGCTCAATGACAACAACCAGAGATGGAATATGATCACCTCAAACATGTTTTAAGCGCAAAATGTTATTTTTGGATGGTGAACATATAACATGGTTTTCGCAACCATGTTATTTCCTCTGAAATCATGTATCTGATTACGCCAAGCAGGTTATATTTGACGAGGAAATAACATTTTAATGACATGTTACGTGGTCACCATACAAAAATAACTATATCCAAATCTGAACCGATTTCTTCCAAAATCAATAGGGTTCTATTCTGACCCAAAACACTTATTTGTGCCAAATTTGACGTCGATTGTACTAAAATTGCGACCTGGACCTAGACCGTTCCACTGTGTGGCGCAGGGTATAAAATGTAAAATAGTTAATGACAAATACGGAGAGATTTTTTTATTAATAAAATTTTAATATTATTACTTTTTCATCGCTCGTACTTGTGTGTGAAAATTTTAGAGATTATAGGTACATCGGTTTTATCTGTTAATAAATTCATCCACTCCCTTATGGTTGTTAATATTACAATTGTAAAAGCTATGCATACCATGGTGCGTATAACTGTTATAAATACTCATACGCACACCGGGCTTTTTGTTCCCGGAAATATTGCTCAGAAAAAAAATATCACCAAAATATTTTCAATTAAAAAGTTGATTGAAGTTGCAAAATTAATCAATTAAATACTAACTGATAATTAATAAAAATATATATCTCAAAATAAAAAAATAATTAAAAATTTTAGTCGAAATTAATTAGATTAATACTATTTATAGAATATCTAAATGGCATCTCAAAAAGAAGAATCCAACTATAATAACCAGAAGAAAACTGGAAGTACTACTAAAGGCACAATTTCAAAAGCCATTCCAAAAATGTCCTCCGAAAGAGGTTATTTATTTTAACAGCACTTTAAATTTTTATAACTAGCTGTTGTCACATTTTTAAAGGGTAACTATATTTTTGTACCCTCCACCATAGGATGTGGGGTATATTAACTTTGTCATTCTATTTGTAACACATCGCAGTACTGCTCTAAGACCCTATAAAGTATATATATTCTGGGTCGTGGTGAAATTCTGAGTCGATCTAAGCATGTCCGTCCCTACGTCCATCTGCTGAAATCACGCAAACTTCCGAAAGAAACAACCTATCGACTTGGAGCCACCGTGGTGCAATGGTTAGCATGCCCGCCTTGCATACACAAGGTCGTGGGTTCGATTCCTGCTTCGACCGAACACCAAAAAGTGTTTCAGCGGTGGATTATTCCACCTCAGTAATGCTGGTGACATTTCTGAGGGTTTCAAAAGCTTCTCTAAGTGGTTTCACTGCAATGTGGAACGCCGTTCGGACTCGGCTATAAAAAGGAGGTCCCTTGTCATTGAGCTTAACATGGAATCGGGCAGCACTCAGTGATAAGAGAGAAGTTCACCAATGTGGTATCACAATGGACTGAATAGCCTAAGTGAGCCTGATACATCGGGCTGCCACCTAACCTAACGTTACCTAATCGACTTGAAAATTGGCACAAGTAGTTGCTAGTGATGTAGGTTGGACGGTATTGCGTACAGCAGTATTGCAAATATGCCATATCGGTTCACTTTTACGTAGCCCCCAGATTTGGCTTGCGGAGCCTCAAAGAGAAGCAAATTTCATCCGCTCCGGTTGAAATTTGGTACATGGTCTCTCACAACCATGCAAAAATTGTTCCGAATCGGTCCATATTTATATATAGCCCCCATATAAACCGATCCCCAGATTTGGCTTGCGGATCCTCTAAGAGAAGCATATTTTATCCGATCCGGCTGAAATTTGGTACATAGTGCTAGTATATGGTCCATAATTATATATAGCCCTCCTATAAACCGATCCCCAGATTTGGCTTGCGGAGCCTCTAAGAGAAGCAAATTTCATCCGAGCCGGATGAAATTTGGTACATTGTGTTGGTATATGGTCTCTAACAACCACGCAATAATTGGTCCATATCGGTCCATAATTATATATAGCCCATGTATCAGGCTCACTTAGATTATTCAGTCCATTGTGATACCACATTGGTGAACTTCTCTCTTATCACTGAGTGCTGCCCGATTCCATGTTAAGCTCAATGACAACGGACCTCCTTTTCATAGCCTTTCATAGTTCGAACGGCGTTCCACGTTGCAGTGAAACCACTTAGAGAAGCATTGAAATCCTCAGAAATGTCATCAGCATTACTGAGATGGGATAATCCACCGCTGCAAAACATTTTGGTGTTCGGTCGAAGCCGCGACCTTGTGTATGCAAAGCGGGCATGGTAACCATTGCACCACGGTGGCTGCCAGTGCTAGTATATGGCCGATAACAACCATGCCAAAATTGGTCCGTATCGATCTATATTATATATAGCCCCAATCACAGAAAAATCTCGATTGCCACTCGAGCAAAAAATAATCTACCAAAATTTTATTACCACAGAAAATTTTATATTTCTATAGAAAATTTTGTCAAAATTTTATTTCTTTAGAAAATTTTGTTAACATTATATTTCTTAAGAAAATTTTTGAAATATAATTTCTATAGAAAATTTTCTCAAAAAATTATTTCTGTAGAAAATTTTGTCAAAATTTCATTTCTATAGAAAATTTTCTCAAAAATTTATTTCTATAGAAATTTTGTCAAAATTTCATTTTTTTAGAAAATTTTGTCAGAATTTTATTTCTGTCAATATGTTATTTCTACAGAAAATTTATGAAGCATTTCATAGTTGGAGAGGAATATTTTTCAAAATCTTCCAAAACATCAAGAATTCTATCAATTTACCAAACAGTAAAAAATCTGCCATTTTTGGTAGACACGTGTTCATAATTGTATATACTCCCATAAAAATCGACCCCCATATTTCAATTCTGGCTCTATAATTACCGCACAAAAGTTCATATCGGTTCGTAATTATTTCTTACCTTTATATACCGGTCAAGAACTGCAAATATACGTATTTAATCAACAATTTAGAAGATGATGTTAAGAAGCTTTAAGATGCCTTGCCATCGGCCGCAACCCAAGTAATTCAATTGTGGATGACCGACTTTAGTAGAAGTTTCTAAGCAATCCATGATGGAGGGTACATAAGATTCGCCCTGGCCTAACTTACGGCCGTATATACTTGTTATTGATTTAATTGCTTATTTTTTTCCTATATAATCAAATTGAATGCTAGGTGCTTATTTATATTTAATTGGTAAATTTTCAAAATTCTGTATTCCTAATAATCAACCCTATATTCATAACAGCACATCTGTCATAGTTTACACTTTAGGGTGGTAACTTTTGAGGTTTACTCATTGCTGTTGGTAATTTGTAGCCGCGTTATATGAAAACTTGTTTATAACTTAAAATTGACCAAACACTTAATGGTTTCCACTTCATCTTTTGCATATTTTTCTACAAATCATCCTGTTACTCAAACGCTGGATAGTTTGATTACTGAATATTCTAGGACTGTTTTGACGAGTTCCACTGTTTGTTAATGTTGTTGGTAAATAGGAAATAGTTGATGTTGTCGACAACTTGGAATGATATTTTCAAAAGTAGTCTTGAGATATGGATAATACTAGACAAATATCTCATTAAAAGTTTAAGCCACAAAGTTTATTTACAAAAAAAAAAAAAAAAAATAGTTGTTACGGACATAGTCAAGATGTGATTGATATTTCTTAACTTTGTAGTGGACATATTTTTCTGAAGGACTTTTCGATAATATTTTTCTCATTAAAACTTTCCTTGGGTAGGCAAATAATTCAAAAAGGCTGGGCAAAATAAAATAAGTTCGAATTGCAGTGAAGACAAGTTGTATTATATAACTTGGGAGACGATTTTGATGTTTCGTAAGTAAAATAGTTTATGATAAAATACAAGGAAATTTTCTTCCTAATTATAAAATATGAAAAATATGCATTTATTTCGGCGTTTGCATTTATGTGCGAAAATTGTAATAATTATTAGTACAGTATTAGTTGTCATTACAGTTTTATATGTAACTTCATCCATTCTCTTAAGGCGGTTATAAGAATGTTACGAACTGTGAAACGCATAAATGTGCCATAGTGCGTATGACTGTTATAAAAAATCATACGCACACAGGGTTATTTGTCCGACTTTCTATTCTCACTCGGAGAACATCTTATCTTTAAATCCTGCACTATGGGGTTGTACCAACTTTATCATTCCGTTTGTAATGCATCGGAATATCGGTATCAGGCCCCTCATAATGTATGCAAGGTGATTGATATGGAATGCAACAAAGTAATTCTGTATATATTTCATTTTTATCCCCATTATTCCGTCTTTACCACATCGTTTCAGTGGCTGAGTGTGCTAAGGCGTTCTGTTACGATGCCAACAGACCCAGGTTCAACCCTCGGTGGAAGCGAGAAATTTTTAATTTCTAAAATAAGATAATAAGAAAATAAGAGTGTAACAAAAAATACTGATAAAAATAAAAAGTGAAATTGGAAAAAATGGGTTTGTTATTGTTTCTGGGTCTCTTGGGTCTGTTTGTTTTCTGCGTCTGTTGAAATCACGCTAACTTCCGAACGAAACCAGCTATCGACTTGAAACTTGGCATAAGTGTTGATATTGATGTAGGTCGGTTGTATTGCAAATGGGCCATATAGGACCACTTTTACGTATAGCCCCCATATAAACCGACCTCCAGATTTGGCTTGCGGAGCCTCTTAGAGAAGCAATTTTCATCTGATCCGGTTGAAATTTGGTACGTGGTGTAAGTCTATGGTCTCTAACAACCATGCAAAATATAGGTCCATAATTATATAGAGTCCTCATATAATTCGATATCCCGATATGACCTTCACAGCCTCTTGGAGGAGCCAAATTCTTCCGATCCGGTTGAAATTTGGTACATGGTGTTAGTATATGATTTCTACTAACCATGCAAAAATTGGTCCACATCGGTCCATAATTATATATAGCCCCCATATAAATCGATCCCCCGATTTGCCTTTCGGAGCCTCTAAGAGAAGCAAATTTCATCCGATCCGGCTGAAATTTGATACACAGTGTTAGTATATGGTCTCTAACAACCATGCGAAAATTGGTCCACATCGGTGGATAATTATATATAGCCCCCATATAAACCGATCCCCAGATTTGGTTTGCGGAGCTTCTAAGAGAAGCAAGTTTCATCCGATCCTGTTGAAATTTGGTACATGGTGTTAGTATATGGTCTCTACCAACCATGCGAAAATTGGTCCACATCGGTGCATAATTATATATAGGCCTCATATAAACCGATCCCCAGATTTTACCTCCGAAGCTTCATGGATGGGCAAAATTCATCCGATTCGGTTGAAAATTGGTACGTTGTGTCAGTATATGATCTCTAACAACCATACAGGAATTGTTCCATATCGGTCCATAATTATATGTAGCTCCCATATAAACCTATCCCCAGATTTGAGCTCCAGAGCCCCTTGGAAAGGCAAAATTCACCGGATTCGGTTGAAATTTGGTACGTGGTGTCAGTTTATGGTCTCTAACAACCATGCAAAAATTGGTCCATACCGGCCTTAATTATATATAACCCCCTTTTAAACCGATCCCCAGGCTTGACCGCCGGAGCTCTTGGAGAAGCAAAATTCATCCCATCCGGTTGAAATTTGGTACGTGGTGAAATTTAGTGCATTGCGCTACTATATGGCCGCTAACAACCATGCCAAAATTGGTCCGTATCGGTCTATAGTTATATAGCCGATCCCCAAAAATAAACTTGGCACAAGTAGTTGCTATTGCTGTAGGTCGGATGGTATTGAAAACGGCCCCTATCGGCCCACTTTTACGTATAGCCCCCATATAAACCGACGCTCAGATTTGGCTTGCAGAGCCTCTTGGAGGAGCCAAATTCTTCCGACCTGGTTGAAATTTGGTACATGGTGTTAGTATATGATCTCTTACAACCATGCAAAAATTGGTCCACATCGGTCCTTAATTATATATAGCCCCCATATAAACCGACCCCAGATTTGGTTTGCGGAGCCTCTAAGAAGAAGCTCATTTCATCCGATCCGGCCGAAATTTGATACGTGGTGTTAGTATATGATCTCTTACAACCATGCAAAAATTGGTCCACATCGGTCCTTAATTATATATAGCCCCCATATAAATCGATCTCCCGAGTTGGCTAGCGGAGCCTCTAAGAGAAGCAAATTTCATCCGACCCGGCTGAAATTTGGTACATGGTGTTAGTATATGGTCTCTAACAACCATGCAGAACTTGATCCACATCGGTCTATAATTATATATAGCCCCCATATAAATCGATCCCCAGATTTGGCTTGCGGAGCCTCTAAGAGAAGCAAATTTCATCCGATCCGGCTGAAATTTGGTACATGGTGTTAGTATATGGTCTTTAACAACCATGCGAAAATTGGTCTACATCGGTCTATAATTATATATAGCCCCCATATAAACCGATCCCCAGATTTGAACTGCGGAGTTTCTTGGAAGAACAAAATTCACCCGATCCGGTTGAAATTTGGTACATGGCGTTAGTGTATGGTCTCTAACAACCATGCAAAAATTGGTCCATACCGGTCTTAATTATATATAGCCCTCATTTAAACCGATTCCCAGATTTGACCTGCGGAGCTCTTGGAAGACCAAAATTCATCTGATTCAGTATAGTATATGGTATCCAACAACCATGCAGGATTTGGTTCCTATCAGTCCATAATTATATATAGTTCCCATATAAACCGATCCCCAGATTTGACCTCCGATGCCTTTTGGAGGAGCAAAATTCATCCGATCTGCTTGAAATTTGGTACGTGGTGATAGTATATGATACCACAACCCAAGTAATTCGATTGTGGATGACAGTCTTTCGTAGAAGTTTCTACGCAATCCAAGGTGGAGGTCACATAAGATAGAATAAGGTGTTTATCGATCCATGTTTTGGTATAGCCCCCTTATAGACCGAAGTTCCGTTTTAATTTCTTGGGCTTCTAGTAGAGGTATGCACGTGAGTAATATTTTACTCACACTCACGCACACTCACGACGGAAAAATCTTACTCACGCACACTCACGCGCGATATTGTTTGGTAGGACTCACGCACATGCACACTCACGAAAAGAAAATTTGTACTCACGCACGAAAATGTCGTGACTCACGAACAATCTTTTGAGTAATTTACCTTAGCGACGTGTCTGAAAATGAGCATTATTAAAATCGAGAGCCCTACTACACTATGTTAACATCCAAGGTGTCACTAAAATTGTAAACGAACTTAACTCTTAAGCGTTTTATGTTGGTGAGCGGAATTATTTTCGTGAGCATAAATCTTTACTCACACACACTCACGAAGATAATATTTTCGTGACTCACGCTCACGCACAACATTTTGTTTGTTAATCAAGCACACTCACGCCGTTGCCATGAGCGTGACTTGCGACTCACGTGCACACCTTTAGCTTCTATATACCGCAATTTTTATCCAATTTGCACGAAATTTAAAATCTAGAGGTATTTCGGGTCCACAAATAAATGGTCCTAATATGGCGTATAGCCCCCATATAAACCGATCTCCCAATATGACTCCGTGAGCTTCTATAAATAGAAATTTTTAGCCGATTTGTATGAAATTGGAAATCTAAAGGTATTTTAGGTTCACAAGTAGATGTTCCCAAAATGGTGTGTGCCGGTCCATGTTTTGGTATAGCCCCCATATAGGCCGATCTTCCTGTACGACTTCTTGGGCTTCTATATACCGCAAATTTTAGCCGATTTGCCCGAAATTAGAAATCTAGAAGTATTTTAGGTCCACAAAAAAAATGCGTGTCCAATTTAGGTTTTACCGGCAGGTATGTTTGGGTAAAGCCCCAATATAGAACGAACTCCCGATTTCACTTCTTGAGAGAATATACCAGGTGGTAAGTCCTACTGATCCTCCAAATTGCCAGAAACTAAATATATCCGTTATGACGTGGGGTTTTCAGAGAAAACTACTACATTTTATTAATGGTGATGGATATTGAAGATTCGGCCCAGCCGAACCTACAGCTGTATTTACTTGCTCGGCACTTTTGTAACAAGGTTTAGTTAATAAGTGAATATAGACAAAAACACAAAGAAATCGTTATGTCTACAATATTAAATCTGAAATTTTTCTAGACCAATAAAACGATATTGTGAATTAAGGTTTGGCTGTGTAGTCGTTTTACTCATCTAATTTAAATCTAATCTTTGCAAAATTTTATCCCAAAATGCATCCAAATTTCAAACTTCATTTAATTTCTATTATTTTTACCTGCCATAATTGCTTATTATTTCACAAATTTACCACCACTGCCCAACCCACCTACACTAGAATGTTGGCATGTCATTGTAATTTACGGCATTTACTACAATTTCAATATAATTACTAAATATATATCATTTTGAATTATCCTTTAGCAAGCCATATTAAAATAAAACGTGTATAAAGAGGGATATGAGCGATAATTTATACTCGTTCGTTCGTATTTCAATTACTGAACAGTTTTGGCATGAACAACGGCCACATAAAATATGTGAATTTTTCAAATTGAAAATATTGCATTTTTTGGCAATTAATTACAATGAACTCTAATTACACTTAAGGGAAAAATGTAGTAAAATTCAAACACACACAAAAACATATGCACCAAATTGTTACATACTTAAAATCAAACACGAAAACCTCTCCGCATAATGGAGAAGAATGTAATAAAGGGAATTTATGTGTGGTGTAAACCGGTGCAAATAATAATGTCGAGATTAAGAAAAAAACACTCTAGTGTCTGATTTGATGTAGGATACTAGATATAATTTTAAGAATAATATTGATAGCAAGAAAAACTAAAATAAAACATGTATATAAGGCTGTAAAATCGGCCAGGCCGAATCTTATATACCCTCCAACATGGATTGCATAGAACCTTCTACTGAAGACTGTCATCCACAATCGAATTACTTGCGTTGCGGTAACACCTGCCGATGGTAAGGTACATTAAAACTTCTTAACACCGTCTTCTAAATTGTACACCCAGTGAAGGAATATGATCAACTCAAACATGTTTTAAGGGCAAAATGTTATTTTTGGGTGGTGACCATGTAACATGATTTTCGTAACCATGTTATTTTCTCGGAAATCATGTATCTGATTTCGGCAAACAGGTTATATTTGACGAGAAAATAACATTTTAGCGACAAACATGTTACATGGTCACCATACAAACATAACATTTTGCTCTTGAAACATGTTTGAGGTAATCATATTCCTTCGCTGCGTGTAAATTAGTCCATACGGGGTATATATTAAACAAGCAAAGCCTATTATATACGTATGACAAAATTTTCTATAGAAATAAAATTTTTACAAAATTTTCTATAGAAATAAAATTTTGACAAAATTTTTTATAGAAATAAAATTTTGACAAAATTTTCTATAGAAATAAAATTTTGACAAAATTTTCTATAGAAATAAAATTTTGGCGAAATTTCTTATAGAAATAAAATTTTGTCAAAATTTTCTATAGAAATAAAATGTTGACAAAATTTTCCTTTCCGTATATAATTCAGTTTGACAAAATTTTTTATAGAAATAAAATTTTGACCAAATTTTGTATAGAAATAAAATTTTGACAAAATTTTCTATAGAAATAAAATTTTGACAAAATTTTCTATAAAAATAAAATTTTTACAAAATTTTTTATAGAAATAACATTTTGACAAAATGTTCTACAGAAATAAAATTTTGACAAAATTTTCTATAGAAATAAAATTTTGACAAACTTTTCTATCGAAATAAAATTTTGGCGAAATTTCGTATAGAAATAAAATTTTGTCAAAATTTTCTATAGAAATAAAATTTTGAGAAAATTTTTTTTAGAAATAAAATTTTGACAAAATTTTCTATAGAAATAAAATTTTGACAAAATTTTCCTTAGAAATAAAATTTTGACAAAAATTTCTATAGAAATAAAATCTTGGGAAAATTTTGTATAGAAATAAAATTTTGACAAAATTTTATTTACAAATAAAATTTTGAACAAAAATCTATATCAATATAATTTTGACAAAATTTTCTATAAAAATAAAATTTTGACAAAATTTTTTATAGAAATAAAATTTTGTCAAAATTTTCTATAGAAATAAAATTTTGACAAAATTTTTCATAGAAATAAAATTTTGTCAAAATTTTCTATAGAAATAAAATTTTGACAAAATTTCCTATAGAAATAAAATTTTGTCAAAATTTTCTATAGAATTAAAATTTTGAGAAAATTTTTTTAGAAATAAAATTTTGACAAAATTTTCTATTGAAATAAAATTTTGACAAAATTTTCCTTTCCGTATATAATTCAGTTTGACAAAATTTTCTTCAGAAATAAAATTTTTACAAAATTTGTTATAGAAATAAAATTTTGACAAAATCTTCTATAGAAATAAAATTTTGTCAAAATTTTCTATAGAAATAAAATTTTGACAAAATTTTCTATAGAAATAAAATTTTGACAAAATTTTCTATAGAAATAAAATTTTGACAAAATTTTTATAGAAATAAAATTTTGACAAAATTTTTATAGAAATAAAATTTTGACAAAATTTTCTATAGAAATAAAATTTTGACAAAATTTTCTATAGAAATAAAATTTTGACAAAATTTTCTATAGAAATAAAATTTTGACAAAATTTTTATAGAAATAAAATTTTGACAAAATTTTTATAGAAATAAAATTTTGACAAAATTTTCTATAGAAATAAAATTTTGACAAAATTTTCTATAGAAATAAAATTTTGACAAAATTTTTATAGAAATAAAATTTTGACAAAATTTTCTATAGAAATAAAATTTTGACGAAATTTTCTATAGAAATAAAATTTTGATAAAACTTTTTATAAAAAAATGTTTGACAAAATTTTGTATATAAATAAAATTTTGACAATTTTTTGTATAGAAATAAAATTTTGACAAAATCTTCTAAGTTTTGAGGACATTTCCTGTAGAAATAAAGTTTTGACAACATTTTCTATAATTTTTTTTTTTTTTGACAAAATGTTCTATAGAAATAAATATTCTATAGAAATAAAGTTTTGTCAAAATTTTCTATAGAAATAACATTTTAACAAAATTTTCTATAGAAATAATATTTTGAACAAATTTTCTAAATAAACTAAATTTAATAGATTATTTTTGCCGATATGGACCAATTTGTGTCTGATTGGGGATCGACTATATATAACTATAGACCGATATGGACCAATTTAGGCATGGTTGTTAGCGGCCATATACTAGCGCAATTTACCAAATTTCAACCGAATCGGATGAATTTTTCTCCTCCAAGAGGATCAGGAGGTCAAATCCGATCAATTTATATGGGGGCTATAGTTATTAGAGACCATATACTAACACGACGTACCAAATTTCAACCGGATCGGATGAATTTTGTTCCTCCAAGAAGCCCCGGAGGTCAAATCAGGGGATCGGTTTATATGGGGTATATATATAATTGTGGACCTATATACCTCTAGATTTCCAATTTCTGGCAAAACGGATAGCATCTATGGTTTCTAAACCAAAACATGGGCCGATAGGCACCATTTTCGACACAACTATCTGTGGTCTTAAAATACCTTCAGGTAAATCGGTTTGAAAATGCGGTTTCTAGAAACCCAAGAAGTAAAATCGGGAGATTAGTCTATATAAGGGTTTATACCAAAACAGGTACAGATACTCACCATTTGCGCCTATTTGTGGTTCTAAAATACCTCTAGATTTAAACTTTCCGGCAAATCGGATTGAAAATACGGTTTCTAGAAGCCCAAGCAATACGATCGTTAGATTGGTCTTTATGGGGGCTATACCAAAACATGGACCGATACACCCCTTTTCAACACACCTATTTGTGGTACTAAAATACCCCTAGATTTCCAATTTCAGGGAAATTGGATAGAAAATACGGTTTCTAGAAGCCCAAGACCCCTAATCGGAGGGTTGATTTATATGGGGACTATATAAATCAACCCTCCTTCGAACTTGGCCTGTATGCAGACAAAACATGAATCTCAGTCAAATTTCACGACGATAGTGCCATTTAATTGATTTAACCATTCTATAAAAATTTTACCAATTAAACTCACTTTTTTGTTTGTTTTGATAATATTTTGTTTTTGTTTTTCCGAATAATTGAATCGACCCACCTTAATATAACTCATCGCAACTTCTTTTACCTATCATTGTGATTATATTGTTTCGATGGTGAGTGAACGTAACAACATCACAGAATCATTCAGCGGAAAGATGACTGTTTTGGCAAAGTTATGCCTGGAATGTTGTCAATGTATGTAAATCGTAATATGTGGACAATGGAAGCAACATATCCGCACGCATGAAAGAACTTGACCGATGCTGTTCAGTCACGTGCATTCCTGTTAAAATTTGTTGAATAATTTTGCATGATGGTCAAGTAAAATTCAATGCGACCTGTCGACTGTATGTTACAAAAGCGCATTACTCAAATAGCATGTGTGGCATTATATGAGACATTTCGGGGAAAAATTGGATGTTAAAAAAAAAATGACGCATTTAAAGTAGTAAAAAAATTAAGGTCGAGCTGGATTAAATCATGGCCAATTAAAAACTTTATTTATTTCACATATTAGGTTGAATAAAACAACATCATATTTTGTTAAAAAAAGAAGGCTTTAAAATTTGCATGACTAAGCTTAAATTAACTGTCAGCGTTATAGTTGAAAATATCCCAAAAAAGGCACAAAAAGTGTCACTCGCAGTGTAATGTGACACACCCAGGCCTGCCAATTTTTCCGATTTTTACTCAAAAAATAAATAATGCCGAATTTCCGAGTTTTGCATTGAAAATGACGATATTGGACCCGTAAGAAATTTCTATAGAATTTAAAAAAATGGAAGCCTTACTCTTCTTCGTTATTTTTAAAAATAATATAATTTACTCATGTACTCGACAAACATGCTCAGCCTCGAAAAATCGCTTGAATGTCTCATATATGCAAATTTGTATGTACTTGTGGTTGAGTATGCTATAATGGTTAGTCAAAGTGGACAATCTCATTTTAACTGTTTTGGCTGACATATATCAGCTGCTGTATCTGTATTTGCTATGAAGCCTACCCAGCTACCAAGCGTACATCCACAAAAAAAAAAAATATGCAGTGTTGCCAAGGTATAACATTTTTATCATTTAACAAATTAAATATGCATGCAATTGAATTAAAATTGAATTGTTAATTTTCTTACATTGCTGGAGTAAATGGAAATACAATATATTACATCTTCGATTAGCCACCAGAACTCAAGCGCTGCCGACGGTAATGGTGGGGGCGAGTGGAGTAAAAATAAATTCCCTGGACAAACAAATATTTTGGCCACAGGACACTGACATTTCAACAAACAATTATATAAAATATTGTAATCGCGAGAAACATGTTACATGTTTCCTTGAAAAGGGGAACTTCGTGCTCTTGAAACATATTCAGGGTGCCCATATCCTTTCTCTGCGTGTATGCATTGAGAAACAAGTAAATAAGGTCATGATCGGCCAGACCGCATCTTAAATACTCCCCACCATGAATCAAATAACATAGTTTTTATACCCTCCACCATCGGTCCATAATTATATATAGCCTCCATATAAACCGATCCCCAGACTTGGCTCGCGGAGCCTAAAAGAGAAGCAAATTTCATCCGATCCGGCTGAAATTTTGTACATGGTGTAAGTATATGGTCTCTAATAACTATGAAAAAAAATGGTCCACATCGGTCCAAAATTATATACAGCCCCATATAAACCGATCCCCAGATTTGGCTTGCGGAGCCTCTAACAGAAGCAAATTTCATCCGATCCGGCAGAAATTTGGTACATGGTGTTACTATATGCTCTCTAATAACCATGAAAAAATTGGTCAACATCGGTCCATAATTATATATAGTCCCCATATAAACCGATTCCCAGATTTGGCTTGTGGAGCCTCTAAGAGAAGCAAATTTCATCCGACCCGGCAGAAATTTGGTACATGGTGTTAGTATATGCTCTCTAATAACCATGAAAAAAATGGTCCACATCGGTCCAAAATTATATACAGCCCCATATAAACCGATCCCCAGATTTGGCTTGCGGAGCCTCTAACAGAAGCAAATTTCATCCGATCCGGCAGAAATTTGGTACATGGTGTTACTATATGCTCTCTAATAACCATTAAAAAAATTGGTCAACATCGGTCCATAATTATATATAGTCCCCATATAAACCGATTCCCAGATTTGGCTTGTGGAGCCTCTAAGAGAAGCAAATTTCATCCGATCTGGCTGAAATTTTGTACATGGTGTAAGTATATGATCTCTACCAACCATGCAGGAATTGGTCCATATCGGTCAATAATTATATGTAGCCCCCATATAAACCGATCCCCAGATTTGAACTCCGTAGCCCCTTGGAAGAGCAAAGTTCACCCGATCCGGATGAAATTTGGTACGTGGTGTTCGTACATGGTCTCTAACAACCGTGCTGAAATTGGTCCATACCGGTCGTAATTATATGTAACCCCCATTTAAACCGATCCCCACATTAGACCACCGGAGCTCTTGGAGGAGAAAAATTCATCCGATCCGTTTGAAATTTGGTACGTGGTGAAATTTGTTACATTGCGCTAGTATATGGCCGCTAACAACCATGCCAAAATTAGTCCATATCGGTCTATAGTTATATATAGCCGATCCCCAAATATAATCTACCAAAATTTTATTTCTATAGAAAATTTTGTCAAAATTTTATTTTTATAGGAAATTTTGTCAAAATTTTATTACTATACAAATTTTGTCAAGATTTTATTTCTATAGAAAATTTTATCAAAATTTTATTTCTATAGAAAATTTTCTGAAAATTGTATTTCTATAGAAAATTTTGTCAAAATTTTATTTCTATGGAAAATTTTTTCAAACTGAATTATAGACGTATTTAATCGGTTTTTATACCCTCCACCATAGGAAGGGGGTATATTAACTTTGTCATTCCGTTTGTAACACATAGAAATATTGGTCTAAGACCCCATAAAGTATATATATTCTGGGTCGTATTGAAATTCTGAGTCGATCTGAGCATGTCCGTCCGTCCGTCCGTCCGTCTGTTGAAATCACGCTAACTTCCGAACGAAACAAACTATCGACTTGAAACTTGGCACAAGTAGTTGTTATTGATGTAGGTCGGATGGTATTGCAAATGGGACATATCGGTCCACTTTTACGTATAGCCCCCATATAGACGGACCCCCAAATTTGGCTTGCAGACCCTCTAAAAGAAGCAAATTTCATCCGATCGGGCTTAAATTTGGTACATGGTGTTGGTATATGGTCTCTAATAACCATGCAAAAATTGGTCCATATAGGTCCTTAATTATATATAGCCCCCATATAAACCAATCCCCAGATTTGGTTTGCGGAGCCTGTAAGAGAAGAAAATTTCATCCGATCCGGCTGAAATTTGGTACATGGTGTTAGTATATGGTCTCTAACAACCATGCAAAAATTGGTCCATATCGGTCCTTAATTATATATAGTCCCCATATAAACCGATCCCCAGATTTGGCTTGTGGAGCCTCTAAGAGAAGCATATTTCATCCAATCCGGCTGAAATTTGTTACATGGTGTTGGTATATGGTCTCTAACAATCATGCAAAAATTGGTCCACATCGGTCCATAATTATATATAGCCCCCATATAAACCGATCCCCAGATTTGGCTTGCGGAGCCTCTTGGAGGAGCAAAATTCATCCGATCCGGTTCAAATTAGGAACGTGGTGTTAGTATATGGTTGCTAACAACCATACCAAAATTGGTCCAATCACACAAAAATTGGTTCATATCGGTTCATAATCATGGTTGCCACTAGAGCCAAAAACAATCTACCAAAATTTTATTTCTATAGAAAATTTTGTCAAAATTTTATTTCTAGAGAAAAATTTGTTAAAATTTTATTCGGTTCATAATAAAATTTTCATCATTGTCAAAATTTTATTTCTATAGAAAATTTTGTCAAAATGTTATTTTTATAGAAAATTTTGTTCAAATTTTATTCGGTTCATAATCATGGTTGCCACTCGAGCCAAAAATAATCTACCAAGATTTTATTTCTATAGAAAATTTTGTCAAAAGTTTATTTCTATAGAAAATTTTGATAAAATTTTATTTTGTCAAAATTTTCTTTCTATAGAAAATTTTGTGAAAATTTTATTTCTATAGAAAATTTTGTTAAAATTTTATTTCTGTAGAAAATTTTGTCAAAATTTGATGTCTACTTTGTCAAACTGAATTATATACGTATTGGACCGATCTTTTTTGATTTAATATATACCACGTATGGACTTACATACAATTTAGAAGATGGTGTTAGGAGGTTTTAAGATACCTTGCCATCGGCAAGCGTTACCGCAACTTAAGTAATTCGATTCTGGATGGCAGTGTTTAAAAGAAGTTTCTACGCAATCCATGATGGAGGGTACATAAGCTTCGGCCTGGCCGAACTTACGGCCGTATATACTTGTTTTTTTCTAAAATTTACTAAAATGTTCTCTCCTGGTGGGTTCACTGTTTTTTTCAGTGTAGACTTTAATCTATCATTTTTTATAGAGAAACGTGTCTTTTGTGCTATGAAAACATTGCATTCGTGTTTGAAGGATAAGAAAGATATCAGCTCTTTACAATATTTCTTCAGTGTGGTTTCCATAAAATTTTACCACTTAGTCTGGCAAATTGCCAATAATCAATTCATGACAAACTAAGTAGTTGCAAAAAGAATTCGATATAAGCCATTACACAGTTTTAATTTCATACAATTTATTTCTGAGCTCTATGGAAAATGCCTTTGAAGAGTCTGAATTAGTTTTGCTACTCCATACTTTGGTGACGGCAATCACATTGAATCAACGTAATGTTTCTCCAATTACCACTTTCTTGTTAATGGAAATTCTTTAAAGTTTGATCCTTGAATATTTACTATGGCATTGCTGTAGAAGATGAGCGAACACATATGCTTGCAAGAAAGATTACTTGTTTTGTCATTTGATTTTTCTTTAGTGCATAAAATAGTAAGCATTCTTATTTAGTCATTGCATTTGCAGCAGTAAAAGCAATGAAATCAATGAAAATATGTACAGGAATTGAGAAAAGAACTATATAAGGATACATTTTGAATAAAGAATAATTCAGATTTCAGAATACCACCAAGATAGTGAGGTGCTATTCTTCTCCAAATTTAACCAATAACCAAGATTGTAGGCCCCACAGTAGTCATCTTAGCTGGTATACTTTTTCACCATTTACTTGTTTCCTTAATGTTAGTTGAGCTATTTATAAATGGTTGCCACATTGTCATCATCAACACCATCTCGTTCTCAACAAAATTTGCTACAAAAAATCAAAGAATAAATCCATAGAGCTAGAAAAGGCTTTTTCTTATTGGCATAATCTCGTAGAATAACCAACCAGCCGTACCAGTAAAGGAGAACGATTGTAAACGGAGAACATGTGACAGGCAAACGTGCAACGCATGAATATGCAAATAGGAGCAATGTTCATTAATTTTGCGTAACTTACAACCAACCAATTGACTATTTACTACTGTTACACATGATATGCGATGGCATTCGCCACCACACCATACAACGCCAACCATAAAACCATGCGCATCCAGTCAGAATTTGCAGTAACAAAAAATCCACGCACAGGCATCATCTCGTTAATGCTGTGGCAACAGCGATTTAACATAGTAGCATACGCTAGTATATACCAGCAATACTTGCATATATTGATGGTGATGCCAATACCTCTTTTACCATTTTCAATGATGAGTGTGTTTGTTTGGGTGAATATATTGGTTTCGAATGGAGATTACAGTGCAACAATAGCAAAGAAAACGTAAGTAAAAATTCCTATTAGATTGGTTCAGAGGAAATTTATATTACTTCCATATTATCTCATATCATCAAACTGCCCTGTATAAATTTGTCCATAACATTTCATAATTATATACAGAGTGGGGAGCCACCGTGGTGCAATGGTTAGCATGGCCGCCTTGCATATACAAGGTCGTGGGTTCGATTCATGCTTCGACCGAATACCAACAAGTTTTTCAGCGGGTGATTATCCCACCTCAGTAATGCTGGTGACATTTCTGAGGGTTTCAAAGCTTCTCTAAGTGGTTTCACTGCAATGTGGAACGCCGTTCGGAGGTCCCTTGTCATTGAGCTTAACATGGAATCGGGCAGCACTCAGTGATAAAAGAGAAGTTCACTAATGTGGTATCACAATGGACTGAATAGTCTAAGTGAGCCTGATACATCGGGCTGCCACCTAACCTAACCTATACAGAGTGTCAGAGAAGGATATTATAATCCCAAACCTCTTTCAAGAGTATAATGTTATTTTTTGGATGGGAAATTAGATGTTTATCGCAACCAACTATTTCGGCAAACATTTCATATTTGTAGAGAAAAAAAAAACATTTTTGCGACAAAAAAGTTTCAAATTTTCCTACCAAAAATAAAATTTTTTTCTTGAAACATGGTTGAGGTGATCACATTAAATCTGCTTGGTATCTTCTTTCTTCTTTGTCATTTTTTAATTTTATACCCTCCATCATAGGATGGGGGTATATTAACTTTGTCATTCCATTTGTAACACATCGAAATATTGCTCTAAGACCCCATAAAGTATATATATTCAGGGTCGTGGTGAAATTCTGAGTCGGAGACCGGACATATCCCCCAACATTTCGCCCAAAATGATTTTGGGCGTTATGATCTCCATTGGGGCGGTCACATCCCCCAATTTTAGTTTGGGCTTTATGTTCTCCCTCATCGCGGTCATAAGCCCCATAAAAAATTTGGGTGTTATGACCGTTTGAATATAATTGAATATAAACAATAGTTTAAAATAAAATGTATTTTTTTAATCATTCAAAAGCTAGATATGATTATTTCATCTATCCATAATTTTTTTTTTTTAATATTTAATAGATAGATATGCCTCTTATTGACAAATATCGAATCCTGCTTTTATTGTATATGCTGGAAGAAGATGTAAAACTAGCATATCTTGGCTTCATCGTTTGTTTTAATTGTTTTTGACTGGAACAGAATTTTTGACCATTTTTCTTCTCAGCGTACGATTGGAATGGAAAAGCGGCTAAAGTGGCACTACGAAGACCTATTTCGCTCGTGAAATAGGTCGGTTTAAGCTCCAAGACATTTGAATTTATATATTGAAACATGAAAATTCAGACAAATGCTGAATTGAAAATTATGTATTTTAAACTGAAAATTGGAACGAGATGAGATGATCGATTTGCTGCTGATGGGTACGTGAAAAAAATCGCGCGCGCGATTTATTTCAAGTACCCATCAGCAGCACATCGATCATCTCATCTCTTTCCAATTTTAATGTTTAGAACAAGATAATAAAACGAAAGTTGCAAGAATGTGAGGATGAACTGAATGTGATGAATTTAAAAAAGGATTCGCGCGCGCGATTTGGAGGGAGATGAGATGATCGACGTGCTGCTGATGGGTACTTGAAATAAATCGCGCGCGCGATTTTTTTCAATTACCCATCAGCAGCACGTCGATCATCTCATCTCTTTCCAATTTTAATGTTTAGAACAAGATAATAAACTGAAAGTCGCTAGGATTTGAGGACGAACTGAATGTGATGAATTTAACAACGACCGAAAAAGGGCCATCAATAAAACAATAGCATCTCCATCATCCATATTTCATTCATTCATTATTTCAGTTACTGGGTTGGAACACAAAGAGACTGTATGCCAAATCGGCTTCCATAATAGTGGTTTGCTAAAATATCTTTTCCGGCACACTTTCGCACATTCACTCATATGTTCTGATTTGGCAAATTCTTGGGGACTTTGTGGAGCGTTTTGCACCATTTTCTCCTTAATTTTCTTATGGACCACGAGATCTGCACTGTTTTTCTAGTTACGGCATTTTTAATGAAATACCGTACGTATTTAGTTAACCAAAATTGGGGATCAAACCTACTTCATTTAGGACAGCTTTTGATTTGTATTCCGACATTATTTTCCCCATAAAATATTGAGCGTTTTGACCGCCTATTTTTTGGGACATATGACCGCGATGAGGGAGGACATAAAGCCCAAACTAAAATTGGTCGATGTGACCGCCCCGTTGGAGGTCATAACGCCCAAAAATCATTTTGGGCGAAATGTCCGTTGGGGGATATGTCCGGTCGCCTTCTGAGTCGATCTAAGCATGTCCGTCCGTCTGTTGAAATCACGCTAACTTCCGAACGAAACAAGCTATCGACTTGAAACTTGGCACAAGTAGTTGTTATCGATGTAGGTCGGATGGTATTGAAAATGGGCCATATCGGTCCACTTTTACGTACAGCCCCCATATAAAGGGACCCTCAGATTTGGCTTGTGGAGCCTCTAATAGAAGCATATTTCATCCGATCCGGAATTTGGTATATGGTGTTGGTATATGATCTCTAACAACCATACAAAAATTGGTCCACATCGGTCCATAATTATATATAGCCCCCACATAAACCGATCCCCAGATTTGGCTTGCGGAGCCTAAAAGAGAAGCAAATTTCATCCGATCCGGCTGAAATTTTGTACATGGTGTTGGTATATGGTCTCTAATAACCATGAAAAAATTGGTCCACATCGGTCCATAATTATATATAGCCCTCATATAAACCTATCCCCAGATTTGGCTTGCGGAGCCTCAAAGAGAAGCAAATTTCATCCGATCCGGCTGAAATTTGGTACATGATGTTGGTATATGGTCTCTAACAACCATGCAAAAATTGGTCCACATCCGTCCATAATTATATATAGACCCCATATAAACCGATCTCCAGATTTGGCTTGCAAAGCCTCACAGAGGAGCAAATTGCATTCGATCCGGCTGAAATTTGGTACATGGTATTGGTATATGGTCTCTAACAACCGTGCAAAAATTGGTCCACATCGGTCCATAATTATATATGGCGCCCATACAAACCGATCCCCAGATTTGGCTTGCGAAGCCTCCAAGAGAAGCAAATTTCATCCAATCCTGTAGTAATTTGGAACATGGTGTTAGTATATGATATTTAACAACCGTGCCAGAATTGGTCCATATCGGTCCATAATTATATATAGCCCCCATATAAAACATTCTCCAGATTTGACCTCCGGAGCCTCTTGGAGGAGCAAAATTCATCCGATCCGGTTCAAATTAGGCACGTGGTGTTAGTATATGGTCGCCAACAACCATACCAAAATTGGTCCAATCACACAAAAATTGGTCCATATCGGTTCATAATCATGGTTGCCACTAGAGCCAAAAATAATCTACCAAAATTTTATTTCTATAGAAAATTTTGTCAAAATTTTATTTCTAGCGACAATTTTGTTAAAATTTTATTCGGTTCATAATAAAATTTTCATCATTGTCAAAATTTTATTTCTATAGAAAATTTTGTCAAAATTTTATTTCTATAGAAAATTTTGTTCAAATTTTATTCGGTTCATAATCATGGTTGCCACTCGAGCCAAAAATAATCTACCAAGATTTTATTTCTATAGAAAATTTTGTCAAAAGTTTATTTCTATAAAAAATTTTGTTAAAATAGTTATTTCTGTAGAAATTTTTGTCAAAATTTTCTTTCTATAGAAAATTTTGTCAAAATTTTTATTTCTATAGAAAATTTTGTGAAAATTTTATTTCTATTTATATTCTAATTATATACGTATTGGATCGATCTTTTTTAATTTAATATATACCACGTATGGACTTACATACAATATAGAAGATGGTGTTAGGAGGTTTTAAGATACCTTGCCATCGGCAAGCGTTACCGCAACTTAAGTAATTCGATTGTGGATGGCAGTGTTTAGATGAAGTTTCTACGCAATCCATGATGGAGGGTATATAAGCTTCGGCCTGGCCGAACTTACGGCCGTATATACTTGTTTTTTTTTTATTTTTTTAAATTTTATTTTTATACCCTTCACCATAGGATGGGGGGTATATTAACCTTGTCATTCCGTTTGTAAAGCGCATTACAGACTATCAGTTATTCCGGACGACAGTGCTCGTGTCGAACATATCCCACACCGAAAGAATTTTTCGTAAAAAGAACGAAAAATTTCGTTAAAAGTACGAAATTTGTCATTGTTTTACAACCAAAGAAACTTTTCATTAAAAGTACGAAATATTTCGTACTTTTTACGAAGAAAAGTTCTTCGAAAATTTTCGTACTTTGTAAGAAAAAAATTCGTACTTTTTATGAAGAATCTTCGTACTTTTTATGAAAAATCTTCGTACTTTTTATGAAACAATTTCGTTCTTTTTATGAAAATGTTTCGTACTTTTTATGAAAAACTTTCGTACTTTTTTTCAAAAATGTTCGAACTTTTAGAAAAAAATTTACAGTCGAAAGTGCATTTGGTTGTAGTTAGAAGTGTGAAAAATGACATCACTACTTTACATCTTAAGTTTTTTAATAATTTTTAGTTTTATTGCTTCACTTTTATTCATAGCGCTCTATCACCCAAATGAGAAGTAGCATAGACTTGCATAAAAAAATAGAATAAAGGAATACACTCAAGCTCATTATAAAAGACAATTTTATGTCGCGAACGGAAATTTTAAAACTACAATGAAACTTCTTCGTTATTTCAAAGAAAATGTTTCGTACTTTTTATGAAGAAATTTTAACGCAGAATGTTTCGTAAAATATTCGTAAAAACTTCTTCACAAAATTCATGAAATATGAAGAAAGTTTCGTTAAAAGTACGAACTTTTTACGAAGAAAAGTTAATGTAGAATATTTCGTAGAAGTTTCGTATATTCGTAAAATGTTCTTCGTAAAATTTACGAAAATGAATGACATTTTCGTTATTTTAATGAAGAATTCACGAAGAATAGTTAATGAAGAATTCTTCGTAAAATTAACGAAGAGAATTCTTTCGGTGCATATATTGTGCACATTATAAATCAAGTCCGAAGGCATGATCGATACTGCTGCATGTTTATGGGATCGATAACACATTTACCGATTATTTAGTCATCGCCGACAAGTCGTATCGATCCGACACACAGTAAGATTCTTAACAAACACCGACATTCCGTCCGGAATAACTGATAGTCTGTAAAGCGCATAACACATCGAAATGTTGCTCTAAGACCCCACAAAAAATATATATTCTGGGTCGTGGTGAAATTCTGAGTCGATCTAAGCATGTCCGTCCATCCGTCCGTCTGTTGAAATCATCGTATTGCAAATGGGCCATATCGGTCCACTTTAACGTTTAGCCCCCATATAAACCAATCCCCAGATTTGGCTTGCGGAGCCTCTAAGAGAAGCAAATTTCATTCGATCCGGCTGAAATTTAGTACATGGTATAAGTATATGGACTCCCATGGTCCCATATGGTCAACCATGCCAAAATTGGTTCATATCGTTCCATAATTATATATAGCCCCCATATAAACCGATCCCCAGATTTGACCTCCGGAGCCTCTTGGAGGAGCAAAATTCATCCGATCCGGTTGAAATTTGAAACGTGATGTTAGTATGTGATCTCTAACAAACACACAAGAAGTGGTCCATATCGGTCCTTAATTATATATAGGCCCCATATAAATCGATCCCCAGATTTGACCTCCGGATCCTCTTGGAGGATCAAAATTCATCCGATTCGGTTGAAATGTGGTACGTGGTGTTAGTATATGGTCTCTAACAACCATACAAAAATTGGTCCATATCGGTCCATAATTACATATAGCCCCCATATAAATCGTTTCCCAGATTTAATCTCCGGAGCCTCTTGGAGGAGCAAAATTCATCCGATCCGGTTGAAATTTGGACCGTGGTGTTAGTATATGGCCGCTAATAACCATGCCAAAATTGGTCCATATCGGTTTATAGTTATATATAGCCGATCGCACAAAAATTGGTCCATATCGATTCATAATCATGGTTGCCACTCGAGCCAAAAATAATCTATCAAAATATTATTTCTATAGAAAATTTTGTCAAAATTCTATTCCTAAAGAAAAATTTGTCAAATTTTATTTCTATAGAAAATTTTGCCAAAATTTTATTTCTATAGAAAATGTTGTCAAAATGTTAATTCTATAGAAAATTTTGTCAAAATTTTATTTCTATATAAAAATGTTGTCAAAATTTTATTTCTATAGAAAATTTTGTCGAAATTTTACTTCTATAGAGAATGTTCTCAACATTTTAATACTATTGAAAATTTTGTCAAAATGTTATTTCTATAGAAAATTTTGTCAAAATTTTATTTCCATAAAAAATTTTGTCAAAATTTTATTTCTATAGAAATTTTTGTCAAAATTTTATTTCTATAGAAAAATTTTGTCAAAATTTTATTTCTTTAAAAATTTTTGTCAAAATTATATTTCTATAGAAAATTTTGTCCAAATTTTACTTCTATAGGAAATGTTGTCCAAATTTTACTTCTATAGAAAATGTCAAGATTTTATTTTGTCAAAATTTTATTTCTATAGAAAATTTTGTCAAACTTAATTATATACGTATTTAATCGGCCTTTTTGGTTTATTATATATCCCGTATGAACTATCTTGCAATTTAGAAGACGGTGTTAAGAAGTTTTAAGATACCTTGCCATCGGCAAGTGTTAGGTTAGATTAGGTTATGTGGCAGCCCGATGTATCGGGCTCACTTAGACTATTCAGTCCATTGTGATACCACAGTGGTGAACTTCCCTCTTATCACTGAGTGCTGCCCGATTCTATGTTAGGCTCAATAACAAGGGACCTTCTTTTGATAGCCGAGTCCGAACGGCGTTCCACATTCCAGTGAAACCACTTAGAGAAGCTTTGAAACCCTCAGAAATGTCACCAGCATTACTGAGGTGGGATTATCCACCGCTGAAAAACTTTTTGGTGTTCGGTCGTAGCAGGAATCGAACCCACGACCTTGTGCATGCAAGGCGGGCATGCTAACCATTGCACCACGGTGAAGCGAGGAATCTCCTTTTTAAGCCAATTTTGGTTGAAGCACGCTGAGTCCTGTTGGAATATCCATAATCTCAGGCCGAAATGTTTGTCTGCCCAGGGCTTCAATACTGTTTTTAGGATATAACCCCTAAAATATTGGCATTTATTTTGACCCTACAGTCAATGAATACGAGGGGAAGCGACTGATTTTTGTTCATAAAAAAAAACTGTCACAAATGACATACAATTTATAATCAGTTTAGATTTGTTCGAATTGCTAACCTTTGGCAAGAATTATATCCATCAAATGGTCAACAAAGCCATCACATACTGCATGAAAGTGGCTCTGCGGTGCCTTGGCCCATTCCCGGCAAAAAACCTTCTGAAGAGACCACCATGTTTACAACATTGAGTGCCAAGGGTTTTTGACGAAAACCTATAAAGCTTGTATACAATAAAATGAACTCTACCGGAAAAAAAAAATTGTCAGCTGCCAAACGAGCGATTTAGAAATGATAGCAACATAAAGTCAGTCACACTGTTGTCTTTTATTCCTGTAAATGATTTTAATACAATTTAAAAATTCTATATCAAAAAGTCTGCCATATTTAGCACGACATCCACCACTGTACAAATATACCTTTTACCATAGGTTTCTTAGAACTCTTTGTCTAAGACTTTGGCAATATTCTCCAAGGATATTATAGTGCACTTAAGCTAAGAGATACTCAGCTACCTTCAAGTATTGTCAGTAGATTACATTGGTATTGGTGTTGTTACTGGTACCAGTGCAAATGCTACTAACCATTGACTCAACTACTGTTAGTCGCTTAGAGTTCTCGTATCGTAGTTGGAAATCTTTGACATCGATATGGGATTTCATTAAATATATTAGCAAATGTTAGTTTATTCACCATCACCACCATCATACGTTGAGTTGATGGTGCAGAAGGGGGGTTGTTTAGTTTTTGTTTAATTGATTGGAAGACGTTATCCTTATATTTGCATGTGTCTGTTCTCATGTTCATACTATACATGAATACGTGTGATGTTTGTCAACATAAGTTCGTTATGTTATTTGAGCTTAAAGGTAATTTCTTAAATGTGTTTTGGGAAATCAATAGAACGTGTTGAATATTTTCACGTATAAAATATCAATGTAATTTGTTTTGAAAGCTCTTTTATATAAATAGAAGGTTGAAGAAACGATGATATGAAGAAGGATGTACAATATTTTAAATGAAGGAGAAGCATACACGATCGTAAGTTCGGCCAGGCCGAATCTTATGTACCTTTCACCATGGATTGAGTGTAAACTTCTACTAAAGACTGTCATCCACAATTGAATTACTCTGATTTTGGTAATTCTTTCCAATAGCAAGGTATCTTTAAACATCTTAACATCGCCTTTTAAATTGTAAGTTAGTCCACACGTGCTATATATAAGAGATCAAAACAAGTATATACGGCCGTAAGTTCGGCCAGGCCGAATCTTATGTACCCTCCAACATGGATTGCTTAGAAACTTGTACTAAAGACGGTCATCCACAATTAAATCAATTGGGTTGCGGCCGCTGGCAAGGCATCTTAAAACTTCTAAATTGTAAGTTAGTCCATGCGGGATATATAGTAAACAAAAGAAAGGTCGATTAAATACGTATATATTCAGTTCTTGATTTCTTCAATAATGACGAACTGATATAAATGTTTGTGCGGTAATTATAGAGCGAGAATTGAAATATGGGGGTCGCTTTATATGGGGGCTATATACAATTAGGAACACGAGTCTACCAAAAATGGCAGATTTTTTACTTATTGGTAGATTTGTAGAATTCTTGATGTTTTGAAAGATTTTGCAAAATATCCCTCTCTAATTACGAAATGCTTCATAAATTTTCTATAGAAATAACGTTTTGACAAAAATTTCCAAAGAAATAAAATTCTGACAACATTTTCTATAAAAATAAAATCTTGACAAAATTTTCTAAAGAAATAAAATTTTGACAAAATTTTGTATAGAAATTATATTTTGACAAAATTTCCTAAACAATTTCCTAAATAATAAAATTTTGACAAAATCTTTTATAGAAATATAAATTTTTGACAAAATTTTCTATGGCAATAAAATTTTAGTAGATTTTTTTTGACTCGAGTGGCAATCGTGATTTTTCTGTGATTGGGGATCGGTTTATCTGGGGGCTATATATAACTATAGACCAATTTCGACCAAGTTTGGCATGGCTTTAGCGGCCATGTACCAGAACAATGTACCAAATTTCTACCGAATCGGATGAATTTTGCTCCTCCAGTTGGCTCCGGAGGTCAAATCTGGGGATCAGTTTATATGGGGGCTATATATATTTATGGACCGATATGGACTATTTTTTGCATGGTTATTAGATATCATACACTAACACCACGTACAAAATTCCAACCGGATCGAATGA